>NC_139765.1:21091577-21691577 GCF_965231275.1 Zosterops lateralis
GGAGAACACAGAAAACACACCAAGGTGCTGCTGCAAGCAAAGTTACAGAAGTCCCCCTGAGTGTTGCTTTTCTCAGTCAAAAGAGCGCTTTAGAGCGCTTTCTGGCTGCTAGAGACATGCAGAAAGAGCAAGTGTGGCAGAATGTGTTCCAAGCAGCTGGAGCTACCACGGGCTCCTGACAGGCTTCTTTTCACTTGGAGAACACAGAAAACACACCAAGGTGCTGCTGCAAGCAAAGTTACAGAAGTCCCCCTGAGTGTTGCTTTTCTCAGTCAAAAGAGCGCTTTAGAGCGCTTTCTGGCTGCTAGAGACATGCAGAAAGAGCAAGTGTGGCAGAACGTGTTCCAAAGCAGCTGGAGCTACCACGGGCTCCGGACAGGCTTCTTTTCACTTGGAGAACACAGAAAACACACCAAGGTGCTGCTGCAAGCAAAGTTACAGAAGTCCCCCTGAGAGTTGCTTTTCTCGGGCAAAAGAGCGCTTTAGAGCGCTTTCTGGCTGCTAGAGACATGCAGAAAGAGCAAGTGTGGCAGAATGTGTTCCAAAGCAGCTGGAGCTACCACGGGCTCCTGACAGGCTTCTTTTCACTTGGAGAACACAGAAAACACACCAAGGTGCTGCTGCAAGCAAAGTTACAGAAGTCCCCCTGAGTGTTGCTTTTCTCAGTCAAAAGAGCGCTTTAGAGCGCTTTCTGGCTGCTAGAGACATGCAGAAAGAGCAAGTGTGGCAGAACGTGTTCCAAAGCAGCTGGAGCTACCACGGGCTCCTGACAGGCTTCTTTTCACTTGGAGAACACAGAAAACACACCAAGGTGCTGCTACAAGCAAAGTTATAGAACCCCCCCCTGAGAGACCCCAATCTCTGTGTGCAGAGTTGCTTTTCTTGGCAAAAGAGAGCTTTAAAGGACTTTCTGGCTGCTAGAGATATGCAGAAAGAGCAAGTGTGGCAGAATGTGTTTCAAAGCAGCTGGAGCTACCATGGGCTCCGGACAGGCTTCTTTTCACTTGGAGAACACAGAAAACACACCAAGGTGCTGCTGCAAGCAAAGTTACAGAAGTCCCCCTGAGAGTTGCTTTTCTCGGGCAAAAGAGCGCTTTAGAGCGCTTTCTGGCTGCTAGAGACATGCAGAAAGAGCAAGTGTGGCAGAATGTGTTCCAAAGCAGCTGGAGCTACCACGGGCTCCGGACAGGCTTCTTTTCACTTGGAGAACACAGAAAACACACCAAGGTGCTGCTGCAAGCAAAGTTACAGAAGTCCCCCTGAGAGTTGCTTTTCTCAGGCAGAAGAGCGCTTTACAGCGCTTTCTGGCTGCTAGAGACATGCAGAAAGAGCAAGTGTGGCAGAATGTGTTCCAAAGCAGCTGGAGCTACCACGGGCTCCTGACAGGCTTATTTTCACTTGGAGAACACAGAAAACACACCAAGGTGCTGCTACAAGCAAAGTTATAGAACCCCCCCCTGAGAGACCCCAATCTCTGTGTGCAGAGTTGCTTTTCTTGGCAAAAGAGAGCTTTACAGCGCTTTCTGGCTGCTAGAGACATGCAGAAAGAGCAAGTGTGGCAGAATGTGTTCCAAAGCAGCTGGAGCTACCACGGGCTCCGGACAGGCTTCTTTTCACTTGGAGAACACAGAAAACACACCAAGGTGCTGCTGCAAGCAAAGTTACAGAAGTCCCCCTGAGAGTTGCTTTTCTCGGGCAAAAGAGCGCTTTAGAGCGCTTTCTGGCTGCTAGAGACATGCAGAAAGAGCAAGTGTGGCAGAATGTGTTCCAAAGCAGCTGGAGCTACCACGGGCTCCGGACAGGCTTCTTTTCACTTGGAGAACACAGAAAACACACCAAGGTGCTGCTGCAAGCAAAGTTACAGAAGTCCCCCTGAGAGTTGCTTTTCTCGGGCAAAAGAGCGCTTTAGAGCGCTTTCTGGCTGCTAGAGACATGCAGAAAGAGCAAGTGTGGCAGAATGTGTTCCAAAGCAGCTGGAGCTACCACGGGCTCCTGACAGGCTTCTTTTCACTTGGAGAACACAGAAAACACACCAAGGTGCTGCTGCAAGCAAAGTTACAGAAGTCCCCCTGAGTGTTGCTTTTCTCAGTCAAAAGAGCGCTTTAGAGCGCTTTCTGGCTGCTAGAGACATGCAGAAAGAGCAAGTGTGGCAGAACGTGTTCCAAAGCAGCTGGAGCTACCACGGGCTCCTGACAGGCTTATTTTCACTTGGAGAACACAGAAAACACACCAAGGTGCTGCTGCAAGCAAAGTTACAGAAGTCCCCCTGAGAGTTGCTTTTCTCGGGCAAAAGAGCGCTTTACAGCGCTTTCTGGCTGCTAGAGACATGCAGAAAGAGCAAGTGTGGCAGAATGTGTTCCAAAGCAGCTGGAGCTACCACGGGCTCCGGACAGGCTTCATTTCGCTTGGAGAACACAGAAAACACACCAAGGTGCTGCTGCAAGCAAAGTTACAGAAGTCCCCCTGAGAGTTGCTTTTCTCGGGCAAAAGAGCGCTTTAGAGTGCTTTCTGGCTGCTAGAGACATGCAGAAAGAGCAAGTGTGGCAGAATGTGTTCCAAAGCAGCTGGAGCTACCACGGGCTCCGGACAGGCTTATTTTCACTTGGAGAACACAGAAAACACACCAAGGTGCTGCTACAAGCAAAGTTACAGAAGTCCCCCTGAGAGTTGCTTTTCTCGGGCAAAAGAGCGCTTTAGAGCGCTTTCTGGCTGCTAGAGACATGCAGAAAGAGCAAGTGTGGCAGAATGTGTTCCAAAGCAGCTGGAGCTACCACGGGCTCCTGACAGGCTTCTTTTCACTTGGAGAACACAGAAAACACACCAAGGTGCTGCTGCAAGCAAAGTTACAGAAGTCCCCCTGAGTGTTGCTTTTCTCAGTCAAAAGAGCGCTTTAGAGCGCTTTCTGGCTGCTAGAGACATGCAGAAAGAGCAAGTGTGGCAGAACGTGTTCCAAAGCAGCTGGAGCTACCACGGGCTCCTGACAGGCTTATTTTCACTTGGAGAACACAGAAAACACACCAAGGTGCTGCTGCAAGCAAAGTTACAGAAGTCCCCCTGAGAGTTGCTTTTCTCGGGCAAAAGAGCGCTTTACAGCGCTTTCTGGCTGCTAGAGACATGCAGAAAGAGCAAGTGTGGCAGAATGTGTTCCAAAGCAGCTGGAGCTACCACGGGCTCCGGACAGGCTTCATTTCGCTTGGAGAACACAGAAAACACACCAAGGTGCTGCTGCAAGCAAAGTTACAGAAGTCCCCCTGAGAGTTGCTTTTCTCGGGCAAAAGAGCGCTTTAGAGTGCTTTCTGGCTGCTAGAGACATGCAGAAAGAGCAAGTGTGGCAGAATGTGTTCCAAAGCAGCTGGAGCTACCACGGGCTCCGGACAGGCTTATTTTCACTTGGAGAACACAGAAAACACACCAAGGTGCTGCTACAAGCAAAGTTACAGAAGTCCCCCTGAGTGTTGCTTTTCTCAGTCGAAAGAGCGCTTTAGAGCGCTTTCTGGCTGCTAGAGACATGCAGAAAGAGCAAGTGTGGCAGAATGTGTTCCAAAGCAGCTGGAGCTACCACGGGCTCCTGACAGGCTTATTTTCACTTGGAGAACACAGAAAACACACCAAGGTGCTGCTGCAAGCAAAGTTACAGAAGTCCCCCTGAGTGTTGCTTTTCTCAGTCAAAAGAGCGCTTTAGAGCGCTTTCTGGCTGCTAGAGACATGCAGAAAGAGCAAGTGTGGCAGAATGTGTTCCAAAGCAGCTGGAGCTACCACGGGCTCCGGACAGGCTTATTTTCACTTGGAGAACACAGAAAACACACCAAGGTGCTGCTGCAAGCAAAGTTACAGAAGTCCCCCTGAGTGTTGCTTTTCTCAGTCAAAAGAGCGCTTTAGAGCGCTTTCTGGCTGCTAGAGACATGCAGAAAGAGCAAGTGTGGCAGAACGTGTTCCAAAGCAGCTGGAGCTACCACGGGCTCCTGACAGGCTTATTTTCACTTGGAGAACACAGAAAACACACCAAGGTGCTGCTGCAAGCAAAGTTACAGAAGTCCCCCTGAGTGTTGCTTTTCTCGGGCAAAAGAACGCTTTAGAGCGCTTTCTGGCTGCTAGAGACATGCAGAAAGAGCAAGTGTGGCAGAATGTGTTCCAAAGCAGCTGGAGCTACCACGGGCTCCTGACAGGATTCATTTCGCTTGGAGAACACAGAAAACACACCAAGGTGCTGCTGCAAGCAAAGTTACAGAAGTCCCCCTGAGAGTTGCTTTTCTCGGGCAAAAGAGCGCTTTAGAGCGCTTTCTGGCTGCTAGAGACATGCAGAAAGAGCAAGTGTGGCAGAATGTGTTCCAAAGCAGCTGGAGCTACCACGGGCTCCGGACAGGCTTCTTTTCACTTGGAGAACACAGAAAACACACCAAGGTGCTGCTGCAAGCAAAGTTACAGAAGTCCCCCTGAGAGTTGCTTTTCTCGGGCAAAAGAGCGCTTTAGAGCGCTTTCTGGCTGCTAGAGACATGCAGAAAGAGCAAGTGTGGCAGAATGTGTTCCAAAGCAGCTGGAGCTACCACGGGCTCCTGACAGGCTTCTTTTCACTTGGAGAACACAGAAAACACACCAAGGTGCTGCTGCAAGCAAAGTTACAGAAGTCCCCCTGAGTGTTGCTTTTCTCAGTCAAAAGAGCGCTTTAGAGCGCTTTCTGGCTGCTAGAGACATGCAGAAAGAGCAAGTGTGGCAGAACGTGTTCCAAAGCAGCTGGAGCTACCACGGGCTCCTGACAGGCTTCTTTTCACTTGGAGAACACAGAAAACACACCAAGGTGCTGCTGCAAGCAAAGTTACAGAAGTCCCCCTGAGTGTTGCTTTTCTCGGGCAAAAGAGCGCTTTAGAGCGCTTTCTGGCTGCTAGAGACATGCAGAAAGAGCAAGTGTGGCAGAATGTGTTCCAAAGCAGCTGGAGCTACCACGGGCTCCTGACAGGATTCATTTCGCTTGGAGAACACAGAAAACACACCAAGGTGCTGCTGCAAGCAAAGTTACAGAAGTCCCCCTGAGAGTTGCTTTTCTCGGGCAAAAGAGCGCTTTACAGCGCTTTCTGGCTGCTAGAGACATGCAGAAAGAGCAAGTGTGGCAGAATGTGTTCCAAAGCAGCTGGAGCTACCACGGGCCTCGGGACAGGCTTCATTTCGCTTGGAGAACACAGAAAACACACCAAGGTGCTGCTACAAGCAAAGTTACAGAAGTCCCCCTGAGAGTTGCTTTTCTCGGGCAAAAGAGCGCTTTAGAGCGCTTTCTGGCTGCTAGAGACATGCAGAAAGAGCAAGTGTGGCAGAATGTGTTCCAAAGCAGCTGGAGCTACCACGGGCTCCTGACAGGCTTCTTTTCACTTGGAGAACACAGAAAACACACCAAGGTGCTGCTGCAAGCAAAGTTACAGAAGTCCCCCTGAGTGTTGCTTTTCTCGGGCAAAAGAACGCTTTACAGCGCTTTCTGGCTGCTAGAGACATGCAGAAAGAGCAAGTGTGGCAGAATGTGTTCCAAAGCAGCTGGAGCTACCACGGGCTCCGGACAGGCTTCATTTCGCTTGGAGAACACAGAAAACACACCAAGGTGCTGCTGCAAGCAAAGTTACAGAAGTCCCCCTGAGAGTTGCTTTTCTCGGGCAAAAGAGCGCTTTAGAGTGCTTTCTCGCTGCTAGAGACATGCAGAAAGAGCAAGTGTGGCAGAATGTGTTCCAAAGCAGCTGGAGCTACCACGGGCTCCTGACAGGCTTATTTTCACTTGGAGAACACAGAAAATACACCAAGGTGCTGCTGCAAGCAAAGTTACAGAAGTCCCCCTGAGTGTTGCTTTTCTCAGTCAAAAGAGCGCTTTACAGCGCTTTCTGGCTGCTAGAGACATGCAGAAAGAGCAAGTGCGGCAGAATGTGTTCCAAAGCAGCTGGAGCTACCACAGGCTCCTGACAGGCTTATTTTCACTTGGAGAACACAGAAAACACACCAAGGTGCTGCTGCAAGCAAAGTTACAGAAGTCCCCCTGAGTGTTGCTTTTCTCGGGCAAAAGAGCGCTTTAGAGCGCTTTCTGGCTGCTAGAGACATGCAGAAAGAGCAAGTGTGGCAGAATGTGTTCCAAAGCAGCTGGAGCTACCACGGGCTCCTGACAGGCTTCTTTTCACTTGGAGAACACAGAAAACACACCAAGGTGCTGCTGCAAGCAAAGTTACAGAAGTCCCCCTGAGAGTTGCTTTTCTCGGGCAAAAGAGCGCTTTAGAGCGCTTTCTGGCTGCTAGAGACATGCAGAAAGAGCAAGTGTGGCAGAACGTGTTCCAAAGCAGCTGGAGCTACCACGGGCTCCTGACATGCTTCTTTTCACTTGGAGAACACAGAAAACACCCCAAGGTGCTGCTGCAAGCAAAGTTACAGAATTTCCCCTGAGTGTTGCTTTTCTCGGGCAGAAGAGCGCTTTACAGCGCTTTCTGGCTGCTAGAGACATGCAGAAAGAGCAAGTGTGGCAGAATGTGTTCCAAAGCAGCTGGAGCTACCACGGGCTCCTGACAGGCTTCTTTTCACTTGGAGAACACAGAAAACACACCAAGGTGCTGCTACAAGCAAAGTTATAGAACCCCCCCCTGAGAGACCCCAATCTCTGTGTGCAGAGTTGCTTTTCTTGGCAAAAGAGAGCTTTAAAGGACTTTCTGGCTGCTAGAGATATGCAGAAAGATCAAGTGTGGCAGAATGTGTTCCAAAGCAGCTGGAGCTACCACGGGCTCCGGACAGGCTTCATTTCGCTTGGAGAACACAGAAAACACACCAAGGTGCTGCTGCAAGCAAAGTTACAGAAGTCCCCCTGAGAGTTGCTTTTCTCGGGCAAAAGAGCGCTTTAGAGCGCTTTCTGGCTGCTAGAGACATGCAGAAAGAGCAAGTGTGGCAGAATGTGTTCCAAAGCAGCTGGAGCTACCACGGGCTCCGGACAGGCTTCTTTTCACTTGGAGAACACAGAAAACACACCAAGGTGCTGCTGCAAGCAAAGTTACAGAAGTCCCCCTGAGAGTTGCTTTTCTCAGGCAAAAGAGCGCTTTACAGCGCTTTCTGGCTGCTAGAGACATGCAGAAAGAGCAAGTGTGGCAGAATGTGTTCCAAAGCAGCTGGAGCTACCACGGGCTCCTGACAGGCTTCTTTTCACTTGGAGAACACAGAAAACACACCAAGGTGCTGCTGCAAGCAAAGTTACAGAAGTCCCCCTGAGTGTTGCTTTTCTCAGACAAAAGAGCGCTTTAGAGCGCTTTCTGGCTGCTAGAGACATGCAGAAAGAGCAAGTGTGGCAGAACGTGTTCCAAAGCAGCTGGAGCTACCACGGGCTCCTGACAGGCTTATTTTCACTTGGAGAACACAGAAAACACACCAAGGTGCTGCTGCAAGCAAAGTTACAGAGGTTTCCCAGAGTGTTGCTTTTCTCGAGAAAAGAGCGCTTTACAGCGCTTTCTGGCTGCTAGAGACATGCAGAAAGAGCAAGTGTGGCAGAATGTGTTCCAAAGCAGCTGGAGCTACCACGGGCTCCTGACAGGATTCATTTCGCTTGGAGAACACAGAAAACACACCAAGGTGCTGCTGCAAGCAAAGTTACAGAAGTCCCCCTGAGAGTTGCTTTTCTCGGGCAAAAGAGCGCTTTACAGCGCTTTCTGGCTGCTAGAGACATGCAGAAAGAGCAAGTGTGGCAGAATGTGTTCCAAAGCAGCTGGAGCTACCACGGGCTCCGGACAGGCTTCATTTCGCTTGGAGAACACAGAAAACACACCAAGGTGCTGCTGCAAGCAAAGTTACAGAAGTCCCCCTGAGAGTTGCTTTTCTCGGGCAAAAGAGCGCTTTAGAGTGCTTTCTGGCTGCTAGAGACATGCAGAAAGAGCAAGTGTGGCAGAATGTGTTCCAAAGCAGCTGGAGCTACCACGGGCTCCGGACAGGCTTATTTTCACTTGGAGAACACAGAAAATACACCAAGGTGCTGCTGCAAGCAAAGTTACAGAAGTCCCCCTGAGTGTTGCTTTTCTCAGTCAAAAGAGCGCTTTAGAGCGCTTTCTGGCTGCTAGAGACATGCAGAAAGAGCAAGTGTGGCAGAATGTGTTCCAAAGCAGCTGGAGCTACCACGGGCTCCTGACAGGCTTCTTTTCACTTGGAGAACACAGAAAACACACCAAGGTGCTGCTGCAAGCAAAGTTACAGAAGTCCCCCTGAGAGTTGCTTTTCTCGGGCAAAAGAGCGCTTTAGAGCGCTTTCTTGCTGCTAGAGACATGCAGAAAGAGCAAGTGCGGCAGAATGTGTTCCAAAGCAGCTGGAGCTACCACAGGCTCCTGACAGGCTTATTTTCACTTGGAGAACACAGAAAACACACCAAGGTGCTGCTGCAAGCAAAGTTACAGAAGTTCCCCTGAGTGTTGCTTTTCTCGGGCAAAAGAGCGCTTTAGAGCGCTTTCTGGCTGCTAGAGACATGCAGAAAGAGCAAGTGTGGCAGAATGTGTTCCAAAGCAGCTGGAGCTACCACGGGCTCCTGACAGGCTTATTTTCACTTGGAGAACACAGAAAACACACCAAGGTGCTGCTGCAAGCAAAGTTACAGAAGTCCCCCTGAGAGTTGCTTTTCTCGGGCAAAAGAGCGCTTTACAGCGCTTTCTGGCTGCTAGAGACATGCAGAAAGAGCAAGTGTGGCAGAATGTGTTCCAAAGCAGCTGGAGCTACCACAGGCTCCTGACAGGCTTATTTTCACTTGGAGAACACAGAAAACACACCAAGGTGCTGCTGCAAGCAAAGTTACAGAACTCCCCCTGAGAGTTGCTTTTCTCGGGCAAAAGAACGCTTTAGAGCGCTTTCTGGCTGCTAGAGACATGCAGAAAGAGCAAGTGTGGCAGAATGTGTTCCAAAGCAGCTGGAGCTACCACGGGCTCCTGACAGGCTTCTTTTCACTTGGAGAACACAGAAAACACACCAAGGTGCTGCTGCAAGCAAAGTTACAGAAGTCCCCCTGAGAGTTGCTTTTCTCGGCAAAAGAGCGCTTTAGAGCGCTTTCTGGCTGCTAGAGACATGCAGAAAGAGCAAGTGTGGCAGAATGTGTTCCAAAGCAGCTGGAGCTACCACGGGCTCCTGACAGGCTTCTTTTCACTTGGAGAACACAGAAAACACCCCAAGGTGCTGCTGCAAGCAAAGTTACAGAATTTCCCCTGAGTGTTGCTTTTCTCGGGCAGAAGAGCGCTTTACAGCGCTTTCTGGCTGCTAGAGACATGCAGAAAGAGCAAGTGTGGCAGAATGTGTTCCAAAGCAGCTGGAGCTACCACGGGCTCCTGACAGGCTTCTTTTCACTTGGAGAACACAGAAAACACACCAAGGTGCTGCTACAAGCAAAGTTATAGAACCCCCCCCTGAGAGACCCCAATCTCTGTGTGCAGAGTTGCTTTTCTTGGCAAAAGAGAGCTTTAAAGGACTTTCTGGCTGCTAGAGATATGCAGAAAGATCAAGTGTGGCAGAATGTGTTCCAAAGCAGCTGGAGCTACCACGGGCTCCGGACAGGCTTCTTTTCACTTGGAGAACACAGAAAACACACCAAGGTGCTGCTGCAAGCAAAGTTACAGAAGTCCCCCTGAGAGTTGCTTTTCTCGGGCAAAAGAGCGCTTTAGAGCGCTTTCTGGCTGCTAGAGACATGCAGAAAGAGCAAGTGTGGCAGAATGTGTTCCAAAGCAGCTGGAGCTACCACGGGCTCCGGACAGGCTTCTTTTCACTTGGAGAACACAGAAAACACACCAAGGTGCTGCTGCAAGCAAAGTTACAGAAGTCCCCCTGAGAGTTGCTTTTCTCAGGCAAAAGAGCGCTTTACAGCGCTTTCTGGCTGCTAGAGACATGCAGAAAGAGCAAGTGTGGCAGAATGTGTTCCAAAGCAGCTGGAGCTACCACGGGCTCCTGACAGGCTTCTTTTCACTTGGAGAACACAGAAAACACACCAAGGTGCTGCTGCAAGCAAAGTTACAGAAGTCCCCCTGAGTGTTGCTTTTCTCGGGCAAAAGAGCGCTTTAGAGCGCTTTCTTGCTGCTAGAGACATGCAGAAAGAGCAAGTGCGGCAGAATGTGTTCCAAAGCAGCTGGAGCTACCACAGGCTCCTGACAGGCTTATTTTCACTTGGAGAACACAGAAAACACACCAAGGTGCTGCTGCAAGCAAAGTTACAGAAGTCCCCCTGAGTGTTGCTTTTCTCGGGCAAAAGAGCGCTTTAGAGCGCTTTCTGGCTGCTAGAGACATGCAGAAAGAGCAAGTGTGGCAGAATGTGTTCCAAAGCAGCTGGAGCTACCACGGGCTCCTGACAGGCTTCTTTTCACTTGGAGAACACAGAAAACACACCAAGGTGCTGCTGCAAGCAAAGTTACAGAAGTCCCCCTGAGAGTTGCTTTTCTCGGGCAAAAGAGCGCTTTAGAGCGCTTTCTGGCTGCTAGAGACATGCAGAAAGAGCAAGTGTGGCAGAACGTGTTCCAAAGCAGCTGGAGCTACCACGGGCTCCTGACAGGCTTCTTTTCACTTGGAGAACACAGAAAACACCCCAAGGTGCTGCTGCAAGCAAAGTTACAGAATTTCCCCTGAGTGTTGCTTTTCTCGGGGAGAAGAGCGCTTTACAGCGCTTTCTGGCTGCTAGAGACATGCAGAAAGAGCAAGTGTGGCAGAATGTGTTCCAAAGCAGCTGGAGCTACCACGGGCTCCTGACAGGCTTCTTTTCACTTGGAGAACACAGAAAACACACCAAGGTGCTGCTACAAGCAAAGTTATAGAACCCCCCCCTGAGAGACCCCAATCTCTGTGTGCAGAGTTGCTTTTCTTGGCAAAAGAGAGCTTTAAAGGACTTTCTGGCTGCTAGAGATATGCAGAAAGATCAAGTGTGGCAGAATGTGTTCCAAAGCAGCTGGAGCTACCACGGGCTCCGGACAGGCTTCATTTCGCTTGGAGAACACAGAAAACACACCAAGGTGCTGCTGCAAGCAAAGTTACAGAAGTCCCCCTGAGAGTTGCTTTTCTCGGGCAAAAGAGCGCTTTAGAGCGCTTTCTGGCTGCTAGAGACATGCAGAAAGAGCAAGTGTGGCAGAATGTGTTCCAAAGCAGCTGGAGCTACCACGGGCTCCGGACAGGCTTCTTTTCACTTGGAGAACACAGAAAACACACCAAGGTGCTGCTGCAAGCAAAGTTACAGAAGTCCCCCTGAGAGTTGCTTTTCTCAGGCAAAAGAGCGCTTTAGAGCGCTTTCTGGCTGCTAGAGACATGCAGAAAGAGCAAGTGTGGCAGAATGTGTTCCAAAGCAGCTGGAGCTACCACGGGCTCCTGACAGGCTTCTTTTCACTTGGAGAACACAGAAAACACACCAAGGTGCTGCTGCAAGCAAAGTTACAGAAGTCCCCCTGAGTGTTGCTTTTCTCAGACAAAAGAGCGCTTTAGAGCGCTTTCTGGCTGCTAGAGACATGCAGAAAGAGCAAGTGTGGCAGAACGTGTTCCAAAGCAGCTGGAGCTACCACGGGCTCCTGACAGGCTTATTTTCACTTGGAGAACACAGAAAACACACCAAGGTGCTGCTGCAAGCAAAGTTACAGAAGTCCCCCTGAGTGTTGCTTTTCTCGGGCAAAAGAACGCTTTAGAGCGCTTTCTGGCTGCTAGAGACATGCAGAAAGAGCAAGTGTGGCAGAATGTGTTCCAAAGCAGCTGGAGCTACCACGGGCTCCTGACAGGATTCATTTCGCTTGGAGAACACAGAAAACACACCAAGGTGCTGCTGCAAGCAAAGTTACAGAAGTCCCCCTGAGAGTTGCTTTTCTCGGGCAAAAGAGCGCTTTAGAGCGCTTTCTGGCTGCTAGAGACATGCAGAAAGAGCAAGTGTGGCAGAATGTGTTCCAAAGCAGCTGGAGCTACCACGGGCTCCTGACAGGATTCATTTCGCTTGGAGAACACAGAAAACACACCAAGGTGCTGCTGCAAGCAAAGTTACAGAAGTCCCCCTGAGAGTTGCTTTTCTCGGGCAAAAGAGCGCTTTAGAGCGCTTTCTGGCTGCTAGAGACATGCAGAAAGAGCAAGTGTGGCAGAATGTGTTCCAAAGCAGCTGGAGCTACCACGGGCTCTGGACAGGCTTATTTTCACTTGGAGAACACAGAAAACACACCAAGGTGCTGCTGCAAGCAAAGTTACAGAAGTCCCCCTGAGAGTTGCTTTTCTCGGGCAAAAGAGCGCTTTAGAGCGCTTTCTGGCTGCTAGAGACATGCAGAAAGAGCAAGTGTGGCAGAATGTGTTCCAAAGCAGCTGGAGCTACCACGGGCTCCTGACAGGCTTCTTTTCACTTGGAGAACACAGAAAACACACCAAGGTGCTGCTGCAAGCAAAGTTACAGAAGTCCCCCTGAGTGTTGCTTTTCTCAGTCAAAAGAGCGCTTTAGAGCGCTTTCTGGCTGCTAGAGACATGCAGAAAGAGCAAGTGTGGCAGAACGTGTTCCAAAGCAGCTGGAGCTACCACGGGCTCCTGACAGGCTTCTTTTCACTTGGAGAACACAGAAAACACACCAAGGTGCTGCTGCAAGCAAAGTTACAGAAGTCCCCCTGAGTGTTGCTTTTCTCGGGCAAAAGAACGCTTTACAGCGCTTTCTGGCTGCTAGAGACATGCAGAAAGAGCAAGTGTGGCAGAATGTGTTCCAAAGCAGCTGGAGCTACCACGGGCTCCTGACAGGATTCATTTCGCTTGGAGAACACAGAAAACACACCAAGGTGCTGCTGCAAGCAAAGTTACAGAAGTCCCCCTGAGAGTTGCTTTTCTCGGGCAAAAGAGCGCTTTACAGCGCTTTCTGGCTGCTAGAGACATGCAGAAAGAGCAAGTGTGGCAGAATGTGTTCCAAAGCAGCTGGAGCTACCACGGGCTCCGGACAGGCTTCATTTCGCTTGGAGAACACAGAAAACACACCAAGGTGCTGCTGCAAGCAAAGTTACAGAAGTCCCCTGAGAGTTGCTTTTCTCGGGCAAAAGAGCGCTTTAGAGTGCTTTCTGGCTGCTAGAGACATGCAGAAAGAGCAAGTGTGGCAGAATGTGTTCCAAAGCAGCTGGAGCTACCACGGGCTCCGGACAGGCTTATTTTCACTTGGAGAACACAGAAAATACACCAAGGTGCTGCTGCAAGCAAAGTTACAGAAGTCCCCCTGAGTGTTGCTTTTCTCAGTCAAAAGAGCGCTTTAGAGCGCTTTCTGGCTGCTAGAGACATGCAGAAAGAGCAAGTGTGGCAGAATGTGTTCCAAAGCAGCTGGAGCTACCACGGGCTCCTGACAGGCTTCTTTTCACTTGGAGACCACAGAAAACACACCAAGGTGCTGCTGCAAGCAAAGTTACAGAAGTCCCCCTGAGTGTTGCTTTTCTCGGGCAAAAGAGCGCTTTAGAGCGCTTTCTTGCTGCTAGAGACATGCAGAAAGAGCAAGTGCGGCAGAATGTGTTCCAAAGCAGCTGGAGCTACCACAGGCTCCTGACAGGCTTATTTTCACTTGGAGAACACAGAAAACACACCAAGGTGCTGCTGCAAGCAAAGTTACAGAGGTTTCCCAGAGTGTTGCTTTTCTCGGGCAAAAGAGCGCTTTAGAGCGCTTTCTGGCTGCTAGAGACATGCAGAAAGAGCAAGTGTGGCAGAATGTGTTCCAAAGCAGCTGGAGCTACCACGGGCTCCTGACAGGCTTCTTTTCACTTGGAGAACACAGAAAACACACCAAGGTGCTGCTGCAAGCAAAGTTACAGAAGTCCCCCTGAGAGTTGCTTTTCTCGGGCAAAAGAGCGCTTTACAGCGCTTTCTGGCTGCTAGAGACATGCAGAAAGAGCAAGTGTGGCAGAATGTGTTCCAAAGCAGCTGGAGCTACCACAGGCTCCTGACAGGCTTATTTTCACTTGGAGAACACAGAAAACACACCAAGGTGCTGCTGCAAGCAAAGTTACAGAACTCCCCCTGAGAGTTGCTTTTCTCGGGCAAAAGAACGCTTTAGAGCGCTTTCTGGCTGCTAGAGACATGCAGAAAGAGCAAGTGTGGCAGAATGTGTTCCAAAGCAGCTGGAGCTACCACGGGCTCCTGACAGGCTTCTTTTCACTTGGAGAACACAGAAAACACACCAAGGTGCTGCTGCAAGCAAAGTTACAGAAGTCCCCCTGAGAGTTGCTTTTCTCGGGCAAAAGAGCGCTTTACAGCGCTTTCTGGCTGCTAGAGACATGCAGAAAGAGCAAGTGTGGCAGAACGTGTTCCAAAGCAGCTGGAGCTACCACGGGCTCCGGACAGGCTTCTTTTCACTTGGAGAACACAGAAAACACCCCAAGGTGCTGCTGCAAGCAAAGTTACAGAATTTCCCCTGAGTGTTGCTTTTCTCGGGCAGAAGAGCGCTTTACAGCGCTTTCTGGCTGCTAGAGACATGCAGAAAGAGCAAGTGTGGCAGAATGTGTTCCAAAGCAGCTGGAGCTACCACGGGCTCCTGACAGGCTTCTTTTCACTTGGAGAACACAGAAAACACACCAAGGTGCTGCTACAAGCAAAGTTATAGAACCCCCCCCTGAGAGACCCCAATCTCTGTGTGCAGAGTTGCTTTTCTTGGCAAAAGAGAGCTTTAAAGGACTTTCTGGCTGCTAGAGATATGCAGAAAGATCAAGTGTGGCAGAATGTGTTCCAAAGCAGCTGGAGCTACCACGGGCTCCGGACAGGCTTCTTTTCACTTGGAGAACACAGAAAACACACCAAGGTGCTGCTGCAAGCAAAGTTACAGAAGTCCCCCTGAGAGTTGCTTTTCTCGGGCAAAAGAGCGCTTTAGAGCGCTTTCTGGCTGCTAGAGACATGCAGAAAGAGCAAGTGTGGCAGAATGTGTTCCAAAGCAGCTGGAGCTACCACGGGCTCCGGACAGGCTTCTTTTCACTTGGAGAACACAGAAAACACACCAAGGTGCTGCTGCAAGCAAAGTTACAGAAGTCCCCCTGAGAGTTGCTTTTCTCAGGCAAAAGAGCGCTTTACAGCGCTTTCTGGCTGCTAGAGACATGCAGAAAGAGCAAGTGTGGCAGAATGTGTTCCAAAGCAGCTGGAGCTACCACGGGCTCCTGACAGGCTTCTTTTCACTTGGAGAACACAGAAAACACACCAAGGTGCTGCTGCAAGCAAAGTTACAGAAGTCCCCCTGAGTGTTGCTTTTCTCAGACAAAAGAGCGCTTTAGAGCGCTTTCTGGCTGCTAGAGACATGCAGAAAGAGCAAGTGTGGCAGAACGTGTTCCAAAGCAGCTGGAGCTACCACGGGCTCCTGACAGGCTTCTTTTCACTTGGAGAACACAGAAAACACACCAAGGTGCTGCTGCAAGCAAAGTTACAGAAGTCCCCCTGAGTGTTGCTTTTCTCGGGCAAAAGAACGCTTTAGAGCGCTTTCTGGCTGCTAGAGACATGCAGAAAGAGCAAGTGTGGCAGAATGTGTTCCAAAGCAGCTGGAGCTACCACGGGCTCCTGACAGGATTCATTTCGCTTGGAGAACACAGAAAACACACCAAGGTGCTGCTGCAAGCAAAGTTACAGAAGTCCCCCTGAGAGTTGCTTTTCTCGGGCAAAAGAGCGCTTTAGAGCGCTTTCTGGCTGCTAGAGACATGCAGAAAGAGCAAGTGTGGCAGAATGTGTTCCAAAGCAGCTGGAGCTACCACGGGCTCCGGACAGGCTTATTTTCACTTGGAGAACACAGAAAACACACCAAGGTGCTGCTGCAAGCAAAGTTACAGAAGTCCCCCTGAGAGTTGCTTTTCTCGGGCAAAAGAGCGCTTTAGAGCGCTTTCTGGCTGCTAGAGACATGCAGAAAGAGCAAGTGTGGCAGAATGTGTTCCAAAGCAGCTGGAGCTACCACGGGCTCCTGACAGGCTTCTTTTCACTTGGAGAACACAGAAAACACACCAAGGTGCTGCTGCAAGCAAAGTTACAGAAGTCCCCCTGAGTGTTGCTTTTCTCGGGCAAAAGAACGCTTTACAGCGCTTTCTGGCTGCTAGAGACATGCAGAAAGAGCAAGTGTGGCAGAATGTGTTCCAAAGCAGCTGGAGCTACCACGGGCTCCTGACAGGATTCATTTCGCTTGGAGAACACAGAAAACACACCAAGGTGCTGCTGCAAGCAAAGTTACAGAAGTCCCCCTGAGAGTTGCTTTTCTCGGGCAAAAGAGCGCTTTACAGCGCTTTCTGGCTGCTAGAGACATGCAGAAAGAGCAAGTGTGGCAGAATGTGTTCCAAAGCAGCTGGAGCTACCACGGGCTCCGGACAGGCTTCATTTCGCTTGGAGAACACAGAAAACACACCAAGGTGCTGCTGCAAGCAAAGTTACAGAAGTCCCCCTGAGAGTTGCTTTTCTCGGGCAAAAGAGCGCTTTAGAGTGCTTTCTGGCTGCTAGAGACATGCAGAAAGAGCAAGTGTGGCAGAATGTGTTCCAAAGCAGCTGGAGCTACCACGGGCTCCGGACAGGCTTATTTTCACTTGGAGAACACAGAAAATACACCAAGGTGCTGCTGCAAGCAAAGTTACAGAAGTCCCCCTGAGTGTTGCTTTTCTCAGTCAAAAGAGCGCTTTAGAGCGCTTTCTGGCTGCTAGAGACATGCAGAAAGAGCAAGTGTGGCAGAATGTGTTCCAAAGCAGCTGGAGCTACCACGGGCTCCTGACAGGCTTCTTTTCACTTGGAGAACACAGAAAACACACCAAGGTGCTGCTGCAAGCAAAGTTACAGAAGTCCCCCTGAGTGTTGCTTTTCTCGGGCAAAAGAGCGCTTTAGAGCGCTTTCTTGCTGCTAGAGACATGCAGAAAGAGCAAGTGCGGCAGAATGTGTTCCAAAGCAGCTGGAGCTACCACAGGCTCCTGACAGGCTTATTTTCACTTGGAGAACACAGAAAACACACCAAGGTGCTGCTGCAAGCAAAGTTACAGAAGTCCCCCTGAGTGTTGCTTTTCTCGGGCAAAAGAGCGCTTTAGAGCGCTTTCTGGCTGCTAGAGACATGCAGAAAGAGCAAGTGTGGCAGAATGTGTTCCAAAGCAGCTGGAGCTACCACGGGCTCCTGACAGGCTTATTTTCACTTGGAGAACACAGAAAACACACCAAGGTGCTGCTGCAAGCAAAGTTACAGAAGTCCCCCTGAGAGTTGCTTTTCTCGGGCAAAAGAGCGCTTTACAGCGCTTTCTGGCTGCTAGAGACATGCAGAAAGAGCAAGTGTGGCAGAATGTGTTCCAAAGCAGCTGGAGCTACCACAGGCTCCTGACAGGCTTATTTTCACTTGGAGAACACAGAAAACACACCAAGGTGCTGCTGCAAGCAAAGTTACAGAACTCCCCCTGAGAGTTGCTTTTCTCGGGCAAAAGAACGCTTTAGAGCGCTTTCTGGCTGCTAGAGACATGCAGAAAGAGCAAGTGTGGCAGAATGTGTTCCAAAGCAGCTGGAGCTACCACGGGCTCCTGACAGGCTTCTTTTCACTTGGAGAACACAGAAAACATACCAAGGTGCTGCTGCAAGCAAAGTTACAGAACTCCCCCTGAGAGTTGCTTTTCTTGGGCAAAAGAGCGCTTTAGAGCGCTTTCTGGCTGCTAGAGACATGCAGAAAGAGCAAGTGTGGCAGAACGTGTTCCAAAGCAGCTGGAGCTACCACGGGCTCCTGACAGGCTTCTTTTCACTTGGAGAACACAGAAAACACCCCAAGGTGCTGCTGCAAGCAAAGTTACAGAAGTCCCCCTGAGTGTTGCTTTTCTCGGGCAGAAGAGCGCTTTACAGCGCTTTCTGGCTGCTAGAGACATGCAGAAAGAGCAAGTGTGGCAGAATGTGTTCCAAAGCAGCTGGAGCTACCACGGGCTCCTGACAGGCTTCTTTTCACTTGGAGAACACAGAAAACACACCAAGGTGCTGCTACAAGCAAAGTTATAGAACCCCCCCCTGAGAGACCCCAATCTCTGTGTGCAGAGTTGCTTTTCTTGGCAAAAGAGAGCTTTAAAGGACTTTCTGGCTGCTAGAGATATGCAGAAAGATCAAGTGTGGCAGAATGTGTTCCAAAGCAGCTGGAGCTACCACGGGCTCCGGACAGGCTTCTTTTCACTTGGAGAACACAGAAAACACACCAAGGTGCTGCTGCAAGCAAAGTTACAGAAGTCCCCCTGAGAGTTGCTTTTCTCGGGCAAAAGAGCGCTTTAGAGCGCTTTCTGGCTGCTAGAGACATGCAGAAAGAGCAAGTGTGGCAGAATGTGTTCCAAAGCAGCTGGAGCTACCACGGGCTCCGGACAGGCTTATTTTCACTTGGAGAACACAGAAAACACACCAAGGTGCTGCTGCAAGCAAAGTTACAGAAGTCCCCCTGAGAGTTGCTTTTCTCAGGCAAAAGAGCGCTTTACAGCGCTTTCTGGCTGCTAGAGACATGCAGAAAGAGCAAGTGTGGCAGAATGTGTTCCAAAGCAGCTGGAGCTACCACGGGCTCCTGACAGGCTTCTTTTCACTTGGAGAACACAGAAAACACACCAAGGTGCTGCTGCAAGCAAAGTTACAGAAGTCCCCCTGAGTGTTGCTTTTCTCAGACAAAAGAGCGCTTTAGAGCGCTTTCTGGCTGCTAGAGACATGCAGAAAGAGCAAGTGTGGCAGAACGTGTTCCAAAGCAGCTGGAGCTACCACGGGCTCCTGACAGGCTTATTTTCACTTGGAGAACACAGAAAACACACCAAGGTGCTGCTGCAAGCAAAGTTACAGAAGTCCCCCTGAGTGTTGCTTTTCTCGGGCAAAAGAACGCTTTAGAGCGCTTTCTGGCTGCTAGAGACATGCAGAAAGAGCAAGTGTGGCAGAATGTGTTCCAAAGCAGCTGGAGCTACCACGGGCTCCTGACAGGATTCATTTCGCTTGGAGAACACAGAAAACACACCAAGGTGCTGCTGCAAGCAAAGTTACAGAAGTCCCCCTGAGAGTTGCTTTTCTCGGGCAAAAGAGCGCTTTAGAGCGCTTTCTGGCTGCTAGAGACATGCAGAAAGAGCAAGTGTGGCAGAATGTGTTCCAAAGCAGCTGGAGCTACCACGGGCTCCGGACAGGCTTATTTTCACTTGGAGAACACAGAAAACACACCAAGGTGCTGCTGCAAGCAAAGTTACAGAAGTCCCCCTGAGAGTTGCTTTTCTCGGGCAAAAGAGCGCTTTAGAGCGCTTTCTGGCTGCTAGAGACATGCAGAAAGAGCAAGTGTGGCAGAATGTGTTCCAAAGCAGCTGGAGCTACCACGGGCTCCTGACAGGCTTCTTTTCACTTGGAGAACACAGAAAACACACCAAGGTGCTGCTGCAAGCAAAGTTACAGAAGTCCCCCTGAGTGTTGCTTTTCTCAGTCAAAAGAGCGCTTTAGAGCGCTTTCTGGCTGCTAGAGACATGCAGAAAGAGCAAGTGTGGCAGAACGTGTTCCAAAGCAGCTGGAGCTACCACGGGCTCCTGACAGGCTTCTTTTCACTTGGAGAACACAGAAAACACACCAAGGTGCTGCTGCAAGCAAAGTTACAGAAGTCCCCCTGAGTGTTGCTTTTCTCGGGCAAAAGAACGCTTTACAGCGCTTTCTGGCTGCTAGAGACATGCAGAAAGAGCAAGTGTGGCAGAATGTGTTCCAAAGCAGCTGGAGCTACCACGGGCTCCTGACAGGATTCATTTCGCTTGGAGAACACAGAAAACACACCAAGGTGCTGCTGCAAGCAAAGTTACAGAAGTCCCCCTGAGAGTTGCTTTTCTCGGGCAAAAGAGCGCTTTACAGCGCTTTCTGGCTGCTAGAGACATGCAGAAAGAGCAAGTGTGGCAGAATGTGTTCCAAAGCAGCTGGAGCTACCACGGGCTCCGGACAGGCTTCATTTCGCTTGGAGAACACAGAAAACACACCAAGGTGCTGCTGCAAGCAAAGTTACAGAAGTCCCCCTGAGAGTTGCTTTTCTCGGGCAAAAGAGCGCTTTAGAGCGCTTTCTGGCTGCTAGAGACATGCAGAAAGAGCAAGTGTGGCAGAACGTGTTCCAAAGCAGCTGGAGCTACCACGGGCTCCGGACAGGCTTCTTTTCACTTGGAGAACACAGAAAACACACCAAGGTGCTGCTGCAAGCAAAGTTACAGAAGTCCCCCTGAGTGTTGCTTTTCTCAGACAAAAGAGCGCTTTAGAGCGCTTTCTGGCTGCTAGAGACATGCAGAAAGAGCAAGTGTGGCAGAATGTGTTCCAAAGCAGCTGGAGCTACCACGGGCTCCTGACAGGCTTATTTTCACTTGGAGAACACAGAAAACACACCAAGGTGCTGCTGCAAGCAAAGTTACAGAAGTCCCCCTGAGTGTTGCTTTTCTCAGTCAAAAGAGCGCTTTAGAGCGCTTTCTGGCTGCTAGAGACATGCAGAAAGAGCAAGTGTGGCAGAACGTGTTCCAAAGCAGCTGGAGCTACCACGGGCTCCTGACAGGCTTCTTTTCACTTGGAGAACACAGAAAACACACCAAGGTGCTGCTGCAAGCAAAGTTACAGAAGTCCCCCTGAGTGTTGCTTTTCTCAGGCAAAAGAACGCTTTACAGCGCTTTCTGGCTGCTAGAGACATGCAGAAAGAGCAAGTGTGGCAGAATGTGTTCCAAAGCAGCTGGAGCTACCACGGGCTCCTGACAGGATTCATTTCGCTTGGAGAACACAGAAAACACACCAAGGTGCTGCTGCAAGCAAAGTTACAGAAGTCCCCCTGAGAGTTGCTTTTCTCGGGCAAAAGAGCGCTTTACAGCACTTTCTGGCTGCTAGAGACATGCAGAAAGAGCAAGTGTGGCAGAATGTGTTCCAAAGCAGCTGGAGCTACCACGGGCTCCGGACAGGCTTCATTTCGCTTGGAGAACACAGAAAACACACCAAGGTGCTGCTGCAAGCAAAGTTACAGAAGTCCCCCTGAGAGTTGCTTTTCTCGGGCAAAAGAGCGTTTTAGAGTGCTTTCTGGCTGCTAGAGACATGCAGAAAGAGCAAGTGTGGCAGAATGTGTTCCAAAGCAGCTGGAGCTACCACGGGCTCCGGACAGGCTTATTTTCACTTGGAGAACACAGAAAACACACCAAGGTGCTGCTGCAAGCAAAGTTACAGAAGTCCCCCTGAGTGTTGCTTTTCTCAGTCAAAAGAGCGCTTTAGAGCGCTTTCTGGCTGCTAGAGACATGCAGAAAGAGCAAGTGTGGCAGAATGTGTTCCAAAGCAGCTGGAGCTACCACGGGCTCCGGACAGGCTTCTTTTCACTTGGAGAACACAGAAAACACACCAAGGTGCTGCTGCAAGCAAAGTTACAGAAGTCCCCCTGAGTGTTGCTTTTCTTGGGCAAAAGAGCGCTTTAGAGCGCTTTCTTGCTGCTAGAGACATGCAGAAAGAGCAAGTGCGGCAGAATGTGTTCCAAAGCAGCTGGAGCTACCACAGGCTCCTGACAGGCTTATTTTCACTTGGAGAACACAGAAAACACACCAAGGTGCTGCTGCAAGCAAAGTTACAGAAGTCCCCCTGAGTGTTGCTTTTCTCGGGCAAAAGAGCGCTTTAGAGCGCTTTCTGGCTGCTAGAGACATGCAGAAAGAGCAAGTGCGGCAGAATGTGTTCCAAAGCAGCTGGAGCTACCACGGGCTCCTGACAGGCTTCTTTTCACTTGGAGAACACAGAAAACACACCAAGGTGCTGCTACAAGCAAAGTTATAGAACCCCCCCCTGAGAGACCCCAATCTCTGTGTGCAGAGTTGCTTTTCTTGGCAAAAGAGAGCTTTAAAGGACTTTCTGGCTGCTAGAGATATGCAGAAAGATCAAGTGTGGCAGAATGTGTTCCAAAGCAGCTGGAGCTACCACGGGCTCCGGACAGGCTTCTTTTCACTTGGAGAACACAGAAAACACACCAAGGTGCTGCTGCAAGCAAAGTTACAGAAGTCCCCCTGAGAGTTGCTTTTCTCGGGCAAAAGAGCGCTTTAGAGCGCTTTCTGGCTGCTAGAGACATGCAGAAAGAGCAAGTGTGGCAGAATGTGTTCCAAAGCAGCTGGAGCTACCACGGGCTCCGGACAGGCTTATTTTCACTTGGAGAACACAGAAAACACACCAAGGTGCTGCTGCAAGCAAAGTTACAGAAGTCCCCCTGAGAGTTGCTTTTCTCAGGCAAAAGAGCGCTTTACAGCGCTTTCTGGCTGCTAGAGACATGCAGAAAGAGCAAGTGTGGCAGAATGTGTTCCAAAGCAGCTGGAGCTACCACGGGCTCCTGACAGGCTTCTTTTCACTTGGAGAACACAGAAAACACACCAAGGTGCTGCTGCAAGCAAAGTTACAGAAGTCCCCCTGAGTGTTGCTTTTCTCAGACAAAAGAGCGCTTTAGAGCGCTTTCTGGCTGCTAGAGACATGCAGAAAGAGCAAGTGTGGCAGAACGTGTTCCAAAGCAGCTGGAGCTACCACGGGCTCCTGACAGGCTTATTTTCACTTGGAGAACACAGAAAACACACCAAGGTGCTGCTGCAAGCAAAGTTACAGAAGTCCCCCTGAGTGTTGCTTTTCTCGGGCAAAAGAACGCTTTAGAGCGCTTTCTGGCTGCTAGAGACATGCAGAAAGAGCAAGTGTGGCAGAATGTGTTCCAAAGCAGCTGGAGCTACCACGGGCTCCTGACAGGATTCATTTCGCTTGGAGAACACAGAAAACACACCAAGGTGCTGCTGCAAGCAAAGTTACAGAAGTCCCCCTGAGAGTTGCTTTTCTCGGGCAAAAGAGCGCTTTAGAGCGCTTTCTGGCTGCTAGAGACATGCAGAAAGAGCAAGTGTGGCAGAATGTGTTCCAAAGCAGCTGGAGCTACCACGGGCTCCGGACAGGCTTATTTTCACTTGGAGAACACAGAAAACACACCAAGGTGCTGCTGCAAGCAAAGTTACAGAAGTCCCCCTGAGAGTTGCTTTTCTCGGGCAAAAGAGCGCTTTAGAGCGCTTTCTGGCTGCTAGAGACATGCAGAAAGAGCAAGTGTGGCAGAATGTGTTCCAAAGCAGCTGGAGCTACCACGGGCTCCTGACAGGCTTCTTTTCACTTGGAGAACACAGAAAACACACCAAGGTGCTGCTGCAAGCAAAGTTACAGAAGTCCCCCTGAGTGTTGCTTTTCTCAGTCAAAAGAGCGCTTTAGAGCGCTTTCTGGCTGCTAGAGACATGCAGAAAGAGCAAGTGTGGCAGAACGTGTTCCAAAGCAGCTGGAGCTACCACGGGCTCCTGACAGGCTTCTTTTCACTTGGAGAACACAGAAAACACACCAAGGTGCTGCTGCAAGCAAAGTTACAGAAGTCCCCCTGAGTGTTGCTTTTCTCGGGCAAAAGAACGCTTTACAGCGCTTTCTGGCTGCTAGAGACATGCAGAAAGAGCAAGTGTGGCAGAATGTGTTCCAAAGCAGCTGGAGCTACCACGGGCTCCTGACAGGATTCATTTCGCTTGGAGAACACAGAAAACACACCAAGGTGCTGCTGCAAGCAAAGTTACAGAAGTCCCCCTGAGAGTTGCTTTTCTCGGGCAAAAGAGCGCTTTACAGCGCTTTCTGGCTGCTAGAGACATGCAGAAAGAGCAAGTGTGGCAGAATGTGTTCCAAAGCAGCTGGAGCTACCACGGGCTCCGGACAGGCTTCATTTCGCTTGGAGAACACAGAAAACACACCAAGGTGCTGCTGCAAGCAAAGTTACAGAAGTCCCCCTGAGAGTTGCTTTTCTCGGGCAAAAGAGCGCTTTAGAGCGCTTTCTGGCTGCTAGAGACATGCAGAAAGAGCAAGTGTGGCAGAACGTGTTCCAAAGCAGCTGGAGCTACCACGGGCTCCGGACAGGCTTCTTTTCACTTGGAGAACACAGAAAACACACCAAGGTGCTGCTGCAAGCAAAGTTACAGAAGTCCCCCTGAGTGTTGCTTTTCTCAGACAAAAGAGCGCTTTAGAGCGCTTTCTGGCTGCTAGAGACATGCAGAAAGAGCAAGTGTGGCAGAATGTGTTCCAAAGCAGCTGGAGCTACCACGGGCTCCTGACAGGCTTATTTTCACTTGGAGAACACAGAAAACACACCAAGGTGCTGCTGCAAGCAAAGTTACAGAAGTCCCCCTGAGTGTTGCTTTTCTCAGTCAAAAGAGCGCTTTAGAGCGCTTTCTGGCTGCTAGAGACATGCAGAAAGAGCAAGTGTGGCAGAACGTGTTCCAAAGCAGCTGGAGCTACCACGGGCTCCTGACAGGCTTCTTTTCACTTGGAGAACACAGAAAACACACCAAGGTGCTGCTGCAAGCAAAGTTACAGAAGTCCCCCTGAGTGTTGCTTTTCTCAGGCAAAAGAACGCTTTAGAGCGCTTTCTGGCTGCTAGAGACATGCAGAAAGAGCAAGTGTGGCAGAATGTGTTCCAAAGCAGCTGGAGCTACCACGGGCTCCTGACAGGATTCATTTCGCTTGGAGAACACAGAAAACACACCAAGGTGCTGCTGCAAGCAAAGTTACAGAAGTCCCCCTGAGAGTTGCTTTTCTCGGGCAAAAGAGCGCTTTACAGCGCTTTCTGGCTGCTAGAGACATGCAGAAAGAGCAAGTGTGGCAGAATGTGTTCCAAAGCAGCTGGAGCTACCACGGGCTCCGGACAGGCTTCATTTCGCTTGGAGAACACAGAAAACACACCAAGGTGCTGCTGCAAGCAAAGTTACAGAAGTCCCCCTGAGAGTTGCTTTTCTCGGGCAAAAGAGCGTTTTAGAGTGCTTTCTGGCTGCTAGAGACATGCAGAAAGAGCAAGTGTGGCAGAATGTGTTCCAAAGCAGCTGGAGCTACCACGGGCTCCGGACAGGCTTATTTTCACTTGGAGAACACAGAAAACACACCAAGGTGCTGCTGCAAGCAAAGTTACAGAAGTCCCCCTGAGTGTTGCTTTTCTCAGTCAAAAGAGCGCTTTAGAGCGCTTTCTGGCTGCTAGAGACATGCAGAAAGAGCAAGTGTGGCAGAATGTGTTCCAAAGCAGCTGGAGCTACCACGGGCTCCGGACAGGCTTCTTTTCACTTGGAGAACACAGAAAACACACCAAGGTGCTGCTGCAAGCAAAGTTACAGAAGTCCCCCTGAGTGTTGCTTTTCTTGGGCAAAAGAGCGCTTTAGAGCGCTTTCTTGCTGCTAGAGACATGCAGAAAGAGCAAGTGCGGCAGAATGTGTTCCAAAGCAGCTGGAGCTACCACAGGCTCCTGACAGGCTTATTTTCACTTGGAGAACACAGAAAACACACCAAGGTGCTGCTGCAAGCAAAGTTACAGAAGTCCCCCTGAGTGTTGCTTTTCTCGGGCAAAAGAGCGCTTTAGAGCGCTTTCTGGCTGCTAGAGACATGCAGAAAGAGCAAGTGCGGCAGAATGTGTTCCAAAGCAGCTGGAGCTACCACGGGCTCCTGACAGGCTTCTTTTCACTTGGAGAACACAGAAAACACACCAAGGTGCTGCTACAAGCAAAGTTATAGAACCCCCCCCTGAGAGACCCCAATCTCTGTGTGCAGAGTTGCTTTTCTTGGCAAAAGAGAGCTTTAAAGGACTTTCTGGCTGCTAGAGATATGCAGAAAGATCAAGTGTGGCAGAATGTGTTCCAAAGCAGCTGGAGCTACCACGGGCTCCGGACAGGCTTCTTTTCACTTGGAGAACACAGAAAACACACCAAGGTGCTGCTGCAAGCAAAGTTACAGAAGTCCCCCTGAGAGTTGCTTTTCTCGGGCAAAAGAGCGCTTTAGAGCGCTTTCTGGCTGCTAGAGACATGCAGAAAGAGCAAGTGTGGCAGAATGTGTTCCAAAGCAGCTGGAGCTACCACGGGCTCCGGACAGGCTTATTTTCACTTGGAGAACACAGAAAACACACCAAGGTGCTGCTGCAAGCAAAGTTACAGAAGTCCCCCTGAGAGTTGCTTTTCTCAGGCAAAAGAGCGCTTTACAGCGCTTTCTGGCTGCTAGAGACATGCAGAAAGAGCAAGTGTGGCAGAATGTGTTCCAAAGCAGCTGGAGCTACCACGGGCTCCTGACAGGCTTCTTTTCACTTGGAGAACACAGAAAACACACCAAGGTGCTGCTGCAAGCAAAGTTACAGAAGTCCCCCTGAGTGTTGCTTTTCTCAGACAAAAGAGCGCTTTAGAGCGCTTTCTGGCTGCTAGAGACATGCAGAAAGAGCAAGTGTGGCAGAACGTGTTCCAAAGCAGCTGGAGCTACCACGGGCTCCTGACAGGCTTATTTTCACTTGGAGAACACAGAAAACACACCAAGGTGCTGCTGCAAGCAAAGTTACAGAAGTCCCCCTGAGTGTTGCTTTTCTCGGGCAAAAGAACGCTTTAGAGCGCTTTCTGGCTGCTAGAGACATGCAGAAAGAGCAAGTGTGGCAGAATGTGTTCCAAAGCAGCTGGAGCTACCACGGGCTCCTGACAGGATTCATTTCGCTTGGAGAACACAGAAAACACACCAAGGTGCTGCTGCAAGCAAAGTTACAGAAGTCCCCCTGAGAGTTGCTTTTCTCGGGCAAAAGAGCGCTTTAGAGCGCTTTCTGGCTGCTAGAGACATGCAGAAAGAGCAAGTGTGGCAGAATGTGTTCCAAAGCAGCTGGAGCTACCACGGGCTCCGGACAGGCTTATTTTCACTTGGAGAACACAGAAAACACACCAAGGTGCTGCTGCAAGCAAAGTTACAGAAGTCCCCCTGAGAGTTGCTTTTCTCGGGCAAAAGAGCGCTTTAGAGCGCTTTCTGGCTGCTAGAGACATGCAGAAAGAGCAAGTGTGGCAGAATGTGTTCCAAAGCAGCTGGAGCTACCACGGGCTCCTGACAGGCTTCTTTTCACTTGGAGAACACAGAAAACACACCAAGGTGCTGCTGCAAGCAAAGTTACAGAAGTCCCCCTGAGTGTTGCTTTTCTCAGTCAAAAGAGCGCTTTAGAGCGCTTTCTGGCTGCTAGAGACATGCAGAAAGAGCAAGTGTGGCAGAACGTGTTCCAAAGCAGCTGGAGCTACCACGGGCTCCTGACAGGCTTCTTTTCACTTGGAGAACACAGAAAACACACCAAGGTGCTGCTGCAAGCAAAGTTACAGAAGTCCCCCTGAGTGTTGCTTTTCTCGGGCAAAAGAACGCTTTACAGCGCTTTCTGGCTGCTAGAGACATGCAGAAAGAGCAAGTGTGGCAGAATGTGTTCCAAAGCAGCTGGAGCTACCACGGGCTCCTGACAGGATTCATTTCGCTTGGAGAACACAGAAAACACACCAAGGTGCTGCTGCAAGCAAAGTTACAGAAGTCCCCCTGAGAGTTGCTTTTCTCGGGCAAAAGAGCGCTTTACAGCGCTTTCTGGCTGCTAGAGACATGCAGAAAGAGCAAGTGTGGCAGAATGTGTTCCAAAGCAGCTGGAGCTACCACGGGCTCCGGACAGGCTTCATTTCGCTTGGAGAACACAGAAAACACACCAAGGTGCTGCTGCAAGCAAAGTTACAGAAGTCCCCCTGAGAGTTGCTTTTCTCGGGCAAAAGAGCGCTTTAGAGCGCTTTCTGGCTGCTAGAGACATGCAGAAAGAGCAAGTGTGGCAGAATGTGTTCCAAAGCAGCTGGAGCTACCACGGGCTCCGGACAGGCTTCTTTTCACTTGGAGAACACAGAAAACACACCAAGGTGCTGCTGCAAGCAAAGTTACAGAAGTCCCCCTGAGTGTTGCTTTTCTCAGACAAAAGAGCGCTTTAGAGCGCTTTCTGGCTGCTAGAGACATGCAGAAAGAGCAAGTGTGGCAGAATGTGTTCCAAAGCAGCTGGAGCTACCACGGGCTCCTGACAGGCTTATTTTCACTTGGAGAACACAGAAAACACACCAAGGTGCTGCTGCAAGCAAAGTTACAGAAGTCCCCCTGAGTGTTGCTTTTCTCAGTCAAAAGAGCGCTTTAGAGCGCTTTCTGGCTGCTAGAGACATGCAGAAAGAGCAAGTGTGGCAGAACGTGTTCCAAAGCAGCTGGAGCTACCACGGGCTCCTGACAGGCTTCTTTTCACTTGGAGAACACAGAAAACACACCAAGGTGCTGCTGCAAGCAAAGTTACAGAAGTCCCCCTGAGTGTTGCTTTTCTCAGGCAAAAGAACGCTTTACAGCGCTTTCTGGCTGCTAGAGACATGCAGAAAGAGCAAGTGTGGCAGAATGTGTTCCAAAGCAGCTGGAGCTACCACGGGCTCCTGACAGGATTCATTTCGCTTGGAGAACACAGAAAACACACCAAGGTGCTGCTGCAAGCAAAGTTACAGAAGTCCCCCTGAGAGTTGCTTTTCTCGGGCAAAAGAGCGCTTTACAGCGCTTTCTGGCTGCTAGAGACATGCAGAAAGAGCAAGTGTGGCAGAATGTGTTCCAAAGCAGCTGGAGCTACCACGGGCTCCGGACAGGCTTCATTTCGCTTGGAGAACACAGAAAACACACCAAGGTGCTGCTGCAAGCAAAGTTACAGAAGTCCCCCTGAGAGTTGCTTTTCTCGGGCAAAAGAGCGCTTTAGAGTGCTTTCTGGCTGCTAGAGACATGCAGAAAGAGCAAGTGTGGCAGAATGTGTTCCAAAGCAGCTGGAGCTACCACGGGCTCCGGACAGGCTTATTTTCACTTGGAGAACACAGAAAACACACCAAGGTGCTGCTGCAAGCAAAGTTACAGAAGTCCCCCTGAGTGTTGCTTTTCTCGGGCAAAAGAGCGCTTTAGAGCGCTTTCTGGCTGCTAGAGACATGCAGAAAGAGCAAGTGTGGCAGAATGTGTTCCAAAGCAGCTGGAGCTACCACGGGCTCCTGACAGGCTTCTTTTCACTTGGAGAACACAGAAAACACACCAAGGTGCTGCTGCAAGCAAAGTTACAGAAGTCCCCCTGAGAGTTGCTTTTCTCGGGCAAAAGAGCGCTTTAGAGCGCTTTCTGGCTGCTAGAGACATGCAGAAAGAGCAAGTGTGGCAGAATGTGTTCCAAAGCAGCTGGAGCTACAACAGGCTCCTGACAGGCTTATTTTCACTTGGAGAACACAGAAAACACACCAAGGTGCTGCTGCAAGCAAAGTTACAGAAGTCCCCCTGAGTGTTGCTTTTCTCGGGC
This sequence comes from Zosterops lateralis, assembly GCF_965231275.1. Lineage (NCBI taxonomy): Eukaryota > Metazoa > Chordata > Aves > Passeriformes > Zosteropidae > Zosterops > Zosterops lateralis. The sequence goes on from NC_139765.1 coordinate 21,120,613, forward strand.
AAAAGAGCGCTTTACAGCGCTTTCTGGCTGCTAGAGACATGCAGAAAGAGCAAGTGTGGCAGAATGTGTTCCAAAGCAGCTGGAGCTACCACGGGCTCCTGACAGGCTTCTTTTCACTTGGAGAACACAGAAAACACACCAAGGTGCTGCTGCAAGCAAAGTTACAGAAGTCCCCCTGAGAGTTGCTTTTCTCGGGCAAAAGAGCGCTTTAGAGCGCTTTCTGGCTGCTAGAGACATGCAGAAAGAGCAAGTGTGGCAGAACGTGTTCCAAAGCAGCTGGAGCTACCACGGGCTCCTGACAGGCTTCTTTTCACTTGGAGAACACAGAAAACACACCAAGGTGCTGCTGCAAGCAAAGTTACAGAAGTCCCCCTGAGTGTTGCTTTTCTCGGGCAAAAGAGCGCTTTAGAGCGCTTTCTGGCTGCTAGAGACATGCAGAAAGAGCAAGTGTGGCAGAACGTGTTCCAAAGCAGCTGGAGCTACCACGGGCTCCGGACAGGCTTCTTTTCACTTGGAGAACACAGAAAACACACCAAGGTGCTGCTGCAAGCAAAGTTACAGAAGTCCCCCTGAGAGTTGCTTTTCTCGGGCAAAAGAGCGCTTTAGAGCGCTTTCTGGCTGCTAGAGACATGCAGAAAGAGCAAGTGTGGCAGAATGTGTTCCAAAGCAGCTGGAGCTACCACGGGCTCCGCACAGGCTTATTTTCACTTGGAGAACACAGAAAACACACCAAGGTGCTGCTGCAAGCAAAGTTACAGAAGTCCCCCTGAGAGTTGCTTTTCTCGGGCAAAAGAGCGCTTTAGAGCGCTTTCTGGCTGCTAGAGACATGCAGAAAGAGCAAGTGTGGCAGAATGTGTTCCAAAGCAGCTGGAGCTACCACGGGCTCCGGACAGGCTTCTTTTCACTTGGAGAACACAGAAAACACACCAAGGTGCTGCTGCAAGCAAAGTTACAGAAGTCCCCCTGAGAGTTGCTTTTCTCGGGCAAAAGAGCGCTTTACAGTGCTTTCTGGCTGCTAGAGACATGCAGAAAGAGCAAGTGTGGCAGAATGTGTTCCAAAGCAGCTGGAGCTACCACGGGCTCCTGACAGGCTTATTTTCACTTGGAGAACACAGAAAACACCCCAAGGTGCTGCTGCAAGCAAAGTTACAGAAGTTCCCCTGAGTGTTGCTTTTCTCGGGCAAAAGAGCGCTTTAGAGCGCTTTCTGGCTGCTAGAGACATGCAGAAAGAGCAAGTGTGGCAGAATGTGTTCCAAAGCAGCTGGAGCTACCACGGGCTCCGGACAGGCTTATTTTCACTTGGAGAACACAGAAAACACACCAAGGTGCTGCTGCAAGCAAAGTTACAGAAGTCCCCCTGAGTGTTGCTTTTCTCGGGCAAAAGAGCGCTTTAGAGCGCTTTCTGGCTGCTAGAGACATGCAGAAAGAGCAAGTGTGGCAGAACGTGTTCCAAAGCAGCTGGAGCTACCACGGGCTCCGGACAGGCTTCTTTTCACTTGGAGAACACAGAAAACACACCAAGGTGCTGCTGCAAGCAAAGTTACAGAAGTCCCCCTGAGAGTTGCTTTTCTCGGGCAAAAGAGCGCTTTAGAGCGCTTTCTGGCTGCTAGAGACATGCAGAAAGAGCAAGTGTGGCAGAATGTGTTCCAAAGCAGCTGGAGCTACCACGGGCTCCGGACAGGCTTATTTTCACTTGGAGAACACAGAAAACACACCAAGGTGCTGCTGCAAGCAAAGTTACAGAAGTCCCCCTGAGAGTTGCTTTTCTCGGGCAAAAGAGCGCTTTAGAGCGCTTTCTGGCTGCTAGAGACATGCAGAAAGAGCAAGTGTGGCAGAATGTGTTCCAAAGCAGCTGGAGCTACCACGGGCTCCGGACAGGCTTATTTTCACTTGGAGAACACAGAAAACACACCAAGGTGCTGCTGCAAGCAAAGTTACAGAAGTCCCCCTGAGAGTTGCTTTTCTCGGGCAAAAGAGCGCTTTACAGTGCTTTCTGGCTGCTAGAGACATGCAGAAAGAGCAAGTGTGGCAGAATGTGTTCCAAAGCAGCTGGAGCTACCACGGGCTCCTGACAGGCTTATTTTCACTTGGAGAACACAGAAAACACCCCAAGGTGCTGCTGCAAGCAAAGTTACAGAAGTTCCCCTGAGTGTTGCTTTTCTCGGGCAAAAGAGCGCTTTAGAGCGCTTTCTGGCTGCTAGAGACATGCAGAAAGAGCAAGTGTGGCAGAATGTGTTCCAAAGCAGCTGGAGCTACCACGGGCTCCGGACAGGCTTCTTTTCACTTGGAGAACACAGAAAACACACCAAGGTGCTGCTGCAAGCAAAGCTACAGAACCTCCACTCAGAGGCCATAGGCTTCTGAGCTTTTATTTATGCTCAGACAAAAAATTGTTGAGGCTCAATGTTTTCAGGACATCCCATCATCTGGGTTATGAAATCCACACTTTGACATGTGAATGAAGTTTTGATTTTCATTTATTACACAGATCAATGTGCAGCATGTGACTCATACTACCATCATGCACGTTATTCTTGGGGTAGAATTTGAGCAGGGGGAGAAAGGAGGAGGGAAATCGTAGACTGCTCTTGTGTGGCAGGAAAATGAAGGATGTGTAATCAGGTTTGGTCTGTGGAAATCTGAGATGGAAACTCAAGTGGCAAATTAGGGAGATACATAACTGACTTTCATAACACTTTAACAGCTAAATGTGTGGACGAATTCTCATCAAAATCTCCAGGTGCACACCTGGCTCTTGAGCACTGTAACATATCCCAAGTTAGCAAGCACACACACATCCTACATCAGTCTGTTCTGCCCAGTCACCAGCTAATTCCTCTTTTAATACAGCTTGAAGAGGGATGTAGTTACACAAAGATCAGCAGAAATCACACAGAGGGAGCCTGGAGGAGAGTTGGCACGGAGTACTCCATCACTACTTCAGTCTTTGGAACTTAACTTCCCCCTTCTGACGAAATGTAACTTCTGAGCCTAGGCTAAACACAATGTCATCTGCCCTACTGCACCTATCCGGGAGTATTAATATTTAACATAAATCCTAAAGAAAGAACTGTTCTTTATTTCTGATTTGCCAGAGGTCAGTGGATTGGAAGGGTTGAGGGTAATATGAAAATGGCATAGGCAGAGGATGCCTTCTGGAAGCCTGATTATTGAAAAGTAGCTGCTATTTACACAGTTAATGCCATTCACTTCCTGCGCCTGCTCAATCATTCATTTCCCAGTGCAATCCAGCTTTGCCTTGCTGCAGAGTCAGTAAATTTAAGGGAGTTACATCTGCAGGTTTTCTTTTTCTCTGCAATGATTGCAGAGTTCAGCCAATAAAAGTCCCACATGTCCTTCTTCTTCGTTTCATGTGAATTCTTTTCCCACCCACCTATATGTATATATGCTTTTCCAAGTATTTATGTTTCTGATAATGAATCCAAAGCCCTTTTTTTCTAGCTCCTCTTGGACTTGCAGCCTATTCATGTACGACCAAAAAAAAAACCTATTTCATTCTGCAATTGTCCAAAAACACCCCATAAAATCAGCTAGCTTCCCCACTTACACTTGTTTTTCTTCACATTCTCTCCAACCCTTGAGAAAGGTTCAATATCCTACATCCAGGGACCCTCAATTCTTTATGATGTCACTATGAAAGTAAATTATATGTTGCGATCACCAGAAAACATATTTTTAAAGTTGAACCTCTTTTGAATTATGGTTAATGAGATGGGGAATATGTATGGCTATGAAAATTCAGAATTTTAGAAGCATATAAAAGGCTTAATCAGGTGAAGGGGAAAAAGCAATATTTTGTGCAAAAAAATTTGTGCAATGATTTTTGCAAATATAAAAGAACAACTTGTAACACCATTAATTGTTATGCAGAAAGAACTCGTAGCAGGGCAGGTAGGAATTTAGTTGCGAGGTAAAAACTATTAAGATAAAATGCATACTATGAAAATTCAGTAAAGCAAGACAGGTATTGTGAAAAATTGATAAAGCAGAAAACTGTGGGCCACAAGCTCTGTGTGCAGAGTTCCTTCTCTTGGCAAAAGAGAGCTTGCAGTTGCTGACAGCTCTGCCATGGAAAAGAAGCACGAAGGCAGCAGGGACTTGCTTCTTGCTGCTACAGACATGGGAAAACAGCAAGTGTGGCAGAATGTGTTCCAGGCTTGATAGAGCTACCAGCGGCTCCTGACAGGCTTCTTTTCACTTGGAGAACACAGAAAACACACCAAGGTGCTGCTGCAAGCAAAGCTACAGAACCCCCCGTCCATTAGGAGCAAAATTGGGCTCCTAATCTTTGGCAAGAACAAAGTGACCTTAAAAATTAGCCAACCTCCATGCACCTGCCCCAAAGCAAAGGTCATCTGCAGACACCTGAGGAAGACATTGGCCTTGCTCCCAAGACCACAGTGCACAACCACCAGGAGGTGTGGCAGCTAATTAGAATATGAAGCAAGAGGAGGTGGGAAATGTGCAGCTAGGGAGGTGTGGGTTTGTGGGATCAAAGTGTATTTAAACCTGGGCCTTGTCTGGACCAGGTACGCATATATGGTGGAAAATCCCCCATGCCTCTCAGTTCGAATAAAAGATGTCTGCTTTACAATTTCTAATTGTAAAGTCCGTATTACACAACTCAGTTTAAAAGAAGACCAAAACCACAAAGAATTATGCAGCTGATCTCTCTTCCCATTCTTGCTCCCATCTCCTTTCTTGCTAATGAAGTTCTGCAGAGAGGCTGTAGGCCACGAAGTAGAAAGGAAGTAAGAAGGGAGAGAGCTGTAGCCACATGGTTCTGCTTAGTAGCGCTTAAGGATACATTAGCTGTAAGTCATATTCTGGGAGGGGCAGTTGTGCACCTGGAAACCCCATCAGTAAGGGTAAAGTAATAGAAAAGTGAACGCTTCTAGATTTTTGGATAGGTTTTTTTATATAATGAAGTGAAGGGCTCCTATATAATGTAAAATCCATGCTGCCACACAGCACATAAAGCCTTTGCAATACTAACCTTTTAGATAGATTTGCTGCCATGAGGTGTCATCCATCGCAGAGTATCCATCTGCTTGTTGTCATACTTACACAGGAACTGAATAAACTGCCCCCATCTGCCAAAGTTTTGTCTTTGGTTACAGAGAGACAACAGCAGGAAAAAGGTCAAGGTCAAGTAAAGCAGATAAACATGATTAACTCTGAGCAGATGATGACTTACCTCTCTTCAGTGGGAACAGCCTTGTACTAATGTGTCTGACTGAACCAGGGCTGGAGGAATAAATCACCTTAAAGGGAATGACAAGGCAAAAATTAAAAAGTAATAAAAATCTTAAAGTTGAAAGCAAAACAGCTCATGACCTCTCTGTTTTTGTTCCCATCTGAAGAAACAACAGTATGCTCTTAAAATCAGCCCGTGTCAAGTCAGATGCTGGAAAGGAATTGAGAGGATTATTTCACAATTTTATTGCACAGTTGAAAATTAACCTTTTTTTAAAATATATATTTAAAATTCATTTACTTTGCACACACAACCTAAACAGCATTTTCCCTGATAAAATTGTCACCTAGAAAACTTACACATGGACTGAAGTATATGTGTAAATTAAGTGGTTTGTGTTAAATGCAAATGCCTCAGTCTGGAGGAGGAGGTGCTTGGAAGTGGGGCAGCATAAGGAAAGAAAACACATTTTTCTTTTCTCTTTCCTGAAATACTATTTAAATTTTTTCCCCAAGCTGAGGAGAAAAGAGTTGCAGCAGAAGGACAGCCAGTCACGGAATCTATTGGGAAATTCAAGGTGCTGAGTTGGAGAGCCAAAACCTTCAGTGCCACAAGCCTCACAAGAAAATGACAAGCCTTGTTTCATGCATAGCTCACCCTAAAGGTCATGGCATTCCAGTTTTCCCCTGGAGAATGTAGAATCACCTTGGCCATGAGAGAAAAAGAATGAGGTTTGAGTCTTAAGAAGAAATACATGTGAAAAGCCATTGTTGGGGGATTTTATTGCTTTCTCACTGTTTCTTAACTGCAAGGTTGGAAATGTCCTGGCTGACACACTTTGACAAACTTGGCACAAGCTGACCACCAATGCTAGGGGTAGTATTTTAACTACCATTATGAAGCCCACAGTTTTGGGGTGAAAATGAGTGCTTTCCTGATTGTTAGCACAAGCTGTCTGTCACAACATACAGCACAGTCTCTGGAGTCCACAGATCAACCCTCTCCTATGGCTAATCCACTCACACCTCTTCTGTCATATGGATTGTTCTTCTCAAGTTTGTCAGCTAATATTGAGTATAAGACCTTGAAGCATCTACTGCTTAGTTTCCAGGGGATTTTGACACCTGCAATCTTAAATGAGTAAGAGGCAGCTCTAAAAGTGGTGCTCACCACCAGCACTGTAACCTTTTCTGCTACTCACACAGCAAGGGGTGCTGTGGTGCTGAAGTGAACAGAAATGCCCTCTTCTGAAGTCCTGTTCATTCCATTGACTTTCAAAGGAAACAAAGGGGACTGAAAAGAATGTCAATCACCAAAAAGGCTGCCCAGGGAAGTGTCACCATCCCTGGAAGTATTTAAAAGATGAGTAGATGTGGCACTTAGCGACATGGCTTAGTGGTTGACTTGGCAGTGTCAGGTTTATGGTTGGACTTGATCGTAGATATCTCTTCCAACCTAAATGATTCCACGACTTTATAACAAACTCCCACACCATGAGGCTCAGACGGCTGCCAAGTTGCATGGGCTGAATCAGAGCCTGAATGGTTCCAGCTGGGCACCTAAGAACTAAGGATTCTGGCATTGTGAAATTCATTTCGTATTCAGATTACTTTGGTGCCACCTTTCATCAGGTTTTGGATACCCTAGAGAGAAGTAGATTAAGTCTTGTTAGTCTTGTTTTCGTGTTAATGGCATTAGAGGCCAAAGTATACTCCCCTCCCCTCCCCTCCCCTCCCCTCCCCTCCCCTCCCCTCCCCTTTTTTCTCTATTTTTATTTTTTTTTTTAAATTTGACATGTTCTTCACAGTCTAAGGGAGCCAGCAATGGAGAGGTGTCTTTTCTCTATGTAATAGTTATCACCAGATCTCCACACTGTGGAAGTTGTCTTTAAAATGCCTGTCAACACTAACCTAAGTGGATATAAACATGGATTTAGGGCTGCAGCAGATGGGAACATGGAGAAAAAGTGAAAAACACAAGAATGGGCTGACTGAAGAAGGATCCTGAAATTGAATTTTACAGAAATGGGGGAAATTTGTAAATATTAGGAACCTATGCTAAAATTCCTGGCTTGAGTACATTACTAACCCTCATAGTGCTGCTGATTCCAGCCCCACAGGACTATTTACAATTATTCTCTTCCTCTGAAAACAGTATTTTCCTGGAAGGAATATGGATGTAGTAGACAGAAAAGTTTGAACAAAATGAATATGTTAAAAATAAACCAAAACATAGTGAACCCATTTTTACAGCTTCAAAATGATGAATTTTTTATCAGGTATAACTTGAAGACTAAAATTGAAAAAAAACTAACCCCCGAAGAATAAATCTGTGTGGAGGCTCAGGTGTCATGTGAGAAACATTGCTCCAGTAACGAACTCATGCAGTGGTCTGATATTAGCCAGAAGACTTTCACACTTACTGGAAGAGACACTGCTAAGGTAGAAATAAAACCTGTGATAGCACAAACTAATAAAAAAATCCTCAAGGCTACAGGAAAGACTTTCCCTGTACTAACATGGAGGATAACTCAATGACCCCTCAGTTCTGTTATTCTCCACAGAAAATGCTGTAATGTTTTCAAGTCTGACAGATGCAGAAGAATGCTGCAAAATATTAAAATAAAGAGAATAGAATCACAGAGTGTCCCAAGTTGGAAAGGACCCACAAGTCTCAGGGAGGATTTCCTCACCCGAGATTCAGGTTGTTTGAAGTCCTTGGCCCTCTAAAGCCCTGAGTCGCGTTGGTATAAAAAAACAGAGTCCTCAAGGTTTTGTTTTCAGGTTTCTCGTGATGTTTATTATTTGATATCTCAGAATTTTCTCCACTCCCAGCCGAGGTCTGGACAGCAGCTGAGACATGAGGCAACTGCCCACTGATGGGACATCACCTTCCATTTATACAGATAACTACATGTTGGTTATTTACAATTTTATACCAATACCTAGTGCTTACACTAAAAGGGTCACTTCTCCTTTGACCCAATCCACTCTAACTACCTTGTGTCATCACCACCCCAGAAGATGAAGGACGAGGAAGAAGGAAAAGAACATGAGGTACCACCCTAATTCCACCATTTTGTCCTCCATTTACCTCTATTCTATGAACCCTAAAACTACTGAATTTTTCATCTTCTACTATGTTAAACTACTGTTTTCACATCCTGGTGGTTTGCAATTCCTCTCTCAGTGTCGGAAGCCTCTCTGATGGACTAAAATCAAACCCAGTGTTTCCTTGGGCTCTGTGCCAAGGTCTCCAAACCCCCTGGACTGGCTCCACACCCCCCTGTCCCGGGCTCAAATTCCCTTCCTCGGGTCCCAGGTCATCCAAGGGGATGTCCTGGACTCCAACACACAAGGATCACAGAGTCCAACTCCTGGCCATGGACAGGACCATCCCCAAGAGTCACACCATGCACCAGAGAATATTGTCTAAATGCTTTTTAAACTTTGTCAGGCTCAGTGCTGTGACCACTTCCCTGGAGTGCCTGTTCCAGTGCCCAACTATCCTCCGGGTGAAGAACTTTTCCTGATATCCAACCTAAACCTACTCTGACACACCTTCGGGCCGTTCCCCCAGGTTCTGTCACTGGGCATATAGAGATCAGTGCCTGCCCCTCCTCCTCCTCTCATGAGGAAGTTGGAGACTGCAGTGAGGTCTCCCCCCAAGTTTCTTCTTCTCCAAGCTGAAAAAGCCAAATGATTTCAGACACGCCTCCTGTGGCTTCCCCTCTAAACCCTTCAGCATCTTTCTGAATTGTCTCTAAGAGCTTTAGATCCTTATTATATTGTGGTACCCAAAACTGCCCCCAGCAGTGGAGGTGAGGCTGCCGCAGTGCAGAGCAGAGGGGCCAATCCCCTCCCTTGCCTGGGCGATGCTGTGCCTGATGTCCCCAGGACATGCTTGGCTCTCCTGGCTGCCAGGGCACTGCTGACTATGTTCAACTATGAATATAAATATCTAAACTGAACAACATTAATAAAAGAAGTATTTTGCAAACTTTTAATTTCACTTATGAAAATGGAAATGAAAGCAATAAAATTTAGAAAATATTTGTGTCTTTGGTGACCTGATTCAGAGAGTTGTTTTTAGTATGTGCCTTTGTTTCCCTCTATGAAGTGTAAACAGAAAGATGATGATATTGCCTGTATTCTCTTCATTTATGACAAAAGCTGGCAGGTTAACTTGGTGGATATTTTATATTGATGACTCTCTGTCAATGTTAATCCTTGTGGGTCCTTCCAGTAAATCTAAAATGCAGAAAAGCTCAGCAAAATCTATCATCAGAATAACAGATTTCATACTGAACTCTCTATTGCCATCTAAAAACAGTCACAAGTGGTGGTGCTCCTTCTTTCCTGCTGCTGTTGGTTGTCTGACTGGATGAAGAAAGCTGCATCACTGATCAATCCGGATTGGACAGCTCTTCCTTCCCTTGTAGCATCACTGGAGAGCACTGCTGGAACAAGAGTTCCACAGGCAGATCAAAAGAAGAAATTCTTTTGAACCTCACTAACCCTAGCTGTGCCCCAACCATTGACTCAGTGCTGACAATTTAAGAAAGGCTGGATAGTCAAGACTCCTACTGTTATCAAGCTGCTATTATATTTTTTCCTTTTTCTTAAGAGCACCAAAGGATCAGTGTAGGAATCCAAAAAATTAAAGAAAATTAAATATCTTAGGGCTGAGAATAGTTTAATCTCAGTGCTTTCAAGAATTTTACAATCCATAGAATTTACTGCAGGTGGGCCACATTGGCCAGTGTTTAAGAAATGCTACAAATCCAGAATGGGGTTAGTCCAGCCCGCACATCCTATGAACAGATTTTCCGAGGGACTTCAAAATGCTTATGTCTTCCTCATTCTTCTGGAAATCTGGCTATCTGTAATCAACCCATCATACCCTCACCTGCAATTATTGACTCCATTTTTCTTTGCTTATCTGACAGACTGCTGATAGTCTTTAGAGTGGTCCCAGTGATGGAGCAGACACGCTTGGACAGAGCTGGGGTTCATCACTCATGCAAGTTCAGCTGTTAGCATTTGTAGGCTGGGGGTGAGTGCTACAAGGCCTCTAAATGTGTGATTTCCATCAGCTTCACAGGACCCCTTCCACATGAGAAAAGCCTGTAGAACAGAACTGCAGGTGTTCTGCTCTGAAAGCCTGTGAGCACGGGAGATAATTGATTTTCCTAAATCACAGTTCATACTTATCCTTTGGGAAAAAAAAAAAAAAAAAAGTCTGTCTTTGCTCAAAATTAAGACTGCTATCATATTATGAAAACCTCAATGAAAGTAAAAAAAGTATCATACACCCAGCTGCTTCATTCACCCAAACATCATGCACTCTATGCAAAGAAAGAAAGAGAAGTCCCTCAAAAAAACCTGAACAAAGAATTGTGCACAGACTATGTCCTATTATATATGTGTGAGGGGACAGAAAGAAGATTTATGAGCAAATCACCAACTCCACCAGCAATTTGAAATTTCAGATCCTCTGACTTCCACGTGATTGAATCTGCAGCCTTATCACAAGCCTTGTAATGGTTAATGCTGAAAATTCCCACTTCCATTGAATGACAATTATGTTGCTATAATATTCAGAAATAGGCTAAGCTCGGCTTTAATTACCTGGCCTAATGTGTTTGGGCACCTCTTCTTGACCATATCTGGTAAGGGTAAGGTGTCTAAATCCCTGGTCAGAGAATTACCCTCAGGTCAGAACCATTTCTTTTGGAATGAAATCTTGCATCTTGTGGCAATGAACCATGGAGCTCTCAAATGCAGCCTTTGCTACCTGTGCAGCGACTTCCACAAATTCATGTTGCAGAGGCTTAAGACATTTTAACCCTACAGAAACAGTAATTTGGTGGGAGAGAGGGAGCTGCTCTTACCATATGAGGAGAAACTACACAGAATGACTGAACAGATATTAAACTCTTAGCCCGGGCTTCAGATTGTTTGCATCCTGACACTTTCAGTGACCTAACACTTTCACCGGAGTATTTCACTATGTTAATTTCAGTATGTTCACGTCTGAACAAACACGTTCAGATGACTGACCACATAAATAAATATTTGGCTGGCTTTCTAATTCCAAGATTATTTTTTTTAACTGAACATCATAATTCTACTCTGCAAACAAACCCCAAATCCCAAGTAAGGGTAACAGGAAAATGTTCCAGCCAACTCACGCATACACAACTCTTTTTGAAATTCTCAAGGAATTTGTGTTCTGTTTTGGGAATGTATAACTACTCATAGAACCAAACTCTTATAAAAGCAAGATTTTTCTAAATTCAGGTTTGTAAGCATTTCCTGAGCCATAATTTGCTGTGTACAGCCAGCAGCTTTTCCAAGCAATTCTATATTGTGAAACAAAGTAACAATCTTCAAATAATGCCCAATAAAGCTAAATGATTGGATGCAAACACACCATCTAAATATACATCATTAATTACTACTGTAAAAATGACTTCATTAAGCTATCAGTGCTTCCGCATTTTCGATACTGCAGTGGAAATAACTGATTATTGGCTGGCATTGTCTGCTAGTGACTGATTTGTTCCAGTCTCACCTAGTGGAGTTTCAGAAACTTAGCTGCCTTTTTTCCCCCAATACTGAAATATGTTTTGAGCTAAAAATGATACATTCTCTTTCTAGCACTCCCATCACTGAATGTGTTAGACCTGGCTGAAGTTCATAAATAATGACACCCCATTTGCTGAGCTTGCTGTGTTCTACTGCTGCTATAGCACCTATAGCAGCTCAAGTATAACCTCTGCGAGTCAAGAGAGCAAATTAACAGGGAAAAATAAAAAGCCTGAAACCTGAGGAACACCCAGACAGTATCTGGCAGAGCAGGAAGGAATGTCCTGAGTAATGCCTAAGAGTAATGTCTTTGCTGATTTGTCAGGACTCCCAGTGCTTGTGGCCATTAATCTTTCTCAGCTGAGAACAGATGGGGCTATTAGGCAGGCTGAAGTAATGGAGGAAACTGGCAAAACAGAGAAGGAAATGCATTATCTTCTGGGTAGAACTGCACATAAAACCGAGAACATTAAAAATATATTTTTCATATTTAATTGGACGATGTATGATTATACCTACCAGAAAATAATGTGCAATGTGCTTTGTGCAGGGCATTTATAAAACTGTTCAGCTGTGCTAGGACCTTATTTTCCTCTGTGGAGAGAAACAGCAGCTATGATTCTGACAAGATTTTTCTGCTTTTCCCTCTAACACAGGACTTACTCTGCTGCAAAAGATACTGCAACTAACACTACAAAGTGCTTCTGCTTGTTGCAGTAAAAGGAAAATGCAGCTTACAATTTACCAACAAACCACAGGAAGCCAATCAGGTAAAAAAATCAGTACTTTAGGAGTAATAGGAGTGTATGTCATAATCAGTCCAACTAAGCCAATGGAACTGCAGGTACTGCTAATTCCTTTATGAGATGGCACTCAAGATAATTATTACAAATAGAAAAATAATAGCAAATTATGAAGTGGGACTAGATTGTTTACCTAGGAAACTAGCAAGGCTGGAAGGAATTACTACAACTCGGACATGGGAAAAACCCTGATAGATTCTAAGAACTATCCTGGATAAACAGAGACATTTTCTATGTCTTCCAGATAGGCAAATGGTAGATGATCCTTAGCTAGAAAATAATAGGAAAATACAGCCAAACTTTTGAAGGTGTGTGAATATATATATATATATCTGTGTGTGTGTATCTCTCTATATAGATATATCTACTCTGACAACAGAGAAAAATCATGGAAACATATCAGAAAGTTATGATAAGGTATCAAATAACTGTTTCGCAAAAACTTGAATTTGTAGAGCCTGTTACATCACAGGGAGATGCATGAAAACAAAAACAGGAGGACTACGTGCCAGGCAGTAGGTTATTTGGAATAATAATTATGTCTGAAAGTGGTGGAATGTCAAAAGGTGCTGGAAAATACACAGTTCTGGCTTTGCGACTTGAAAAGTTTGCAATGACTCCTAAATATAATTGTTTTATAGTGGAGAGGGAAAAGGGAGACACAGAACAAAATGTGTCAAGATAAGAGCCCAATTTCTGTAATACTTAATTTCTGATCCCCTAATTAGAAAAATGTGAGCATTTAGGAAGGTTAAAGAGGAAAATACCCTCAAAACCTAGTAGGGTGACATTCAGGGTAAACTTAAAAACAAAAACCTCTTTTTCTTTTTAAAGAATCGATGGATCTATATAAAAGGACTAAAAACCCCTGAAATCCTCAGATTAAAACAGAGAGCTGATAGGGGCTGAAATCTGAAAAACTGAAATCCTCAGATTAAAACAGGGCTGATAGATAGCCATGGAGTATGGTACCCCTTGGATGAATGGAAGACAAAGACAAGGAAATGTGGATATGTCAAAATGGGAAATTTTAGAAGTTATTCAGGCCAAATAGGAAACCTTCAGAGAATGGAAATAGCACTGTAAAGCTGAAAGGAAGGTATGTAATAGTTAAGATGGAGTTGGAGGAAGCTAAGAGGGAATCTAATGAGCAATGAGTAGGAAGTTAAAACTGAAAATGAACATTTGCTCAGTAGACCAAAAGCAGAAAGTAGAGATAATGGGCAGGCCACCCCAAACAAGTAGAAAAACAATTAAAGACAATAAGGACATTGCCAAGAATCTAAATGATTTATTTGCATCAGTCTTCACTGAGAGGGTGCTGGAGTGGTATCTAAATGAGAGACTCACACTTTCCAAATATCAAAGATAAGGAGAAGTCATAGATCGAAGACTCAAGAGAGAAGTTGGTGGAACAAATCAATAAATCAAAGGCATTAAGTCACCAGGTTTATCTGCTATTTCTGGAAGATTTCAGGAGAAAACTGGGAATTAAGTAACTTTACTAGCAAATACTTACTATAGCAGAGGACTGGAAGACAGTTTATAACTGAGTTGGGAATTTTTTTTGTTGTCAGTGGTGGATTTTTTTCATGGTGTTGGAAGAGCCCTGGAAGTTACAGACAGATATGCAATCCTAACTTGCCATCAGGTAAATTGTGTGGAATGTGCTAAAAGCCCCCAAGACCCATACCTCTCAAATTTATGAAGCACAGAGACAAACATGACATGACAGATACAAGTCAATACAGTGTCTATAAGACAAAAAAAGGGACTCTTTGTACCTACTAACAATCTCGAGCTGGTTACATCAGCCAGCACCTAAGCCTATCCAGGTGGTCCCAAGACTCATCGTACAGTCAGGCAAGTAGCAAATTATTACCTCCCTGCTCCCCCCATCCTTCACCACTGAGAGGAGAATAATGAGAAGAATGCTGATAATAGTACAGCCAAATAACATAAAGGTTATGCTGCTATAGGGCAATCCAGTCCATCCTTGGTGACGTTGTTAAGCCAAGGAGAAATGTACATCTGGAAATGAAAAATTTTAATACATATGGCACATAATGGTGGCCACACTGAAGCTCTGACTGGAGATTTCATTAGGTACAACAAGTGTTAGCCTCCTTAGGTCAGCTTTTGGGATCTTTCTGCACATTGGATAATCAAAGTCTCTGTGCTGCAGGGTTCTTCTCATTCTCAATCTGCACAGTGACCTGTTAAGACTTTGATATTATTAAAAGAATGTATCTTAGCCAGAACTGAGCACTAATTTCACTTCTTCCCAGCTCTTTCCAGCTTTTTATGCAAATTTTTACATAAAGCCATTAAGAACAGAAAAAAGAGCTCTTTGGAAAATCATGCAGTGATATATTCTTATGCAGCCAACACTCTCAGAGGAAAAAGTGGAAACTACACACAGCCTCCCGCCCCTTTTTATTTCTCGTCAAAGATATTGCCTTTTTTGGCTTTTCTTATATATACACAGAATGATGAACTGATATTTGTAGTTTAAATGTCTGATTTAACTGCGTGGTTTCCACCGTAACAGAAATCTCGCACAAAATGTCAGGTTAGAAATAAAACCAAACTCTAGAGGGATGAGGTGGGGAGGAAAGTAGAAGGTCCAGTGGCTGAAAAACAGAATGGAAAAACATGAGCAGAACGCAATGTGGATCCATTTCCCAGCTTAGGCAGTGGTATTGGTACACGTGGTTGTTTGGGATTTGGGGTAGGGAGACAGACACATTTCCCAATGAGTTCTTTCTGCTTTCTCTATTAACATTGCAACAGAAATTACAAATAGCCCTGCAAGGAGTAGTGCACCTCATCTCTTCCTCCCATGTAAACACGACATTAATACAGAAGATAAAGAAAATGGCAAAAAATCCAGTGTCTTGTTTTCTGCATTTTGCTTGTTAGGTTCTTGTTCGCCCTCCAGCAAACTCCTGTGTGTACCGATGCTGTGAACTTCACCAGTCCATGTTCAAGCAAACATTCACTCGGATTCCCAACACATTCTCTTCTCCCCATCTGATGGGGAGTTTATTCCTTACAGTTTGCTCCTTTTAATTATAAACTCCTTTAACGAAGTAGTTCTGAGACCTTGCAGCAGGCAGCAGGAGAGCACCAAGGCTACTAGTTGCCTTTTTACGAGTTTAAATTCACTGTTCAGCAAAGAAGTCCACTTAAAGCCTAAGGCCCAGTGCCTTCATGGATGGGCAGCACTGAAGTGAGCCTAGACATCAGTATTCCCCTGGTACAATGTGTCTTATAGGTAAAATCCAATTCTTGCCTAAAGAAGATAAAGGGTTAGAGCTGGGCCTTTTATCTTATGAGACACATGTGAACAAGTTGCTCTGATGAAAACAGGCCTTAAACTGACAAGTTTTGTTCACTTTTTGGCAGACCTACAGATCTTCTTTACTGGACCACCAAAACTGAAGATGACAATGAAACACAAGGGAGATATTTCCTTGGCAGGGAAAGGAGCAGCATTTAGGACTGGGGCAAAGGCAAGGTGGGATATAGGGGATTTTCCTGATAAAACAATTAATTTGATAAAAAAAGACCAATCAATATCATGTATACAACTGAACCAGTAACACACCTTCTCAGGAGTGCAGTATTGTATAAGTGTCCCCTGTGTTTTCAAGGCTAATTCAGACCTTTGGCTCATCCTGCATTAACAAGGTCATCCATGTTAACAGGGTCCCTGTGAAAGTTTACAGGCTGAAGTTCCCTAAGTTCCCTTTTAGAGTAGTGCAGATTTGAAATTCACAGGACAGCGACCCGAAGATCTTCCTTTACAGATAAAAAGCATGTCAAATTATTAAATAGCAACATGAAATCCTATATTCTGAAAGTCTGTCTGTGCTCTGCAATCAAGAGAGCGGAGTGCAATCCCAGCCCCTGCCCAGTCCCCACCTTCAGAGGCTTGGAGGGCGCCCGGCCGGCCCCACTTGCAGACACCTCACGAATGCTGAAGCCAATACGCCTGGGGTAGCTGGGGAAGGGATGAATGAGCATAGTCTGAAGACATGTCACTTCAAATTTCTACTGTTAGAACTGCCAAATATGATATAAAAACAGAAACTGTTTCTCAGTTTTATGTTTGAAGACCAGGCCCCAAATGCTAAATGACTCTTGCCTCGGTGTCCCTGCTGGCCACACACGGGCTCCACGGTGCTAACTGTTGTTCTCTGCCGTGAGATATTTAAGGGCTGCGAAGCCGTAGTGGCGCGACATGTCCTGCTGGAACTCCTCCTTGAGTGTCTTGAGACAGATGCGGTATTGCTTGTTGGAGCGGAACTTGGTGATGTCGAAGCTGGGTGCGTGTGGCATGTGGATCATGTAGGCGTTAGGCAGCACTGTGAACTCGTACTCCTGCGGGGAAAAGACACAGCTGTGAGGGTTACCCCAGCCTCCTGCAAGGCACCTCTCCTGCACCTCCACAGTCAAACATGCTCCATCATGTAACAGCGCAGTTTGTGTCTCAGGAACAACAAACTCATCAGGGATCTCAAATAAGCTGCCTCTTTTTTTCAAGTAGCTTTTTCTTGGTTTTTTGAAAGATCTATTTTCTCTTTCTGTAAAATCGTGGAATTTTGGGGTTTGGAAGGCACCTGTAAAGACAGTCTCGACCAACCCCCTTGCAATGAGCAGAGACATCTTCAACTAGATCAGGTTGCCAGCGGCCCATCCAACCTGACCTTGCATGTTTCCAAGGATCATCCACCGCCCCTCTGGATAATCTCCCCTAGTGTTTTACCACCTTCACGGTAAAAGAACCCCAACTATTCTAAAACACTTTACTCCATATAAGCCAAATAATTGGGAGGTAGTACAAAAAGGCACACCTGAAGCCATGTCTGCCACACAGATTTTTCAGTAGTGTGATTACAACAACACAGCTGTGACTACACAGCATGAGTCACAAGTGTCCATGCAAAAACATGGCTTTGCCCCTAAAATTTATTTTGCTTGGGATGCTAGAATAAGCTACATTTACACAGGCAAAACTGCATGGCATATGTTGCTTTGCCTATATGCTAAGATACTTACAGAGACAAAACTGTCCAAAACTATTTATAAATCTGAAATAATGGGAGAATATGATATAATTTACAGGCAATGTGTGAAAATCAACTTGCTAATTCCATATGCTTTGAGACATTTTTTTTCAAATTAAGTTCTTCTTCATGAAGTTTGATGCTAACTCTCCTCCTCCTGTAAAACTACTTCACTTATTCTCTTTATAGATGAACAAGTTCTATGACAATTTTTGTTGCTAAAAAATGATGGTTGATTTAAATCTCAGTTAGATTTAAATCTCAATTATTCATGTTAGATTCTCTCAATTTTTACAAGTAAATATATGATGACTAGAGCAAAGCTCAAAAAAGCCTGATTCTTAGACAAGCTGAAAGTTCACTAGTGTAGGATATGCAACAAGCAGGTATCTTCTTCAGGGATCTGGGTAAGAGATGTAGCATTATTCTGTAGCCAAAGCAAATACCCTAACAACATTTTTCATGTGGAATTTCAAGAAGTCTGAGCTGTATTGGATGCAAATTACAAAGAAACTTTGAAGCCTCCACAGGCAGATTTCCTATTTTCTCACAGAGTTTCTATCTACTATTCTAGTTTCAGGATTAACCCAGTAACCCTCTCTACAAAAGAAACTGGCCAGGGAAGGAATAGCCACAGAGCAGGCTGGGTTTACAGGAAGTGGTGCACAACTTCCCCAGGATTGCAATGTCCAGTCACTTGTAGATTTAGGAGTCTGTGCAGAGACAAAGAATATCTGCAGCAGAAAAGCAGAGTACTCCTAAATATTTTAGTTGGGAAAGAGATCTCTGGGAAAAAACACACTTGTGCTGATAAACCAGAGTGTTTCACCTGTATGTGCTGGACAGCTAAGCACAGATGCAGTTCCTTCCTCCCTATGAGAATGCCTGCTCTCTGACAGACAGTGGTAAATTGGTAGATCTTGTGCCAATTTGCAATGTTGTTGTATACAGGAGTGGGGTGCTCTGAGCTTCTGTTTGGGGTGAAAAATGTATAGCAAGAGCAAAATAATCTGATGCTCACAGGCAGAATTTATTTAGCTAGAAAATGCTTAGGACTAATAGGGAATCAAATGTGAAACCAAAGGCTGGCACCATGGAATATGGAGAGCTGATAAACTACAAACTGTAGAAAATTACTCTAAGGGACCTTAAAACTACTGGCTGTAGCTGCAGAGGAAGATGCATCCCCCTTGTACAACCTTTTCGTTGTTCTCTGTTTGCATCTCAAGTCTGTAACAGGTCAGGTCACGGACTGTCTACACTCTGCAGTGCAAACTGTTCAGCACAGCAGTGTTCCCATCCCTCTGAATGGCCTTCAGGCACATAAAGATTTTCAAAAAATTGTGAGTCTACTGCTAATAATCCCCTTTCAAATATGCTGGCCATCACATACTTTTCTGTGATGGACTTCCGAATTGACCCCACTGGGGTCAGAGAGGTGTTCCTCTCATCTATCAATCCTTGACCAAATTCCAAATCATATTTAAACCCCAAATCATAATAAACTTCCCTTCTTTCCTCACTTCAACCTGACGATGAGTGTGTGGTTCTTTCGTGTCCCTAACAGTGACACAGTAGCACAGTCACTGGAAAGGTAGGGAAAGGTTTCCTAATGACCTTGCCCTACTACATGGAAGCGTCTATCGAGAAGGCAATGCGCTTGCAGGAACCTCTGTCCCTATCTCCTAGATTACAAATTCTTTAGATGGAGGCTGGCATTATCTGTGCATTTGTACAGCGTCCAGCTCAGTGGACACCTGCAAGCTCCCAGAATAACAATGACGGTTATCTCCATGCCGTGTCCTGCTCTGAGGGATGGAAGTGGCACAGGCTCTTTGAACCGAACAGGCCCTTCAAACCGATTCCATGGTTGTGATCTGGAACCGACCTCTTGACAGACACTGCAGTGGTGAGGAGCAGTGAAATAACTGAGAAGCTGGTCTGCCTGCTGGTAATGAAGCTGGCAGCAACCTGATCTGTGCACACCCCAAAGCAGAGGAATGCCACAGGGGAAGTAGATGTGCCCTCCCATGTCTTCCCCAGCTCATTTGGTGGGAGAACCTGCCAATAACCATGCTGCTACAGAGGAAAACGAAACTTCTTTTGAATGTGATACTGTATTCAAGGCTGGAAGACTGAGAAAAACTATTTCCCAGAGTTAATTCCAACCCAATGGTCATTTAAAATAATTGTGCTATGATCAGCTTTGAAAAATGTTTACAACTCCCACTTGTGAATCTCTGTGCTGGGCAGACACCTCTGAACAGAAGAGTTAAATCCTGAATGCTACATAAGAGCTGTCACTGGGAACAGAAGCCTTCTTACCCATATTAACAAATAATAAAGCATTACCCTGGCACTCTCTACAACTGATGGTTAATTGATTAGTGCTTGGAAAGTGTACTGGAAAATTACAGTGTTATAATAGAACAAAGTATTATTAACATTAATATAAGGGACTATTTTTTCCTAGTCTGTAATATTTTTTCTTAACGTAAGTAGGTACAAATTTCTTGAGAAACGCCTTTGGCAAACAGAAGGCAAGTGGCTGCTAGCCCAAGGTGACCATGTAGTTTTGTAAGCAGAAGTAGGAAACATTCTTCTCACACATGCCTGCACACAAATACACTGTAGACCACACCCCAGAGACACAACCTCCCACTAACTTGCTCCAAGCCTTGAGCTGCTCTGCTTCACATAAACTGGTAAGACTTGAGCAGAGAAGGATATGCTTTATTCCAGATTCGTAGCAGAAGCTATCACAGGAGGATAAAGACTCCCTATTTTTGTGATTAGCATGAAATACTACTAGTTCAAACACTGCGAACAAACCCAAACTAAGAAGAAAAGCCATGACCCAGACCTTGCTGATTAGCAGAGTGGGTAGCCCCTCATCCAAGAACAGCAGGGTGATGCAAATCCTGCCATTTCAGTGAGCAGAAGCACTGGGCTCCCACGGAGTCATAGTCACTGCCAGCCTCTAAGATCTAGGTTGCCAGCAGGGACCTTGGCAACTCTGAGAGCTCTGGCGCCAGTCTGGGACTTCTGAGCTTTCTCTGCCTCCTTATTATTATAGATTCTGCCCAGCAGCTTCATCCCAAATCACAGATTCAAGAAGCAGGTAGCCCAAGGCTCAGGTATTTGGATCCTTTAGAGTCTGCATCACAGTCTGGAAATGTAAAAACTTAGGCTTTGCAGAAATGTGCTGTAAATCCCAGCCAGAAATTGAAGATGCTTACCTTGAGTTTAACTGAAGACTAGTTTTTGAATTCTAAATTAGCATTTGGGACTCACAAACCTCTATTTAATTGAAAGAAATCCAGCTAAGTCTACACATTCCTTAATAAATGATTGGTTTGGCAACAACTGCTGCAATGCTTCGGTCAGGAGGAGAGCACTACAGGGGTTGTGCCTCTGCAAAACAACAAACTCCTTAGAACTGACAAATAAATGAACTCAGACTCAGTTCTTAATTTAATACTTGACAAGCATTAAATGGAGTGTTCCCAACTCAAGAAGTACTTATTAAGGAGCTCAGTAAGGCCAGATGAACACTCTGGTGATGCAAAGCGTGACATCTTCCTACAAGACATAGATTTTGTGTAATAACCCTGCTGCAGAGCCCTGGGTGAGATACTCGTGTGTCATCTCCTCACCTGTGCATCCAGTTCCATGATGTGAGCTACTTTGTTCCAGCCAAATCCCACAAAGCGCCTGTCATACTCCGGGCAGTCCTTCCTCACGACAACGTATGGCTCAAAGTCTGCTTCCCACTCCACGTGGTAGGGAGTGGTAGCTGTTCGCCACTTGGCAAAATTTGTGGGTGCATGCCCTTTCGTCCAGACATGGTACCTGAAAACAGACATAAATGGCAGAGATGTGGGGAGGCAGTTAGATAGAAAGCATCTTGGCAAGTCAACAAAATATTATCTGTTAGATGAAATGCTCAAAAATAAGGACATTAGCTTACAGTTCACATCATCATTTTCAGGACGCATCAGAGGCCATTTCTAGGACTATTTCCAGCATGCCTCCCAGAGCTCAATGCTTGAACACATCTAGCTGGCGAAGGATAGTGTGAAAACAGTACCTCATGCTAATGTGAGAAACAATAACACAGTACCCTGTCAGTTCACCTGCACTAGAAGTGCTGTGTCTATTCCTAGCAACCAAGCAGCTGCATCGGTTGGTGCTCTAAAATCAGTGTAGAAATCTGCAGCTCAGATAAGGTCCCTAAAATTAGCTATTTCCTCACCATGATGACATTCACAATATGTTTTATAGGCAATTTTATAATTTGCATGAGAGACACCTGCCGCTCTGGATAGATGTTTCATTTTATTAATTACAGTTATTACTATGGCAGGAACCAAGCTGCATAATTACATTAATAAGTAAAATATTACATAAAGGCTTTCTGCTCTAAGTTCTACATTGTGGGGAGTACTCCTGTGATCTTCAGTAAGGTAATCAATTTGATTTACAGAAAAGAATTCTTTTCTATTTTGCTAATCTTGTTTAGGTCACAGCAGGTCTCTTCCTAGCTTAGCTTGAATGCACCCTATTAGTGCCATGGTCAATGACTCTCTTGCCCACTTATTCTAACACTTTCCAAAAATCAATGAGACAAGCTTTTTCTGCAGATTCATGGATTAATTAATGAAACAAAGGCATAGCAGGTATCTGTATTACAACACTGACATAGATAGGCAACAGAAGGGACAAAACAAATATCCTGCCAATTTGTAAAGTAAGGTACGTTAAATTCACAGTGATGACTCACTTGCTAAAAGTGAAGGGATTTGAGCATTAAATTTGAGCATTACAAAATTACAACATGACATAATGTTTCAATCCCAGAAATTCTCATAACATTGTAAGCCATTGTTAAAAAAACCAGGAATATTTAATCACAGCCTAGGAGTTTTCATTTGGACATATTTGTATGGCTTGTAACAGGAGAATCAGAGGTGTTCAGCTTTGCTGACTCTTTGTTTAGGGCAGTGCAGGAAGACTGAATTATTAGGATGGCATTGGGGTCACAAGTAATGTACAGTCCTTTGTATGCTGCATTTCTAAACTGTAAATAGGTTTCACTACCTTCAGATATCTTGCCTAGGGACCAGGAAAACAACCATCTCTTTCTGTATTTAAAAAACAGAGTGAAATAATTCTCCAGAGATTATTAGAAAGCAGTGCCAGATTCACAAAGATGGTTATAACCCTTAATGCCCTTTGAAATAATCGCCAAAAACCTATCTCTCTTTTTCGGCCTTTTGGAGATGAGGGGCTAACTTAGCCACTCACTAACATTCAGCTATTTATGCTGGAAAAAAACTCCCAACAGTCACAATGTGGGGTTTAAAATGATATAAGACTGTGAAGGGTGCTGTTTCTTCTAAATCGTACCTCCGGTATTTTGAACTTAATTATGATGATGATAATAACAATAATAACAATAATAATAATAATAATAATAATAATAATAACTGCTAAACAGTTATGAAGTGATTTGTATCTTCAAAGCCCCATACAAACTTCAGTTAATTGAGAGATTCCTGCAGAGAAGCAGCCAAATGTTGCTGTTATTCTAGTAACACTCTCCCACTGATTTAAACAGCGGGGAACGATACCAACCATAAAAAGAATTCAATTTCTTTCCACCCTTTTTGGAGATATCAGTGTAAGCACCTATAGCAGCTAAGTATAACCTCTGTGAGTCAAGAGAGCAAACTAACAGGGAAAAATAAATAACTGGGAAGAGACAATTAAGGGAAGATAAGGAACTGAGGTTGCAGAGACAAAACAAAGCAGAAAGGAAGGAGTATATTTGATTGCACAAAACCAAATAACAACAGAGTTTATTTACTTGCTTCTTCAGAGTGATTGATGTGAGTGTAAGCAAAGAGAAAGGCAAAAGGACAGCTAAGGTCCTAACAAACAGGTAAATGAGTATAGGATGCTCAAATGAGGTGTACAAACAATAGTGATGAAGGAGTAATTAGACTGAAAACAAGACTCATGAGAGCATTATTGGATTACACACACATCTGTATACACAATATATATGGGTTCATACACAGGTAATCTGCTGGAACTAAGTCTTGGTCAATGGCTGATTACATGAACTGTACTGCAGGGAAAGATAAGCAAACACCATTCCGTGGAAGTCCATAGAAAGCAAACTCTCATTAAAGGATGAGTTGTTTCTTATGGACTTTACTATCTGTGACACAGTTGTGAAAAGAGGTTCCCTGTCTATACTGGTATTCGATCTCCCAGGACAAATTAATAAATGTAATTTTCTGCTCAGGCCCTTCTCACTCAAGATTTAAATACACACTGAATTTTAAGACCACACTCAATCTGACTGAATCCCTGGAGAACTTTGTGATAATTTAGAACAATGTATTTTTTACTATGCCTGCAATTTGGACAAATCCAAACCAAGTAATTTGATCTCCCTAAAATCACAATGAGTTTCCTGCCATGGTTCATGGAAAACAATTGTAACACACCACATCCCCTCCTCCTCCACTTTGGATCTAATATATAATTTTACTTGCATCACTGATTGCTTTTATTTAAAACAATATCAAAACAATAGTAAACTTTGCTAAAGTTAGCAAAACAAAGTAGTTATTTTTCTTCCTCCCTGCCTCTTTAAGCTTCCTGTTTCAGTGAGAAAGATGATTTGGTGAAGGAAGAACTTTCCCACTTCCGTTCTCAGATGCTTAAACATTTTGCTGGATTGTGGATGCAATCAGTTAAGTAAGTTAATCAGTTGTTGCTTTTTATGTTTTCTCAATATGATGATGTGTCTCCTGCCAGCTGTGGTTTCCCCTGTGCCTGGATGTGTGTGGGCAGTGCAGTTGTGGCTCATCAGCTCTTACCCAGGCCCTGAGCAGGCACATCCTTGGAAGCACACTCCCAGCCACCAGCTGCCAAGGTAGCCTGCGAGCTGGCACAGAGCCCCTGCTGTGGCGGAGGCTTTCACACAGCACACCTTGCCAGCCACAGATGCTCACTTGTCTTCTCTTTTCTTCTGCTGATGACTGAGGGATGTAATTGAGAGCTGTTGTGTACTTCTTAGCTGTCCAGAGGTAGAAAAGATCACCATTTCAAAAAGAGGTGACAAAAGCAATTTCAGTGAGGGAAAGATTGTAATCTACCATGTGGTGGACTGGGATGCTGCAGGCACTCTCAGAAATCACTGTCACAGCAGTCCTCCCTAGCTCACTCCCACTTGCTCAGCATCAAATTGCAGTGTTATTAAAGCACCTTGAAGGTGGAGGTGGAAATTTGCAGGCCAGAGCACAGATGCTTTGTGGCTGTCGATAGATTTGAGCAAGGAAAGGAGCCAAAACAAACTGGGGAAGCATTAGTAAAATGCATCCTACATTAATACGTACACCATCTACAGACTGCATGTCCTTCAAATCTTATTTAACCTTGCTTTGGAAAAACTCCCATTGATGTTAAAGACATTCTTGCCTGAGTGAGACTTGAGAAAGGATTTGCAAGTCCGGCTGTGTACGTAACACAGCAACATGCTGTATAGCTTGAAGATGAAATCTGTAGTGGAAAGCCACCACTGTGCAGCTGACTGCTGGTGGAATGCAACATCTGAAAATTCTGAGAGTGTTATTTTCCACTGGAAAGACTTTTTCTCTCAACTATGAGAGAGACAACTATTTTTTATCAGATCTCTTGTTAATTTTTATGTCTTTTATATGTTAAAGAATGATGGCAGAGGGAAAGGTACTTGCTCTATCAGTGTCCTTAAATAATTTTCCAGAGGCATGCCTCTCTCAGTCACCTCAAGTTTCTGTTTCAAGGCAGTCACTGGTAGAATTCTGACACTGATCAAAATTTTGTTTTCCAGACTCACACAGGCTGTCTGCTATGACATGTGCATGCAACCATATGAGGGAAGGGTGGCTGCTGCAATGAGACAGGTGTGCAATATAGGGAATGGTAAAAGTGTGAGGAAAGCTTTAAAGTAAGAGAAGGGTGTGAGAGGTATGAAAGTGAGCTCCTCCAGCCATGGATAATGCCTAGATTTTTCAGAGCTTTTATCTCTAGATCTCAAAATACTGCAAAAAAGAGAGTTGAACATTATTACCTGTATTTCAGAGATGGGGAACAGAGATGTAAGAAAGCAAGTGATTCTTGTAGCACCTCTCAGCAGGGCAGTAGTGGAGCTGAGAAGAGAATGCAAGTTTCCTAAGCCCCCTCTCTGTGCAACATCATAAGGCCACATTGTACTCTTCCCATCACTGAGATGCTTTACAAATGTTTGCTAATCAGACCTTACCCCACACACCCAAGAGATGGTTAACCCCTGGTAGTTGCATTTTAAAACTGAAGTGTCTGGCAGATAATAGAAGTGACTTGCTCACAGCCACAAAAGAAGTCTGCTTCAGAGAAGAGCTCCAAATTTAGGTGTTCTTTGCTTCTTAGCCTCTAGTCAGAGTACTCTCTCACCTCTGCATGGAGAAACTCTAGGTATTTAAGCAGCTGCTTCACACTTTAAAAGAGCATAAGACAAGCCTGTGTTTGTTTTTCCAGTAAGGGAGAGAACCAATGGGTAGAGACCCATTACTTTTGGTTACATGAGAAGACACAGCTACCCAGACAGTATTTGGCAACCAAAAAGTAAATTACACACTGGAGGGTAATGGTCACGCTTGATTTTGTAGCACAATAAAAATGATGAGAATAAACAAATTTGATTTAAAAATGGAAGTCCTTCAGTAGAAGACTGTAATACGAGATAAAATGCTGAGCTTACAGATAGAATATATCCACATGATTCTGCTCACTGCCTCTCTATGAAAAGGGAAAAAAATTCCAGTAAGTTTCTTAATGCAGGTGACAGTGAGAGAGAACCAAATATTCAGAAGAACGTAAAAAACAGAGATAATGACCACAGGTTCAAGAGTACTTTCCATTACCTGAATGTAAAGAGGGTTCCCATGTCCAACATAGATAACAGCTCTGCTTTTGACTTGGGAAAGGAGAGGCGGTAGCGTAGGGTCTCAAAGGCAGGTACAATCAGAGCTTTCTTGGTGTTAGCTAGGTCCAGCTGGATGACAGACTTCCTGGCAAAGAGAAACAACAAAATTTTAACTGAGCAAGTCACTGAGCTTTTCAAAATAACGTGTGGAAAATGGATAGTTAAGATAATATAAATGTAACTATGGCCTGTATATTTTCCTACAGGTGCTTCAAATTTTCTTCTGCTTTTGGTTTGCTGCTCTAAGAGAGGGAGAGCAAGAGAATTCCAAACGGGCTTGTGTGTTTTATTGATCAATGCTGCCCTGACAGACTGTTGGGAGCTGAGAAATGCACTACACTGGATGGACTGGAATGACTCTCTTTTTCCTTTTTTTTGCTGCAAGTTGTTCAGGGCAGAGACTGTTTTGGTAAGTGAGTGTGTGTGCACATACACATTTCACACAGCAGGGCTTTTTTCCAGGCAGAGGTCTTGGGACTGCTGTTGCAGCAGAGGAGCAGTTTAGCAATCTCTCATCCTGCCTGCCAGAGGTGTTCAGCCTATTCTTTCCTAAAAACTAAAACTCAAAGAAAAAGAAATTACTTTTCCATCCCCTAACTGAATCTTACCATGCCTGTCATTAGAAATATCACTGTCTCAATTTTCCTTTCATTAGCTCCATATTTCATACCAGAAATATGCCTCACTCTCCCTGTAAAAGTCAGTTCCCCTTAACAGGATTTACTGTCCTGATTTTTATGTTACTGCAACATGCAATCAAGGACAATACTGATAAGCAGCAAACTCTCTACAGCCTTTTAAGTTGAAGGAATTTGGATCACTGTCCTAATAACAGAAGGATCAAACAAACCATTTTTCTAGGCCCAGAATACCTAGAATTCATTTATACTGCTGTCAGAGAAAAAGAAGATGAGCACTACTACTTAATAAAATCTGAATTTTAAGGAATTCATACCATCCTATAGGCCTGTTCTATAAAAAACCTATCTGTTCTCAGCTCCTTACTGCAAAGTTTGCATTGTTTAAAGAGCCCCTGACACATTCCAGTTAAGTTTTCACAACTGAAGGATTTTAACAGCATCTTATCATAACTGGTTTTGTACTTTCTTCACTAGTTTCTCCCTCACCATCACTAGAGGCCAAGATATCTGTATGTCAATAGATTACACCTTCACAATCAGCTTTTGTGACCTTCCAAAGTTGTTGAGCAGTGCCACTATACAGTCTTTATGATGCTTTTTGGCTGCCAAATACTGTCTGGTAGCTGTGTCTTCTCATGTAACCAAAAGTAATGGGTCTCTACCCATTGGTTCTCTCTCTTACTGGAAAAATAGACAAAAGAAGTCTGCTTCAGAGAAGAGCTCCAAATTTAGGTGTTCTTTGCTTCTTAGCCTCTAGTCAGAGTACTCTCTCTTCCCTTTCACATTTCTGAGAGCAGGGGATACTAATATAGTTTCTTTTCCAAAATCTAAGTCTTTCTGGTCTCTGTGCAATTTATCAGCCTTGAGAAGTACAGCTTTGGGGATTCAGTTTTAGGAAGGAGCAGGTAACATTTGTAGTGATGCTCATCCTTTGGGCTCTGCAAGGAAACAGATTCCATTTATGGCTGTTACTATAACTTTGGTTTTACAGAGAGCTTAAAAGGCCCTGGCAAAATTCAAAGGCCTTGCTGTGATTGCCACTGTTCAAGAGTAGGAAACAATCCTGGCCACCGAAGTTTACACTCTGAAGCTGACCAAAGCTGCAGCAGGCACAAGTATCAAGCACAAGTAACAGCAGAAACTGTCAGAGAGAGCATCCTGTGTGTAATCTAGTATTGAATGTGATTTATTCTCTAAGATATGGGATGTTGGGAAAGACCGGACAGGAAGGACTTATGAATATGATTGCATGATAAAAAATACTGCAGATACAAAACCTGTAAGTGAAATAGAAATGGAAGCCAGTTTTGAGATGTAAGCCTGGCAGGCAGGAAGACGGTGATTAAGCTCACAAAAGGACAAGAATGTTGCCTTTCCACCTTGGCAAAAGACATCCAGGAACAAATGCATAAGAAAGAAGTCTGTAGAGAGTAAAATGACATGGTAATGCAGTCGTTCTTATAGGCTGCATGCAAAGTTTGTAGGTTTTGTAGCTCACGCCGGTTGGTCAATGTGAATTAGAATATTCAACAGAAAAAAGGATATATTGTATTGTCACAAGAGGATCGCTCTCTTGCCTTGTCCTCTCCTCCCCGCTCTTGTCCACTCATCTCCTCTCCTCTCTCTCACCTCCCTTGCTCCTGCTTTCTCCCCACGTTTTTCCCCTGCTCCTGCCCCGTTTTTACCCCATAGCTCTCTTCTATCTCTCTCTCCCCCCATTCTCTCTTTAGGGCTTTGCTCCAGTCCAGGCTGGTGGCTGGAAGCAGGCCCGCTTTACCCACGACCCTTGTAATAATAAAGCCACGTGTTTCTAGAGCATCTCAGGTGTGCAGAGTTCCTTGTCCCTGCCATCCACAGAGAAAAATCCCTACAATGGGACATAACCACAAAAATGCTGTTGATACTAGCAATCCTTTCTGCACACTCCCTGCTGCTCTTGTCATCTGCAGATTTCATACAGTTGTCAATGCCTGAACTATTGGAAGGAATAAATGATAGTACCTTCAGGAAGAAATCAAAAACCAGAGGGAACAAACTGATAGAAGAGCCTGAAATCATTTGCACTATCAAAGGTCAATATGAAGAGTGAGGTAAGCAAAGAAAAAAAGAAGTCCGGAAATAAGATTCTTGAAGTGCATACAGGGTAGCACCGAGATATGGAGATACTTCCAGAGTGAAATAAAATAGCAGGATATTCTCTGCAGAAATATTTTCCAGAGATTTGTGAGCATCTTAGGCACATGTTGGTATGGTGGATTGACCTTGGATGGACACCAAGTGCCCACCAAGCTGCTCTCAGCCCTTCCTTCTCTGCTGGGTAGGGGAGAGAAAGTAAGACGGAAAACAACTTGTATGATGAGATAATGCAGTTTACTAAAACAAAACCAAAAGGTTGAGTGTACACCGAGAAAGACAAAAATGGAAAATTTTATCTTCTCCTTCCCATCAAGTGAAGTCTGGCTACTTCCAGGGAAGAAGGACTTCAGCACACATAGTTGTTCCTCCAGAAGGCAAACATTCTAAATAATGAATGCCTTGCCTTCCTCCTCCTTTTCTTAGCTTTTATATCTATCTGAGCTGACACCATTTGGCATGGATTCTCCCTGTTCAATTTGGCTCAGCTGCATTAGTTGTGTCCCTTCCCAAGATCTTGCCCTCTTGCAGACAGGGGGCAGAATGATGGAGACACAGCACTGATCTTGTGCCAGTGCTGCTCAGCAGTAGCCAAAACACTGGAGAGTTATCAACACCTTTCCAGCTACCAATGCAAAGCACAGCACTGTGAGGGATACTATGGAGAAAGCCACAACCAGTAGAGGTGGTAAGGTCAAAGTGGAAGGGCTCTCCAAAACTGAGCTGGGAGTTGAGACACACTCAGACAAGAAGCCCAGCAGCACTGATCTCTGAGTAGAATCACCTGCCCTTGAGGTGGACTCAGTGACATAAAAGATTGATGGAAGAAGGGATGATCTGCTAACATCTAGATGTTGAACTTGAGTGACAAAGGACAACAGAGGCCATTTAAACTGTGATAATGGCAGGGAGGACTTGTTACAGGGAAAAAACCCTTCCATTTTCTTCTCATAACTTGGCTGGTGGTCTGCTCCTTGGACAACCAGCTGAAAATCTAACTTCTTCCCACTGCAAGCAAATCTACCTTTCCATTTTCTGTGGGATGGCTTTTCCTACTGTTTTGAGTGGAGGTGCTATTTTCTAGTTGACTGGTTCTGTTACACTTTAGGAATAGAAAAATTTTCACTGTTGGTGCTGCCAGATATGTGGAATATTATGTAGGGAATGCATTTGCCTATTTTGCAAGCTAGCACTGGGTAAACTATGTAATTCTTGCACTATCCTGATGAGGGCTTTTTTTTTTTTTTTTGGTTCAGTAGTATCGATTCAGTATCCAATTTCCTTTCTTGTCCTTTTCCCCCAAACCCCAAAATAAGGATTTATGACTATGTAGAGCTAGCTCTCTTTGTGCTAGTGCTGTCCAGGAAACCATTTCCCAGGTATCTCTGTGCTCAGACCTGATGTGTGTCATTCTGACACAGTGAAGGCTGGGTTAAATTTTAAACCTAAGCAACTGTATTTTTCACAAAACAGTGAAGAAGTGAATCTTAAATCACAAGAGTCTCCTCACGGGTTGAATGAACTCCAGCATGTTGATATCAATCTTCTAATCTGCATAGTTATTTTCAAAAATTAACACAGAATTCTCATCCTCATGTAAGTAGATAGTAAGATCTTTCCCATTTTTGGAGGACAGAGAAGCTCAGGCATAGAAAATTTAGCAATCTAGTCCAAAAGCACTACACTCAGAGAAAAAAAAGAAAAGAACAAGAGTCCATTAACTCAAATGTGCTTCTACCATCAGGATTTGGTAAGTGGTTGGTCGCAAGTAACAAACATGGCAGTCACTGAGCTTGTGGCCATAACTGGAGAATTGTCAACCCACTGGTAAATTCTCCTCTCTGCAAAAGCAATGAATTAATAGACTACAAAGGTAACCAACACAAAATCTCCAATAGGCACTATCTGAACTATCTCCCTAGCTGAGATGCTGAAAAATAAGCAAAATTACTTCACAACTCATGTTGTAGGGGACAGGTATAAAACCCATGGATGGAGCTGAGATGCTGTGTCCCAATTCATGCTAACTGTGTCACTGGAAGCCAAGCACACATTTTACACAAATGTGTCAGAAAAGAACTTTAATGCTAGCTGTGACACCTGTAGATAAGCAGCTTGTCTCACTGTTTTATGTTAGAAGTCACTGTAGGATGACCCAAACACCTTACTTGCAGCAACTAGAAGAAGCCTTTACCTCTGAGGAAATGACAAGATGACCTCAGTAACTACAGTAAACAGGAAATCTTTAAATGATACATTTCCTTTTGTACTTCACAGAAGACTAAGGCAGGACTAAAACGATGTTTGATGGAGATAAAAACACTGAAATGGTTTAACTTAGCAGCTGTGAAAAAGCTCAATTAGCACAAATCTAAGTGCAAAGCAACAGATAAATAAAAGGATAGATAACCACCAGTTCCATCAGCTTCTCCTTCAAAACTAGTTGTAACCTTTCTCATATGACACCTTCAAAATCCATTGAAAGTATTTCTCAAAATTCCTTTCTTTCTGAGAATATATTATCTGCAGAGATACAGTATGCAATATATGTAAAATGGCAAACTTTCAGTGAGAAGGACTTGCCTGGCTTATCCTGTACAAAGCGATGCCTGAAATATCACTCTATTTCCATTTGTTTATGGTTGTTCTACTTGAGGAAATGAGGATAAAAATGTTTCACGTCTCTCTAACAAACAATTCCTGCCATTCAGACAGATAGCACTAATGAGCTATATGCAGAGGCAGTGGGAACAGTCAATGCAGAAAGACACAGGGTATCCATATTTAAAATAATCTCAATGCACCTCCCTGCTACTTTGCTTAGGAAAATCATTACTGAAAAAGCAACAAAAGCCTCTAGTCCACATGCTAAAAAAAAAAAATAAAAAAAAAATCACTTTTTAAAGAGCTGGTAGTAGCAGATTAGCAACTTCAATATTCCCAGGCAAGAGAGACTCTCAGTCAGAGTTAAGGTGGTATGGGCCTTAAAGAAGGCTGGCAGGGTAACACAAAGTCTCAGAAGCAGCAGCTCTCAGACAGCATCCCTGTTTTTTTCTGAAACATCACCAATGCACCATCATGGTGCATTTAGTTCTGTAATACAAGATCACCCTACGAGAATTATTTCTATGGTTGTAATATCTCAAGGAAATGGTGGTACTTCATTCTGTCTTCTCTCCTCTTCCTTTCATTGCTGGCTCCGTCTGCGTATTGTGAAGCGGCATGAGAGAACAAGTTCCTTTTCTAGCACTAAATGCCAGTATCAACAGTTGCCATCCTTCTTGTGTCCAGCACTGATCTGAAAAAATGTACCAGTATGCAACACTAACATAGAAGAACAGAGAAATGAAAAACAACTCTTTGTCCATGTATCTGGAAATAGCCAGTGTGTGCAAGGGACAGAATAATTTTGGAGTGCTCATAACACAACTTGAAAAGACTTCAACAAAATAACAGGGAAACATGCTGACACAGTGTGTTAATATCAATAATACAACTGAAATTCAGCATCTTGAAAGCTATAGAATGGTTTGGGCTGGAAGGCGCCTCTAAATGTCATCTAGCCCAACTTCCCTGCAGTGAGCAAGGACATCTTCAAATAGATGAGATTACTCAGAGCCCCATCCAGCCTGACCTCGAATATTTGCAAGGATGGTGTACCCATCACCTGTCTGGGCAACCTGCAGCAGTGTTTTGCCATCCTCTTTTCAAAAAACTTACTCCTTGCATCTCATCTAAATCTCCCCTCTTTTAGTTTAAAACCACTCCCCCTTGTCCTGTCTCAACAGGTTCTGCTAAAAAAGTTTGTCGCCATCTCTCTTATTATGTCCCCTTTATGTACTGGAAGGCCATAATAAGGTCTCCCTGGAGCCTTCACTTCTCCAGGCTGAACAACTTTAACTCTCTGATCCCTTCCTCATAGAAGAGGTGCTCCACCCATCTGAATAGTGAATTTGGCCTTGTACGTCTTACATGAGTTAACACTGAAACAAAGAGACTCTTCCGTAAGCTCGTGATACCAGAAGATATATTTTCCTTTACTCTCCAAAGCCATGGCTTATAACTGACAGGGAACACCTACAGGCAGGCCCTTACTGGAACACTTTGATCAACTTTTACCAAATTAGAACAGAGATGAAAAGCAAAACTGGTCAGGATAAAGGAACTGACATCCTCCTGTGTGGCCACAGGTTGTCCTCCTTGCTCTATGCTTTGGCCTCAGATGACCAGCCTCTGCAGGGGAAAAAGGTCTTTATTAAAAAAGAAGCTCAGTTAATGGATCAGAAGTCTGCAGTTTGCTCAGTCCAACCTGCTCACATGCAGTATGATACAATATACACTGATGTTACTCCTCCCAGTTTCCTTACAACAATTATTTTGCCTTGACAGGTCCTGGCATTGCAGGCATATTTCTGAGCTGGTTAGACTCATCACCCTCTTTTCAAGATAAGGAACTGAATTAAGAGGGTGTCACATGGACAACAAGTTCAGTAATGCTCTGTATGTTTTTTTTCTGTCACTGACATTGAGAACCAGAGATGTTTAGAGAAACTGCCTGGTTCATATCTCTGGTAATAAATGATGCTCTTGGACATTTAATAATATTTAACCCAGTTCAGTTTTCAAATTGGTTCCTCTGCAGCCCTGAAGAGATTATTCTAATGGCTAACAAGGCTCACATTCAGACCTCAGGGTTTTTTTTTCATAACCATTTTGCTTTACTTTCCAGTTACAGTCCCTTCTTCTACGCTAAAAATTCTTGTGCCTTGCTGGGCATTGTCACACCGCAAATATTTGTAAGCTGCTGTTTCCAGATCTGCTCAAGCTGTTTTGGGAGTATGTGAGAAGGGTGGGGTGTGGAGAGGTTGAAATCGTGGGTGACAGTGGGAATTCCCCCACTGCCCACTACCTGAGGTACTCGTAGAGTCCATACATGGGCAGGAAATCGATGTCTGACAGAAACATGTACGGCGTGCTGATGTGCTTCATGGCCACGTTCCTGAGCAGGTTCACAGGGTAGAACTGCCCCTCCTTGTACACGATGTGGTAGCCAACATTGTGGCGGCTCATCAGGACTTCTGAGCCCTGAGCGTAGCGCAGAAATTGCTGGGCTTCTGCATCAGAAAGGTAGAGTGCCAGGCTGATGGGACCTTCCCAGTGCTTGCAGATGGCTTCAAGCATCTGGAGTCTGGAAGAGGAAGATGAGAGTAAGAAAAAGCTATTTCCCTGTCTGGGACTCTGTGCCTGAATTCACCTGATCAAATGCAGATATCTTTCTCTAATTGAGACAGTTTGGGGACACTTTTTCTGCTGTGGAAAGGAATAAATATTTCTAAAGCATAATGCATTATTTAAGATGATAAGTCGAGGTCTCCTCCTGGACAGATGGATGGCACGCTGCACACACCTATCTCATTAAATCCAACGTAGCCTAAGATGGCCCTAGACCAGATACACACATCCACAGCTCAGATACCTAAAGTGCCATCATTTTCTGTCTAAAGCTCTGATGCTGCAGGAAAACCCACATGGATAACAGGACTTACCTAGTGGGAGCTTTGAGCAGTTGCAGGGATCTGTTCATGTGGATCTACTTACAAGATAGGATGCTCACAAACTTCAACACTGTCTAGTGCCCAATTCACATTTCAGGTCAAGCTATTCCCACACAGTAACACACTACACTGCTCTTCAACATGCTTGTGGAGGACAGAGGTGTAAAGACCCACCCTACCTCCTCTTTAGGAAAACCTTCCCCAAATTTTTGCAAGGCAGTTAGTCAGATCTTAAAGGCGGTTAAACGAGACAGGTCAAGGGGATACTGACTTAGGTGAACATGTGCATTGACTAGAAGGCTCACTGTCAGAAAAAGAGAAAAAAGGATGACACATTAATAGAAATGGGATTTACTAATGGTAGGGAATAAGGAGGGGAGAAAGGACAGATGTGGCATTGCTGTAGGGTATCAAAAGAACATTTCAGACAAAACCATCATTAAAAGTACTAGCTTGTATATGTTTACACTATCTCAAATTTCATTACATGATTTTTTAAACAGGTTGTATTGATGCGTATTTTTAAAAAATTCCAGCAGTTACAATACTATTAATGAAAATGACAAGGAAAGATTTCATTGCAAATGTAAATCAAACTCAACTTGGCCAAAATCATTTAAGCATTGTGGATAATTTATTGCCTAGAGATTGAGATATTTCACCCAAAAATACAGCAAGGACTGATTACAAAGTCTCTTGATTTAATATAAAGTGACCTATGCAGCCTAGACAGATATTCTATTAAAAACTGCGAAGAGTAGATGATGCAAAATTATTATCTTCCCTCTGTTCCAAATCCAGATTGCTAAATTTTTCCCATTAATATTTATACAAAATCAAAGTTTTCTGCATTATCATAATCTGAGAAAATAATTTCCCCCTCCTACTAGCTCCCTAAGATTTGCAAAATAAAGGAACGATACACTCATACCAGTAAACACAAAGTCTGACTTAACATTAATAGCTTTTTCTCACATTTGTGAATGATTGTGATGATATCAAGATGATATAATAATTTTTTCTTAGATATGGGACATTACCTTATTAGTCTATGCTGGGTACATAATTTTCTTTTTATCTGTTATTGAAACAAAGCCTATTATCAGCCTGAAACATACAGCTGAATTTGAAACACAAATCAACATAAAAATAACTAAAAGTTATGTAAAGGGTCTAGAATTTTGATTACACAAATAATAAATAGAGAAAAATACTTTTTTTTTTTTTTTTTTTTTTTTTTTTTTTTTTTTTTTTTTTTTTTTTTGCCTTTTTCCAACATAGTGCAAATCTGTTAATCAGGAGACTCCAATACGTGAGCACTCAAATTTAGGGCCTTGTTTTAAAAATTGAAAAGTTGCCTAGTAAAAGATGCAGCAAAATGCCTTTTAAGACTCCACACAGTGGACTAATGGCAAATATAACTTACTTAAACAGCACACCTGATAATGCAAAGCTTGTCATGATACTGAAGTGGAAACTGGGTTTTGGTGGTACAAGTTCCCAGCTTGTACACCTTAGCGCACTTCAGAATACTCCATTTTACTGTGTTCTCATTGACAGGCTCTATTTCCATAAATATGATACAGAAACTGCTAGATGATCCTCCATAATCTGCTCTCTGTAAGTTGTTAAGTTTCCTTTAACCACAAAACTTTGAATTAAGAGTTTCTAAGCACAACATGACCAACTTATTTTGGGGTTTTTGAGCGGTCTTGATGAATGCGTTCTCTTAAGGACCCTAGAGAAAACAAATGTACTCCTGTACTGCATAATAATGAGATCATAATTCAGTTGGTAAATTTTTTAAAGGTCTGTTCAACTAAGTGAATGTTGCTGGAATTCAATTGCCTTGTAAGATTCTTTATTTTTCTTCTTAAGAATATTCAACTGATTTCCAACTCATTCTTGCTCAGATTTCAAGCAGTGTATTGCTCATCATGTCTTTCCTTTTCCCCATTCTGACCTCATGTTTTTTAACTCCTGCTGATTTCTGAACCCCAGGTACGTACTGAGCCTTTGAAAAGCCTGCCTAGCCAAAACACATCCATGAAAATCAGAGTGAAGAAATCAAGTCATTATTCATGGAAATGCCACATCACTGCAAAAGATGACAATTACCCAATAATGAACAACCCTGAATGAAGTCTGTCTCAAAGCTTCCATCAAGACAATAATGTTAGCTCCCAAAATGCATCCCTCTCTCTCATTCCTGAAGCCTACAGGACAGGCAAAGCTAAGTCTGTAATGACAGTCACGTCAATCTCACCTCCAACAGGACTAAGGGAGGTGCTGGGAGTTGCTTTTTTGCTTTTCCTCACCTCTGATAATAATTTCAAAGAATAATTCAGGAATGTAGTGTACAACACATTGTTTATGTCCATGTCATCTTACATCTGAGACATTATTCTTAAAAGTCTACAGTTGTGCCAGAGGAGTTTAATAAAAGTGGTTTAAAGAAGATGGGAAAAGATAAGGAGTAACTGAAAGATATGAAAGAAAACAAAGCAGCTAAGCAGTCCTTTGGAAGGATATTATTAATTGATTTTACCTGAAAGAAAGTATTTCCAACTGAAATCAATAATTTATAGCAACACACCGGTGAAGTAGGGAAGATTTTTCCTACACAGTACCAGGATGGCTGTTCTTCCTGAATAAAAATGTGTTGTTCTGTCTATCAATAAAAACATGTGCCCCAGTGAGGATCCAGAAAGGGAAACAGATGCTCAGACTTTGCATCAGTGCCAGTGAATCAGCACTGAGCCCCAGTTCATTCTTTTAGATTAAAATCTGTGAGGGGAAAACATACCATGTGCACACACCAGCTTTACTGATTTACTGTGGCACTCACTTAGGGTCTGGCTTAATTTATTTCTTTATTTTTTTACTCAAAGGTTTGTGAACACTTAAGAATTTTTTCCTCAATTAAAAATCAATAGAACAGACATTGACGTGCACAGCAAATCATAACACAATGTGCAGTGCTGAGGCACCAGTGGAACAGAATACCCCTTATTCATTTCTGTTTATTTTAAAAACAGGCTGTAAATCTTTTGTTGATCTCAATTCCTGTAACCCTCCTGGAAAACTGCTGACCTTCTACTAGCGTAGCAGTGGTGTTATTCGCGTGCCATGTTATATGCTGTATGTGCTGTGCTGAAGGAAATGATCAGTTTCTGGAAAATACTCAAGGAGTTCTGATTTGTTTTGTAACCCACTCTGATAGCAGTAACTACAAAGTTTGTGCTAGATTTGAACTGAGAAGCTGGAGAAAAAAAGAAGAAATGACAATTATAAAATTTCATAAAGCTGGCTGATTCAGACTGCACTTTCAAGCTTCTGAAAAATTACAACTAATTGCAATGGTGGGAATCAGAAAAGTATGGATGGAACTTGTCACAAAATGGATGTTTTTTCCCCAAATGAAATATCAGTTAAATTCCACTTCAGTTGGATTTTAACTAAAAGCTCAAACATTCTTCTGAGAATCAACATTTGGATAAAGATGCGATGACTCTTCTCACGTGGAGATCTTCTATTTCACACTAGCGCAATTAAAAAAAAAAAGTTTAATTTTCAACTTCCTAATTTGAAACTAGAATATTTAGTTCTGATTTATACTGTAAGAAAAATCATTAATTGAAATTTTCTGCAAGAAAAATGCCAATGAAAGCAAAACTAACATACTCTAGTGCAGAAAAACACATACAAATCTTGGGTCAGCTACAATTGCTTGCCTAATTCTATTACAAACATCTGTTTTTTCTAAGTTGCTGCAGAACTCCATGAACTAATAATGCCTGACAATATCGACAAGCAACAATTCCTACGGGTCTCATGAACTCTAGTCATGTAGAGTATAGTACAGTGTGTGCACTGCACACACAACATCTAGGTTTCTTTTGACATGCATTTTTTCTCTCTCCAAAGCATTCCATAGTCAGATTTCCCTGTAATAAAACACTGCTTCACACTCTTGGATGAACAAGAGGTGTTCCCTACCTGTCCATTGACAGTTGTGCCACCAGTGTCACATCGGTGTTGTCTGAAGCAGGCTCGTACTCATAATGGAGAAAATACAGATGAGTGCGATGGACAGTGAAGCGTTCCCGACGGAATTCATAGCACAAGTCATCCTCGTCCAGCTCCGACAGCTGCTTCTGGAGCTGCAAGGAGAGAGTGGACATAAACATAATTTCCTTGTAATTATTTTAACAAATCAGAGAGAACCAGGAGGCTGGGAACTTGCAGAATGATGCAACAAGGAATGGAAGTGCAACATACAGATTAGCAGGGTTTTCCTGAGCCTCTTGTTACTGCACAAGAGATTAGAAGGAAAGGCTTGTGAATAAATTCGTGATGCAGAGAGGACACTATTATGGTCTATATATTCTATATATTACCTGTATTACATACTTTCAAGATCCAGACTAGCAATGAAATGGTGACCAATCACAGGTTGAATAATCATCAAGTTTCAGAGTTAATGATCTAATGTGATGCTAGAAGCATCACATTACTAGAAGCAGTGTTTCACACTAGTCACAGACATTCTCCACTAGACAATACTCAGCAGTAGATTCAGCATTGAGAGATTCTCCTCTGCTGGAGAACAGTAACTGCTGCTACCATCATGGACAGACAGCTGGAAAAGTAATGTCTTTAACTGATCATTACTCCTTCTCTTGAGATTTATGTTCCTTCCATTGCAGAGCTGCCAGAAGTAAGCCTACACTTTAAATGAGATTTATGGTTCTGGATACCTAGTTGGAGAAATCTGGAGGATGGTAGATAACTTCCTGGCTCCCTTGAAAGCCAAGCCTCTTCAAAGTCCAAATGGCCACCTCAAAGCAATCTAATCCCTAGTCTCTTAGATATGTAGGTTTAAGAGAATAAAGTTTTGCTCTGGGGAAAAGCAGAAGTGAAAAACTGACCAAATGTCTATGCAGATGACCAATTCCATTCCTAAACTAATTATTTTTGGAGTTGAACCAGACAATCACTGTAAGGTCCCTTCCAAATAAAATTATTCTATGATTATATGATTCTGTGATTTTAAAGCCAAACATCTAGCTAGGATATTGAGAATGCATTAATTTAAAAGGAAAAAAAAACCAGTAAATAAATCATACCTGTAGTAAAATGTTATGAAGATGAAATTTTTTTATGGCTTTAACGTGAAATTGAGTTCAGTATCTATTGCTCTAAAATGTAGGTTACCAATAAAGGTATCATTTTTATATCTGATTTCTTAAAAGCATTTTGTAAGAACAATAGTTAATTAGTAAAATACTGAAATTTTGAATTGAAAGAGCAAATTAGAAAAATACCCATTATATAGGAATTTGAAAAATGTTGATCACAGTGTACCTAAAATTATTTTATTAAAAAGATTATTGAATTACAGACATCTTTTTGTCCTGCTCAGAATGATTAAAGTTATAGTTTCAACATCATCAAGGAAAAAAAAAAAAAAAAAAAAAAGGTAGGAATTTCTTGTTCCATGTAAAGAAGAGCTGTTCTTGGAACTATAAGCATAATGGCTGCCATTCACAGTAATGCTTACAATTGACTCTTTTCCTGTGATGGCTGATGGAATAATTCCTACTATTTTCCTGTACATCACTCTATAATCTTCTTCTGAATAATGGAAATACCTACTTTGATTTCAACGAGTTTTGGATCAGGCTGTCATTCTTCTCTGCTATTGTTCTGCACAGATCTTAAAACACTCCTCAAGTGGGACTGCTTTTAGAAAGATGAGAGTCTGAATCTTGACAAATCTTTACTTAGGCAAAACTTATATTGATATCAAGATCTCTTTTAGATGGAATAGAAATCAGGAGTTCTTTTACGTATCCTCAGAGTTTCATTCTTTCTGGTTTACAAATCATCATTCAGCTGAATCTGCACTCTATTTTCGAAATCACATTCAAATAATATTTGAATTAAACTCAATATTTACAACAATGACTAGAAAGTGTCTCATATCTTTCTGTTTCTTTCTTGAAAAGGAACATTAGTGTGCCCTTAACAGAGTTAAGGAGATGATTGAAATTTAAGTGGTTAAAACAACAGCAATGCACATTTTATGGATACCTTACTATCCTTCTGAATGTACAAATGACCAGGCCAGAAGATTTTAATTGCACAGCAGTTATTCATCAGGCAGTCACCAAATAATTATTAGACTGCATGTGGGTTGAAAGCTAAGAGGCTATAAATACTTAATTATGATTTGAAGAATAACATTTGGAGCTAAGTTATGGCTTTGTGCACTATTGAATCCTGTGTGGGAAACAGGAGGAGACACAGCTTCTTAGGAAGCCCACCTTTTTAATGGTGAAACTCACCAAATCACAAAGTTGGTGATGGAGGTGAAGGAGAGAAAATAGAATTTCTCTAATATAATTTTTTCTACAGCATACATATTATGTGGATCCATTATTTAAAGACAACTCTTAGCTTGGTTTGAAGTTTGCTCCTACACTATGCCTTCTTTAAAAGATGTTTTTATAAGGGGAATGTTGACATATCTATGCAAACAGATGCTTAAATACAGTGAACAATCAAAATAAGAACCTTAACATCAGATGGATTTGGTAAAATCCATTATGGATTTTTCTTTTCCCCATTATGGATGCCTCCATTATATTGATAATGATATGCCTAACACAGCAAAGATTTCTCAGCTGTACAGACAGCATGTATTCTCATAAGCAAGTACCTGTTAAGCAAAGACTCTGTTTCTAGAGGAGTTTCAATGCTAAGTCTACTTGCCACTTAGCTTGTGGGAAATGTGACCCCTAGGAAACACTCTCACCTTTGAAAAATATATTATTTTAAGACTCTGTGGGGTAGATATTGTCTTAGGAAATACTGGGTTGGGAAACAACACGTGCCTTCATGTTATTTCGTTCAGAAATAAAAATGTCAGCCACGATATGCATAATGCCCAAACAAAGAAAAAAATACATATAGAAATATGGGCTTAATTATTTCTCTGGGACACCAGCTGTGGCAGGGTATCAGGCTCCATCTCATGAAAAGTAGTCCTTGAAGCTAGGTTGGTCAGAGAAATAATTTAGCCGTGATCTTCTGGGTCTACTTGTCTACCACATTTCTATGAGATGAGGTGTTTTGTATCCCTATGCCAGATGGCAGACCAGTATGATACACAGCAATACAACATGAACCTTTCACTGGTAAACTGGTTACTCTGCTCATGAATCTTCCTTCTTAAGGCTGTTCCTAAGGTTCCTAAATTTGTGATTGGCTTAGGTTTTTTTCCTAAACTGCTGTGTCACTGAAACAATTTACTTCCCACCAAAAATCTGGAATTCATTTCAGATGAGATCAATTAAAAATCCAAGATCAGACGTATTTTCTGAGGGATTAGATATCAAAAAAAAAAGATCAAAGCCCACCAACAAACAATGCCATGTGTCTAGAGGCTAGTTAAATCTTGGGGAAGAGGATAAGACACCTAATGTAGGCTCTCTCATCAAGTGTTTAAGTTGAGGTGAGGCATCACTAGGCTTAATATCGCATCACTTGCTCAATATCACATTAACACAACTAGAACTGAGCAGCTTAGATGAAAACTTAGAACTTTCAGATTATCCTTCCTTTTCTCAGATGTGCATAGTTAAGTTTCATAGCACAAAATCAACTCAGCTTAGCCACTGAAATGAAAAATGACAGCAGCCCAGGATATAACTAAAATCTAGTTATAAACTGCAGGAGTTTCATTTTCTCCTGTGTAGCTCTCCCAGTTCCCACCAGTAACAATTTGAAATTCAACATTTAGCACTTTAAAGGTGTGTGAATTAACAGTTGCCTTTAGCATGGCATAAACAAAGCAGATGATGATGTAGAGAGGAAAAAGCATTTCAGTGAGTCTTGTTTTGGATGACCTAGTAAAGTCCTTCCGGCAACTCCAATGATCAGTAGTAAAAGCCAGACTAATCCCATGTCACTTAAACTTTTATTCCTCCCACACCATAAAATTTTGAGCATTTGCTATGGGTCAAATTGAGCGTTCTGTGAAACAAAGCTGTGTATGGACAAAGAGGATATGCCTGAGCAGACCTCCCTGGCAAGAGAAATTTTGCTGCAGCATGTGAAAACCACTGATACTCCTGCTAAATGAAAGTGATGGCTTATCTCGACTGGAAATATTCAACACAACTGAGAATGCAATTTTTAGGCACGTGGCACATCTCAGACAGTTCTGTATATATGAAGTACAGCTCGCCTTGATCTTAGCTACAGATGTCAGATTTGGTAGTCCACTGCATCTCCTTTCCCTGGACCCTTGACACGTCTCGGTCTGAAATCTGGACCCAAAGGAATGACTTGTTTATATGGTGTCTAAAGAGCAAGCTAGCCAGGAAACCAGCTTGGAAGAACCATAAAAGAAGGTGTGGGAAAGGGGAAATAGCATGGAATAAGTAGGATGGAGTGACTAATCACGTGCTCTAAGGGCCACTCAAGTCAATAACTGTGTTTATAGGAGGATTTGGTTCATATTCGGAATTTTCCACCCAGAATCTGCACAGAAGACAAAGGGATGATTGTAATACCAACTTGCAGAGAAGAGCCTGCTTTGTGTGACCTCATTCCAGCAGATACTGAACAAGGGAGACTTAGGGTACTCTTAGCTCATGGCAGGCTCCTGTTCTCAGCCTCTTTATGCCACGCAGAGAGGTCTTGAATATTTTTAGGAAGGGATGAAGCACTCATGTACATGTAGACATACTTACATGCATTTTTACAGAAACAGAAAAATTATCCTTGTTTGTGTTTTTTTTTGCCTCCAGTATTTCAGTTTCTGAGCCCCACCTGTTCTATACATTCCTATTTGCAATGCTTTGGAACGTAGAAACAGTCCTGTTTGATGAAACTGAAGATCAGCATTTGATTAGATCAGGACAATGCAGTTCATTATCTGAAATGACCTTCAGACCTCTTAAAATTCACTCTGTGGTATTATGCTTTCATAGCAAGCATTAGAAAAAGAAAAGTACTGGTACTTCC
Organism: Zosterops lateralis; assembly: GCF_965231275.1. Lineage (NCBI taxonomy): Eukaryota > Metazoa > Chordata > Aves > Passeriformes > Zosteropidae > Zosterops > Zosterops lateralis. The sequence continues at coordinate 21,164,680 of NC_139765.1, forward strand.
ACATGCATACAGACATAATACGTATTTAACTATACATGCGTTCACATACATACACAGAGGAAAGGTGAGAGAGATTAAAGTGAGGTCCAATTACCTTTTAAACTAATGCCCCTTTACATCTCTCTGGCACTATTAAAAGTCCTTAAAAAGGGAAGATACATAATTTACATTCATTTTAAGGCCATCTCTGTACTGATGAGAAGTGTAAGGGGGCCTTAGAGAAACAGAGTCAGCCCAACAGTACCCACTGCCTCATTTCCTTTTCCTGTTCTACAGCTATTTGTATTACAAATGGAATGCCTTAATTACAGGTTGAATTGTAAATAAAACATCACTACAAATATTAAGCTGTAGAAAAGCAGTGGCTGGTATACTGGAACAAGACATTAAGGGTATCTTTTGATACAGCCAGATTGTGAGTGAGACTCACACCAAGCCACTACTTCTTCCACAGCAGGGCTCAGTGCATTTAGTGCTCAAGTAATTCTCTCCAATTATAAGCAGCAGAGCTGTTCTGACATTTTTTTCCACTGCTCCACAGTGCAGAGAAGCACAGGCAGCTGAAGGAGCACCTTTTACCCACACACACTGCCTAACGTAAGAAAGCCCTATTGTATTTTGGGAAGTCTCAATTTAGGAAAAAAAGGAAAAATAATAGGAAAAGATAATTCAAACAGCAAATCCTACCACATACATAACTGACTTAATCAATTTTATAGCCTTTTATGTAACATACACGCTTATGAATCCTAATGAAAGCCTATGAATCTTGTCAGACTGAAGGTTCACCAGGGCCAGCATCCCCTCCCCCCAGTTGTGAGCTGGCTGCCTAGGGGAGTGTAAAAGCAGGGTGAGTGTACAGTGAGAATTTCTCAAAACCCTAACCTAGACCTCAACTTGTGGTTCAATGACTTTCAGCACCAAAGCTTAAAAGCTCCTGATTGATTTGCTTTCCAAGAAGAGTAATTTTTGAGGATATGTATACTTTTAGAAACATTACCTCCTGCTCAAAGCTTCATCACATTGTGAGTGAAATGTCTCTGTTTTGAACCTACTTGCTATTTCCACTTCATGCCCCCTAATTCTTGTACCAGGAGGAATGACAGTGGTTTCCTCTTCACCTTACAAGACATTCTGCTTCTGAAGATAATCCTGCAACAGATCACGGGAATGTGCTGTATTTAAAAGGACACCTGTGACACAGCAGATAGAGCAAGAGTGGTTTTCAAGATATTCCTGTTCTTAGGGTCTCATAACTTTAAAGCTGAAACTTGCTGGATATATTCTACAATAAAAGGACATAGTTAACTTTAGAGGGGACTTTATATCAAGGGCAATTAATACAAATGACTTCTCCTAAGTGACTACTCTGAAGTTTTCTGAGGTTGGATTTTTTTCCTTTTTCTGACTGTTTCAAAAGAAGGCTGTTAACCTTCTGGTATCTCTTGGCAAATTAGGAATCACATGTTTTTTGTATGTCCAGCTCATTTTTTTAGAAATGGAGGAATGAGTTACATTTCTTATTCAGATACAAGCCATACCATATACCATATTGCTTTCTACTTGTCTTGAATAAGAAACAGGCTTCAACAGTCCGTCATTTCCAGTGTCTGTCAACCAGATACAAGTTTAATAAAATGTGTTGGTTTAAACTTTAGGGACTGCCATTTACAGCACGGACTTGCATTTGCTCTGCAGTGCTCCCAAGGAACTTGTCTGAATAATATCTGTTTATTAAGGATTTATAGAGCTCTGGAAAACACAGCAAGCAATCTCTGACTGCATTCATGCTCTTTGAACTCACACAAAATATTTTGAATTCAGTATAATTTTAACCTGCATTCTCAAAGTGTGATAAAGGTGTGTATTGTTGTCTTTCTTCTAATGTCTCAGCCACCTTTTTATTCCTATTCTACCCTCTACTCTGTCTCTTATTTCTTTATGTCTCTAAGGGTGAGGCTCTTAGTGGTCTTTTATCACACTGAGTTCACTTGATTCTCTAAAAGCCTCTTGCAGAGGATTTTCTTCCTCCATGTGGTTTTGCTCTGGTGGTGCACTTGCCTTCCCTCTCTCTCATTCTCTCTCTTGCTTTCCCTCACCTCCTTTCTCTCCCAGTTAAGCCCCACTCCTTTCAGAAAACAATGAGATGGTAAAGTGTCTGGGAAGCTGTGTCTTAGGTTAAAATATATCTATCCAGTCTCTTAGTGCTACATCTAAAAATATGGGAATGGCATCTCTTGTGGTCATTTTATTCACAGGCTAAATGGAAACACTACCAGCCTCAATGATGATATTGATTGTCAATTATTTCTTAATTGCTAATGTGTACACAATACTAGCTTTGCTTAATTGATTTTTATATAGACAATGTTGCATATTTTAGAAATATCTTTTCCGGAATGAAGTGTTACAGATTCCTTTTTATTTCCTTTCAGACTGTGTAGGCAAAATTGGTACTTGATCTGCAAATCTCCAGAGACCACATTATACATAAGGTGTTCATCTGCATCTGGATATAAACATTTCAGTTAACAGTTTCTTTTCTTTGGAGTTATATGAACTAATGCACAAGCATACACATACATGTACATCTGTGGGTAAACACCCTTGATTTCAATGATTTTCAAAAGATTTGCTTAGTCTGAAAGGTTCTGATTGCAAATTTTATGCAGACACACATAAATACTGCTTTGATTGGTTAAGGGATACACAGAAAAAAACTGCAGTCTCATAGCCTTGAAGCATTTGCTCATTCTGTAGTCTGCAACATAGAAAAAAATCACAGACCTAAATCCAGCAGTCTTGGTATTTTCCTTTCTTCTTCATTATTTGTGCATTACTACCTACTACACAAAACTGACATCACTGTATATTGAACAAATTCACAGCAAGAAACAAGACCTCCTGGAAAGTTACAGGTCTGCCATACTGAATCCAAAACAAAGCCCTAGGTACTAAGGAAAAAGTTAACTCTATCCCAGCTGAAACCAGGACAAGGTTTAAGGGTGAGATTTACAAAATTGCCTAATGGAATAAGGGCCCAAATCCTCATTTTCAGCTTGAGACGTTACCTCTGTTGGGGATTTTAAAAGGGCAAAGTAGACAAAAAAATAGCAGCAAACCCCAGGGTAAACATGGGACTAATACAAAGGTTTTACAGGGGAGGAACTGAGGCACAGAGAGATTGAATGATTTGCACAGTGTCATTCTGGGAATTTGAGCATTGCCTTTAATTCTCCTGATTTCCACTGCCCTGCACTATCCCCACAACCAACTCCAAGTCTTCAGAAATCCTCTGCCTTGTAAGAACCACCCTTTGCATCATCAAGTCTTAGACATTCCACTTACATTTTCACTGTTAACATCTGCTTCACTGGGGCAGCCAAAGAGTTCCCGTCTCAGCAAATTCCCATCATATTCCAAGAATGTCAGGTAGAGATTGCGAAAAAACTCCACATGCTTGTTTTTCACTCGCAGCTTCTTTGGTGAGTTCCAGTGAATCACCTCAGAGGGAAAAAAGAGAAAAGACATCCTGCTGTTAGAATACAGATTTGCTTTATCTGCTCTTTTTTATGTGTGTTCAGTGTGCTGCCCTCTTAAAAACAGAAGAAAAAACCCCCACAAACTAGCCAGACTTCCTTCTGTCTTTTTATAGGGAAGGTTTTGTTGTGTCTTCCACAAATAACTGTACACGTCGGAGGAGATGTGTCATCCCTGCATTTCTTGCTTTCAAGTGTTTGAGTCTTTGCAGCAGCTTCTCACGCTGCTTCATATAAACAATATTGTATTCTTAGAATTTATCTGTATGTTTTGCATTCTTGTTCTCTGAGAGAGAACTTGACTGATGGTCATATTGACCAATGGAGTCAGGAGGCTGTAACCTCTTTGGGCCAATCTTGGCCCTCTGTACAAAATGTATATAAGCTATTGGAGTCAGATAAAAAAGGAGCCTTCCATGTTTCACCAAGCTGCTGCCTGCTGTCCTCTGTGAAGGTCTGCTCCCACGTCGCAACGTGTTGCCCCTCTAAGGGCAGGGGTAACAAGTCGTGTCCCCGGACGTGTGGGAAGAGGGTCTCCTGTTGCATCTGGTGACCCCTCCGTGTCTGGACTGCAGCTGGGTCACATCTGCTGATACTTTGTGTCTGAACGGCACATCTGGACACTGTCCGTGTCTGAACGGACCCCTGACGTGGGAGAACAGGTCACACTGGTGACCTCCGACTGCGAGAGAACTGCACGTCAGTGGACCTGTCTGCCCAGTGAGAGACTGTACCTGCTCTGCATGAGGTGTCGTGGTAAGAGATAATGATCTCTAAACCCTCCTCAGATGAGGAAATCCTCATGTTGGACCTTTGCCTTGAGGTCCTCTGGAGAGAAGAAGTCTCCTTTCCTGGAGATGCTCTCCAGAAATTGTTCTATTATGCTAGAACTCATGGGTTTTTTTGCAGCCTTGAAGAAGGTTTTTCTACAGCAGAGTGGAAGTCTTTGGGCGACTATCTGCTCCAGGTTTTCTTTGCAGATCGCAGTGTGAAGCTTTTGGAACTCATAGCCACCTGGAGCAGGCTGGAGAAGGTGCTGCCTAAAGGGTCTCCTGTCCCAGAGATGTGCTTGTGAAACTCTCCCATGAGATCACCTGCACATTTGAGTGAGGGTGCTACTTTGTGTCGAGAAGCAGCACCTCGAAACACTTCCTCAACTCTAATCATGGAGCTGATAGTTTATGGACTCTGCTGAAGAAGATGGAAGCACAAGGGACACAGCAATGTAGGTATTAAACATTAATCTCAGATTTACGCATGACTGTGTCTGCTAATGAAATTAATTCTCTGTTTCAGGCCAGGCAGCCTCTTTCCTGGTTAGGTATTAGGAAGAAGCAGCTTGAAATTAATTCCTATACCCATTTAAATAGTTCCAAAATGACTGAATTTAATCTGACTTCATTTTTTGCCATTGCTTCATCTAAACAAGACTGATCTCTGTTGCATTAACACAACACAGCAATGCACTACAACTTCTCACTCTGTGAGCTCTCTAGCAGATATTTCTTCTCTACTAATGGGACATGACATACAGTGGCCTAGACTTAAACTGTAATGCTGGCATAAAGGGCCTGATCCTCATTTGCATTGATGAAACTTTGCACTGCTGCCAGTGTGAATGGGAATGGGGCCCTAAGGAAAAAACTAAGAGCGAGTTGATGGTGGCTTGCAGGAATGATTTAATTTTATAGAGGCTATATTTTAGACATAAGAAAAAAAACCACCAAATACTTTATATTCAGTTTTTTTTCAGGTTGAAGACAAGAGTCTCCCTTGGGAATGTTTCCAAACTCTAAGTTTTGGAAGTTCTCTGAATCCATTAAGTTGATTGAGTGAAGACACCATGTCAGTCGCATAGAGCACAGAGCTGCAGCACCATGGTCAGCTATGCTCTAAACATCACAGCTCAGGGAGGGAACACACCAAGATGAAGCACAGCACATACAGCAGGAGCTGCCCGGAGAAGATGAACGCAGTTCCCTTGGTATCAGCAAGACAGCTCCCTCCACATCAAGAGGGAGTTCTCTGAAACCATGGCATCTGTTGCCCAGTGAGTGGACTGGATGAGGAAAAAGCAGCATGCAGCCTGAATTCTACCTGGACTACAGCAAATAACATGGTCGCTCCACTGAGTATTTATACTGCCATAAACGCTATGGCACTCTATTCTACCTACCTATAACACACAAAATATGTCCTGATAAGAAGAGCTTTATCCATTCCTGGAATTTCACTGCTAAGCCTACTAGGATGACAAAAAATCATACAAGTACTTAAAAAAAAAAAAAAACAAAACCTGTAGGGAAAGAAGATAATTTCAGATATTGGCAAATTGCTTTTTCCAGTTATAGGAACACCTTAAAAAAGATTATGATGCATCTAATTTGGGAAATTATTTGAATCAAATTACTTGGTGTAGATATTTGTTCCAGGTAATGCTACATTCTTTGCTGGTTTTACATTTGTCCAAATGTTCAGAAGTGTAGCATAACTGCAGCAACATGAAAATACAGCCCACCACATAAATGAAGAAAGCTTTGGGTAGGTGAGGGCATAAACTTAAATAACAAATTTTCTCAATTGAAAAACAGATCTTCAAAATCTCCTTTCTTTGAAAAGAACTTGATATATTTCCTCCATTGTATTTAACTGCAGCAAAAGGCATTAATGCTTGAAACAAATCTCAGCAATTGAACTCTACCTCAGGGAAATGGGCACATGTAACAAAAGCACAGGGCTGAAGGAACCTAAAGGGCTATTTAAGGTTTTACAGGGTACCAGCATGCATTTTTACAAGCAGGCATAGAATGAAAACTGTCTGCTGGTAACTTGTACTTATTTAAGAGTAGATGAAAGAAAGCTATGAAGTTGGCAAATGGGACAAAAATACTTGTTAAGAAAAAGCTTTTGTGTGCTTTCCATACTGCTCTTACACTTTATGTGTTTCCTTTTGGATATTCATAAGCATCCTCATCTTCACAAGCAACCTAATGCTTCTGAGCACTCTGATCACCCGAAGACCAGGGGACCATGAACACAGACATGGCTAATGATGATGACCTCAGAAACTCTCACAGGACAGGCTCCTCAGTACTGCAGGAAATTCCCGTCAACACACAGAGTGTCACATCACATCCAGGCATTTGCTGATGTCTCTACCCAGTTGTGTGGGAGATGATTTCAAACCCAGACAACTGCAGTCAGTGCAGAGGGTCTTTGCTGCTGTGCCTCAGGATCTGTTGTGTGTGTAGAAGCTGGTAAGTGTCAAGGGTGGTTCAGATCTGATCAGATTTGAAACGTGTCAGGATGCAGCATGTGCACTGATGTCAGAAGCCTGGAATGGACTGCACAAAGCTGAATGGAGCTGATGACTATCCAAAAAAGCTGATTTTTTAATCAAGAAGGACAGCACATGCCAGTGTGTGCTAAAATGACATGCTAAGGAACATCAAGGAACTATGCAACCATCTGCATGACCTGAGGTAGAAAAACCACAAAACACATCTAGCAAAAAAGCAGGCTGCTTTTCAAATGTAACACAATTAGAAAAATACTTACTATATGATATACAAAAGAATATACAAAAGAACAACAAGTTATGAAAAGCAACAAGAGTCTTAACCATTGATATACAATACTACATCCAAAGACCTTATCCTTTTTTATGTCAGCCCACAAACTCGCATTCAGTTCTGGTTGTCTGATATGGTCTATTGCACCATCAGCTACAGCAGAATTTGTGCAATCCAAGACACTCTTGTATAGACTGTCATGGGCATCAGAGTGAGGTAAATGATAAGGACGGCACAGGTAAAGCTACAGCCGCTGCATTAGAGACTTTATTGTGCAGAACAGTAAATTGATAGGAGAACTGAAGAGGATCAGTTGGCAAGAGACTACAGGGAAATCAGAAGAAAAAAAAATTCACCTTGTTTGAAGACTGTTATCTCCACATTAAAAAGAGAAAGTGAATCTAGAAACTGAAAATCTCTTTACTCCAACATCCCTGTTCCAAGGCTGAATAGCACCATATTACTGTGTTTATTTTTTCTTCTAGTTTCTAAGCTATTCCAAAGTTCTTCTGGATTACAGAGGAAACTGTGGCTAGAAATATATAATTCCAGTGCCATTATGTGGGTAGACACCTCAGGAACAATGCTAGGCTTCAGGTTGATCTACAGATCCTTCCTACTTTTGATCCCAGCCTCCAGAGAACTATGAGAAAATACACTTCCTTAATCTTTGTTTAGCAGTTTCAGTACTGAAAGATCAGAACTTAAAATTCCACATCTATTTAATACTAGGTTAATTATCATTAAGCAATTTGGCACTATCCACATTTCTGTTAATACCATTCTAGTTAATCAGCAACCATCACTATCCCCTCATTACACACAGCCAGCCTCCTGGAACACTTCCATAGGCTTGTGGCCTAAAACGGGCTAACTGCACCCATAGTTCCCATTTATTCCCCAGGTTCTGACCCAAGGCACTCAAATGATGACACAGTGAGAGCCTCATAGACTAGCGATGGGATCTGAGATGGGAAGGAAGAGAGGATGTTATATGTTGGGGGAGTCTAGGAAGGCTCTAAGAACAGTTATCTGGATGGAAAAACACTGAAAACAAAAATCCTACCAATCCTCCTTACATTACCATCTGCATTTAATCTCTGGGGAGATTAAATATTTCAAACATGATGTTCCAACCACTAAACAATAAGCTTGAATATAACATTATTTCCATAGGTACCTTTAACCATTATTTTCCTTGAAGCATTTTCTCTCTCAAAAAGAAGTTTTTAGCCTAATGGTTCCTTAACCATAATCTCTTCCATTTTTTTACCCAAAGACACATCTTGATAATTGCTCACTCTGCTTCAGACCTCCTAGAATCAGAGAGCACAGGATATCCTGTATAATTATATATGTGCTTTTAAGGCTGAAGGGCAAGAAATAAGAATAAATTAAGCTTAAATTTAAGCTTAAAGAAGTTTAATTTTGCAAGGCACTGAACAGATATCCTTTATTAAGTGCATGAGCACTTCGCAATTCAGGTAAACAAGTGGTATTTTTTAAACAGAAAGCTTTCCTGCTAAAAAACTAGACTCCTTTCTTAGGCAACCAGACACTTCTCACTGAAATCAGTAGGAGTTAAACATTTGGCAAATCTGCACAGTAAAGCCACCTATATATGTCACTTTAATGCCATCTCAATTGGCTTTTTTAGAAGTTTAAATATGCTCAAAATCACACTGCAGATATGCTCCGCATGTGTAACTTATGCCATGATTAGAGATGTCTGGAAACTTTATATCTAAACTGTGTTTTATCAGAAATAAATGTTTTAATAAAATAACCAATTTCTTCAAAAAGGTTTGTATACTTCATAAAAATGTAATCACAGAGGTTTTAATGTGATGATACTAAACCACATAAGTGGAAGAGACTCAGGTTGGAGTAGTTAGCAATCCTAAGGTCCAGGCAATGCTTTTTGGATGTGGGACTCTAATACCTGTCCTGCCTAGTTTGGTGCCAGTGGTCTCAGGGATTACTTTACTCCCCCCTGCTTACTGCCACTGCTGTACAGCACTAAGCTGACAGACTGTCCCTGCATTGTATTTTTCAAATGTCTTTATTTGTCCTCTGAAGGATTCTTCAACTTCTTTTCCTTCAAATTCTGTGCCAGTGTTTAATGAGAGGCCTCCTGCCTGCAAAAACACTCCTATAAATACATGGTGCTTCCTGTTCGGCAAGACAAGCACCTGACTGACTCCAATGCTCACTCAAATGAGGGGTATTGTTTAACCCTCTCGAAGCCTCAGTCCTCTCATTGCAGCTCTTCCTTCATTGGCATTAAAATGTGCAAGGCTGCAGAATGCCAGAAGTGCTGCATTAGAATGGAAGTGCTCAGACAACATGGGATAGCTCAGGGACTGGAACACAAAAAGGTGAAACGGGTCATGTCTGAGGCAGAGCTGAAATGATGGATTACAGATATGGAAAAGAAGCTGTTTAAACTTCTGTGAGCAAGTCATCCCAGTGTGGAGGACATACCCAGGGAGGACACAGTGAATCGCAGAATGCAAGTTCTCAATGAGGAATTTATGAGGTTCATTATTTATCTATCTGCTGATTTAGTATCATCTGTATTCAAAAACAGTTTGAAAGCCATCAATAGGTTGTAAAGCATTTTTCCATGTTGGAGTGTGAGTATATTCTAATAATTTGATACATTCCCATTGAAGACTCCAGCATCTGATTTTTGTGATTGTGAATTACCAGATTGTCTGTATGTAAATAGCATCTGTATCCTTGACAACCAGACTTTATAACTAACTCATTCAATGAGGTCATGATTCATTGCCAGAGGTATCAAAATTCATTACCTTCTTTCAGAGTACTTTTCCTGCCATTAGGTTTGCGCCAAATCATAGTAACTGAGATTTCCTTACAGACAGGAACAAACGACCACGAAGCAAGCAAAAGCAGGTACTAACCCAGCAAAAGCAATGCATAAATGAACCTCAGATTCAGACTGATGCCCCACCAATAAAAAAAAAAAAAAAAAATCAATAAAATGGACAGACATGCAACTTAACTTAAAGGAGAAAAAGGTGATTAGAATCCTCTCCAGCCAATATGAAATATTCATATTGTTCCCTAAGCCTTGCGTAAATGTGAACAAAGCAGCAAAGAAGTGTCTGCACACACACACACACACACACACACATCCCTGAACAGCCACCAGCCACAGGGGTCCAAGTTTACTTGACACAATGCTGTGCATAAGAGATGAAAAATCTTCAACTCCAATGCACTTTGAGGCCAGATGGAATTAAATCAGCACCTTTTAAGTCTGACAGGAGGAATGCACTCTGACTCAGCTGAGGAATACTTGACTGGGTCAGCTTCACCTTTAAATTTGTATCTCTCCCTTCACTTCCTTCTTTCCTATGTTATCCTTCTTTATTCCCCAGTGCAAACTTCAAAATCGATCCTTCTTTCCCTCTTACCCTAGAGGTTTGTTTTACCTTGTTTCTCATTCCAGTCTTACCATGAAATACAGAATGTACCAAATCTGTTGTGTTGTACCATTTATATCAAATACCATGGAACTGACTAACTTGGGTGATTTTAAGAGTGAAATTTTTAACTTGAGTAATGACATTTGTTAATTTTTTCTGATACTTATATATGTAACCAGATGGTTTATTTACAGAACTAGAATTTTCATAATTTTCAAATTTACAACTTTAACTGCCTATGACTTTTTTTTTTTTTAATTGTATGAAGAATTTTAAACAGTGCAGCCTGAGGGCCAATTCTTTAACTGCTCAATATGGGAAAAGATATTAAAACTATGGGGGTTTACATGCATTAGATAAGGTTCTGGCCTCTCGTTCAAGGCAAAGAATTTCACCCTTGATTTAGTATGTAAGGGGTAATTTTAGTAGTGTGAGTAAGTCCAGTTTAGCTGAAGAAACTGCTTATGTGTCTGAACCTGCTGTTGAGTTGAAATATCTCAGACCAAAAAATTAGTGGAGAGTATTACACATCTTAGACTTTATTGCCTATGCTGTAATGGAATTGACAGTGTGACACAATACACAGCAATGAACAACCAAGCCTGAATTACAGTTGTAAAGATAAATTTGTTAATTGACATGAAAGAAGGGGTTTTATTTGTTTTTAAAATACTTCTGTCAAATGCTTACTTGTAGGTGTTATATATGAGTTAGATGTCCCACACCTGAAGCGGATTAGTTAATACAGTCATGGAACTCAGAAGGTCAGATGTCCGCTCTGAGGTGAGCTCTACCAGCCTCCCAACCCACTCATAAAGATGACACTGTCTGTGTAAATCCAGATGTACAGCAACATTGAAAGCACTTTACAGTTATCCTGCCTGCCCATCAGCTGCCTTGCCAAGAGGATATCTTCTCCAGTAGGTCTGTATTATTTCTGCCACTCCTATAATGGATACTGCAGAGCATCCATGGTGACTCACACCGTATTTAGGCAATGGAACCAAACCCTTGATCCTTGTTATCAGCTTCAGTATATTTTCCTCATGTAAATGGCTGTTTCTTCACTTTCTGCTGAGTCCAATTTGACTGTCTCAGTTACATAAATTAATCTCAGCCTCTAATTCACAGCAAAATACTGTGATATGTCACAGGTGGGAGGTATATTTTTCTGATTTTCATCTTTTAGGAAACGTTTTCCCTGTTACACATCTTTCTTTTTGTTTCAGGCCCTGCAGTTGCTGTCATACATAATTCTCCACATGAATGCAGTTCTAAAATCTCTACCAACACTTTGTTACAAGGCATAAAACCACAATGCTTTGAAAGTGCCTGTGTTGATCCTGCTATACAAACAGATGTTATAAACCATTTAGTGATTAGTGTACTGACAGAATAGTGATTTAACTTTAAAAGCTGTCCTCAATGGATCACACCTGAATAGTCAGTTGTGAATATTTAATATATGAAATTCAATCAATGATGGCCAGTTTTGACAGGTCAGTTAACCCATGCTTCAGTCTCTTAGAAACACAGCTTTTGCAATCAATGTGTTGAGAGTGATTGATTTTCTATATTCATCCAGTATCTGGTGTTCATACTGAACACTCCTGCTGTTACTGTACAAATTGCTACAAAGGAAAACTTTGTTAGATTTAGAATATATGTTGTACAAAGAGGGTGGCCAAACTCAGAAACATAGGGCCAGGGAGCATGCAAAATCTCAGTGTTTGGAGATTCGACATTCATCTGTACAAGGTGCTAAGCAACTGGGTCTATGTTGGTCTTGGATTAAGTGGGGTTTGGATAGTCTCCAGAGGGCCCTTGCAACCTTTTCCGTAGTATTGTGCCTTTTTTTTATTTTTTATTTTAAACCTCATTTACTTTCTCAAAACATAAATCCAAATATACAAACCTTGACTGAATTTTAAAATCAGTCACCAAAAACTATCTAATATTTACTATGTTCTGATGCCACTAGTCCACTTTGATAGAATCTACTGCTGCACAATCTTACTTGACACCTGCACAAAGCTCAATCAGGCTTCAATTCCGAACTCTCTGCATGCTACATTCGAGTCTTTGAGTCTGGTGTTTCAAAATGGCCACAGCACAATTTGTGGTGGTGTGTTGATGAGTCCTAATTGTTATTCTATATTTGTTTGGCATGTTTTATTATATGTATTGTTATTTGGTTTGTTCTTTGTATCCCCCTCTGGTTCTTCCTTTGGTTCATCCCTAAACTGTTTACCCTAAAGTTGTTAACTGCCAATCATTTATTATATAACCACCTGGTTCTGCCAGTCACTCTGAGGACTCACCCCACGCCTAGAAAGTTCCAGGAGAGGCTTCAGGCGATTGGTCAGGATCAGGGGTTCCCCGCTCCCCATGTTCCCTGTTTGGTTGCTGTGTTGATTGCCACTCTCTGAGCCACTCCCTGATCCTTCCCTATTGGTCCCTTGCTCTGCCCTCCCTTCTGTTCCTCCCGTCCTTAAAAGCTGCTGCACACAGGCGCTTGAAGTCTCTCTCGAGGCACAGCCCTGGGTGCTAATAAACCCCAGTTGCTTCACCTCAGAGTCCCATCTCTTTTATTCCTGCACTGTTTCTTTGGTTCTGCTCTGCCAGCTACAAGGCCCCAAGTGCTGCAGTGGTGCCAGGGCTGGCCAGAGCTAGCAGCACAAAGGCAATCACTGCAACAATTGAGATTCATTTACCTGCATCTACTAAAATTCATCCTGCTTTTATATTTTACCTGTTAATAAATGTGGATTAAACTGACACCGTAGCTTTATTTCATTAAATTAGTAGGTTTTTACTCAGCCTTTTTTTTTCTGGACAAAATCTGGAAAAATGAGTGGCAACATGAGTGGGTCAAGTGTATGCACAGGCTAAATATGAAGTGAGCAAGATCTTTACATTTCTAATGCATTTCTAGCTAGGATCTGCCCAATTGTCTCTATGAATTTCTCTATTTAATGATGTTCAGTAAAGAGTTTCAAACTTGTCCAGTACAAAAAAGAAAGTTTTTGTATTCTTTGTCTAGGAAGAGCTATGACCTGGGACAACAGTAAGAATTCAGTAGTAGGCTGCACCAGCACAAGTGGCAGGTACAGAATGTAAGAAGGCAAAGCACTTCTTTAATACCTTGCCAAATCCCAAAGCAGCATCTGTATTTGAATTTTCTAGTAGTAGTCAAAATGCATAAAGCCAAAGTCCTTTCCCTGTCTGGATATCTTTATAAACGATATGTGTTAGTTCCTCCCCCCTACTTAAGGCAGTTCATCTTTCTCTGACAGCAGTCCTTCACTCTCTGTCCCAAAGGACACCACCCATCCAACCTCCCGTGCAACATACCTTCAGGTCAGACACGTCTCTGTAACACTGCTCAGAACGGGTGTGATCAGAAAGCTGTACATTCCAGAAACATGGGAGCTGGTAGACAAGGAAGGGATTTTGTTTGATGACTGCATTGAAGATATCCTAGCAGGAAAAAACCAAAGAAACATTTGGGTATGTTGTTTCTTCTGCATGAGGTGATCTCAACTCCTCCCCCAGCTGACTGTCCTTCTCCCCCTCACAAGGCAGAAATTCCAATGGCGATGAAAGGTAAGGTCTGTAAACCTTTCTTCATAATTCTGTTTCCTTGGAGGGTGCTATTAATCTAAAGGGTGATATATTGATCCGGACAAGAGGAACAAGCTCTCCTGACACACAGAGCTAAGGGACTCCAGCAAAGTTTTCCTTCATTTTGTACTGCTGGCATGAGGTGTGGTTCCTGTTCTAGTCACCAGGGAGAGTAACAGGCAGTAAACAGACACAGTGCCTGCTGGTACTAAGTACACTACCACTTTTTAGTAAAGGGAAGGAAAACTAATCTGGCATCTACACTGCTTCAAGGTGAATTACTAGATGTGACTTTATCTAGCACTTTATTTTTGTAACAAATACTCCAGGTACTTTATGGAGAAGGCATGTAGGACAGACCTGCCGAGCAGCCCACACCATGAGGGACAGAAAGTGTTTCGCCCTTAAGCAGCTGTTTCGTTAGAGAAGTAAGTTACAAGGACAATCTGAGGGCAAGGTAGACACAAGCAGCCTTTCTCTGCTCTGCAAAATTCTGCCTCATTGCAGGTATTAGACAGCAACTCAGGACCTGAAAACACAGTGAAGTTCCAAGAATCATTTTAATAAACCTTAGGAGGTTTTCAATCACCCTGCAAAGATGTTGTACAAAGTGCACATCTCCATGTGCACAGTAAGGAGTGTGCTTCCTCTGTGGTGACTGGTCAGGAGCCAGATGTAGCTCAGAAGGGGAACAAATAAGTAAATATGATGGCTGTATTGAATTAACATGTTTAAACTGTTGAGCAAGAATTATTGGTTCAGATCTAGTATTACATTAACAGCGTTTCTGGGTTTAAACTGAGAGCTGTCAAGAAGAACAAATTGAAAAACTGTATTTCTATGTTTAGGCACACTATTTCTTCTCTTGGCCTCAGTTTCCTATCTGTGGCAGGGAGACAGCAGCACTTTTCTCTTTATAGGGCTGTTGTGGCAAGGAGTACATTAAAAGATATCTGGGACTCATCTGCCAGAAACAGTAAAAAAATGTCAGGAGACTGTTAAAACAGAAGTCTGATTAGACAATAACCAGTGGGAAAAGACACAATTTATTTGGACTTCTGGTGTCTGGAGAGTTCTGTGTTAAAGATGGGAGGACAGAAAATGAAAGCTTGAAAACCCTTTTGTCTCTCTTATGAATCATCTGAGCAGAGGTGGTAAAAATGTCAGTGTAGTAAGAAGAATCTTGTGACTAAATCTCCATTCTCTTCCGCATTTTCCCCAGAATGATTTAACAGATTGTGACTACAGGCACAACTGCTTTCCCTTGCCTTTTCCCACATGTCATCCCCTTTCCCTTTCTTTCCTTCCTTAACCCATGGCTCAGTGGCTGTCCCACAGTCCTGCAATGTCGTACTCACCTGGTCAGCCAGTGAAGTGGACAGCATGCTCATTAGTTCCCGTTCAGCTGTGAGTCTCCACATCTGCTCCCACTTCATCTTCCGCAACTTATCAAGAAGCAGCAGGATCACCCCTGAAGGGACACACGGGGCAGAGACAAAGATAGCCCATGATGTTGTGCCAGCCAAGGCCCACCCTGCCCATGTGCTGATTCAGCAGCTAAAACAGGACATGAAGTTATCTGACACATCTGATCGCAATACTTGAAACTTCTCTGAGGAACAGATTATCAATGATGGTTACAATCTAGACCTTGAGGAGGCCTGCCATTAAGGCATCAAGTATTCACAGAACAGGATCCTCAAATCAGAAACTGCAGGTGAGAAAAAAAGGTACCTCAGCCTGCACTGTCATTTCTCAGCTGTTTTTCGTCTGGCCAAAATTCCTAGTGTACAAGGGAAAACAGCAGAAGCAATGAAGATGGATTGAATCAGCTAAACCTTCCCTACAGTTTCTTAAAAGAATCTGCTTGAAAAATGAATTCCGAAAGGCTTAGATAGGACTGCTGTCATGGGGAATGAATGCAGACTGAAGGACCACAAAGAAGGAGCACCGATAAACAGCAGCCTTGCCGGCTGACAAAAACCACCTAGTAATAGCAATGATGGGTTCTGTGTTGTTTCACATCTTCATTAGTGGAAGGAGGACATAAACAGAACAGTAATGATATCTGCAAATGACATTTAACAAGAGGTCAAAAATATCATGGCAACTGTAGAGAACCATAGCAGCTACACAGAAAAATACGAAATGACAAAAAGCAGGCACTAGGAAAAGCTGCCTCAGGGAGTCCAAGTTGATAAAACTAAAAGTAATGAGAAAAAGAAAAGAAATGTAGTTTGAATGCTTAAGAAAAATTCTTCTAAAACTGCTGCGGTGAAGTAAACTAAAAATAGCAGATAAAATACTTTATTTCATGAATCTTTCCAAATCAGACTACACCACGATTAGAAAATTTACCTGGGAAAGTGCTGCACTGGTTGGGAAAGGACATAGGTGATTCCAGTACCTTCCTATATTTAGTTTCTATGACATGGCAAGTTTCTTTCTAGTAAAACCTGGCACTGACATGAATAAAAAGAAAACCTCTCTTGGCAGTGAATTTTGTGGCCTATTTTAGTTGTGTTTTCCATTTCAGTCCATCTGGTTCCCAAGGATGCTGGAACCTGTACTGGAGAGATCCCCTTTCATCTTCAGTCAACCTTTCTGCTTCCAGCTGTTGGATTGGAAAGGGATTTACTGTCACAACACACTACAGTTAATTTATGTCAGTGTGTTTGTCTTCTCTTCGGCATAAGGAAAGCTTATATGAAGCATGTAGTATGTGTGCATGAGCTTCTAAGAGAGCCATGATGCATTATCTGAAATTCTACATCAGTGTGAAGCAGGCTCCTTGTGCTGCAGCAATAAACTGTGTAGAAGATCTCCTCTGTGGCAAAGTATTTTTTCCAGCTGGCAATAACCATCAGCTTTGCATTAAAATGCAGCTCAGAAGGTTCTTTATTAAGAAAAATAAAGAATAATGGTAAGATTTAGTTAACTGTAATAGAATAGTTGTTATAATTTATAGACAATAAACCAATTTTTCTTAATTTCTCTAGGCTGAAGAGAAAAAAAGGAAATGTTTTTGTATGTGCAGTATTCTCTGATTTTTTTTTGACTTCTACTCTTACGCTAGCAGCAGATTATGGCATTGCAGCTAACAAGAATATGGTGTCCTGAGGGGCTATCATGGTAGCAGCTGAGAGTAAAAGAGGCAGATGGAGTGGAAAACCTGGAATATATGTGAGAAAGGATGTACTAAATTACAATGCAATCATGGCTATTGAAAATATGCACAATGTTTTAATGTTTCACTGTCAAAACTCATTTCAATGTGATTTCTATCTTAATTCATTTACAGGCTTGGGTTTAACACCTTTCTACAGTTTCTATTTAGGCTTCTAATTTACTGCTGCCATAAAAATAACTGCTGGAGAATATTTATAGCAAGTTTAAATATTTACTCATTAGCATTACAGAGAATAAGGTATTTCTACTAAGAGGAGACTTTAGTACTATTCACTTAGTGTTATTAAGTCTACAATCAAAGCAAAAGCATGTGTTCTGGGAACTTTTAAAACTGTTTGCACAGAGGAAAAATTACTCTTTTTCAGAACAGTGAACTTCAGGTTCTCTTCTATATTGCTGTGTTGCCAAAAACAAACATAACAAATGAACTTACTTCAATCTGCACAATTAGTTTGCAGGCAAAGTGCCTGAAATAAGGAAAGGAAAATATTTGTCTCAGGATCCACTTCCCTGAGAGACAAATTGACTGAAATCTAGACTAAATTCAAGACGACATACAGATGGGACATAAGGGGAAAAGGGACTCACTCTCATCTGCCGTGCAGGGGGAAGAAGAGACTGGAGGAAAAACAAGAAATCAAAGGAATATTTTATTAACATCTGGCCCCAGGCAGTGGGACTTCTGATCTTTCAAGAAGTGCAGCATCTTCCTGCCCTAACTTACCTGAGAAAAGCAGAAGGAAAGCTTAGCAGCAAAGAAACAAAAAAGAGAAAAGGGGCAATCCAAATATTTCATGCGCATTATAATCAGCCACAGAACGCCCTATTTCTCTTGTCCTGAAGAAATAGTTCAGGCATATCCAGAGATGTAAATATCTCAAAGATCTTGGAGATAAAGAAGGCTTTATTACTAAATTTGTGGAAAACATCCCAGTCTAGTTATAACTTTAATGGCATTTCTCTCCCGCTGCTTGATGAGATTTTGCTTGAACTACCCAAATTCGACAGATTCTGAATTGCTCAAACAGGCAAACAAACAAGAAAGCAAACAAACATATAAAGCGGTTTCTTAAAATGTCATTTAAGGACACATGAAAAACCCAGCTCCAAAAACAAAACAAAAAAACTCCCCCCAAACACAAAAAAAAGTAATTTGGTGAATAAATTGAATAAAACAGGGCAATAAAGCTGAATTAACACATTTAGATTAAAATCTTTCAGTTGGAAAACACTGCAAAAATTTTTTGGTACATTTTAAAACCCAACTTGCTCTAAAATAATTTTCATCTCAAAATTGATACAAATTAAAAATCTCATTGAAAATTATCACAAAATCTGAAAGGGAAGATAAATTTTCTATTTTGGGTCTAACCAAACTTTGAGAGTCACCTGAAATTTTTGTCCCTTTCCCATTTTTTATTCAATCTAAAACAACTTTTTTGTTCTTCCAATGTTTACACTAAGCAACAGTTTCTAGAAATGCTTTAAGGCATGTCAGCAAATTCATTCTTCTTTTTTGTTTGTTTTTGTTAATCTGCTTCAGAACAAAATACTTTATTTCATTTTTCTGAACAGTAAATTGAAAGTCTGCAGAAAGACCAGCTATTTCCCTTGGAATGCTACCAAGTATCTCCACCTCTAGCTTCAGGAACAAAGACTATGGCTCTTCTTCAAATTCTGAGAGGAACATATAGTAGAGCTGGAAGTAATAAACAACATTTTAAGACAGAACAGAATCACTTAGAGAAGTTAGAGTGAAACTAGACAAGCTTTCAAACTCAATCAATTTATTACAATAGGCCTTTTAAGGTGCCTGAAAAAAACACTCCGTGCTGTGGGGTAGAAAATGTAGCTCCTAAGAAATCATTTTCTGTCTGATCTTGCCTGTTCCTTTTGGGCAGAACATGATGCTTTTGTGACCCTTTGAGGCAATGCCATCTTATGTGAGTAGCACGTCAGAGCCTATTCTTGTCATGTTTTTAAAAATTCCTCTTGAAAATAGGCCTAGAACAGTGAACCATCTAGACAAATAACAAGTAGGTATCATCATAATACCCGAAACAGACAGGTAAGACATGCTTCAAAATATATCATAAAGCGATAATGAGTTTTAAAAAAATGACTGGGATTTTGCTATAGCTAAGCAGCACACCAAAACCACACACTAAACCACTAAATCTGAGATGCTGTAAGAAATACTGTTAAACAGGCCTGAAATTATGCAGATTTTGTAATAAATATCTAGCCCAGACATTTAGGGCAATAAACTACCAAATTTTTGCAAAACAGATTTGGGACCAACAATCTGAATTCCGTCTTAGGTGTTATGGAAGAGACTTACAGCTCTGCTGTCCCAGGAGAAGCTCCATGATAGTGCTGTGACTGCTGAGTATTCTAGCAAATACTTATGCAACTTCTTTTAATTCTGATTTATTGTACCTGAAGTCACTGGAAATAGTCCCAGTGTGTAATGTTAGGAATGTGACTATGTCTTTGCTGATCCAATGACCAGTTTTGTTAA
This sequence comes from Zosterops lateralis, assembly GCF_965231275.1. Lineage (NCBI taxonomy): Eukaryota > Metazoa > Chordata > Aves > Passeriformes > Zosteropidae > Zosterops > Zosterops lateralis. The sequence continues at coordinate 21,184,580 of NC_139765.1, forward strand.
GGGCTACATTTGGAATCCACTGAGCCACAGCTCCACACCACTGACTGTGGCCTCTGTTTTCCACCCACAGTATCAAGAACAAACAGAAAAACACAAGTATATGGCTGTTAGGGATTAAAACATTGAATTAAAGCTATAATTCCAAAACAAGCCACTGCACACATTTTAAAATATATATCTTTGTCTGGATAAAATTCACTGCATTTATTTCACTTGGTTTATAGACTATCTGTTGCTCATAATTTGACCAGCCATGTCATTAATGTAATAAAGCCATATTTGTCTATAGCTTTTAACATTGTATGACTGTATAACTCATTCTAGCACATTTCTAGAGCATCTTGATACATTATTTAACTATGAACTTACGCACACCAGCCTTCTTTTCTCAGAAAAGCTTTTCGCAATCTAAAAAACCCAAACAAATAAAAACTTGCAGGGATGCACAGTGTGTTCGTTGAGAATAAATGATGATTCCACATTTGAACTTCTCTCTAAGAAAACTGAACAGGGCTGAGAAGCTGTTTTGAAACAAAGTGTGCATCCCTCCAGGCATGGTGACAGAATGCAATAGCCCTTGCTTTCTGTGCACATGTATTAAAAGTGAAGTTGTCATAGAGTGCATTTTGAAATGTACAGTCACTCTGCACATTTGTTGTGTTGGGAGGCTGGTTCCTCCTGAAGCATTATAAACATTTTGTTTACACTTCCTGATGATCATTTAATGAAAATAGAAGACTTTTACTTTCTTTATTCTCCTCTTCCCAAGTATGCTACTTTTCCTTGGGCAGAATTAAGATGAATGTTTCACTCAAGCACAGTTCTAACTTATTATAGAGCTTCTCACTGTAGCTCAGAATGTCCCAGTTTTGGTTAGATGTTATTCTTCCTGAGCAACTTGGAAGAAGATAAACATGTTTTCTATCTTCTCTTTAATGACTTACACTTCTGGGGGAATTTCTCCAACTTTCCTAAAGCCCCAAAGCCACTATAGAAGAATTTCCATAGTTCCAGAGTTCCAGTTCTAGAAGGTCTGGAGGAGAGGAATCATGAGCCACAAGACTTTAGCAGGTCTATGGAGGAAAACCTCTGCTACCAGAGACCATCCTGCTACGCAATGCTCTCTCCTCTTATCACCCAGAGTCTTGTGAAGAGAACTAACAATTCCACAGGCCTTTCATGGGTCAGCAAAGAAAAATCATCTCTAGACTTAAAGAAACTGGCCTTCTCTCACACAGATTCCAGGCAGTATAAAGTACCAAGTAGTATAAATTCACACAGCCTAAATTTCTGAAAAGATTTGCCTAATGTGGAAAACAACATGGTTGGCAAATAACAAATATATATATATATATTAAAAAAAAAAAAAAAAAAAAAAAAAAAAAAGGAAAGTAGAGGTTATTTCCAGCTTCTGTACTTCCTTAGGCATTAAGGAAGACTTTAAGGATAGTAACCTTTTTCAAAACCCTGTATTCCTGAACCTGTGCAAAGGGTTATTGGAGACAAAAAACATCTGTGAAGAAGCTCCCTACACGGCTTCAAAAAGCTTCTGTTTCCTCAAAGCCTTTGCACCTTCTGAATATATAGCATGGAGAAATTACGTTTTAGAGGCAAAAAGGAAAAATTCCAGAGAATTCTCATTTGGTAAACTATGGAAATGGCTTCTAAGATGGGAAAAAAACCTGTAAGAGGCACATCATTAAAATCTCTTAAATTCAAAAGACTGGGAAAGTTTTGCTGAGCAGTTTTAAACCTCAGAGAACACATTCTAACTCCAGACCTGCAAAGGGACAGAGGAGGGAGGCTTCAGCCTTTATACGCTTTAGCACAATGGCAGTGCCCACACGATGCGGAGATCTGTCCTAAAGACATTCACACCACTGCCATGTACAAGGATCACCTAGCACTACCCTGTGTGCATCTCTGTACATGTCTGAAAGACACCATGAAGGTGCCAGAAGATGGCCAGGTACACATCTTATTATAGAGCATTTTGAAAAGTGAGATTAAAAAAAAAAAAAAAAAAAAAAGGCAATATTGGATGGGGGAGGGTTGTGAATATGGTAAATTTCTACAAAGTTTTAAAGAACTTTTCCTCTCTTCAATACTAAAATTACAGTAAGTTCTTACACACAAGATTAGCTGTGGTTTCATTTGCTTGGGTGCTTAGGTGCCTTCAACAGGAAAACAAAGTCCTGATTAAATACTTATTTAGGGGATAAAGTCAGAAAGGATAATTTTTTGCTCTTGCATAAAAGAGGTCACAGGATTTTTCAAAATCAGTTTGGGGTCTACTACAGAATAACTTATAGAAAAAAATTCAGTTTTTATTAAAAAATTTACAATAATGGATAGTCTACCATAAATTTTGATGATTTATTCCAAAGAATAATTACCCTGATGAAGGGTGCTTCCCTTATTCTAATTTGAACATCTCTTTGAACTTTCAGTCATTTGATCTTGCTGAATCTTTGCTAAATTGGCAAGCTCTCTATTAAGAAATGTTATTTTTTCCTCCAAATATGAATATCCTAGGATCAAATTATCCTTTGACCTGCTCCCAGATAAGCTCCTGGAACCATTTTTCCAAACTTCATGGGAAATTTTTCAGAAATATCCCCAAATTTTGCAAATTTTAAGTGGTCATCTCTGACCTATGGAGCTTAGCCCTGGACAAGTAGATAAATCTATATTTTAAAATATATGCAGTCCAAGAAGTGCTCCCCAGCACTCAGAGCACCAAACCCCTGGTTGCCTGTGTACAATTATGGGTGTGCATGCACTGTTCAGGGTCTGGCTCTTTCCTGAGGACACCCTGCTGGCCACATTCATCCTGTACAGCACTTGTTTCTGAGGTCTAGTTTATGTTCCTCCAGTTTTTAGATATATTTATTCTGTATGCATTTCTCTGTGTGGATGACATTATGAGAGAGCCACATTACAATTTTCTAGACTGGAGTGTTTTTTAGCAAGGAACAGAGTCTATGTTGTCTGCACTGGAGAATCAGGGCATGTGGAATATTAATCTTATGAATGCCACATTTAAGGATTAGAAAGAGGAGCCAAATGTAGTCCTATAAATGATACCTTCCAGAAATATCTCCTGAAAAGACCTATGAACAAATTACACTAAATATGATTTTTTTTATTTATTTATTTATTTATTTATTTATTTTTTTTTTTTAACAAAAGACAGTTTGGTTCCTGAGAAAGACAGGGTACCAACTAATTTCTGTGTCCTGTGGATAAGCAGGGAGTCAAAAGTGAAGAATGAACTGGGCAGCTAAGTTACCTGGCAGTGTAGACATCAGGTATGACAGGAGTAAAAAGCCTCCATCCCATTCATACAACAAATGCATCTCCTGTACTCATACTTGAAATTACTCTGGTTGCACATCCAATGATCACACCAAGTATTTTGTCAGTCATATCAAACCTGGAGTTCATCTGATTATCCATCCTGGACTGATTGTCATACATGTCTTAATTCTTTCTGAACATAGAATTCTTCATGTCAGTGCCTCAAAACTAAAAATTGTGAGTGAGTATCACAACTCTACATAAAGCCAGAGGAACTAGATTTTGGGTGAGTCGTCCTGAAGAGGAATCACAGAATAATATGGATTGTACAGGATTACTGTGCATGAGGTCCAGTCAGTGGCTCTCCGTGTGCAGCCATGTTTGGAAAAAGGGATCACATGAAGCTTATTTTTATGGATAAAAGCTGATGAAGTTTGCTGAAATTTGCTGACCATTTGTCCTGTTGAAAGCTAGCACGTCTTCCAAAAGTAATTTATCTTGGACTTTCCACCAATAAACCACCCACCTTTAAGAGAAAAAAAAAAAATCTGTTCCTTAATCCTTGGCTCTTGTAAATCAGCTTAAGTATCTTTAATGAAAGTGTAGGGCATTTATATCAGATCTGGACCTTATCCATGATACTTATCTATGTTTTATTCTTCAACATAAAGCAGCAAAAAGTGAAAGGTAACAGGGACTAGTGCTTTAAATTATGTGATGCTTTTCTGGTTTTGAACCTCTCATCATATTTAATAGGGGTCAAAATGTCAACAATTTTACAAGGTTTCCACTTGGAACTATGAGAAGAGGATAAAAGGCACCCTGCACAGGTGCTAATTATTTTGGCTGGCTTCTAATCTTAACAGTCTTTGCCTTAGACTTTCCATCATGGTGGAGAATAGCTTTCAAAAGCAGTTTCTAATATTAAGTGTAGTCCACAAGGCTAATTGTAACAATAGGCACAGTGAACAAGAACACATCATAGCTTTTCTGGGTCTGGTGTTCACTCAACACCTTAGTAACAAAGGAGGAGATGTGGTTAAGGGCTGAACCACCTGAAAGATATTTCTTTCTATCTGGATGACAAAGAGGTTTGAAGTTTTTTGTTCAGAAAAAGCAGAAATCTTCCCCCTGTCTTTCCCCCCACTTAATGGGAAGTTTATTGACTGAGTGAGATTCAGGAGGAATCTAACATTCTAAGAAATGGATTAGGGGAACGAAAGCAGAAGCTTGCAATAAACAAGCCTGGAAATTAACTACAGCATTAAAAAAAACCCCGGGAAACATAATCCTTCCTGCACGACCACTTATTTTCTAGTAACAGAGAGAAGGATTAGGCTCACAACAGAAATACAGGGATTTGCCTAAGGAACTGTTTATCATCCTCATATATCCAAACTCGGGTACAGTTTGGGTAAGTGAAGCATAAGGAGCCTGCAAAGTTGGACTGCCAAGCTTGGAGGGCTGTGTTCAGCAATAAAACATTCAGATGGTGGTCAGTTACAGGGGGTATTCCACAGGAGTTGGTACTGGGCCTGACACTGTTTAGCATCCAGAATAATGAGCTGGAAATGGGATAGAATCTAGGCAATGTGTCCTAGACAATATAACACATGACACCAAACTGGGGGCTATGGCCTGATTCCCTGGGGGTGGGCTGCTACTCAGGGTCCTCGACTGGACAAGCGGTGGGTAAGAGAAAGCTCCTAAAATTCAAAAGGAAGTCCTGAATGGGACTATTCCTAAATGGAGAGTACATGCTGGAGGACAGGTGGATAGAAAGGAGCTTTCTAGGAGAAGTTCTAAGGGATTTGGTGGACAGCAAGTTGAACATGAGCCAGCAGTGTGACCTTGGGGCAATATTCCACATGTCGGGCTATATTAGGCCTCAGGTCATGGAAAGTGATTACCACTCTTGGCTCAGCACTTAGAAGACCACATATGAAGCACTGTTTTGGATTCCTCAGTCAAATACATATCCTGATACGTTGAAGTAAATCCATCAGAGAGCAACCCAAATGGTCATAGGCCTGGCATGCATGAGGAGAAGCTGGGAGAACTGGCCTTCTTCTGCCTGAGGAAGAGAAGACTGAGGGACCTCCTGTTGTTTTCTAGAACTGCTTCATGGAGCCACACTTTTCTAACAGATGCACAGAGATAGAATGAGAAGTAACAGTCACTTTCTGCAGCAATGGAAAATCTAATAACATATTATGGATTTCTACTTTTATTTTTCACTGAAGAGAAAAATAGTGGCTAAATACAGGAACAGGCTGCTCTGAAATATATCCATGAAGACAATTGAAACTCAGCTGGAAAAGGCACTGAGCAACCTGAGCTGACTTTCAATGGGAAGAGGACCAAAAGACCTTGGAAGATCTTTTTTGACCTAAATTGCCTATAACTCAAAAGCTCTACTTGGGAAAACTTTTCACGGTCTGTGACTTTCTTGACAAACACTGTGTAGAGATGATCTGCATATAGAGGGTATTGCAGTGCTCCTGTCCTCCCCTGAGCTCACTTTGACAAAGATTAGTGCAGAAGGGAAGGCTGAGGAGCTACAGCAGGAACAATTAAAGTCAGGACGTAGCTGAACATAAAGACAAGACAATGAGGAAAGGCAAAAAATGAACTGCTTCTTCTGAGATTTGTGTCCACTCTGTTTTGCAGATTCTTCTCTTTCAAAGTTTCCGTATTTTTTGAAAAAGGAAAGGTTTGTCCTGAACTTAGTTTGCCTTAACACAAAAATTATTAAAGCATAGTGATTGCTGTAGCAAACACCACCTAAGAGAGTGATCTGACTATGACCAAATCCAACTGGTTTTGTTGGCACCCTTTGTGGGAATGACTTTGGCACAGGGGGTAGAAAGACACCTTAGTAACTCTGCTACTTTCTGTGACAAGCACCAAGCTTCCTATTAAGAGTCTAAAAATGGAGTCCAACTGTGATGCCTCTTTTCTTTGCTTTGGGACTGTGGCTAAACCCGCTGTCTCTGTCACTATAAAAAGGAACTGTCTTCATACAATCTCTTTTATGAGCACAATGAGAAACTGGAAAGTGAACTTGGACTTCAGAAGAAAATGTACTGATTTTACTATTACTATGCATTTGTCTGGGGTTCTCCTGTCATATAATAGAAGGTTTTGTTCTCAGATTAGGCACCTGGATGCCTTTACTAAGCTTTTATGTGCAAGTCTTTCATCTAAATTTAACCTGCTAATGATTGTCCCTCTACAATAAAAAGGGCATTTCAGACTGGACAACATAATTACTGATCAAGGAATGTATGTTCACATAAAGAACTGCCTTGATCAAGCTAAAACTAAACCACTTCAAAAGGATTTTTTAATTCATTATATTGGAACACTACATCTAAATGCCTGATTTATGTACATTACATGGAGAACTTTACATTATGGACTCAGGTCAGAACAATAAAATTCCCCAAACTAGGACAATTTAATCAACTAAAACCAAATAAATTTTATTTACTCCAATACAAGTAGAATCTGGTATAGACTCTCTAAATGCCATATTTTTTAATCACAGGTTTCCTACTAGATAAATGTTTTCAGTGTTTCAAAGCAAATCTGATGGTGTTTTGTAAAAACAGTTTTTATACGGGCTGAGAGATTCAATTGCTAAGGAGTAGAGGATGTATCTGAGAGAATGCCATGAACAGTAGACTAACTCAGCCACAATAATGCCTTTACCATATGGATAGGCCTCTCAAACTACAGGCACCATTTTCAAAATGAAATACATATTGATCCTCATTTCTGAAATGTCAAACAAGCTGTAAATAAATTCTCAGTACATCACATGCTTTTGAAAGTGCACAAGAAAGACCGGAAAGGAAACTATTCTTTAAGGGCAGTCAGCTTTAAGATAGCTTATTTTTAAGTGCAAGCTACGGATTATAGATGAAAAAGATAGGGATTTGGTCATCAATAACAGAATTATTGCTTTAGTTTCCCACCTTTGACACAAAAAGACTGATATTTCCACTTGAGACCAAAAAAACCATAGGCTGGCACTTCCTAAACTGCTATCTGGAAAATGTGCACAGTATTTGTATCTCAAAGGCACCTTTACATATATAAAGCTCATGTGTATCACCATGCTTTGCACTGATAACAGTATTTACTGAGTAAACTCACAGTGTCTTAAACGAAGAAAAATCTAATCCAAAAAACTGGCACAGTGTGAACCTACGTAGATGAAGAAAGTGCTGCTTTTTGATTTGTCATCAGTACTGGATATCGTTTTTTTAACCATTAAAATTCATTTTTCATCTGTTTGCAAAGACTCCTATACTTTAAACCAATCCTAATGACAGCCTTTCCATTACCAAACATGACTAATATTTGAACTAATGGGAGACAGGAATGTTGCTTGCAATGGCTTTTAGAGGGGGCATGGCTGAGCTTGGTCAGGCCATGATGCCAAGTTTAAAAGGTTCTATAAAACATGAGTTTTCTGACTTCTTCATTCACTGAGACAATTTGGCAACATTCTCCTCTCTCAAGCAGTCAACATACGTGAGTACAATTACTACAATGTCATGAGAGAGGCCTGTGGAGCTCGGCTGAAACCTGTTACCAGGTTTCTGGAGCAGGACCACAGGCAGTGCCATGACTACCAACAGCCCACTCTGTACTGCTTCACCAGTCAGTTGTTTTCTGGATTGAAGATGCACAGCATCATCATGAAGGAGCACAATATATGATCCAGACTCATTTCATATAAACAGTCTCTTCTATGCTTGCTTTTTATCATTCACATTTGTTAAATATTATGCAAAAATGACATAACACATGCTTTCAATTTCCAATTCCACTTCCATAGGTCCTTTTTTTAGGGAAACAATAAAGGGGAGAGATTGATTCTAGCACTCTTCAGTCATTACAAGCACAGGAGTAATAAGGCACAGTACACACGTAGCCTAGTAATTGTTAGGTGCTAGCCATTCCCTTCTGTTCCCAATCCACAAATCTGGTCATGTCACATTTCCCAGTGTGAGAGTATGAATTCTCAGCTCAAGCTGTTGAGACACTTCCTTACAGTTTCTGGTGGCTGCACTGAGGCAGAGCATTTCACATGAGCCTCAAATCCTCAGTATGGGCTTCTGTGGTCTAGGAATCTGAAATCCCCTGGGCCAAAGTTTTCAAAAATGACCCCTGACACCTAAATTATAGATTTATCCTAAAGCTCCACTTGACATGTGTGGGGTCCGTTCTCAACTGATGGAAGCTGGCTCTGCTGCACTAAAGCCAGAGAAGCCAGGGGTGATTCACATCCCTGAAGAACTGGCCAGAAGCCTTAACAGTCACTAGAGATAGCTTTTAAAAGCTATTCTCCACCATGATGGAAAGTATAAGGCAGACAAAGTACTGGAAGCTTTTATGTTTAGAATTTCTTTTAAAAGATACTTTTCTGAGGACTAAGATGACTTTTACTCCCAAAATGAACATCAAACTTTAGAAGTGCAACTCTGGAGCTGTCAGTTTAACATCTGTAAAAAGAAAAATCCTAGTGTAACAATACTTCCAAAATCACAGTTTAGTCATGAAAGATAACATAGTTACATAGCAAGAAATTGTGCTTGAATTAGAGTATGAGAAATCTGGAAGAGTTAACTCAGTGCAGACAATAAACATGGAATGGATGATATATAAAAAAGGCATTCAGTTAAGCAGCTTACTGAGTATTTGTCAGTAAAGTACAGAAAAAAAGATGGAAACCTTTGTGGTACAGAAGGAACTGTGTTTAAAATGCTTGAGGAAAAGAATGATATTGCAAATAAAGAATGGTTCTAACTAAGAACATCATAAAGACTAATTAAATTGTTTGACTTTAGGTTTGGTATGGTTTTCTCACAATTACATTATCATGGACTAAAGTATGACTTAGATTATCTGCCCGTGCAAATGGGGAAGAATGAAAAAAACAACCAAATAAAATGCTTCCTTGAAAATCTGTATTACCTGTCAGGAGATTCCTGGGCACACAGGAAGAGTGGAGTGCAAATGCTTACTGGGTTTAAAGAACCAGCAAAGAAGGAACAAACACATCTTTGCCTTTAATATATCTGCCTTTTGGGACTCTCGCAACCTATATGTTGTCCAGAGAGGCTCAGGCATAGAAAGATAAGAGTGAAAGAGAAATTATTATCTTCAGAAACTGTGAGGAGTAATAGAACATTTTTGACTTTGAGAGTTGCTTCAAAATCAAATCTGCCAGGGTTAGGTCTGGCTGAAGAGGCTCACATAAAAATATCTTTTCTTAGGATTGTATCCTAAGTCTGTAGTAAAAACTCTCCCAAGAGCAAGAGTAAAAAGTCTGTCTGAGAGCCTCCCTCTGATCCAGTTCTGTGCAGCTCATTGAAGTTTCAGGGGTCTGGGGCCCTTTTGTAGTTCCTAAGTACAGCTCTAGGCATCTGATTTTTTATGTCTTCTCCCTCCTGGACTGCTGCCTTTCATTGCTGTTTTGCTTAGAGATACTGCCTCCTTTTTCAGTGCCCCTCCCCCCCTTTAGTTTTCTGAATCCACCTGCCCACACCACTGCTTTCAGCATCAATTAATTTATTTACTGAACACATCAAACAGGATCCAATTTCATCTTCTCTGAGAAATGTATACCTCCAGTCTCTGCTAGATTACTAAGGCAAACAATTAATTCAATCAAGAAATTTATATTAAAGGGTGCTGATTCTGTCAATAACCTCATTTCCTACTTCTCAGAGGTTGCACTGTTTCACTCAGTGACCACCTGCTCCACGTACTTGAAAAAACAACATTCCGCTTCTTATGATTACTTGTCAATCTTCCATACATTATCTACATTCTGGTTTTCTTTCTAAAAAAAGAGTTTTTATAACTACAAGGTGAGTTGTGTGAAGAAAGAAACTGTGAGGAAAATAAAATCATATGCAGGAATATGGGATTATGCATGGCTTCATAGGTATGTATTAATACAAGAATAAGCATGAGCAGTATATGTGAAGGACTGCAGATATTTGATTATTTTTGCTTTCAGTGGGAGGTTTATGTGATATACTGACATTTGGTATGCCTATAAACCATTTGGAACAGTAAGTTAAGAAATATAAGTTAAAGCCTTACAGAATTTTTTTAACCTTAGCATTTTAGATATAAATATATGTATTTTATACTACCCACCATACATTACTGCATTATTCTGATGTTATGTGGTTGTGCCAGATTTCTCTCTGCCAGCATTAAAATGGCAGAAAGAAAAAAGCAAAAATACAGCAGAAAAAAAGGCAGCAATAGAAGGTGGTCATCTCTCAGTAGAACAAAATATACTTCTTTGGGGTGTAACAGCAAACTGAATTGACGCTAGCAAGTTGAATTGTGTATAACATAAGCTTTCAGATTTCAGGAAAAATCCATGAAACTTATCTCTGTCTCATGCTTTGGGGGAACTGGGGACCCAAGGTGGGCAGAACTAGCCTTTCTATTTGCAATTCTGGCAAAGAAGAGTCAGGAAACAAACCTATTCTGCCAAGATCTTGTATCCATACCAATCTGTGTTCTGTTAGGCTATTCTTTTGAACACTTCCAGAGAACAGAGATGCTCTGCAGAGGCTAAAATACAAATTCACAAAAATTAGTGGGATTCTCATAAATATACGTAAGAATATAGAAATATAGATGACTCAAGCACAACTTGTTCAATTCTTTTTCTAGTCTGTTTAATTCAATACAATATATTTCTATGAAGCAAAATCACTATCATGGTGAATAATTTCCTGATAGTGCAGGGATATTTAAATGGACTCATCTGTTCCAAATGGTGGCTTCACCATCTGTTCTGTCCTTTTATTACAAAAAGAGAGGGAATATAGCTCACTGCATCAGCATGTAAAGCCCAGCATTGAAATGATTTACGTGTACTTGTGTGTTTTTTACGCACCTGGTATGTTTTCTCATATACCAAACACAAATCAGTGGGCAGACTGTCTCTTTTAACCTAATAAATCCTCTGATCTAGTGCCTTTACTCCTTTTTCATGGCAGCAGAAATTGATGGCCAGTAGCTTGCATTTTATTAGGACAATTATGACCCTGTTGGGGTCCTGCAGAAATTATTATTTTTATTGGGCAAACATTTTGTGATACCATTTACTTCTCTACAGAAAATGAGCCTCAGCTCCTACTCATTCCCTCTTGCTGGGCCTATATATATGAGTCATCATGAACAGGAATCTTGTAGGTCCTGTCAGAGGACCAGTGCTAAGGACCTGCCAAAAAGAATGCTGAAAAGCTCCGGTCTTCCAAAGGATTTCACACAATCTTTTCTAACACCACTTAGAAACAACTGTAAACTCCAAAATGCATGACACTGTATCATTTTTCCTTTTTAAAAAGATAAATTTAGCTGTAGTTTAGGAAGAGAGGTGAAAATTACCACATCTCATACTCTCTATACCAGGAGACTGACTGCACACTCAATGCAGGTGTTAATTCAAAGCAAACTCTCAGGTCCTACCTGTGTTGTAGCCCCTCCCAAGAGCTGGCCAGGGCCGATGGTTCTTCCAAAGGTTGCCCAAGTACCAGTCACTCTGGTTCTCCACTAAGCCAAGAACTTGCTGCCCTGGAAAATGAGTAAATTGCAAGAAGATCAGTCAATCAATGGAAAACACACAGGAAATCTGGAGGGGAGCAACCAGTGGAGAGAGAAGGTAGAAGTTGGAGTGCTGCCTTCTTTCCATGCCTTTAGAAGAAGCCAGCTTATGTAACAGACAAGCAAGCCTGGCACAGAAAATTCAGCACGGCTCATTTCTTCCCTTCTTCCTTGGCTAGTCTGAGTAATTAAACACTGTGGGAACCTTTGTCATGCTGATAGAAATATGTCACCCAGAAAAATCTGAATGGTGCTTGATTTTGGAATACAATGATGGAGAATCCTCCTAGTGAGAATTAAGTGTTGGTAAAATGATAATCTAATATGAAGATCTGTTCATACTCTGATGGAGATAACATAATTGAAGAACAAAGCTCAATGTAACAAAGTATTCTCTTCCCATGCTCCCCCTACTAGTTTCATGGATTTTTTTTCTCAGTCACAAAGGAAATCCTTTTGCTCCAAAAAATACTGGATTTGAAGAGTTTACCTACATAAGAAGTTCCACTGTTTTAATTTAAGAGCGTAATTTAAAAGTAATTTAGGTGCACCTGTGTAGAATGCTACATAGAAATTATTACTGCAGTTTTATTTCAGTTTATCTTGCATTGATTAGCAGCTGGCTTCAGCTAGAGTAAAATGTATTTTAAATCAAATGTGTCCAGAAGGTTTGCACTGCTTAAAAATCAGCCAAAAAATGAATGTTTGTACAGATAAGGACTTAATTATGCATCCTAAAATGTGGTGTATGAAATGTAAATTAAAAGAAGTGATTGAAATGATGCTGTGGCAACAGAAGATGGAAGGAAGGGGAGAACTGCATTTGGATCTAGTCAGAGAAAGGGAAAGGAATGGTGCTTTGAAAGAGTGACATGCTCAGTGAGGGCACTGAGACTGGTACTAGAAATTATTTTGCAACCTTTTGAGAAAGCAATTAAGCATTATGCTTTGAAGGCTCATTGTCAAACCCCGGTTATGCTCGTAAAATGGTGTGTATGGTTGCAGCAGTGCACTGAAAACCTGAAATGGTCATTTTATGTTGCTTACATAGTACCACAGCTTTGTGTTACTAAAATTTCAGCATGGTCCAAGACAAGACTGGGCTGAGAACAGACATAAAGACAGATATGATTAATTCAATTTTATACTTATCTTGAAAGGTGATTGCAATACTCTCCTGTAGTATCTGTAATTCAGTGGAATGTCAGTAACCCAAACATGTCTTGAATGCTGTTTCAAAGAATATGAGCAGCAGTGATTGGCCAATGCATACAAGAAATTAACCAGAACACCATGAAAGCATTCAAGGAGTTAATGGAAATCAATCTAAAAATAAGTGAGAGATTACCAAGTCCACACCACTCCAACATCATCCTACTCTATCCTAATGACAACATGGCACTCCTCATCAGACCTTATTTTCCAGTGATGTCTCTCCCATTCCATTACATATTCATTATACAGTATATATAATTTCTCACATTAGATGCCATAAATAATTTTTTAAGAGTGTGGAAAATATGGGAGAGAGCAAAAGGATCATATCAAAGACCCATTGGTGCTACTGAAAACTGGTAATACAGAGTGCAATGCACAAGCAAATGAAGGAAATTACAAGCCAGAGGCAAACACACCCTAAGCAACCCTGTTCATACAGATAAACCATAGCATCTCTCAACCTGTGAGACACCTGAAACACACTGGAGAGCATATCAGAGATCACAAGCCATATACTGTGAGGAAATATTAAAGGGATCTCAACTGGCTGAAAGGAGCCTAAGGCAAAAAGAGGCCATAGGATACACACAATTTAAACCAACACTTGTTGACTCCAAGCTGGAGGTCTACCTGTTTATAGCCACTCCCTTACAGCTGAAGTAGAAAATCAAGATAAGAAACACTGGCTAGTAAAGGATGAGGAGAAAAAAAACCCCAAAACAACAAAACAACAACAACAACACAATAGAAAATGAAAGTCCAGCTGGGCTGGAATGGATTGGCACTGCTGGTAGGAAGAGACTGACCCTGCCCATAATCTAATAGCACATTTCACAACTCAGCAGTCCACAGACCCTTCTCAGGATAGTACAGTTACCATCAAAAGAAACGTTAGAATTCCATTTGCAAGAAGCAGGTACCAAACTTTTTTACCATGGAGCATGAATCTGCTTTCGTTATTTTAGCCTCATGGATTTCCCAACATGCTATACACTTCAGCCTTTAAACCAATGAATAAGAAAAAATGAAGAAACCTTAATGCTTGTTAATAGTTTTCATTTCCCACGTATCAGTCCAAAATTTCAGTTCTAATAACTTACCCCTGAAATACTTATTTCTCAGTTATAATTTTGCATGCCAAAAAAAAAGAAAAAAAAAAAGGTTCAGGAAATTATGTTTGCATGTATTTACTGTAGTTGTATAATTTACTTATACATTTTCCCTTTATTTTTGAAGACACTAGAACAGATCTCACTTTCACCAGAATTCCCTGAGGTTTGATATTGCACATGAATGAAGGCAGAAATTAACATCATGTAAGCTTTAGGGCTTAGATACATGGATCAGATAATGTGACTTACTGTGTATTAACTGAGCTGGAATAACTGCCTGTACATTTAGCTTGTCACAAACACACAGTAAAATGTATGAGCTGATACACTTTGGTTTGCTTTTGCAATGGCCTGGGAATGTGCACACGCTCACATACTGTCCTAGGGTAGAGCATTATGCAAATTGTCAGGCTGTTGTAACCCTTGCTGGTGCATAAAAGCCTATTAGGCAGATGTGATGGCTTGTCTCCCAAGCCACCTTGGAGAAAATTATGGGGATATGCTTTCCATCTTCTCTAGTTATATTTCTATTTTCTTTACGCTGGAATAGTGCTGCTGTTTCTGCCAGAGAAGAATATATTTTTTATTTCCCTTTACATTGTCTCTGTGATCTTGACTAAGGCAGAATTAATCCAGAAAACATATGAAAATAACATCTAAGAATGTACAACCATCCTCATATTAAATATAAAACAGTGTGGCACATAATACTGATGCATAATATATACCCTATAGACCACATTATTCCATGTCTCAAAGTTCAAACAAACAAACAAAAAGAAAAATCCAAAGTTTTGTCCTTCTAATTGCAGCCAACTAAAAATTCACTCAAAAACTTTCACTCACAGGTTTAATCAATTTTTGCTTTTTAATGAATCATTGTGAGATTATCTGTCCACTACCAGCTAGTTCATTTAGTTACTTATTTTTTCAAGTGCATCACAAAGTTACAGATATGAGGCACTGGCCAAAGGGACGCGTGGTGTCAAGCAGGCACAGTGAAAAGCTCGCTGACCAAGTACCAGCCTGTCCCTCTGCCACCCTTTGTGCCTTCCCTGCAAGGTGCTCACAGTTATGCAGGAACTATCACCAGGTTTACTTCACCACTGATCATACCTCAGCCTGAATTCAGGTTTTCAGGCCAGGATAGACTAGAGTTCCCTCCCAGCATGGCCTGTTGGAAAAGGCAAGCATAAAAGAGTTATGTGAGCTACTCTTCCAGCAGATAAGAAGATGGCGCCTGCTGTTAATGGATTTGAACCTTTCAGCATTCTGAGCTGCTGGTTTCTTCTTCCCAAGAGTTATTACAATAAAATATCACAACTAACAGCAAAAGCTCTATCATTTTCTGTTCTGGTCCTGCAGTTATGATTAAGTGCACTCCTCTCACTCTCTGTTACTCCAGGCAGAAGTTAGCTTATGAAAATTAGGCTGTCTTTCTTACTTCTTCATACATCACCACTAACATCCAGACAAGAGAAAACAAGGCTATTATTCTGGCATGACCACAGTGGAAAAATTACTGAGCAGGCAGAATTACAGCTGGATTGCTGGGAATGAGGCTGTGTGCTGCCTAGCTGTGGGTTGAGACTTCTCCAGAAAGCAGCTGCAGCTACACCATTCTGCACAGAACAGCTGCCTGACAGCTTTCGCTCGATAAGAAGCTTGGCTGGGAAGAGGTTTCCATGGAAAAAGACACTTCCGAACCTGACAACTCAGTGCCTTCAATTCTGCTTTTACTTCACAGATTTTTGGGAGCTAATGGAAGGGAAAGCATTATCATGTAACTCAGATGCTGAAGGGAACTCCAGACCTTAACTCAGCTCCCAGCTGTGACACTGATTTCTTGGGTGACACTGAACAGTCTATCTCACATATTGCAAATGTAAGTGTTATCCCCTGCCCTTAGAGGGGTAACAAGTTGCGACGTGGGTGCGGACCCTCACAGAGGACAGCATGCAGCAGCAGGGTCAAACATGGAAGGCTCTTTATTATCTGACTCCAATTCTACTTATATACATTTTGTACAGTGGGCCAAGATTGGCCCAAGGAGGTTACAACTTCCTGACTCCATTGGTCACTATGACCATCAGTCAAGTTCTCCTCTCAAAGAACAACTATGCAAAACATACAGACAAGTTCTAAGAATACAATATTGTTTACATGAAGCAGCATGAGAAAGCTGCTGCAAAGGTTCAAACACTCAACGGAAGAAAGTCAGGGGTGACATCTCACCCTTTTATCTTTAAAAAAAAGAAAAAAGGAAAAAAGAAAATTAACATAGTTCAATTTCTGTTCCCATGGGAGGACCATCACAGTGATCACCTCTGTCATTGACATCGCAGTGATCTCTCAGTGGTTCCTCTGCTGTTGACCTTCATTCGGTCACGGTTTCTTGCTTTTCACATTGCAGGGTTAGTGAAATTCTGCAACCTATAAGGTGCTCAATGGCATGCAAAGCCTTTGCCAATTAAATTTGTGGGGTCTCATGCTGCGTTCCCCGTTTTGTTTTGAAGAACAAGGCCTCTGTGGCTCAACAAAGGTTCTTCAGCCAATGGAACAAACAACATTGCTGACTCCCTTTAAAATTGAACAACCCATCTGTGTGCCATGTCGGCCACAGAAATGAAGTCCGTGACTAAATGAAAAGGTTTCTGGGAAAACTGTGGAAATGCCATGACAGCAGCCCCAGTACAACCAAATGGGCTGCCCATTCTCAGGGGCTTCCAAAACTTTGCCCCTAAAAAACCATCCTTCCAAGCAACACTGGCCTACCTCATCCTCCCAAATCGTCTGTAAAGACAGTAGGTCCTTGCACAAACTTTGGACTATTTTTGGGCCGCAAAGAAAAAAAATTGAAAGGATTTTTGCCACTTGCAACAGCTCATGGCTCCAGAGCATTTGGCAGAAAAACACTGCTTGCAAAGCTCCAATCAAATTCCTCCCATATTACTGAGAGCATAAATTTTACAAAAATCTGCACCCATCAAATTCGCAAGCATTGTTGCCTGCATTTATCAATCGAGCAATGAGCTCATACAAAAATGATTGATTGCCATTTTTGCGGCTGAAATCGAGCAATAATTAGCTCAAACAAAAAAAAATTGATTGTTTATTTTTTCAAACAATATTTTGCCGCCTTGTGGCAGATGGGGCAAAAGTGACCCATTCCAGAATGTGCAAGGAATTGGACATTCATCAGCCAGTGAGACCTGCAGGATACAAATGAATCACAGAAAACAATCATTCAGATTCACAATTGAGGATTGGCTTTTTGGAGGTGTTATAAAAAGCTCCAGTCCCCACAGTTCTGTTTTGATGCAGAACACAGGAACTTCCCAGGACTGGTTGAAATTTCCAGATGATCCTGGTCCAACAGCTCCCAAACCACGTCACGAAGGGCGATGAATGGATCTTGAAAGACAGTCCATTCCAGCTGCTAAGCAGTGAAGGAGAAAATCGCAATGTCCGTTCCAAATCGTTCCAGGACAGTCTCTGATCAGAGCAACAGTCCAGTGAAATCAAGGCAGCTCAGTAACTTCAGAGCAACTGCCTTCTCACCACCGACTCTTTGTCCTGTGAACAGAAACTCAAACACAAATTAAACAATTCTGGTCCCTTCAGGGACACTGACAGGGAGAGGTGGATGTAGGACTAAACCTTCCCAAAAAACCTCCATCGGCTGTGGGGATTGGGAAGATTCTTCTGTCCGAGCACGCTTCCTCTTTGCACCCCACTGCCCTTTTCACAGAGGCTGGCCATTCACATGGATTGCCTTACAAACATTTGCCATGTGATTTGGCCGTCCACACCTTCCACAAAGAAACAAAGGAGTGATTCCTCTTTTTTGCACTCTCTTTCTTTGTTTCTTGGTGGCCGGAGCATTAGTCGTGCTGGCCTCTGAATCCTGTCCTGTGTGTTTCACGGAGACAGAGGCGAGAGCTTTTCTCACCGCACCTGCAGAGCTGGGGAATCCATCCCTGCCCTGCAAGGGGCGCCATGCTGACCCACGGCTGCCCACAGCATCAGCCTTGGCTGGGACATCATCCAAGACTAAAGGGAACCCGGCCCCCCAGGATCCTCTGCAGTGGGGAAACATCCGCTTGTGGCTGGCTGTGCACTACTGTTCCTTTAAAATGAACAGATCAGCGGCAGCTGCCTCCACCGCGCTGCTTCTGCTTGGCGCGGGGGGAAATCGCAGCACTGGGAGGGGTGTGTCCCGCTTGCCAAGCGCCGCCCCCACAGGCACGGGCGATTTGGGGGGAGTGCCACGATCAGCACAGGGAGGAGGGGGGCTGGGAGGCTGTCTCAGCTCTGCATTCCTCAGTGGAGCCACGGCTACGGGGCCAATGCCGGCCGGTTTTGCTGCCCAGTGCGGGACCACCCTGCCCCTTCTCGCAGGTGGGATTGGCCGCTGCAGGGGGGTTTCTTCTCGCTCCGGGGCCGTGTGGACTGGCCCCGGGCTGGCCCCTTCACTCCTTGGGGCCACTCTGCCCCGCATGGGCGGGACCGGACGGTGCAGGGGGGATCCTTCTGTCTCCGGGGCCGCGTCCCCCCGCGTGGACTGAGCAGGGCCCCCCGGCTGCTTTGGCGGGGCACTTGGCTTCTGGCCAAACTGCATGGACCTGTGCATCCCGTGCAAGGCTCCACCGCAGGGGTCTGGGGCTGCCCCACCCGGCGCCCTGGAACGGTGCAGCCTCACACCGTCCTGCTGCACGGAATATCTTATTTACATTCCACAATGCGGGCAGTCCACGAAAACCACCCCACCCCCCCGATCCAAGAGCACTCTCGGCGCTTCCGAGGCCAGGAAAGCATGGGGGGAGGAAAGTGGGGGAGGTGATCTTTCGCCTCCATCACCACTTCTTCTGCGGCTTGGGACTCAGAGGAGGGGTGTCCCTCCCATCCTGTGGAGCTTTTGCAAGCCCCAAATTTCTGCTGCCGTTTTTGCAGCTCGGGACTCGGAGGCGCTGATGGCGCTGGTCTCACGGGGCTTTGGCTGGCCCCGCATTTTTCCACACTCCATTGCCGATGAGGCGTGGGTGGGGAAGGGGTCTGCTCTGCGGAAGAGCTCGTGCCCACATCAGCAGGTGTGCTGAGTGCAGGCAGGCCTTCTCCCAAGCTGCTGCGTTTCCGAAGAAGGGGGGTTGGCTGTCCCACCCATCTCCAAGGGGCAGGAACAGGAGGAATGACTCCACCGTCTTCCCGGCACCCAGCCCAATGAGGCTGAAGCCGTCCTCAGAGCTGGAAGGCTGCAATTTAGGCAAAACCTTCTCCAGCCTGCTCCAGGTCACTATGAGTTCCAATAGCTTCACACTGCAATCTGCAAAGAAAACCTGGAGCAGATAGTTGCACAAAGACTTCCACTCTGCTGTAGAAAAGGCTTTTTGAAGGCTGCAAAAAACCCCATGAGTTTTAGCATAATAGAACAATTTCTGGAGAGCATCTCCAGGAAAGGAGACTTCTTCTCTCTAGAGGACCTCAAGGCAAAGGTCCACCATGAGGGTTTCATCATCTGAGGAGGGTTTAGAGATCATTATCTCTTACCACGATACTTCAGGCAGAGCAGCTGCAGTCTCTCACTGGGGCACAGAGGTCCACCCGACATGCAGTCTCTCACGCAGTCAGAGGTCACCAGTGTAACCTGTTCTCCCACGTCAGGGGTTCGTTCAGACGTTCGGGGTCACCATTTGTTACAGGGAACCCTGTTCTCCCACGTTCGGGGTCACCAATTGTGACCCAGCTGCAGTCCAGACACAGACGGGGTCACCAAATGTTACAGGGGACCCCATTCTCACACATCCGGTGTCACCAAATGTTACCCCTGCCCTTAGAGGGGTAACAAGTTGCGACGTGGGTGCGGACTCTCACAGAGGACAGCATGCAGCAGCAGGGTCAAACATGGAAGGCTCTTTATTATCTGACTCCAATTCTACTTATATACATTTTGTACAGTGGGCCAAGATTGGCCCGAGGAGGTTACAACCTCCTGACTCCATTGGTCACTATGACTATCAGTCAAGTTCTCCTCTCAGAGAACAACTATGCAAAACATACAGATAAGTTCTAAGAATACAATATTGTTTACATGAAGCAGCATGAGAAAGCTGCTGCAAAGGTTCAAACACTCGAAAGCAAGAAAGTCGGGGTGACATGTAAGTCCTCAGAGTCAGTACGTGTGTGCTACTTTCTACTGAAAGGGTAAGAGCAGCAGCATGCGGCCAGGCTGAAGTTCCATCCAGCGCAGAGTTGTCTCCAGCAGCAGGGAGAAGCAACTGTGCAACATGGAGCACAACAGTGCAGCTGTATGGCGGCACTCCTTAATAAGGGTCCTCTGGATACAGTGACTCCTAGCACAGGACCCAACTGAAAATGTATCAGCTTTTATTTATGTTTGGTCTGGTATCTGCTGCTTTTGCTTGGTGCCACTCTTGGCGCCTGTGAACAATATTTTCCTATTCTGCCCTAATTTTTTCCTGGTTTTGAGGATTTCATCTTCTCTACAGTCTATGGTACGCAGGACCTTGACTTCAGCTCTTGCCTTGATGTATTTTGCTATTACAAACAATAAAATAGTAGTAAAAAATATAGCTAATACAGGTACTTTCAACATCCTCTTTAGTGGAAGCTTTTTTTTTCCTTTTAAACCTACAGTGGCTTTTATATGACTCCACTGCAATTAAAGTAAGAGCACTGGATCCACTGCAAACACTGTGTGAATTGCACTTACTCAGGATATCAGACTGTTTCCAGAAAAGGGGAAAACAAAAGGGCATATTAAAGGAGAAGGAAGGGCTAGGGTGTCAGCTTCTGACTGTCCATGGCCAAAGGGTGAGCTAGTATCAGAGAAAAGTTTAGTTCTCCTGGTTGTTGGATTTGCAAGGTTTAGTTGTATTTGGTAGAAGTCTTCAAAGTTAAAATCAAGTGCAAAATAGTTTTCAGCCTCTAAAAACATAATAAGTAAGAAATTTCTACACTGTGGAGACCATTAAAGGAGAACAGAGCAGAACTCTGTCTTGCTACTTCTAGCTATTCTAACAGCTATTGTTTAGATAATTAGGAATTTAATATAGACACGAATACTGGAGCTACAGCCAAATACTGCCAGAGCAATGCATGTCTTCAGTGTATGCTAAAAAAGAGGAGAAGGACTCAACAGAATTTAAGATTCAGGGTTGAAAGGATTCAGAACTGCAGCATTCTGTTCCCAAAATGGGACACAGTAATAGAGAATAAAAAACTGATAGAAGGGAAGAAGTGAAAATGTACATATTCTGAATGCTGGAAATAATCTAAATTGGCCAGTACCGAGCCTGATGAACACTGTCAGGTCTAGTTGAATCTATGCTGGTGCAATGAAGCAGAGTTATTTTCTGGATGATTCAGAGTTAAAGCTTTGATTAATGCCCTTTGCCTCTTTTCTGCTTCTCCTGATTTCTTTTTCTTTAGCCTTTAAACACCTGCATAAGACACCCTTCCTTTCTGAAATGTGTGAGGCCACATCTTTAGCTGCTATAAATCAGCATGATTTCAACGAAATTAGTGTACTTAAGCTTACTGATACCAGCTGAATGTGTTGCACTTCATATTAAATCTTGCCTGAATGACTGATCCTTTCTTGATGGCCTTCCTGTCCCTGACCATATATTGGTTCATAGAAAATATGTGGCTTCTAAAATCTTTCACTTCTCTTGCCACATCTCTCATCTACCTCTTCAGATCACTGTCAAGTTCAAGTTCTTCATCCTCACTATTGCTGCCCTTTGCAATTCTTGCACTGTCTATATAAATGCATGTTTTTCCTGCTTTCAGGCTCATTCCTCTCTTCCACTGCCATGCCCTCTCTCATTCCTAAAACAGACTCAGTCTTCTCATGCAACAAATGCCCTGACTTACCTCTGAAAATTTATTTCAAGCACAAAATCCCTCAGGACTTTCCTCTATATTTTATTCTAGAAATTTTACCATGAATCCAGTGTAAAATATACACATGAAACTTTGTGTGTACTCTATAACACAAGTGTGTCAAACCCTAAAAATACAGTCTGACACTGTCTCATACACTTGTATGGTACAGAATGGACTGTGTTCAACAGAATTGAATACTTTGACCTCTAGTGTACATTTATGTCACAGGTGTGCAAACACGTAACTGATATATGCATTATATTTGTATGCACACATTCACATGCATATGCATATATATACATGCATAAATATGTACAGGTATATGTGTGCAAGTGTATGGTCTGCTGTGAAGAACAGCTTTATTACATATGGAAATGTGAAGTTTCAGGGGAAAATGCCTCCTGCAAAAGTTAAACTTTTTTGCTTTATATCTCATTTCTATTAAGTACATTGCTGTTTCCCAGCAACCCTTACTCCTTCTTAGTGGTCTAAATAGTCATGGAGAGAAACTGCACAGACAGTTATTAAGGCACAGGTTGGATGAGAAGGAGGCCAAAGAGTAGCTCACTGAAGGTACAGCAGGATTGGCTCAGAAGAGGAGAGGATGGCTCCACAGGAGCAACATGTGCATAGTACACAGGTGCCAGGAGAAGAAGAGAGGATACAGGCAGTGAATACCTGATAAGAATGGATGGTAGACAAATGAAATAGAGGTAGATACAATGTATCAAGGGCAGAGAAAGTCAAGAGCCAGGTTGATTCCATGGAAGAGAAAAGAGTAAGTGAAATGAATAAAGGCAAACTCTGGCAATGCTTTAACAAGGATGTAAAGCAATGGTATCAGTTGTCTTCTGAGACGTATTCAGAGATGGTGCTGGGCCAAGGACAAAAGAAGTTAAAGCAACCCAGACCAGACAAGAAAAATAACTTGGCAAGAGTCTACAGAGAGATAAACATGACAAACATTTTGTATGTGGTAGGAGGGAGGATTCAAAAGGCATACATAAAAGGTGATAGAGAGGATGCAGTATACAGAACGGAATTGAGAAAGGTTGGGGTGAAGTCCTAGGTCTGATTCATCTTCATAAGAAAAGATGAAAGAATGAAATCAATCAGGAGAAGAAAACATACTGGGTTTCCACTCATATTCTAGGGTCCTCCAAGGAGCTTGTTAGAAAAAATAAGAGGACAGTGAGAAGTCCAGCAAACCCCAGCAAAGCTAGTAAATCTATCATTAATGTTTGCAGCACTTTCATCTGCAGAATTTCAGGGAAATGGATTTTCAGCAGTTGAGAACAAGAGGATAAGCATAGAAAAAACTTTTGATTTTGCAACAAAACGTTTTGCAGTTTTCCCTTCCAAACTGGACCAATTCTGTGATATGCCCAACTCATTGCCATGAAATGTGCTCTGGCATGGAGTCTGGAGAAGAATGAAATGGTTGTGCAATTGTGAGCTTGAGCAGAAGAGAAGCCCATACCAACTACATGGGCTGCGGAGCCAGTCCTTCCTCACCTCAGTTTTTTTGTCACTGTTTACAGTACAAATTGTCCCAGCAGTAGAACTGACATCTAATTAACAGCATAGAAGACTTCACATGATCCTTTTCCAGCTGGTAAATACTCTTTTCTAACCAGGCTGCCAGCAAGATGTACCCACTGCTCTGACAATACACCTTTCTTTTCTATGCACATCAATGGCTTTTCCCTTATCATGGTCTCCTTTTAAAATTTTGGTTTATTCAGTATAGAATTCCACATTCTTGTAAAATTGAAAACTTCTTTCTCTGAAAGCATCAAAACATCCTTGTGAACAAAGTCAATTCAAATCCACCCCTTCTAATATTTAGGCATTGATTTGACAAAAAAGGTCCAGAGTTTCAGGAATACACAAGGAATTAAAACTACTGCTGGAATTTGGGCTATGAAAGAATAAGCGATCACTGAACTTTTCTTTTTTTGCTGACAAAGATAATGCAGTAAAACTATGAAGAGCAGGACAGTAACTATCCATGCACTATGACTCTGCCTGTCTTAAGTACATCAAATTTATAAAGAGGATAAGGTTCTGATATGCACGTTTTTGTTGGCACAAAGCCCATCTGTGAAATGCATTTCAGTCATGGGGAGCCAAGCACCAGGGCACGGTGTGTGATCAGTAAGGCTTTGATGCAATGCCTTTCAGTGGTAGCACTTCATTAAGGAGAACTTACAGCAGGAGAAACTGAGGATCATGGTGATGGAGTGACACTTCCAAGGTCACTGGAGAGGTGAGTGGTGACTTAGGAACAGGCGCCAGGACTCGTGAGACCCAGAGCACCAATTTTAGACACCACGAGACTGTCTCTAATGATAGCCTAATGCCTAAACTGTCACTGTCAGTAATCACTCAGAAATTCCCACTCAGTTCACCTTCGAGGAGCTGTCAGCTCACTCGGTCCACTGATGACTGAGTTTTTCCTTGCCATATCTCTGAATGCTATGTGCTGCCCTGACACAGAATTACTTTGGGTACATCCCTTGGGATTCCAGGCATGTCTCATCACTTTCCTATTGACATTCAGGCAGCTGCATTTTTTCAATAGTGATGTTAACAGAATGATCTTAACTCATATTTGCACCAGGTAACAGAGGTTCTAAGCTGTCTGGCCCCCATTTTCACCACATCACTGCATCACTACACTTCATCAGGTTTCAGTGATTGTTGTCTGAGGTTGCTGGAATAGTAAACTTCTCTGTTAGCAAGGAATTAGAGAAAGAGTAAGAGCTTCCTAATATTCTAAAGACAGATCAAGGAAATTGTGCAAAGCTTCCTACTTCATATCCTTTCTGGCAGTTAGCATATATTAAGAGCAACATATTAACCCCATTTTCTTTTTATTTAAAAGGAACAAATCTTTTTAATTGATTAACACACCAAGAATGTTTTTCAACAAGAAATCAGTGCATGAGAATCAGAGAAATCCCAGAATGCAGAAGCAGAGGCAGAACCGCCCCCCCGCCCAAGATGAACAAAATGAAGAGTGGGTTTTCTAGTGACAATAAAAAAAAAAAATCAAAACAAATCAGAAAGAAAAAACTATGGAAAAGGTCTGCAGTCATCCACTTAATGTGAAAAAGGTTCCCAAGTTATACAATTAGGTGTTGAAATCCAACTATGTTGACACTATTTTCCCCCTCTGTTGGGTTCAGTTCTGTTAAAAAAATAAACAAGCTTTGCATTTCCCTTTGGCTATGTGGTTTTACCAGCCTCTGCAAATTGTTCTAGATGAAAATTAAGAGGTTGTCTCTTCAGTAGATACAGACTGCAGTAAGATGATGCTACCTGCCTAGCACTTCTTGCCAACGCTATTAAGGGCACTTAGTACACTGACAATTGGTTTGTGTAAACAGATCACTTTATCCTTTCAATTATGGGCTTCAAGACAGGTTAGAGCTCACAAACACTACTGCTGAGAATTATTTATGCATCAGGAGTATCAGACAGTAAGATGACACAGCAAATATTTGTTCACACCTAATGATTAAGCACAATTAAACCTGTATCGGGAAATAGGACAGAGCTCTGATACCAAACAACAACTTGCTGTTTTGCATCTTGAGCCTAAAGAGTAAGAGATGCTTCTGCCTGATGCCACAAAACAGTGGCTGTATCAGACATCTCATGCTGTAGTGGTGAGCTCAAGAGTCTTGGGATCTGTTCCTTGTTCTTATGTTGACTGGCTCTGCAGAGACAGGTCACCTCTTCAGTGAGCTGCAGCCTCCCTATATAGGGCATGATTCTGCACTCAGGCCGTGGAGAAGAAGGAAAGAACAACTTGGAAAACAGAATAGAAGTGTTGCAAGTTATTTTCTCAGCAAGAGATGGAGCACTGAAAATACCTAATAAATGTGAAGAGAATTGGTCTAAAATTTGGAAACAATCATACTTTCTCTATATTCTTCTCTGCCTTTCAGCCGGTACTCTGGAGACATCTGGATTCAAAGGGTAAAGTGGTTGAGATGTTCATTTGCTGGAAATATGTCTACTTGCAAACCCAGCTTGAAATCATACATTGCATTTGCTCAGTTTTGCCAGCATGTCCAATACTACAGTCATGATGGGCACAAAGGTAAAATTAAATAGCCATCTGAAACTTGCATTGAGCTTGGTACCTTCAGCTCCAAGAATAAATCATGTAGGATGCCTTGTGCATTGCTAGCAAGCATTAGCTAGTTTACTTTCTTAGTTAATAGCTGTTTCCTACATACATGACACATGCTGCTAGCATGACAATAAAACAGTTAATATTCCTGATGCAAAATCCAGTAAGCCTTGGAAAAAGCAACAATCCTCCCATTCTTCAGTCTTTTGCAGATCACTCTTTGTGGAGAGCACCAGTGGTTCTCAGATGTTTAACAAAGGTCTATCTCAGCACTGACATTTCCCTTTTGTCCCTGTTTATTGGCTTAGTAGTGAGTGATTCCTGCTGTTCTGAAGAATCCTCAAGCAAAGAGGAAGAAGGCTATCTCAACTAAGTGAAGGGATAAAAACAAGTTTTATGAAAATCAGCTTAAGTTTCCTCTCTCTCTCTCCACTGTTTAATTATTTAGTTAGTGTAGGTCTGACTTCAGTTAAAACAAACAGATGAAAAATCTGAGGCCAGTAGTACACAAGAAATACAGAATTTTATCACAGTCCTGAGTCAGTGAGTCTTTGAAGTGTTGCAATAGAGTTGAAGTCCAAAGGCAAAGAGGTGAGAGATTAGCAGAAGGCACCAGTTTCGTTAGGCATATCTGTTGCTAGTAACAGGAACAAAGGGCATGACTTGCTGTCCACTGAAACACAAGTCCCATAATGTATTCTGCACATCATATTGTTCAAGCCTCTGATATTTCATTCATTGATTTTACTGTCAAATGAAAAGGCATTTGTTCCAAGTGGCATTTAGTGAGACAGATAGGGAGAGACCCAGAGTTCATTACTAGGAGTTTGCTCACTGAATAAAGTTGACATTACATGATAAAAAGCAAAAGGCGGGCAGAAGTCTACTGGTCCTAATGTTTAGAAGGGTCTTTTTGGTTCTCCTCCTGGAAGCTGAAGGGCTTTGCACATGGTCAGGCTGCAGACTGTCTCACATGTCATCTGCATCTTCGAGACAGCATCACTGCAACTTCTCACTCAGGCCCTCCCTCCCTGTTCTCGCTGTATGCTCCTTCCCGTACATTAGTATGTAGAACATCACACTAGCACCCCACAAACCCTACAGACTCCTTCCCTGTAACGAGGTCAACTTGTGTGGACCTTCTAAAAGGTTATGTGCAGGAGAGGCAAGATGTAAAATGGATTTAGGCTGAGAACAGCTAGCATTTGCTGAGTCAGCAAAATAACAGCATCTATAGGCAGGCACAGCAGCAGAATTTAAAATGCCGAAGTGGTTAAAAATAAGATGCCTATCAGCAGCTTGGAAAAATTTTGTGAACTTCCTTATTAATAATGTATAGGAACTCCACCTAGATTTAAATTTAAACAACAGTATCCCTTTATTAATCTGAGTCTAATGCTTTTTTAAAACGTAAATTTTATAGCAAGGTTTAGCACTCAAGCTTTCATTCAAAAATACTAAACACTCAAAATGATCATCTCAAATATTGAAAACCCCTCATATTTCCACAATAAAATGAGAGAGAGGCATTGAAAAATTAAGAATTCTGAGGACATCACGAAGCAGGAAGCCAAGTGTACAATTGATGCAGGAAAGCATGCAAAGGGTAGGAAGTTCTGGTATCTGCTAATCCCCTTAATTCCTACTAATGCATGAAGTGTAAGCAACATCTGCTTTATGAAGTAGTAAAATGCTGTTATGAATTTTAAATCTATCTTGTATCTCAATAAATTTTGCAATCAAAAAGGTGAAATCAGCAAGTCAAATATCAGTAAATTTCTATTTACTTATTTTCCTCTTCACCTGTCTAAGGATGAGATGGAAAACAAAATTAAAACTGAAATCTCTAAAATGGACCTGGCTAACTGTTTTGGTTTAGATAGACAGGTATCTGCCAAGGAAGACTGGAGTCTCTCTTGGAATGTAAGCCTTCCCTCACTCTTTTCAAATTATTATAAATTTGCTATTAAAAGGCTGTCAGGCAAAGATTTTGGGAATAGGTATAGCAGTTCTTTACTAGGGATATTAAAAATACAAACGTTGTAGTACAAAAGAATAAGCAAACAAACAAACAAGGAATCCCAGAAAAAAAAAACCCTGACAGAGTCAGAAATACAACCTGATGCTCTGTTGGTCAGGGCATTGGAAACAGTCCAAAGTCAGCCCTCCTGGAGTGGCGGATATGGTCCTGTTGGAAGTAGAAATGATCCTGTGGAGCCAAGGGTCCAGAGATGGGTCTGGTCTTCTTTTGGGAGTCTTGTGGGAACACCGGAGTGCCTGGTGACACTTGTGGCTCTTTTTTATCTTGGTGGAAATGGTTTGGCTCCTTCTCCCTGGGTAGAGCATCTCACAATAGGATGATGAAACGTGTCATGCCATTGGTGAGCTTTGATGGTCCATTAACAGAAGATATTCCCATGGGGGTAGTGGAAGAGTGACAGAGATAAGAAACACTACTCCATCTGCTTTTAACAGCTGGCTTGGGAGGCAGTGGAGGACTGAGCAGAGATAAGAAACAATAGCCCACCCGGTTTTTAACAGCTGGCTTGTTATCAGGAAAGGCAGTTACTTTCTCTCTTTTGGAGTTACAACAGATAAAAATCTCTCCAACCAACTTTGGCCATGTCTTTGTTTTGGTCAAGTACTCTTTAAGTATTCAACACTTAGTCTCCTTGGTAACTTATGGGGAAAAAGTTCTTTAAAGTAAAAAAAGGAACAAACCTAACTCCCAACACTAGCTCACTCCCTCATAAGCACAGATATCAGACGGCACACTGTATCTGCTCTTGAAAAAGGGAATAAACGCATGAGATAAGTATGAGAAAATTATTCACAGCCTATCTGTATCATAAGCCTCTTCTGTGTTAAAGAAGAAATAAATTACAGAACAGAGGGTTTCCCTCTCTCCCTTTCTTGGGTAGGAAAAAAAAGAAGTTCCTCACTCACCAGACAATCACATGTCAGACCAGACCCTTTACTGGCTCATAGTTCCATGTAGTGGAAACTGATGTCACCTTTTGTCAATCATGCTGCATAGCCATTAAGCACCATAATAAATACAAATTATAATAGAAACATACTTAATACTTCAGTAAATTAAAAATAGATTGCCTTTCAAGTACTAAAAAACAGGAAGAAGTTAATATATGCATTTGCAGATTAGAAAGTCAATAAACCAAAAAAAGAATGATAGAGTGATATAGAAAACAATTTTGGCTGCATATTGGGAAGATTAGTAAGTCCCAGTTAAATGTTGTGATGAAATCTTTACTTCCATTGGATTTAACACTGTGAGAATTAATTCAGACCTCAGTCAAATAAATGCTGTAGAAGCAAGCACACTAATTTGGGAAATTACCATCCCATGGCAGGAGTTACTATCCACCTAGTTCATCTTGGTGTCCAGCTATCCGAGTTAGCTGCAGCCCTCTCCACTGCTCCTCTACAATGGTTGTATGGAGAGTGAGAGGGACAGTAAGACCCCATAAAGCCTGTTAATATAGCTCATGGAAAAGTACTGAAGAGATGATACCAATAATTTCTTAAATCACTCCAAACAAAATTGTCAGGACATCAGTTTATAGCTCCAAAAGCATCCAGTAAATGGGACATCTGTTCTAATCTCTAAAAAAGGTGAATCCTTTGGTAGCACTGAGGGCAGATTTGTGCAAGGCTCCCTTCAGTATCTCACATTAGCTTCCACCTCTGCCCTTTTAAAAGGCAGAACTGATCTTCCTTCTCCATGATTCTTTCCTGGGGGTGCACAAACATTGTACTCGCTTATAAAATCCAATTGTGTGGTCCCAGACAGACATGACTAGGATTTACTCTTCACAAAGAAAAGATAATGTAGGGGGTTCTGAGTAACTCTTCCAGTATCATCTGTGCACAGATTTTTTTTTTTTTCAAATGTATCCTAAATAGCTTGTATTTTAATCCATCCAGTTTTGGTCATCTTCTATTACAGTGTTGTAAGTGACCCCCTGAGTAATTTCTTAATTTCTCCCTTCATTAGCACTACTTTTAGCTTGGAGCTACACTTGCTTCCTACGATCTCCTAAGTGTTTTCAGAAATAAATTTGGTTTTGACATGATTGTGTTCTCTCTAATTTGTAAGATTTTATCTCTGTGTTCAATGCTGTAAGATATTGCTGGTCAACTGTACTTTGCAAACTGGAATAAGAAATGTAGGGATCATTTCAAGTGATACCTACCTACTCAAAGTAACAAAAAAGAGCAGAACACAAGACCCTCTCTATAACATGTGAAATGCTAATTTCTGTCCTTCTAGAGTAAGACGTGACTTGATTGAATTTAAAGCTCTTATTCTGTCACTTAGCCCATTAATTGCACGAGGAAACAAACTCCAAGGCATAGATCAGATTCTGGGACAACCTTCCATTTTTTATCATCCCATGAAGAGCAACTCAGCTCTTGTCTTTCCATGAAAAGAAAATAAACAACTTCCCATTTAATATGGGATCAATGCTGCAAGGAAGTGAGTTGTGTATGTCTACACTAAAAGAAAGAAGTATTTATGTGAGATGTGACTTAAGATACGAAGGCATTAAAGAGAGATTATTATCTTTTTTAGAAGTGGAAAAAAGACCTATATATCATTTTCAGATTCTGATCAGCTCCAGAAATTGAAAAGAACTAATGTTATTTCATTTCACAACAGATGGGAAGGTTCACCCCTCAGAAAGACTGAATGAGAGCTGAATCAAGAGCAATCATAAATTAACTTATTTGAATGATTTTTTCCCTCCTCTTTTCCTCCAAGTCCTCTAAGCTAATTTTACAGCTAATGCAAGGACAGATCTGAAAGAGTAATTATCGAGCAGGTATGACAGGATTAAGTAAATGCTCTATGACAAGACAGTGCTGAACTTCTTTCATTGAACCACTACATAAATTATTTGTGGCCAGGATTAAAGTATTTAATTAAATCATCTTTGTGTAGATGAAACATGAAAATCATTTTCTAAATTGCTGCCAGAGAGAAAAACACTTCCCTTCATTTGCTTCCTACAATCCATTGAGTCTGTAGTTCAAAAACCAAAAATTATCAAAACAGCAGTGACTCACTGGCAGGAGCACTAGGATAAATTGAACTACCTTGAAAGTTATCTCCTTGCATGCTTTTCTCCTCCAGCCAGGATGATTGTAACATTAGGCAAATGCATGACTGGAAAAAGGACAAGTTCCCAACTAGAAGGTTAGTGTCCTTCCATGATATGAGAGGTTTACACACAGGAATTCTTAAAGTAAAGCTGACAGTCACTTCAATGAGCTCTTACTCAATATTAGCATTCTACTAGAGGACTCTGAGGGAGAAAAGGGATTGTCATGTTTTTGTTTCACAGAAACATCAATGGAAAATAAGGAAACCTTGCTACTTAAGAAAAAAGAATGAGTGTGTGTAGAACAAAGATTCTTTGACCCCTGAGACCAGCAAGGGAAAAACCCATCAAATTTAAGACATAGCTCTTCTTCCTGAGATTTGTTTTCTGCAGTACCAGAAGGGAGAACCAACATTGTGGGGTTGCTCAGATAAGGTCAGTAGGTCCAAAATATTCTCTGCCTCTCATTGCCCCCATCAGCAGCTATGAGACACAGCAAACCTAGGAGAGAAGAACTGAGAGAGAAGTACCTCAAGTTTTTATGGACTGCACTGAAGAACATCTGAAGTCATGGCTGAGCTGGGAGAGAAATTTTAATATTTTCATGAAAATGTTTTTTAAAGTTACATTTAGAAAAGTGTCTTGAATAATGAACATCTGAACTTGGTTTGGCTTCATTTGGCTGCACAATTGAATGGAATAATGTATCAGTGGATAAAATGCAAGGATTCGGACTTAATTCTCTAGCCACTGTCAACTAGGTTGGAATGATTTCAAGCTATTACTTTCTATTTGGACTAGTATCTTGGCTGGAAGAAAGCCCAGTGGGGAAGAACAGTGTTGATTATTAATGCAAATCCTTACTATCTCCCTTCAAAAGAGGAAGATGTTGTCATTTTTCATATTGGATGTCTACCTCTTATTGCAGCAAATCAATTTTTTTCCCTTTTAATTGCAAGCCATAACAAAAAAACAAACAAACAAACAAAACCCACATTTGTACAAAACCATTACAAATGCATCTAAGAATAAAGTACTGTGAATTGATTTTTAGGTCTAGGAAACCTTGTCGGAATCTCTTCAAATGACAACTAAGATAAAAAAATCTATCTCCAGCTAAACTTATTCCCTCTGCTGCATAGATGGTAAAATAAATAATTTTCCAAAGGGAAAAAGAAGAAAAGTTAGATAAAACAAATATTATAATTTTTATTATTATTTCTTTTCAACTCTACTCTTTGAGAAATAGCCTA
This sequence comes from Zosterops lateralis, assembly GCF_965231275.1. Lineage (NCBI taxonomy): Eukaryota > Metazoa > Chordata > Aves > Passeriformes > Zosteropidae > Zosterops > Zosterops lateralis. The sequence continues at coordinate 21,217,287 of NC_139765.1, forward strand.
TGGATTCTTTGATCTCAAAAATAGCAAAAACAATTAATATTCTATGTGTGTAGTCATTAAATTAACAGTCTGTGTGAATATATATGCAGTAACACCCAACACCTCACATTCAGTAATTGCAGTGAGGTTTTGCTCACACAACTGTAAACATGCACATGTGTATATGCAGCAGAAACTAGACCAACCCTGCTGAACAATGTTAACAAAAAAGGAGTGTCTTATAATAATTCTAATAATTTCTGGATATACTCAATTAGTAAGTCACTGGGAATGAGAGAGAAATTAACACAAAAAATATGCCTGTAACAATAACACATAGTGGGGGAGGGTGTGTGTGTGTGTGTGTGTGTGTGTGGGTGTGTGTGTGTAGAAATATGGAAACAAGCATATGAAACAGCCAATGGAAATGAATTCTACCAAGAAATACAGTGTAGAGGTCTCTAGTAAGCTCCAAAGTGTATGATACGATACTGCACATATTAAAATGCCTCCACAGTATAATCCAAAAGTGATTTAAATACTTACAGCAGCTTTCATAAAAAGTTTGATATATTTCTTCTGGACCACTTAACAATCATGAGATGCTGCTTAATTTCCTTTCCCATCATTACTTACTGTCAATAAATGCATGTGTGTTAAATTTAATTTTTCTTCTTTGTAATCAGTGTTGGTCTACCTGCCTGACATATTAATTGATTCCAAAATCTTGTATTTTTGACCTTAGTTCCATAGTGACAGATTGAGACATATTCCTGAATAACAGTGGTAAGTGGGTCATATTTGACTGGAAAGGGGAGAAAAATTCCAAGCCTCCTTTATATATATTTGCTTTGATTAGACTAATCAGTAGCTACAGGAAGACACAACTGTGGTACAGTTAATTTGCTGGGCAGCTGATAACCACAGAGATTTGTGAGAAAGTTTTTAAGGTTATTGTGGGTAATGAAGACGCTAAGAATAATCAATCACTTTTTGAACGATTAACTAATTTGAATCATAACTTCAGACTTAGTTCAGTACATAACTTCACTCAGTGATTTTTAATTTTTTTTTAGTGGACTGTTCTGAAGAATATGTCACTTTAAAACCATGTTGCGATAGCTTTGAACATAAAGTTCAATCTGGACTTGACACTAGAAAATCTCTGGTCCCTGTACCTCTGCACAAGGAATTTGCTCTCTTCTCATATTTATTTCCATTTATCAGCTTCAGTTTGTACTGTAGACCATACTTGAGCAATGGAACTGTACCTCATGCTTTTGGGTCTGCATTAAAATTTGATGTGTTCTGTTACACAGGCATGTGTGTCCTTGGATGATATCTGTCAAGGGTGCTCCAGTGAACACCAGTATACCATCAAGTCATCAAAACCTGCCAGCACTTCTGGCTTCAAAGAGGGCAACTGAATAAAATAGACTTAACAGGGTGGTCTTATATATCAGCAATAGCATCTGCTGTGAGTCCCAATAGAGTGATTCAGTGGTGTGAGTCTGTGTGACAGGGAATGAAGACCCTTTATTTACACAAATGGACTTAAAGGAGTAAGTATTCAGACACAGCAAGCGGGTATGACTCCTTTAATCTCAAATGGAACCATTCCAACTTGCAGCAGGTTAGAATTTGGCTTGGTAAATTTATACTACAGAAAAATGAAGTGTTTTTCACGTATTTTCTGGGGTTTATATATTTTCTCATAAAAACACCAGCTGTTGGCTTTGTTGCTGATTAGCAACCTCCCACTTTCCCATTCCAGGCAAGTTTGGTGAGGAAAGCTGTCAGACCAAGAACAGAATTGCTGGCAAGGCACTCTCTGGCCAAGGCATGCTCCATGGAGCACATGCTGTGTAGAACAGGATTTGCCAATTGGGAAATCGGGCTTAATGAATTCTAATCCAGAATAGCCCAAGCTTAATTCCTTAGAAGAGCAAGCTAAATTAAAACTAACAACTTCCCCAAGTGGAAAGGAATCCAACCACTATTTTTGAAATGCTACCAGAATGGCATACTAGGATGTGTATATTGCTGTTTGATCACTGTGAGAGTACATCTAATTTGATGTTTTCAAGGGGAGAAACTCTGCAAGTAGAAAGTACCAAAATCACGTGTGGCCCTAGATCTTAAATTTAACAGAAAATGGTAGTACTTGCCCTCTGAAGTGTCTGACAGCTATCATTCAGGTGTACTGAAAATAGTACCTCAGAAACCACAGTGAAACCAGACAGCTACAACTTCATGTATTTACAGCAAATCTTCATCAATTATTCCACTGAGGCTAAACATGAGATAAATCAGAGGTAATTATGAACTCCTAGTGTAAAAAGGGCTCAGTGAGAAAAATATTTATTCCTGTGAGCAATTTATATGGACAGGGGGAGCTTATCCAGAGCTAGGGGATCTACACACACACATACAGCCCTTGCAACAACTAGGCAGGCAGAATGAGATGGAGAAAGGAACCCACAAACAGAACCCATGACTGCAGAGGCAGTAAAGTGCCTGTTTATGTCTGCAGCAGAGCTTGGAAGCAGAGCTCAGATCCTTGCTGTTCCACTTGGTGGAACTGCTCTTCTCCTTCTCAATCCCTCTATGGATTTTTATCAACTTATTTCATGAGCAACAAAGTTTGCCAATACACTGTGACAATGTTAATTGTATAAATCATAATCCATTTTTCTTGTTTCAAGAGAAGAGTCTAAATAGTTGCTAAGATTGCAAATTAGTTCACCTCTGCTTAAAGGATTAATTTTTTTAGATCTTTTGCAAATCAGTGAATTTCAAAGAAAAAAAAACAGACATACAATGCTTTCCCAGAGGGAGTAAAGTCACTCCCCAGCAAATCTGCTTTTAACTCCAAGTTCTGCTAACAAAACAGTGAAGAAAAAGCTCTCTGCACCAACTTATTCATGTCAGACACGACCTTGGGAAGTGTTTTGTAACATGTCAGAACACAAAGAATACAGAATTCAGTAATTAGCAAGCATAGAGAGATTATATTGATGTTTTATACATATTGGTTGGTAGACAGAGGAGGGACAGCAAACAGGAAAACTGAAACCACAGCAGGCTGGACAGTCAGGTTGATGAGAGTAGTTCAGAAGATTAATGTACACTCTAAACTGAACTCCCCTCATTGGTCAGTGCTCAATAATTTAAAAGATAATGCCACAGCCTTCATTTCAAGGTGACAGCAAATTCTGATGATGAAAAAAGAAAAACAGCTGAAAACTTGCTTTTAATTAAAAAGCAAACAGGCTGAAGCTCTCATGTGCCTAAAAGGAAGTAATAGCATTTACTAGCATTTTGGAAACAGAGGGGAGGGATTATTATTTAGATAGTTAATTTTATTAAATGAAAGAATTCAAAGGGAATCAGTAACAACTTTTCCGCCCTAGTATCCTCAATAACCTGAGTACTCACCGACTTAATGAGAAAAAGTTTGAGGTTAAAGATAAAGCAATTAAACTGACAGATTTGCTGCTACCAAGAACAGATATCCACAAAATGCAGAGCTAGGATGCATTAAATGATCAGAATAATTAATGAATCTGAATGAAGATGATGAAGAAATGGATGACAAAATTCACATCTTCTATGCCATAATACAATAGCCAAACCAGTGACAAGCAAACTGACAGGTGCACATTCAGATGGACACAGAGGTGACATATTGCTAATATTTATAAAAAATTGATCAAAACTATTATACTAACAGTTAATGACATATGGGAGCTCAGAAATTCAAGCAAAAGGCCAAAACTACTTTTTTACAGAAGCTGGATGTTTCCAGTTAGCTTCCCTTTCTTGCTGCAAACACTTTTAACCTGCTGAAGTTTAGTTACAAAACTATTTTAGTGTTAAGAATTTGTGAGTTGTGGGCAGGAGCTCTTTTTCCTAGGGATCATTGAGCTCTGTAGCCTCAGGCATGCAAACATCTGCCATAGCATGTGGGGAGCAACAGCAGTTTGTCATGGTCAACTGTGACATTTTGCTCACTGCTCCATCTTTTTCCCAATGCTAAACTAAATGATCTTAAACTTCAGCCTACATTACAGCATCAAAGGCCTTAGTGGATGTTAGTACTTCACATATTCCCTGCACTTGGAAAGACCACATTTGGCAGATACTGTTCAATGAGGGGAATAAAAGAGGATGGAGAGCTGGTGGAGAGCAACACTTGGCCTTGAATCTATTAGCCAGGACAGGCTCTGATGTTATCTGCCCTAACTCAATGCTATATCTTGGTGCATCATCATTTTCAATCTTGCTGAAGTCAGTGAGACTACTCATGAGCTTTAACACTTCAGCCTATGATTAAGTACTTCACTAAATAAGGTCATTAAATTTAAATTGTAGGTGCTTGCTAGGTATTCCTGAAGGTTGTTCTCTCACCTGCAACATAATCCCTGCAGACTCGTGGCTGGCAAAACAAGTGGCTAAGTAGCATCCAAATCTGCATGTCAGCAAATCATCCCACTAGACTTAACACACAGGAAATTGACTGATTGATTCAACAGGGAGCTGTGTTTACCCTACTGCTGATGTAGGGAAGAACAGAAGCATGTTATGGCTTGTAGAAAAGACTGAAACACACAGAAATGAAAAGGCGGATGAACCTGGCATACCAAAGCCTCTAGCAGAGATATCTTAGCCAGTAGATATCTTAGCTAAGATATCTCTTAGCAGAGATATCTTAACCATATCACAGCCTTACAACTGTGTTAATGCAGCATTTTGACACTGCGTAGTTTTGCCATTTCTCAGCAGGAACTATTCAGTGCAACACAATATTTTGCCAGTGCTGTTAACTAGCTCAGATACATGTGCATACGTTGGCCCTCACAGAGATATATCCTAAAGGATTCCTAAATGATTAACATGGCACTTCAAACACTACCAAGCTATTTTCACTTCTATCTATTCAGCATGCACACCTCAAAGCAGCCCTCTACCCTGCTCCCTACTCCCAAACAGGCTATCAATCATAATGAAGGGTATGCCAAAGCCATAAGGCAGATAACAGACCATTAAAAGCTCAGATGAGACTACTAAACATGTTCCATTAATCATAGCACAATCCAGTCTTGAACCAGGAGCTACAGATTTGGTGGGTCAGTAATGAAAGGTTTCTTGTTACCCAATTCTAGTGACTGGGAAAGGGAGCTGCCTTAAACATTCTCCCCCTCCTCCTCTTCCTCAGGTGCACATGACCTGTGAGGGCTACATTGCTGGGAAAGGAGTGAGAGAATAGAGAATAAAAATGAGAGACCTGCTATGAAAAAAAGAGTGCAAATGCTCTCCAGAAAGCCAGGATTCTCAAAAGAGCCAAAATACCCACAGCTCACACAAATTTTAGTAACAGCACTTCTGAAAAACTGGCCAAACTGGCTCCTTCTCCCTGACAAGAGGTCTTTATTTAGGGATTTGACAGAGTATCAGAAAGAGGAGTTTTCCTAGGGGCCCAAACCCCAGTGCTGATCCTACCACTGTTAAAGCATAGCAGGTACATTTTACAGAAAATTCTGCAAGAAGTGATTTCCTCTTTGCACCACTGCTTATCTGTACATGTCTGGCTTTTTCCAGCAGCTTCCTAAGCCCTTTCCAGAAAAAGTCAGCAGGTTACCTGCTAGGCAACTGCCAGGTGAACAAGAGCTACCTGCTGGACACACTTGGCTATTTAACCCTTCTGAAGCCACATACCTCAGCATAACAGCTTACAAGTGGGGCATACATTTTTGGGTTTTTTAAATCCAGAAGCAGGTTGGAGAAGGTGGTTTCAGCAGAGGTTATGTTTTTTCTTTGGACAGCAGAGACAAGAAGACACTCTCAAAAAGACTCCAGTAACTAATTGGAAGAGACAAGATGCCAAAACTAAAGAGGCCAAACAGAATGGGTCTCAAGTTTAATCCTAGGGGAGAATTTGAATCAACAAACTTCTTGTGAGGAGGCAGGGTTTTACACCTTAGTTTCACCTCATTGTGGTCATGCTGAACTCCATGGTTTGCTCTTATAAAAGACTTCTAAATGAGCAGAGTCACCAGTTGTTTACATTGGTGGATGAGTTTTACTATGGAACGCTAAAAAATGGGAAGGAACTGTTGAATGCAGAACAAGAGCTTTCAAAAACACAGCAGCAGAGGCTTGATTATGCCAGATATCTGCTACTCTATCTTTGACTAATTCTGTCCACAGAAGCAGGGATTTTGATATGTTATCACTTAATTCCTGAATACTAAAATGACAGCTTCTATTCTGATAAGGTGTGTTTCAGGTGGGATCCTGGAGCACTACCAATTAAAAGTAGATTATCAACATACTTTCATATGTTAATAAACCCCTGACTCCTGTTATTTGTTTTTAATGTTGCCTAATATTTTAAGATCCACAAAACCTACTGCTCCTACTTTTGCCCTGCCAAATGGAGATGAGTTTAGAGGACTCAAAATGTCCCTATTGTGAAATGTCTTGAACACACTGTGCTTTGTGGCAGGGGTTGGAAACACTCCTAAGCATTTTACAGAAATTAATTTCCAACAATTAATTATGTTTCTACAGTACAGTATCTTCCTTCCTCTATGGGGTTAGGCATCAGGAACTCCAAAAATACCTTGGAGTACCTTAGTATTGCATATTCTACAAGTATCTAACAAAAATTTGGTGGATTCTGCTTGTTTTTAAAGAGTAAGTTTTTGCTCTTATGACTGTTATGAAAAGCAAGAAAGTATAATATTTATACCATATAATATTTATACCAATATAATATATATATATTTATACCAATATACCATATATTTATATAATACCATATATTTATACCAATATAATATTTACCATGGTAGACTATCCTCTTAAAGCAGGTTTCAGGAATTAATCTCTCCCAGTCAGTATTTCAGGTCCACTCATCCCTTCTTATCCAAGTGGTTTTTTTCTCCTGTGTGCAAGAGGCTGTGATTATACCTTTACTTTCTCTGGCACACCTATCTGCGTATTTTTCAATGCCAGGGTTTTGCAATGAAAGCGGTATCACTTTGGTAGCCATCAAATGTTCATGCAGCTCACCAGGATACAAAAGAGATGAAGAGATACTGGTCCTATACTGAGAGCTATCTGGCAGCACTTCTTGTACTTGTGTTTTATGCTAACACCAGGGGTCAAAAATTCACAGCACAGTCCGTCACTTCTTTCTCCTCTCCCTCAGAGGGACTGGGGAGGAGGAAAGGAAGAATAAAAGCCAGAAAACTTGGGGATCCAGACTGAAACAAAGCCAAAACCAACAAGCAATTGTTTAATAAGTGAAGTAGAGGAAGAGAGAAGGGAATAAAACAAAGCAAAACAAGTTATGCTAAAGTCCCTCCTGTGGGTAACTGATGCCCAACCAGATCCTAATCAAAAGAAGTCTTGTCCTTTAAAGCCACCTCTTTTCTTTTTTAGTGATGAGCATGATGCTGAATGCCATAAAATAATAAAACTCTTGTTGGTGAGAGTCACCTGCCTGGTTGTGTCCCGTCCTAGCCCATTGAGTGCCCACCCAAGTGGTGGAGGGGCAGAGCGTAACTTGGGGAAGGCCTTGATGCTGTGCAACCACAGCTCAGCAAAAGCCAGAGCATGAGTGAGCCACCAGAACTGTTATGGGCACAAAATCTAAACCCAAACACCATATGAACTGCTAAGAAGAAAATTATTCCAGACTTTCAAGGAACTTCCCTGTTACCTGCATACACAGCACAGATAAAATGAGACTGGTAAACAAAGGAGTTCAAGCTATGCTGAATATTTTAGCATGTTTAAACATTTAAACAGATGAGAGTGACCTTCAGAGTTACTGTGTCCTGGACATCTTGTTGTCTTCATTTGGGTTTTGCTGCACTATGACCTCTTCAGGAGACCTGCCAGTGTTCCATGGATACAGTATCTCCTTGCCAGCAGCTGCCTGTCTTTGGAGCTCTGTCACCTTTCTCTGCCTGATAATCTGCTAGGAGGGATTTACTGCCCTGTTCAGCCATCACAACCTACTACACATGGGTTTCTTTTACAATCGTCTTTTGCCAGACGTTTCACAGACCCTCGGGTAAATGCAAATCAGGTTTTGAAATTAAGATCGTAAAGGGGGTGGGAAAATGCAGGAAAGTATCTTGCTAGTGTAATACTGCATGAGTCATGTAAGGTGTATCAATAATTAAACACTAAAAAGAATGAAGCAGAACAAGTGTGGATTAGAGGTGCATCCCAAATATGGGCTGGAACTAATGAGGCTTTTCTTTTTACCATCAGAAAAAGTTTATTACAGATACTTCAAAGGCAGCTGACTTAGTGAGCAGTGGAGTTGGGTCAGATACATCCTTTTCACTGACACTCAGCATAAAACGAAAAGCATTCATAATGGAACAGCTGAACTGGCTATGAAAATAATAACTCCAGAAAATGACTCCAGAAAAATTTAAAGAGGGGATTAAACCCAAAAATAAAAAGAGAGGGAAGGGAAGAATGGCATATTAAATAAAACCAGAATCCGGTAGTTATTTCACAGCTACAAAAAGTGTGTGCTGATGCTATATATGCTCCTCATTCTGACCTCTGGCCAGGTCCATAAAACCTGACCTGTGATACACTGGGCTGTTAAAATGTCTCTGATTTCTACAGCTGAGGCTGACCAATTAAATGTTAACAGTACTGAAAGTAGGGTAAAAAGCACCCTGATTACCACTGTAAATGCCATTACATAGAGAGCTATTGTAAGACACCACCAGACCAAAAATGTTTTACAGAGACCTACAGGACAACAGTGCGGATGGGGAAATAAGAAAAAAAAAATAATCATGCAAAAGGTAGAAGTTAATAAGCTTGAGGAATAGAAACCCAGAGAGAAATACTGAATGGGGTGAAAATGAGTGGAAAGAGGTATATTAGACAACAGAGAGCTACGATCTGCTGTGTTTTTCTCGGGAGATGAAAGGAAGTGCTTGGTTCTTGGTTCACTTGTGAGGCTGCCTGGCACTCAGCCCTTGCTTGAGTTAGACCCTCCCACCTCTAAATGCTGAGTCATGCCTGAACTTGTAGTGTGGAAAGTAATGTGGAAAAAAAAAGTGCTGGTCCTTAATGACAGCAGACAAACACACCATGTCTGTGTGTGTAGCACCAGATTTCTAAAATGCCGTTGTAACAGAGCTGTACACTCAGACAAATTCAGCTTTTCTCTTGCACTCCATTGCTGAATCTCCTTCTGATTCATCATAAGAAATCACATCAATTTGCAAGTGAGTAATTATTAACCTGACACTGATAGATGCAATGGCATTTCAGAAACAGGACTGTGCTACTATAACACGGGCTACAGTGTGTGGAATAAAACCAGGAGATCCTTAAACTACAGCTCAGATATAAGTACACAAATCCCAAGCTATTCCAAGCTAAATGAAAGCTATCACAACTTCTCTTTCACAATCACCAAATTTATCCACATTTCACAGCTTCCAAAATATTGTTTCCCTCATTTTTCTTGATTTTTAACAGAATTTCATGCATTTTTATTTTTCTGGAAAAATTAATCTGTTGAGCATAGATGGTAAGAGTACTTCTAGGAGACCTCTGCTGGTCACTGAAGTCTCTTTTCTTAGGGAAAAAAACCCCACTGTACATCTCACCTATGCACTGTTTTCTAATTAGAAGCTGCATTCTCATCTAATTTTCCCCAATATAAATCCAAGGACAGCTTAAATTAAAGTAATGAAATTGCTCTGGATTCAGTCTATGGCAAATGAGACAAGGATCTTGGCCTAATCTCACGAATGTCTCCCTTGAGATCTCTATTAGTAACACTGTTTTTAGTGAAAAATGCACCACATTCTTGCAAGATCCCCTAAAGGGGAAAATTGTGGTTTTTAATATATCAATTATACACAGCTACTGTTAAATTTTGGTGAGATTTGAGGAGAAATGGTTACAACACTCTGCTATCTCAATATACCTCCTCACCAACAGCATTAGAAATACAACCATAATGTATAATTAACTTGTTTCAGTTTGCATGTATTCTAAACCTGTAAGGGAAAACTGTGATGCAACTACACCTGTATTTCTTCTCAAGTATCATTAGTACCAATTGTGTACAATTTCACTCATGGCAGTTGCTCGATTCAGTTGACTTCAATATATCACTAAGAGATACTAATCCCACTTGCAGGGCAGGAAATGGGCATTGGAATTGGTAAGAGTGCTTCAAGCTTTCAGGCTAATAAAACACTTCTGACAGTTCTTTATCCTGACTCATCTGAAGAAGTTTGCTTCCTTTTTGCCCTTTCAAAATGGACTATGAACAAGACATCAGAGCTACAAAGCTCCTTGGAACAAGCTCATGTTTTGCCTGACAGCTAAGCCAGACAGAAGCAGTCTCTGGAGAGAAGAACAAAAAGTAACAGCTATTTGGGATAACTTAAGAAGCATATCCTCAGTGCATTTTTGCAGAGGTGGACACGTAAGCATGATTCTCTCCCGGCCCTGCCCAAAAACCCTCAGCGTTAAATTACAGCTCTCCTGTCTCTGCGTTCAACTCTAGTTGCAACTTCCTTCAGAGTCTATCATTGCTTTTTCAAGTATTGATCACAAGGGGACAAAAATAATGACAGGTGCTCTCCAGGTCTCAACACACTTTCTAAAGATTACTAATCTAATCTTTCGTTCTTAATTTTGACAACCTGGAAACCTTACAAATTGTTAGAGAAATTATTAAACATCTTCCTCTTCTACCAAGGGATAAATTAAGACTAATCACAGCTTGGGATAATGAAGATCAAATTTCTTCTACTTTAGAATCTGCCTTCCAAACTTCATCTTAAGAAATTTGCATTCCTGTTTGCCTTCAGTGTGAAAGTCAGAGCTACATAGCAAGGTACCTTAGGACAATATATTCCAACCAAGTTAGTCCAAGTGCTAGGTAGTTATGACATTTCCATCCCTAGTTTTTTATTTATTATATCACTAAACAGTGACCTTCATCAATAAATCTGCACCTCATAATTTTCTACCTTTTGGGGAAAAATTAAGTACAGAACTGTCTCTCTGGTGAAGTGTGCCTCACCATTTCAGAGACTGTGTTCCGGCAAGAAACTGCAGATGGACCTCAGTACTCTGCTGAAAATACATGGTGATGGGAGCACACAAAACAGGTTGTAAACCATAAGAAAGGTGAAAACACTGGTGTCACACCTTCAATGACAAAACAGCTCTTAAACACATGAAGAACTCTTGTCACTGAAACACACTGATACTCAAGTTTCATTTTTGCTGCCCATGCTTACATGGTACAGACTGTACTGTCTAGGGCAAGGTGGTGCTGATTCTACATTCTGCCAATATCCTGACAGTCCCAGGGGGATACATTGGGTTAGGACAATACCTCTTTCATTACAGGGTTTGTAAAGAGTGTACTGCAACCTGCAGCTCCTCTTTACCTTTGCTTCACTTTAAAAGGAAATCTCTCCAAATTCTCCTTCTGCACAGGTACATTCCAGATCTAGATTCCCTCAACATGATTCCTGATACTGCAATCTTGCTTCTTTATGAGTTTATCTCATAGAGCAATCTCAATCAAGTGAGGGAAAAAAAAGAATACAAATCATATTGCATAGTGGTCAGTATTCACTAATTTAAACTGAAACAGGTACTAATTTCAAGGTGGTACAGAAGGTCCTCTGAAGGCTGGATACATGTTTTTCATGGAGTAGAAGTAACATCAATGTTACAAGGAGATAAAGGAAAAGGAGAAGGGAGTATTTACAAAATTTAAGCTTTGATTTATTAACTTGAAAATTCTTGACTGGAAAAAGGAGCTGAAGAAGAACAAGGAGGAAATCATGTCCAGTAAATCCTGATTCAATTAGATGGAAGATATCTTACCTGGAAACTTCAAGATCATGGAGGAGCTTTCCAATACCACGAAAGTGAAGGATAAGAAGCATTCTAGGGTGTAATTTCTCTGAACAGGTTAGAGGGAGGCATTCAGAAAGAAGGAAGGATATCCTCTTTCCAACTAATTATCACTGCCAGGGCTGAGTAGTTCAGAATGAGGCCTGGAGAATTGAGCGTCAAATGAGAGAAAGTAATAGCAGACTTGCCTAGGCTTACAGAGGGGTCAGAAATCATACAGCATAACGGTAAAGCAATTCTCGCTGCCTGCTTGACCTTGGCAAGGGGAATTATTACAAGGTGCCAGCTGGAAGCTTTTCTGTTCTTTAAACATGCATATCAGGAATGAAAAGTTTTTTCGTCATTGATGCAGCTGATTACAGGACAGTGATAGATCTGTGCTTCCTCATAAAAATAGTGATCAATAACAGTCTCCACAGCTGTCTGACTATGCTTCTTTATCCTCTTTCCAAGTAAGTTGTGTGGCTTGTCATAAGATTATAAACCTGTAATAGTGTACTGTGCAGTCTGTTTGCTAGGATAGAGTACATGGTCTGCAACAGGTCCATAACTTAAATTTGAAGTTTGACAGCAAAGATGCACAGTAAACTATCAGATGTTAGGAGAGCTGACATGCTCCAGTGGTCCACTGCTCCAAACAGTTACATAATGAGTAGATGGAGATGCAGATTAGTGGAAGGAAAAGCTCCATTACTATTCTTTTCAAAGCCAAGAGGCTCTGAAGAGCCCAGCCATTAAAGGTATCACACAGGATGAGGGAAAAGTCCTCAATACACAGAGATCACAAACAATTTAGGGACTTGCCAGGTCCCAAATAGCATGAGGTTTGCAGGCTATCAGTATGCAGCTGGAGCCAGCACTCAGCAGGAATCCCTCTCAGCTTTGTGAGAGGCTGCAATTCTCACTTCAGCCTCTGAACAGTCTCAAGGAGCAGCCCCATGCAGAGAACTTTAAAGAAGTCCCGTACTTTCATAGCTACAACATAGTACAACTATTACAGGAAGTTGTTTTTACACTAATTCCCTGGTACATAATCAAAGCCCTAACTCCTCTTTTGCAGGGTGTTTTTCTGAGTATTTATTCATGCAGACTGATTAGTCAGCCCCACTTTAAGCTCAATACTTCTGACATCCAAGTTAAGCAACAGGAATTTATTTTTACTCTTTTTCTGTTCTCAGTCAACCATAATATCAGATTTTCTTCCAGGGTTTAAGCATATGCTTAATTTTTGTTGCTTATTATGTCATTCTGACACTTTCTGAAATCCTTGTAGTGTATTGATATACCTGCAAAAGGCCAGTGTTAAATATATTACATGAAGAAGAAGAAAAAAAAGGATTCTCATAAATACTGTCACCCACAACATCACATTTCTATGGTAATGCAGGACTGCTTTGGGTTGTTATGGCAACTAAACCTTTAAAAGCAATAGCATAAAACCAAAGGAAAAAAAAAAACAAAACACAGAAACAGAGCTTCATCACTGCTCTTCTAAATTTTGTAAGTAATTCTCAGTCCTCCTTCCCCCCATGGAATCTAGATTGGATGTTACAGTGATCAAAATGCTTTAGGAAGATTAAGATAAACCACTTGGCCTCACGGCAATGGGTGTGTGGAGCATCTTAGCGCTCTCTTAAAAGCTATGACTAGAGGTGCTTGTACATAAACCTCTGGCACCACAGAGCAAAAAAAGGTGGTGGCAGTGACAGTAGACTAATTGCTGACTGCAGCTAAGTGGGGATGGTACCTGCACTACCAACCCTGCAGAAGGTACAGGGCAAAATTACATTGAATTAAATGTTATGTTAACTCCTTAATGCTACTATGTACTTCATTATTTCCTTGGCAAGGGGTTTTTTGATAGTCAGATGTCACTGCCAAGAAACTGCAGAAAAATTCTAGATATGTGCATTTGCCTCTATATAGCTTCACAGAAATTTACTGTGATATATGCTGTTTTTAAATAATTTTAGGTTTCAAGATATACCATCTTGACTAACTTGGGATGTGTTCCCACCTTTCCAATTTCCTATTCCTTCGTCCTGCTCAGTATCCTTGCTCTATTCAATCTCCACATTGCTTTCTCCCTTATCTACCAAGTGATGCCCACTTCCCATTAGTACATTTGAAAAAATTAAATGATCACAAGAGTAGAATCGTCAGTGTGGGAACATTCTCTTTTACATCTGCTGAGGTGTCTCAAAACTGATAACCCAGAAGAGCATCCCTTCGCTGCCCTGCTTATGTACTTCACCTTTGTGCACATCAGACCTGGCCGAGGTCACCCAACTCTTTTTATTTCTGACCCATAACAGGGAGTTAGAGTTGAAAGGAGAACATATTTGAAGATTCTTCTTCCAACTATTCCCATCTTTTTTGAAGTAGTCAAGAAAAAAAAGCTGTAAGTTCAAAGCAGGACTGTTTATGTAAGTCAAGGAATACAGGAACTAGACTTCTTTACTGATAGAAGTCAGCATCATCCTGTTCATGCCAATGTTTTATAAAGGTAGTTCTTATCAGCTGAGATGCACTCCTTCAGGATTTTAGGACACCAGCGTGACAACATTCAGATCATCATTTCTTAGTATGGGAACGAGCATGAACATCCAAATACTGACTAAAATTGATGCCAATATGACTCTGCAGCAGATTGGCAAAGCCCTAGAGAATGTCACTTTGCACCTGCAAAAACGATATCCTGAAGCATACAGAAGGAAATAGTATTACTGTCTATTAGGCAGAAGATGTGCAGGAAGACAATGCAATGAATTAATGAAATTCAGGAGACTCTGTGCCACTTTCAGAGGCAATGTGCATTTCAGGAAGTTGCTATGAGCCTAAACTGGCAGACATTTGGAGTTGATGACAGAAGAGAGGTGGCAATGAGTCAGCTGAGAACAATTCTAAAATATAAAAAGTACAATGGCTCACTTTGCTGTAGGAGTTTAGTCCTGCTCCAAGTCACACACCTCAGCAGGACAGAAGCAGTAAGCATGTGCTAGGTCCTCAGATGGTCCATGTTCTGGCACATTTGTCAACAGCACCACTGAACACTGTATCACCTCCTTTGCTATCCACCTCTGTTCCCACCACACAAATTCTCTTGGTGTGTCAGAACAGCACTTACTTGACAGCTCTCCTAGTCCTTAAGCACAGAGGAAAAAACCACTATATCCCCAAACACAGACGTAAGTGGCTTCAGGATTACACTTAGTTGTGCCCGTAGTTAATGGTTTTCAAGAATCTGTTCTGCTGACATGTTCAGTCCCAGCTCCAGAATGAATCCCAGAACCCCACACACCAGAAGCAGCGGATACAGGGTTTGTGTTATACCAAAGCAGGAATAGCATCAGCTTAGATCTTGAGACTCTTTTAAGTATTTAGGCAGTGCAAAGGAAAAATAAACTAGCCCAGCTTTTCACCAGAAAATGTCTATTGTGCATCTCTTTTACTGAAACGAACTTGGGGAAAATTTACTGCAACTATGGATTTTATGCTTAAGGTCCAAATTCTTTTCAGGACTGAATTTCACTGTGACTAAATGTAGGCAATAAAATATGAATATGGAAAAGCTGTGGACACATTTTGTCCACAGGTTCACTGTATGTAAAAGAATATTTACCTTGAGGAGTCAGAGAGAGTAATGCTTCTCTGTTTAACTGAACTCTTTGGCTCATGCTAAATGCAGCTAGAGATTACTGCAAAGAACATGGAGTGGAGCCAACTTGAAATTTAAGTAAAATAAAGGCACTTGAGAGATGCAGAATGGAGTGACCCATTACAGACCAAGCTATTTTTTTTCTTTTATCTTGCTAGGATTAAAATAAAATGTTTGAACTTCCTTGATTCTCTAGATTAATTGGAACAAGGAAGCATGTGGAGGTTTTATGTTTTCCACAAAATTGGACTGATAACTCATTTCATTTACATGTCTAACTTCTAGTTCATGTAGCTGTTCCCAGGATTTGCTCATGGTACATTTGTACACAGTCTTAGTGCAGTTATGTAATAAATTGGTTTAATTTTGTACACACATCTGCCTCTTCCCTGGCTGTGCAGAGAGCAATATCATGCACTCACCCTGCTGATGGGATAATCATGCCATTGACCTCTGGGCAATATGTTCTACCTTACAACTTGAACCTCACAGAAAGATATTCCCTACACCACTTCACCCTATGCAAATCCATGTGCTGCCAAGGACAATAGTACAGGCATAATTTGCAGCATGAAACCAAAAAGGTTTCATGAAACCTTGAATGAAAGCTTTGTAATTGGAAATGGGGCCTGAGGTCCTTAAAAATATGGATTGCTAATGCAGAACGAGGTAGGTTCAGAGAATGTGCCTGGTTTGGAGAGGGAGAAAACAGAGTATCAAGTTATTACAATGCATGTCACAGAGAACAGTGAAAAGCATATGTGCTTGATAGATTGCACGTGATTAGAATGAGAGCCTTAGTCAGGGAAATCTAGCTATTAAATATCATTCTTTCTTCAGTCCTGTTAAAACAACTATCAAACCTCAGTGTAAACTTCCATTTGTTAGCTGAATGACCAGTGTGTCTCTTCTGCTTAGCTTTTTCCCACATGCAGAAGTTACTTATCATTACACATTAATAACTGGTGGACAGGCTGCTGCCCCCTCCAAATTCACTGCCTGCTCATGCCCTTGCTTTGCTTTATTGTCACCAAAGGAATGCAGAGTGACTGTCCAGAGGGATTAGTACAAGGGGTTAATTTGTGCGCTCCACCCAATAAGACAGGCAGACATTCCTGTGTTTTTTTTAATAGCACGCTAAATAAAATATAATTAAACAAGTTGTAAATTCACAGGGCAGGGATACTGAATGCACCTGAAAGGAAGCAGAAGAATGTAAACAGATTATAGGAGAAAGCAATCAACCTAAAACATTTATTAGTGGACAGCTGCTCCTGATTGATGTCTCTTTTTTAGTTTGGATGGAGGAGTTATTCTTTTCCTCCTTGGTTTCTTCCCACTCCTTGTTCTCATATATTTTCCTTTTAGTACAGCCTACTGGCATCTCATTTCCAGAAATACATTTTCCTCTGCCAATTACAAACATGCAAAGAAGAAATGCTCCTTCTTCTAGTCTGTACCCTGTGGGAACTGGATTTTCTAGCTTCATAGGAGGCACAGCTTTTGCTAGTAAAGGGAAATAGATATACGCACTTTGCTCCTTTGATGCCATGCCCTGCCCTGATTTCTCTTAATAAATATTTGCAAGGCAGTTCAAAAAATCTCTAGGTCCATTCTCTACAGTTGGAGTACTGGAGATTAATAGAATTAAAGTCTCCTTAAATCCTGAAGAAAGAGCTCAGAGGAGAAACTGTTTTTTGCTTTAACACTGTGTGAGTCATAGTTTAGTTTGGGTGTTTGATACATCATAGCATCTAAGCCAAAAAGACAGCTGTAGAATGAGTGGCAGGTTAACAAAGACTGGAGAACAATAATGTAAAAACACCCACTAGATTGATGTTGAGAAGGTAGAAAAAAGTCTTCAAAATATCAGTGTTGCCAACAAGATTTTATTACAAATCTTGTAGCATGTGGTAGGTTTTTATTCTAAAACCACAGCTGTGGTATCAAAAGATGACAAAAAAAATCAGCTTTCATTTATAATTTAAACATCCCTAGCCCCCATGAGAAAAAGCTTGAAAACATGACCAAAGGGTATCCCTTGGAAATCAGAATGAAAAAATAAAGAACTCACATCTTTTATTTTATTTTAGAATTTACCCCACCATGAGTTATACCCTATTTCTATGCATGGTTGGCCTTTCACCTCTAAATATTTCTGCCTGATGGCAGAAACTGACAAAGAACCATTCAGCTAAAATAGAACTACAGATGTTTCGGAAACTGCAGCCATTCTATTTTGGCAGCAATTCATAATCAGAATTTTCTGATTATGTCCCTTGTCACATTAAAATCCATAAACTAGAATGTGCACATGCTGATCATATAATAAACTCTCTCCCTTGGAGCTCATTTACTGAGGTCAACCTTCTCACAGATTGCCTTCTCAATAAAGGAGTATCACAGCAAAGCAAACTGCAATTTAGGAAAAAAAAATAGAAAAAGAAAAAGAAAAAGAAAAAGAAAAAGAAAAAGAAAAAGAAAAAGAAAAAGAAAAAGAAAAAGAAAAAGAAAAGGAGAACTTCCATCCAGTCAGTTTATCTGACAAGTGTGGAGAGAGAGAAAGTGTTTTCCCCTAGACCCACAGAATCAGCAAGTCCCACCTCTTTGTTTGATCCCCTTCTAATTATAGTCACCAAAATTAACTCCCAGTCACAGTTAGAAACTTGTCTTTTCCGCCCAAATATCCTAACCCCTTAGTTTCTTTCTCATTTCACCAAAATAAACGAATGTTCTCCCATAGTTTCACACAGAGATGATGACAGCATTGTGAGACACTGAAGCACAACATCCCTCAATATTTCTATCAGCTGCAGCTAACTATTAAAATCCTTTCTCAATGAAGTTTCAAAGATTCTGCAGCAGAAAAGAAGAGCACACCACAATATAACAATCAAGAACAGAAAATCTTAAGCAGATGGAGCCTCCACAGGGACCTTTTCAAAGAGAAACTGTATTTCATTTGTGTAATAACCTAGGATGAGCTATGCGCTGTAGTCTAACCATTAAATACTTACACAAATCTTTCAGAAGCTAACAGATGTTTCTTTTATGAGCAAAGACAAGTGCCATTTGGCCTTTTTAGACACTTATAAAAAGTCAGATAATTTTAAGTTATTTTAATAGCTGCCTGACAATTTTATTAATTGATCATTAAGCACAATATGATCCTGTTTGCTTCACAAAAAGACTGACTCATATCATGGATTTTTATACACACTAAGCTGCATGTTGCTAATGCCTCTCTCTTGATTAGTAAGACAAGAAAGCTTGTTTTACTGACTAGAAGAAACAGTAAGATCTCTGTAGGATTTAACATGAACACTGTCAACCTGCAGAGATCCTGTCTCAAAATTATCTGGAAGCTTTAATGATTTACTCAGTGTACACTGACAGACTGAACTACAGAACCTGCCCAGAATCAATTCTGTGGCATTTCATAGGTGTCAATAAATTTTAAATTTTAATCTTGGAAACAACTGAGTATTTTACATTATCAAAAGAACAGCACACTTATGAAAAGCACAGTTGTTGCAGGAGAGTCAAAGGCTATGATAGGTATAGTTTATTAAAACAGGGCTTCACTGGTAAAGCCAAATTCAGGGAAATTTATACAGCACCTGCTGACTCTGCCTGCCTCTCACCAGTGCCATCAGCATCTCACTTTCTGGCATGCTAAATTCACATACAAATGTAAAGTTCTGCATGTACTTAACATTACAAACTAATGTATAATACTTCTTGTAGGAATATAATTACTAAAATCCCTACACAAGAGGCTTAAATTTGTGAGGGTCATGATTTTTCTCTGGTTTGTTTTGTTTGTTTGTTTGCTCTTTTTATTGCAAAAATAGTATGAACCTAGATTGTTACCTCAGGCTTTCTGCAGAGCAATATGCCAAAGCATCCACATGCTGAGTGTTTGCTAATTTTAAGTTTGGGATTGACTATGTGCCATTCTCTCTTCAGCTCTGGGCACTTGATCCTTCACCAAAATCACTGCTGACCTTTTCCGGTATTTATGATGTCAGTATGGATTTTTATCATTATTTGAGCTCCTGACACAAAGCAAACAGCTTCTATAGCATGTTTTTATTCATGCAAAGTATAAACATGTGAATCTCAGTATTCCCGTCAAGTTTGCCATTTCTCCTTCTTGTATGTTTGGTTAATGGAGGTCACCTTTCCAGAGAAGACTTACTTGCACAGATGAACACCAACTGTAGTTTATATTCTCTGGGTGACTCAATATGACTAGAGTTATTTGAAATGCAATAGTTAGGTATTATCCAGTCTATGTTGTTTAAAAGTACTTAAAACATTCATCGGATCAGCTAGCTGGATTGCGAGGCTAACATGCAGTAGTAGTAAGACATCACTGTTCAATACAGCCTCTGAGTTTTGACATATGGTATTTAGAAATACCATAATGCCCTTTGATGTAGTGATCAATTTAACAAGAGCTCCTCAACACTGATCTCTACGGGGATTATTCAGGTCTCATTTGTGAGTCTCACCTGTGACTCATGCAAAGCAATGGCCTAAAGGAACAAAGCAGATACAAGAATTGTCACCTGACAATGTAAAGCACAAAGAGAGTCTCTTGCTATTTACATGTGGAGCACCCAGCACACAGAGACTGTGATCCAGACTGAAACTACAACTTGTAAGACATATAATTATGATGACTGTTGTAGTCAGGTTCCAAATAAATTCAGTCCTGAGAATCCATATATAATATCTAGTAAAATTAAAAATCAGAACCTGATATAATTAGCCCTCCATGCACCTCCAGGGAGCTCTGGCTGCTCAGTCTTTAGGATGCTTTGGAGGGAATTATACCAGGAACAAGACAAAAGATATCAGAAGAGGCTCCTTCCCCAGGACCTTTGTCCCAGGGGTTTATTCTTCAAGGCTCCCAGGGGGGAAAGAGGAAGAACAAGGAAGGGCGAGGAATTATATAGCCCCCTGCTGAGGAAAACGATAGCTGGACCACAGCCAATGAGGTCAGGGAGGGAGGGAGGGAGGGAGGGAGGGAGGGAAGGAAGGAAGGAAGGAAGGAAGGAAGGAAGGAAGGAAGGAAGGAAGGAAGGAAGGAAGGAAGGAAGGAAGGAAGGAAGGAAGGAAGGAAGGAAGGAAGGAAGGAAGGAAGGAAGGAAGGAAGGAAGGGTCAAACTATATGGTAAGGGACTCCAGGGGGTCAGGAGGGAAAAATCATTCCCCCAGAGAATTACAACAATTCCCCCTTTTTTGTTTAACGAAGTTACAAGGAAAACATTAGCTTAATTTTGACACGGGATGTGAGTCTTCCCACAATTTACAATTGGTGGGGAAGTTAGACTGCTTTAGGTTTGCCAACTCTATGTGGTTGACTTCTGAGGTAGAAAGTATGAGGCCATTGATAGCTTTGAAAACCAAATGATGCAGGGTCCCGAAGGCAATTGTTACAAGGAAAAGAATAACAAGAAATAACAAAATTGTTTTAACTATAGAAGTCCACCACCCTGTGAATCCCCAGCGCTTGAACAGTTCTTTGAGCCAATCCTCAGATCCTTGTTTCACTTGTCTGATCAAGGTGTTCATGCTCTGAAGGGCAGCATGGATGTTTGGAGCCTTTGAGGTCAGGTTCAAGCAACAGAGTCCTTCAAATTCCTGGCATTCATGTCCATGCAGGAGCAGGAGAAAGTCGATTGCAGCACGGTTTTGAAGCCTGGCCTGTCTGGTAATTTTCTCATCTTCTAGGAGAGAGCTGATGGCAGTGGACGTTGAGTTTGCCTGCTTGACCACCCAGCACTCTAGATGGCTCAATTCACCTAGAGCTTTGGCTCCTGCGACCCACAGAAGGAACAGGGACACAGCAACTCTTTTTGACTTAGCCCAATGAAAAATTTCTGAGTTGCAATTTGAGTCCAGTTTGTCAGCACGCCTCTTCTGAATTTTGTTTGCTGATTTGTTTTTGTGAGTCCATTCACCAATTAAGGTTTGGTTGGGTGTCAATATGGACAACCGCCCTATGGTACATGGCCCTCCTAAAAGCTGAGACAGAATTCCTGCCCATGACCGATCCCCACAAATGTAGAACAATCCCTTAGGGAGGCTTTTGAGACTTGGGTGAGATGGGTTGTCAGCTGCAATATGGCTTATATTATGACATCACCTTTTTGCAGTAAACTCCCCATGATATTGTCTTATATTGTGATACTCATCAGTGCTATGAGGTTTTGGGAAGATGGAGAAACGTATGCAGTAGGACGCAGGGGAGGAACCCAACAACTCTAACTCTTGGGGTTCCTGAGCTACCTTGGGCAAGCTTTGCAACCACTCCTTTAAGGGGTTCACAATCACCACAGCTTGCTGATGATGATCTTTGTGTAGTCGGGGGGTGTGTGACTCTGAAATTTCATCGGACCTATATTTGTCCAAACCTGCTGGAAATTCTCCAGCCTGCAATGGAATTCCTACCAGACAGGTGAACATAGGATTCTCTGCTGTTGCAGTGAACAAACATATGTTCTTCTGCTGAAGTGTCTGTGCCAGAGTCACCCAGACATTTTGACGCGGCTGAGGGACGATCCATGCCATTACCAGACCGTTTAGCATTAACAAGGTGACCAGTTGGATGTGGTTCAGCACAGGGTTGAGTGTGAGGTAGGTTTTCTCTAGTAGGGAAAAACAAACATTTTTTAAAACATGTTAAAAGTTTCTGTTTCTGCTGGAAGGAATCCACACCTAGGAAGATTCTTTTTTCTCCATCCAGTGACGTCTTCTCTTTGAAGCAACGGCTACTTGCCTCTCATCCCCTTCTGCTGGAGCTGGATTTTTAGGGACAAAAGGTTTCACCCACTTCTGGGAAATCCACCGAGAGCCTGACAGAATAGCCACACATGCATAGCCATGACCCCAGGTCACAAGCTCATAGGCACCTTTGGTTTCCCAAGTTTCTGGATCCATAATCAAGACTGGTGGACGCTGAGACAATTGAACTGATTGCCACTGTCAAAAGGATGTACCACAGGTGGACTCATGTTTTCACATGAACAGTTCAGAAAATTGATGGTAAACAAGGCTTTGCACAGCTTCTGCTGCATAGGCATCCACACAATTGAACTGCTCTGTCTAGCCAAAATCTGCTTGAGCGTCTGGTGTGCATGCTCAACCACAGCTTGACCTGTGAGGGAGTGAGGGATGCCAGTTTTACGTTCCACTCCCCACTGCTGGATAAATTCAGGAACTCCCTGGACACATATGGTGCGCCGTTATCAGTTTTGATTTCTTTTGGAATCCCCAGCACTGAAAAGGCTTGCACTAGGTGCTGCTTGGCATGCAAAGACTTTTCTCCTGCATGGGCAGAGGCATACACTGCACCTGAATATGTGTCAATGCTCACATGAACATATTCGAGGCAACCAAAACTAGGAATGTGTGTGATATCTGCCACACTTCACAAGTGCCAAGGCCCTGGGGGTTAACCCCTGTGCCCATCAATGGTATGGCCTGGAGCTGGCAGTTGGGACAGGTGGCTACAATGCTCAAGCCTGACTCCGTGCTAGCTGAAACTGACAGATCAGACCTGGCACATTTTGATGGTATTGTTGGTGACTCAGCTTTGCCTGTTGGAAGATGTCAGGGAGACATGCTTTTTCAACTGGTGCCGCAAGGGCATCTGCATTGCGATTCCCCTCTGCAATTTCACCTGGCAAATCAGTGTGTGACCTTACATGCATCACATAGAACAGATGTTCTCGATGAGAGATTCAATAAATTAGTCTCAACATCAACCTGAAGAGATGCTCATCTCTATTTCTTTGAGCATGGCCTGCTCTGCTCTGGACACTACCCTCGCCATGTAAGCAGAGTCAGTCACCAAGTTAATTGGTTCCGAAAACTTCTCAAAGGCTCTTACCACTGTGGCCAGTTCAGCCACTTGGGGGGATCCCTCCAGAAACTCCACATCAGCTTCCCAGTGCTGAATCTATGGATCTCTCCAAGTCATCACCGACTTGTGAGAAGCCCCGAATGCATTTGTGTACACTGTGAGAGCCTTGAGTGGTCTCCAACTTCTCTTCTCACAAGCGATGAGGTGGAATTCCTCATTGAACAACTTGTGAGATGGGACATGGACTGATATTTGTCCCCTGTAGCTGTCCAGAGATAACTGGAGATTGGCATTGCCCTGGAGCAAATGCTCAAAATCTCTTTGGTCAATCTCTCAGGAGAGATCCTTCCCTCCTCAGAAAGTTTGACTGGGAGCTGGATACCTGTAAAATCACAACCTGTCAATCCACACAGTCTCACCCTGGCCTTCCGAATCAGCTGAGCTATCAATACTTGTGGCTCAGTGATGGTCTTGGATCTTTGGTGGGAGAGGAAAACCCACTCCATGATCAAGAGTGAATCTCTGCCCCTCGATCCATTGGAAAAATCAAACCATGCGAATGTGACAGCTTTCCTAGAACAATGAAATGGAAAGGCATGTTTGGCTTACACCAATGAGCCTGACTCTCTGACAAGGCCTTCTGTACCTTTTCGATTGCCATCTCTGCCTCTGGGGTCAGTTCTCTGGGAGAAACCAGCTCCCTCTCCCCCTTCAATAAATTGAAAAGGGGGGCTAGATCCTCATTTGTGAGGCCTAGCCAGGGTCTTACCCAATTCAAAGACCCACACAAGGAGTGGAGATCTGCTAGGGTTTTGAAATTGCACTCAATTTGCAATTTCTGCGGAACAACGGTTCTTGCAGTGCTTTCCAAGCCCAGATACTTCCAAGGTGGCATCCTTTGAACTTTATCTTCCTGCAATTGAAATCCAGCAGAGGTTAAAACCTTAATCACTAGGTCAAGCGTGTGTTGGAGTATTGAGTCATCGGGAGCACACACAAGTAGGTTGTCCACGTAGTGCAGAATGATGGTGTCATTCTTCTCGGCACGTACCAGGCACAGCAATGAGGCTATGTACTGTTGGCATATAAAAGGGCTCACTTTAAAACCTTGTGGTAAAACTTTCCAGTGATAGCGTTTCATTGGTGCTTCTCCATTAATAGTGGGAACCGAGAATGCAAACCGTGGGGCATCTTCTGGGTGTAAAGGAATTTGGATGCCAATGTGATTCCTCCTATGCCCTGAAGTTTGCCTGCTACAGGTTGCAATTCCCAATGTGATGGCCACATGGTCTTAGGTATAACCGTGATGTCCATGGCTGTGTCTAACACACCGTCTACTTGGAGGCGCTCTGAGCCACAGGCTATGTTGCACACCATAGAGGGTCTGTCTTCTCCCACCATCTCTGCCCAGTAGACTTCCGGTGATTTTCCATCTGCTGTGATCTCTGCTGGAAAGGGAATGGCCTGGGCAAGAATTTGCCCCTTTGCCAGGTAAAATAGTGGGTGCATGCAATGTGCCAACAGCATCAGGCCTGTTATCTTTCCCTTAATGGTCATAGGAGCTATCTCAATCTGTGAGGGCACGTGTGCTGTTTCCCCAATAACAAGATACTCACTGTCCAGTCCCATGTTGTGAACTGTCAGGTCCTGTGAGATATTTGACAGGTCCACTGTAACAACAGTCCAATCAGTAGACCTGAAATGAAAACCTTTGGTAGTCACGAGCCTTATTCACCCTTGTGGCTGCCAAACCTTGTTAATTGAGCATTTGGCATTTTTATTTTTCTGCACTCCCACACCATGTTTCCCTTCCTCCCCCCTTTTTTTTAAGAGATAGGCTTTAGTAAGTGTAGGTCCCGCTATATTTGTATCTTTGCGCGTAAGGATATTAACTGCAGGTGCGTGCTGTAAACTCAGTTTTTTTGTTTGTTGAACTTCTTCTGCTTCTGGTTCTGTGGGCAGGCCCTGGTGAAGTGTCCTGGCTTTTTGCAACGAAGGCAGATGATGTGCTGCAGCTGGTCTGATGACATTGGTTGTTGGTTGCCTTCTTGGTCCTGGTACTGCAGCTGCCGCAGACTGTTGCTGTGCCAGTCCTGCATTCTGTTCAGGTGCACTGAACAATTCTGCTTTTCTGGTGCATGCTTCTATCATATGTGCAAGGCTGGGGGCCGGGCTGCAGTGGAAGACTGAGGATAATTCTACGTTACGTTTCATTGGCATTCCTTTCAACCATGTCTTTTATCAATTCTGCCTGCACCAGTGGATCTTGCACCTGTCTTTCCACCTGTGTCCCAAGCCAATTGACAAACTGCAAAAAAGGCTCGGAAGGAGATTGTGTTATATTTACGTAGCAGCCTTTAACTTCAGTTGTTGGCAATTGGTAAAATGTTTTCTCTGCAGCATTACAGATCTTATCTAAAATTGACTTGGATAACAATTGAGTTTGCTGTTCTGGGCAGTAGAAAGCACCCTCACCACAGAGATGGTCATGAGTTATATCATAGCCATCATTGTCTCTAGTTTCACCAGGAGTTTGGTGGATCTCCTGTAATAGTGTAGACAATGCCTTTTTCCATCTGCTCCTCAGAGTATGCTCTGAGGGACTTAACAGGCATCTGAATAAGTCTTTTATGTCATTGGGTGCCATCTCATTAGAATTTAGAGTTGCCCTCATAAAGCCTTTAAAAATTTCACTAGATCTTCCAAATTCTCTCTGAATTTTGCAAATTTCCTTTTTATCTTGGTAGGATGATGGCTGGTAAGTTCTCTTGGTGTTTCTCCTACCAAGACAAACAATGGGTGTCACAGAGGGTATGCTTTCATCCACATTCGTCTAAGTTGTTAGAATTTCTGCAGTTCTTTCAGTGCCCAGGGAAGCAGGAGGTATCCCCTCTCCCACCCCCTGGGGTCTGGCAAGCGGCAGCCCGGCCCCCCTGCTCCAGGGTCTCAGGGGGAAGCTGCTCTTGTCCCCTTGCCGTGAGGGAATTCCATCCCCCGCTAGCGCTGTGGGCTGGGAGCCGCTCCCTCCCATCCCCACCGGGGCTGCGGGCTGCAGAGGACCTGCCCCCATTACTGTGGTAACTTGGAGGGAGGGGTAGACAGCGGGAGGAAAGCTGGGGCGGGGCAGCCAAAGGCGGGAAGAGGTTGGGTGGAGGGTAAGGGGTAGGGGCGGGGATTAGAGAGGAGAAGGGGTTGTGGGAAGAAGGAGAAGGAAGATCATAGTGACCTCTACATCACTCCACCACATGTCTCTGTGGGTGAGTCAGGAGTCCTGTGCTGATATGGTCTATACTGGGGTCCTGTTTCTGTGGCGGGGGGGGAGGCTCGTTAATCTCCTCTGGGCCAGGCACAGAGGAATCGGGAAAAAAGGAAGGGTTAATCGGAGGATTTATCTGTGTCTGCCTGCTGTTCTCTGCCTGCAGCAACTTTTTTTGAGCTTGTAAGAATATTGGAATAAATAAAGAAACTTTTTAATCACCATTTTCGACTTTTAGAGTAAATAATTGTCCAATTTTGTCCCAAAATGAAACGGAATTTAAATCCTGCAAATCAGAATCTGGAATTTCAGTGGTTAGCCAGTAGAAAAATGCTATTAGTAGTTTTGTAGGTATTTTATCATTGGATAAAATATTTCTAAGGTGTATTATTGTTCTCTTCTGAGGGACAGGCAGCCGCACACCTGTATTTCTTGATGTTCTAAAGGCTATTTGTCTAAATATCTACCTCCTGATGTGAAAAGCACATGGCATGATTTTCCCAAGCCCCGCTCTCTGCCGAGAGAACAGAGATGCGTAGGGAAACCCGCAGCGCCGCAAGACAGCATCAGGGCTCCGCGTCCTGCCGGCTCTGTGGGCACAGGAAGGATCCCACCACTATAACCTGGCTCCTGGGAACCGACCCATGCCGTGGAACCCCCAAAACACAATTCGTGCCCGGCTGGGGCAACCCCGCACACTGCGTGGCTCTCTGGCCAACAAAAACCCAAAAGGAAAAAAAACCCCCATGGTTACTTCCAAGCCGCATCTGCTGGGTCCTAGCGCACCTCAGCTGCTTTCCACAATCCAGTGGCAATGACTCCACCCCGCTAGAGGCTCTACCCGGGTTAGCCACAACCTGATGGAGTCTTACCTGTATCCCATGGACTGTGGAACAACGTCAGTAGTTCTCGTCGCGGGCCGGCCTGCGCGGGGTGGCACGGGTCGTCGGCCCTTCCCCCAAGCACTCAAAGCCGTGCAAAACAGCTGAGAGAAGTGGGGGTAGTTGGATCAGCTCAAAGGCTTTTGAGATCCTTAGAAAAAGGGCTCCAGCTACTGTGTGGGCTTTTAATATTTCATAAAAACCGACGATGAGCGCCAACTGATATAATTAGCCCTCTGCCCGCCTCCAGGGGGGCTCTGGCTGCTCAGTCTTTAGGAGGCTTTGGAGGGAATTATACCAGGAACAAGACAAAAGATATCAGAAGAGGCTCCTTCCCCAGGACCTTTGTCCCAGGGGTTTATTCTTCAAGGCTCCCAGGGGGGAAAGAGGAAGAACAAGGAAGGGCGAGGCATTATATAGCCCCCTGCTGAGGAAAACGATAGCTGGACCACAGCCAATGAGGTCAGGGAAGGAAGGAAGGGTCAAACTATATGGTAAGGGACTCCAGGGGGTCAGGAGGGAAAAATCATTCCCCCAGAAAATTACAACAAGAACCTTGGAAAAAAAGAACCCACATTGAAATACCAAGAGTTTAGGTAAGCAAGAATAATAAAACAATTAGCACATGTGGCCTTTAAAACAACTTTAAGATTGATGGCACAAAACATAGCTTCGGACTCATTTTTTTCTCAGATGAATTTGCACAGTTTCTGCAATAAAAACATATTGGATACTGTAGATATTTTGGAATTAGGTTTGACCTACCCAGCCTGGGCCCCACACCAAGGCCAACTGTGAAGTCTGTGGCGCAGCTAAAAATTAGATGTTAAGGTGTTAATGGGAGATAGTGGGTTTTCTAGGTGTCAATAGGTATAGTTATTAGTGTGAATCCTTTAGCCACCTTCAGAAACAAGTGAAACAATATCTGTTTACATTCTTTCTCTGCTGTGTGCCAATGAAAATGTATCTGTATTTGTAAACTAAAAGAATATACAACCTGCCATTTTAGACTAAATAAAGGGAGAACGTAGCATTAATTATAGTGATTTGATCTGCATTTGCTCCCATCCAGCTTCCCATTTATTTTAAGGGTCCACTCACTTTTGGATACTAATCCCTGTTGTCTGAAACACACTGCAGCACTTCATCCAAGAATTCACTATGATCTACAGTCCCACACTTTTGCCCTTAGGCTAGCTACTTTCTCAAGTTTAGAACTGTCAAAATCTAGTGAAAGATGAATAGGAAACACAATCAATGTCAACTAAGTCACAGAAAACATGTATGACAGGTTATCTTTACCAGACTGGCTGCAGACTCAAACCTTTGAAGTAAATATTTTGGACGTGTATCTCCATCCTAGAGGAAAACATTCTACCTATCTATAGAGCAAGAGAGAATAAGGCTAAAGCAGAAATGCCCAAATCCCAGCTGAAAATCTGGATATGACTCTTGAAATTAAGTTATGGGTTCCCAAAGACATATTTATGCATAGAGATTGAAGATTGTACACAAAATGATTAATAATTATACGACCCCCACTGACTCCTAAGAGGAACTGCTAAATGTTACATTACTTAAGACACTGTTTCAGGCCACCAAAGAGGGGTGTGAATTTTTCCCAAAGCCTAAGGTTGCCACTTCAAAGCGATTTTTAAATTTCTGCACTCTACTACAGAACAGTTGGATCACTTACTGTTAGGGTATATGCAAAGAGCTTATCTGGAAAGGACAGAAGGGCAATAATTTACAAATAAATCCAACTGCCTTTTTTCTGTCTACAGGGCAAATGAAGTAGTACCTTTACCAACTAAAATATTAAGTTATTATGTAAGGGTCTGATCTTTCCAGCAACTCTTTAAGATGACTGGAATTAGAACCTTTGCAGAACAAGAATTCTGGGTATTGCAGCTGCTATTTAAAACATACTGTAGGCTCTTCTACACAGCAAATCAGACCTGGTTAAATTACAAGACAGTCCTGAATCCGAGTTTCTTCCAAGCATGGTGTCTGAGAAAAAGGGAATCTGACCTACTGGTCTCTCTGTATCACTGTTTTTGTTGGGAAGAAGTCTTCCCAGGCACAGAAAGAATCACAGACTCTAGGGCCTTCTCTGAAGGTGTGGCTGCAATTCGGGAAATGCTGCGCTGACTGCCTCATCAGTTACCCTGTAGCAATGTGCAGACAGAAGCTCTTGACTTTCCTGCACTGATGTGAACAATTCTTTAATTTGCTCAAAAAGCATACTGGTGTAGGCAAGTTTATAACAGTGGCTTCTAGCCAGCAGCTGGTTGTTAGAACATTTCTAGAAGGAGACCCAGTGGGTCTAAAGCTGCCCTCCTAACTGGGGTTGGGTGTAATGATAGGTTCCTTTTGGAGACTAGCATTTCCCTTCATAGGAGATTTATTATTCTTCTGTTTATGTAATATGTCAACAAAGATTCTAGATTGCCCCCAAGAAATCTCCATGAATTTACTGGGACTTCTGAGAGAGAAACAAGGGAGAGAATGAAACATTAATTTAGTAAAATATCCTTTGCAGGAATATTTGGGGCTCATGACATGAGAAAATCTTTCAATCTTTTGTGATGTGGGCAGGAGAATAAGAAGACACTCAGGAAAAATTGAGAATCACCACAGAATTTAGGTCAAACTTTTATAAAGCAGTAAAAGAGTATCAGTATCTCTCCAAATTACTTGCCCTTCCTTCCATTTCCATTGAATCATAGAAAAATAGAATCATTTAGGTTGGAAAAGACCTTATGTCCTACTATCAAAGTAACACTACCAAGTTCACCACTAAACCCTGTCCCTAAGTGCCACATCTACACAAGCTTTTAAATGCAGTCAGGGATGCTGACTCCACAACTTCCTGGGCAGTCTGTTCCAATGCTTGCCAACTGTTTCTATACAGAAATTTTCTGCTGTCCTTCTCTGGACACTTTTTAGCACCTCAATGTCTTTCTTACATTTCATTACAGAAATGAACATGGGACT
The DNA here is from genome assembly GCF_965231275.1 of Zosterops lateralis. NCBI lineage: Eukaryota > Metazoa > Chordata > Aves > Passeriformes > Zosteropidae > Zosterops > Zosterops lateralis. The sequence goes on from NC_139765.1 coordinate 21,247,874, forward strand.
TGAGGTGTGACCTCACTAGTGCTGAGAACAGAGGGACAATCCCTGCCCTGGTCCTGCTGGCCACACTATTGCTGATCCAGGCCAGGACACCATGTCCTTCTTGGTCACCTGGGCACAGAGTGGCTTGTGCTCAGCTGCTGTTGACCAGCACTCACCCACAGATCCTTCCCAACTGGGCAGTTTTCCAACCATTCTGCCCCAAATCTGAAGTGCTGCAGAGGGTTGCTGTGACCCAAGTGCAGGACCTGGCACTTTGCCTTGTTGAAACCAGACTTGGGTCATCAATTCAGCTTATCCAGATCCTTCCTGCCCAGAGCTTTCCTGGCCGCCAACAGATCAACATTCCACTCAACTTGGTGTTGACCGAGCATGCACCTGGATCCTTTTGTGCAGATCATTGATAAAGATATTAAATCAGACTGGCTCCAGTACTGAGCCCTGGGAGACACCACTAGTGACTGGCCGCCAAATGTATTTAGCTCCATTCACCACCATTCTCTGAGCCCAGCCATCCAGCCAGTTTTTTATCCAGAGAACATGTCTATGCTATGGAAAGCGTTTCTGTGAGAATGCTGTGGGAAACCATGTCATAGTCTTTACTAAAGTTTAGGTAAACAACATCCACAGAGGAGAGTCACCTTTGTCACAAAAGGAGATCAGGTGGGTCAAGCAGGACCTGCCTTTCACAAGCCCATGTTGGCACCAGGGCCTGATCCCCTGGTTGTCCTGCACATGCTGCATGACAGCACTCGAGGTGACCTGTTCCATGACCTTCCCTGGCCCCAAGGTCAGGCTGACAGGCCTGTAATTCCCCAGATGCTCCTTCAGGCCCTTCCTGGGCACTACATTTGTTAATCTCCAGTCCACTGGGACCTCCTTGGTTAGCCAGATGTGCTGACCGATTCAGCCAGGCACTGCCCCTGGCTGGCTCCCTCACCAGCTGTCAAGAAATAATCTTCCACAAACTCTAGGAACTTCCGGGACTGTTTCCTCTCCCCCATGTTGTATTTTCAGCAGACCTCTGCTAAAGTAAGTTCAGCTTGTGTCTCTGGTAAAGTCAAGTCCACCACAAGAACAAGGGCTTCCTAGTGCTTATAGAATATTTCTTCTGCCTCCTCATCCCAGCTGAATGGCCTACAACTGACTCTCACCATAGTATTTGTTTTGTTGGCTTTCCCTCTGATTCTTACCCTTAAACACTCCACTCTGATGTCACCATCATTGAGGTCATTTTTGCTAATGGAACTGCAGCCTGTCACACAGGCTGGAGAACAAGCCAGTGCTTGGACACTTCCTCTCTCTCCTCTGCAGCATTTAGGATTCAAAGTCCTCTCCCACCTCATCTCAGAGCCTGGGGCTATGGCATTGTCTCATCTATTCTTTCTTTGCGCATGACTGCCTGGGAGATGAGCAGATGTAGACACTGACCAGTTTATCGGCAGGATTAAAAAACTGTGGAGAAGCAGGTGGTCAGCTGGAATTAAGATATATGGGACAATTTACAAAATCTTGCATTTGGGAGTTGTGCTATGTACATTATGAGGGCAGCAGCACAGGAACTCTGTCTCGTGTGTAAGTTAGAGCTTTTCACAGCTCTAATCAGATGAACATTCCTGCCTAGCTCTATGGAGACTGATTTACACACGTTTTACTGCCATTAATTATTCTTCTCCATATTTCCATATATTCTGTCTGTATTTTCTTTCAGTCTTACATCTGCTTCTGCTCCATGTTCCTCTTTATTACAAGAAGTCTTTATGCTTGGTTTTATTCCTCCAGTAAAAGCAAAGGATCTTCATTGAAATTATGACAGTAATTATAAACAAGGAGACAATCCCCCTCATTGTCTCAATGCAGACTTTACTCTTTGACCATGCAGTCCTCCATGTCCAAGTTCTGTTTTCCACATTTCCCTTCTTGCTCTGACATGCTATTACACCATATTTGGTCAAATATTGCTATTAATGGGACAGCTGCACACCCTGAGACAATACGATAGCACAGCATTACTTCCTATGCATACATTTATGTTACTTATGATTGTCAAGGTGTATGTTTACATGAAGCTCAAGGTTCAGTGGAGGGAAAGGAAAGGCCTGGTGAAGAGGTCTGAACAATATCTGAAGAGAGAAAAGATTTTCTATTTCTTAATAAAGAAAGCTTGTGAATAATTAAATTAAGCAAAAAGGTGGCTGCTTCTAGCTTGCTGGAAAGACATCAGTGTATCCACTGACACAGAGCTGAAGGCAATAGGTCCTACCCTGGAGCTGGGTACTGGGAAAAGCAGCCCTTGTGTATTTCAGCAGGGGATAAGAACAGTAAATGGCTCCCTCCTTATGGAGTGGTGTATTGTGGCTTCTCTAAATACTCCCATTTGCTTAGGCTGACTTTGCTTGAGATGATTTTGAGAGCTGATGAAACACATCAACACTATACTTTAGCAGGGTTGTAAACCATTAAACCAGGATGCTAGAATGCCTCTGCACTTACAGCACTGCAATACATATACTGAGGACAAGAGGAGAACAATAAGGTATGTCTCTGACTCTGAACAGCTGGCAACCCTGAAACCTGGGAGAATTAAATGGTTTTAGCAGTGTGCTAGCCAGAAAGTGCTCTGCTTTGTGACAGGGTAGTGGGGAACTTTTCTGTAATCATCTCCTTACAGAGTTACTCTGAATGTCTCCTTTCTCAGACTGACTATGAAGTACATTTTCAAGGAGCAGTGGGAAATAGGAATAGGTAGGGAAAACTGTTTTAGGTTTTTAGCATCCAGATGCCTTTAACAACTCATTAAGTAGACCAAACTGCAACTTATTTCTATTCACATGTGTAACTCTGCTCCCTTAATTTTCCTCCCTGGTTCAAGAATGATCTCAACTTCATTTATTCTCAGTGGTTACAGGGAACAGTTATACTGAAAGTAATATTTAAGTTTTATTAATAAAAAAAAAAAAATTAAACCCAAGTTCTTCCAAGAGGTATTGAACTGTACATAACTACAGCATGCTCATAGTTCTTTACCACCTACTGCATTGTCAGGCTCTCAGCTGCCCCAAATAATCAGACTAATAAAATAAAGTACATAGATAATCGATGTTGGCAATTATTCTATACAGAACATCATTGAGAAAAGAGCTCACAAAGAGAAAAATTATATTCAAACACTGAAAACGGAAAGAGTGAAAATATTTAACAAACCTCAGCTAGCCATTTCATGCCCACTGTATTGCTTGCCTCATCATTCTCCCTCCCCCCTCAAATAAGGACAGTAAAAAAATCATTAAAATACCTTTGAACTTGTGAAAGACGGCCCATAGCTCAGCAATGTCAGTGGCAAATGTAATATCTGTGTCGAGGACAATGACTCGCTCAAGATTGGAAGGTAGAGTCTTAGTCAGAACCAACTTCATCAGCCCATAAATCCCAGAGTAGTGTTTGTTGGGGATCCAAGACACTTCAGACTTGACAGGAAACGGGAAGTCAGAAAGAGGAAGAAAAAATAATCTTCATTAGAAAGAGAAAATTTTCCTGACACTAGTTTCTTGTCATAGTGGAAGATCTCTGAGGTGGAAAGTCATCTAAAAGTCTTTTTTTTACATTTACATTTACATAAGAAGCTCTGAAATACACTAAAAGCTTTGGGATAAAAAGTTCTTTGAGGCAACCTCTTCACAAAATATAACTAAAATTAGTTGAGCCTTTCTGGTCTCGTAGAATTCATTCTGAGACACCCACATGTCCTGATAAAACTGAAATACATCTTTAGTCTAAAACTTCAGGTGTATTGTACATTACTTTCATTTTCAACAAAAAGAAGTTGTCATTCTCAAAATCTACTGTGATGCAGAAGTAACATGCATAATATTTTCCTTCAATTTTTTATAGATTTAGTGGTCAGAATTTCAAAAGACCAGTCACTTGAAATACTGGGACAGAAAATTGCAAAAAAAATTTGTTTCTTACAAACTTAAATTTTCCTTCCAGCTTTAAGTTAAAACTATTGAAGTCCCACAGACATGCTCAAAAGTAGAGAAAGTGGCAGAAAATTGAAAGCCACATTTTTAATTTTTATGTATTGAATGTGGCAAACTCAAGCATTTTCATTTCTACAGTAAGAGCTAAAAAAAATTTGTACAGCTTCTAAAATAAAAGTTAGGAGACTAAATTCCATAATGCATTGTACTATTGGCACAAGGATGTTCCATGAGCTGTGTTTAGTTTTCTGTGAGACACAAGTTCTAAAATATCAAAAATTTATGCTTAAAGCAGGATATTAGAAGCTTTTGAGAAGTTCCTGTTTCCCTGTCTGAAACTCCTCTTGTTTGTTTTAAGGGGCATGCACTAATATTTACAGACTTTAAGTTTTCCATCAAGTCGTGCGCTCAGTAACTTCAATTAGAATTTTGTCTAAAAAACACTTGAGTGAGACAGATTTCAGGATTTGTCCTCTCATGTTACACTTTGGAGAAAGTAGGCAGAAACTCACTGTATTCATAACACTGAGGAGATTTATTCTGTTGTTTAACTACCTTGTTTCTATTAAGCATCATTGTACATTTTATTATATGGAACAACATTTGCACAAAAAAAAAAATCATTTCCCCCAAAATCCTTACAGAAAACCTTCTGTAAGAGAATGAGTTCATACATTTGGAAGTTGGAAGCATGGCTGAAGAAAGGCTAATAATAGGTGCTTAGAGCACATTTCCTTTTGAATATAAAGTAACAAGGCTTCTGATGATGTAAGCTGACCTCCTCTATTCCCTTTAAAATGGCACGCAACTTTTCTCTATATTGTCAGGATTCCTGTACCAGGGCAGAGCACTCTCCCACTACAAAGTTCATTAAAAAGACAGAGGAAAGTAAAACAAGCCTTTAAGAAGAAAGATAAGAATTTCAAGGGAAAGGCTGGAAAAGCAGATTCTTATAAAATAAAAACAGAAAATGCAAACTGAAGTGTGAAGGTTTTGTTGGTTTATTGAAAATTCAATGCTCCTCAGAAATAGCTTCTGTGTGTAACAGACATAATTTCAAATTCGTACCCTCACAACTCTATTTATTTGTGGTCCCTGCTTTCCCACATGGTGGCTTTAGGAAGGGATCATCACATCATGGTATATCTACTTTATGCAAAGCAGTATCTATTTTGCTTCTGTAAACCATATTGTTCTGAATCTGCCACTTTATATCCTTGTGCTAGATCCGTCATACCTGACATGTTAAAAGTGTAAGACATTTTACAGACTTGGCCTTGCTTCTACCCATTGCTGTGTTATTAATTTCGAATGGCATGTCCTCCATTTTATTAGCTGAAATATTTCTCCAGAACAACACCCAGTGGACTTATGCACCCAGTGGACTATTCATGGAACGTATGAACCTCTAAAAAGGTAGGGGTTCATATGTTGTATGAATAGCCTGACACAAGCAGGGAAGGTACAAGGTGGCTGGAAAAGTAAATCACCTTCAAAGCGCAGTTTTCTTTGCTCCCAGGATTCCCAATTTCTAACACCACTGCCATGTATCACTGCAGGGAAGAAACCCTCATTTGGCAGTTCCTTCTGATAGGGCACACAGAAGCCAAAAGCCTGCCATCCAGAAGCCTTATGTGAAGGTCTGAAGACATCACTTTTAAAAATTAAAGGGGCTGACCCTGTTCCAAATGGTCCATCACAGCTGGCTAGCACATGTTGGATTTGAGGACATGTTGAAGCCTGGACTCTCAATCAGTTCAATTTATCTACAGTTTCCTCTCTTGTGATGCAGAGTTGGCTAAGACACAAACTGTGATAAATTTAGGGTAAAAATTCATGTATGAAATAATAATCCGATGTGTAATGAGAATAATGTTAATAAAAATTGTGAAATCCAGTAGAAGGCTAATCGTTCCCCCCCCCAGCCTGCCAATCTCAGTTGCAAAGACAGGACGAGAATCATCAGACTAGACAAAGACACCGGCCAACCTTGATAAGAATCACTTCCTCGCCAATGCAAGGAGAAATTCCTTCTTGACGACGATGCCGATCTCATCAACTCTCTGGCGCAACAAGCAAAATGAAATCAGCATAAGACTGAACCGTGAAATTGACATAAGAAAAGAGCTTTCTCGGAATGAAACAACGGGACTTGACAAGATCCGGGAAGGCCATCGAAAAGAAATTCGGACTATTCAGCCCATCCTGGACACCTGGACTGCCTAAGGGCAGAAAAATCCTATAAAACAGTGGACTGAATGCCGCACCAGCATGGATTTGGGCGTCTTGTACATCAGTGCGGACCCCTATCCACCCAGCGCGGTGCTGACATTTTCCTATTTTTGTGGTTTTCTCATCTTTCTGGTGTTCGATATTCTGTTATTAATAAATTGTCTTTTATTAATCCGATATTTGCCATTGCATTTATAACAGATTTGGTGCCGTGACTCGGATTCGGAGGAAGCTGCGGGGACCTGCGATCCAGGAGGGTACCCCTGCCGATTTCGGCGACCTGGTGACTGAGGAGACCCCGCGGCTCCACCCGAACCGCCGAACCAAATTTAGGAATGAGAAAACCACAAATTAGGACAGGGGAGAGAACGGATCCGGGGACAAAGAGAGCTCGGGAAGGCAAAGGGCCTTTGGAAAAGCCGCGGCTTGCAATTGCTCGTAAAACGTCTAAGTGCATGAAGACATCCACGCAGGAAAAGGAGCTGTAAGTACTGCTGGTTGAGTGGGTGATCGGGCGAGTGTGTGAGACGTGATCTGATCACGAAGCGAGTGTGGACTTCAAGGTCGCATTTCCGTCTTCCCGCGAGGGGAACGGTCAGCCGCGAAGGAAGCGATTTCATGTGAAACTCTCTCACATCGCTCGTCAAAACTGGGACTAGGGAAGTCTCGGGGACCGATCATGCAGTGGGCAAAAAGGGGAAGGGTACATCCTGTTGAGCTCGGGAATTGGTAAACCCTTTTTGCCAGCAGACCAAGGTAAGGGTCCAAAGAGAATCCGAAAGGATTGAGAACCGATCAGGAACCCCCGGCACGGCTCGCTGGAGGGGTGAGTGATCGAAAAAGCCCCATCCCCTGAGAAAGAACCAAAGACACAACGCACAGGCAGAAAAGTCGACTTGCAGGGAATTTTGAAGATTTGGTAAGGAAATTCGCGAAACATGGGACAGAGAAAGAGTAAGCCCCAGAAAAAGACCTCAGAAAAATCCCCCTCTGGTAAGGGAAAGGGAGCCATGAAGATCCCTTGAAATAGTCCCTTGGGGTGGATGTTGGAACATTGGGGAGATTGTCCACAGAGAAAAGAGAAATCCAAGGAAAGAATGATTTACTATTGCATGGATGTGTGGGGTGGTGAAGAATTGAGGAACCACCTTACGTGGCCAGTAATGGGATCATTTGAAAGTTGGACATGTAGTGAGTTAAATCGCTACGTGGAAAACAAGAGCCCCTCGGACCCCGAGGAGAGGGAATACACTCGGCTTTGGCTAAACACCCGAGCGGGTTTGTTCCCGATGAAACAGAAAGGGCGGCCCGGAACTGGGACCGAGCCCTGGGAACCCCTGGATCACCTCCCACCTCCCTACAATGGGCTGAATTCCCCACCCTCTCCAGAGCAAGTGGTGCCCACAGCTCCTTTGGATCCTCCAAACCAACTTTTGGGGGCACAGGCATCTCAGGTGGGGAGCCATGCCTCCCCTCCATTGTCCCCACTGGCAGTTCCCTTGCTGCCATCCCCTCTCTTGCCTCTTCCATCCGGCCTGGGTCCGTCGGCGGCGCCCCCGTCGATAGATGCCATGGCCACGGGAGCCTCCTCTGAGGTCCTGCCTGCGCAAGCTTGGGAGCACTCTCATTCACCTTTTCCGCCGCCACCAGGGTTGGTCCGAGCGGAGGAGAGACTCCCCTTTGCCGCACAGGTGGCAATTCCGCCCCCGCAGTCCGGGAGAGGGAGACAACCCACTGCTACCAGTTCTCCCCCTGCTAGCAGAACCCGATTGAAAGCAAGGATGATGGGTGATGAATGGGGAGAGAATGAGAATGAGGGACACAATTTACTTCCACTGAGGGAGGTACCAACGGCTCCCAGGGTCATTGGGTTTGTGAATGTACCTCTCAATACAGGAGATGTAAGGGCGTTCAAAAAGGAAATGGGGCGATTGTTGGATGATCCTTTTGGTGTGGCAGATAGGTTGGATGAGTTCCTAGGGAGCAGCATTTATACATATGAAGACCTGATGGCAATCCTGAGGTCTCTGTTCAACAATGAGGAAAGAGAGATGATAAAACAGGCGGGTATCAGAGACTGGGACAGGAGAAACCCACAAGGGACACCCGGGGATCAAAAGTGGCCCAGCTCTAGCCCGAATTGGAATGCACAAACAGAGGACGGGAGAAGGAGCATGATAGACCTGAGAAATACCATAATCCAGGGCATTCGGGAAGCCGTCCCAAGGGGTCAGAACATTAGTAAAGCTTTCAATGAATGTCAGGGGAAAGAGGAGTCCCCCACTGAATGGATTGAGCGATTGAGGTGAAGTCTACAGATATATTCTGGGACGGACCTTAATTCCCCCGTGGGGGAAGTGCTGCTCAAAACACAGTTTGTAGCGAAGTCCTGGGAGGACATTCGAAGAAAGTTGGAAAAGATAGATGGCTGGCAAGACAAAAGCTTGCAAGAATTGCTGAGGGAAGCCCAGAAAGTTTACATGAGGAGGGAGGACAAAAAACAGAAAGTGCAAGCTAAGGTTTTGGTAGCAGCAGTGAAGGAGGTCCAGAGACAGGAGCAGGCTTCGGGTAAGTATAAAACCTTACCCCGAAAGCCTCAAGGCCCCCGCAAGGCAACCCCAGACACAAGAAGGGAACTGCCTGAGTGCTACTATTGCAAGAAGGCAGGACACCTTTGGAGAGATTGCAAGAAAAGGATGAAAGATGAAAAGATGTTTCAGGAGGATTAGGGGTGTCAGGGGCTCTTCACTTTGGGGACCAGGACAACTAACGAGCCCCTGGTAAAATTGAAAGTAGGTCCCCAGCGTCAAGAGACCGTTTTTCTGGTGGATACTGGGGCAGAAAGGAGCACCTTGCAGTGTTTACCGAAGGGGTGCACAGTCAGTGAGGAGAAAGTTGTGGTGGTGGGTGCAAAAGGGGATCCTTTTAGAGTACCAGTGATAGAAAGCGTGGAAATTGAATCGGAAAATAAAGTCTGCTTGGGGAGTTTGTTGTTGGTGGAGGAAGCTGATTACAACTTGCTAGGGAGAGATATGATTATCGCCCTTGGAATTAGCATAGTTGTAAGAAGTTCCGATCTCGTGGTGAAAATGTTTAGGCTCACCGAGAAGGACGAGGCAGACATCAATCCAGAGGTATGGCACTCAAAAGGGGAGGTGGGGAAGCTAGAAATAGACCCCATTCACATCATAATCGAGAATCCCAAGAACCCTATACGGGTCAAACAGTATCCCATTCCTCTAGAAGGGAGAAAGGGATTGAAGCGGGTAATCGATGACCTTTTGAAGGGAGGAAAAATAGAGCCATGCATGTCCCCCCATAACACCCCTATACTGGCTGTGAAAAAGGCAGATGGAAGCTATTGGCTAGTTCAGGATTTGAGGGCAGTGAATGCTCGAACCAGGACTAGGTTTCCGGTGGTGGCCAATCCATATACTTTATTGAATCGGCTCACGCCTGAGGATGTATGGTATAGTGTGATTGACCTGAAGGATGCATTCTGGACTTGCCCTTTGGATGAGAAAAGCAGGGATTACTTTGCTTTTCAGTGGGAGGATCCCGATACCAACAGAAAACAGCAGTTGAGATGGACAGTGCTTCCCCAAGGATTTGTGGAATCCCCTAATCTGTTTGGGCAGGCTCTGGAACACCTCTTGACTCAATTTACCCCGAAGGCAGGGACAAAACTGTTGCAGTATGTGGATGACCTGCTAATAGCTGGATCTTCTGAGGAAAGTGTGAGGGAATGTACTGTGGAATTGCTGAACTTTATTGGAGCTAAGGGTCTGAAAGTTTCAAAATCCAAACTGCAGTTCACGGAGCCCGAAGTGAAATATTTGGGTCATTGGCTGTCCCAAGGGAAAAAGAAATTGGACCCTGAGAGGGTTGTGGGAATCATTGCATTGCCTGCTCCAAAAACTAAAAGGCAAATACGCCAAGTGTTAGGGCTCCTGGGATACTGTAGACAGTGGATTGAAGGTTTCAGTGAAAAGGTGAAATTTCTGTATGAAAGATTGAACACCGACAGGGTGAAGTGGACTGAGCAGGATGAATTGGATTTCCAAAAATTGAAAGAGGTCCTCATGACGGCCCCAGTACTGACCCTTCCAGATGTGAACAAAGAGTTCCAATTGTTTGTAGATGTCAGTGGACAGACTGCACAGGGAGTCCTGACTCAGGAATGGGCCAGCAAGAGGAAACCCATAGAATTTTTATCAAAAATCCTGGATCCTGTGAGTCGGAGATGGCCTACATGCTTGCAGGCCATAGTCGCAGTGGCACTCCTGGTGGAAGAGACGAGGAAAATCACCTTCGGAGCCTCTCTGGTAGTTTACACCTCCCACAATGTGAGAAACATTCTACAACAAAAGGCAGAAAAGTGGTTGACCGACTCCAGGCTTCTGAAATATGAAGCCATTCTGATCAGCTCCCCGGGATTGGAGTTAAAAACCACCTCAGCACAGAACCCTCCACAGTTCATGTTTGGAGACCCCTCCAAGGAACTGCTGCATGATTGTGCTGAGATCGTGGAACTCCAGACAAAAGTAAGACCAGATTTGGAGGATCAGGAATTGGAAGGGGGAGAAAAATGGTATGTGGATGGCTCGGCGAGAGTAGTGGAAGGGAAAAGGAAATCAGGGTACGCAGTGGTGGACAGCAGAACGGGAAAAGTGGTGGAATCGAGCCCCCTGAGACCCGAATGGTCGGCCCAGGCTTGTGAGCTTTACGCTCTCCTGAGGGCTCTCAAAAGGTTAAAGGGAAAAAGGGGGACCATATTCACCGATTCTCGATATGCGTTTGGGGTGGTTCACACTTTCGGGAAGATTTGGGAAGAGAGAGGTTTGATAAACACAAAGGGGAAAGGCTTGGTCCACGGGGAGATGATTCGACAAATCTTGGAGACAATCAGGGAACCGAAAGAGATTGCGGTGGTGCATGTGAAAGGGCATCAGACCAGATTGCAATTTCAAACGCGTGGCAATAACCTGGCTGATCAGGAGGTAGAAAGGGCAGCGTTGCTCACAGTGAGCATCCCCGAGGTGGTCGGGGAGGAGGACTCCGAAATCCAAATATGTCCCTCAGAAAAGGACATTGAAGGATTCAAGGAGATGGGAGGGGCATTGGAGATGGGGAAGTGGAAATTGCCGGACGGGAGGGAATTGGTCCCGAAAAGTGCGGCCAGAGGGATCCTGAGACGTCTGCACGAACAGACCCACTGGGGAACACGAGCACTGGCTGACCAGTTTCTGAAGTTCTTTGGGTGCAAGGGAATCTTTGAATTGGCAAAACAAGAGGTACAGGGGTGCGTGACTTGCCAGAAAGTGAACCGGTCCAGATCCAGACAAGCGGCTTGGGGAGGTCGTCCTCTTTCGTACTGGCCGTTTGAAAGGATCCAGGTGGATTTCACTGAATTACCAAAGGTCGGAAGATATAGGTACTAATTGGTTATTGTGGACAAATTGATACACTGGGTAGAGGCGTACCCAAGGGCAAAAGCCATGGCTCAAACAGTTTCCAAAGTGTTGCTGGAAGAAATAAGTCCCCAGGTACGGAATCGTGGATTGCATAGATTCAGACCAAGGGACTCATTTCACCTCAAACATCATAAAACAATTAACCGAGGCCTTGGGAATCAGATGGCAATATCACACCCCCTGGCACCCTCAAAGTTCAGGGCAAGTAGAAAGAATGAATCAGACTTTAAAATCACAATTGGCAAAACTCATGTTGGAAACAAAAATGTGTTGGGTGAAATGCCTTCCCCTTGCTTTGTTGAATGTGAGAACCATGCCTCACTCTGATACGGGGCTGTCCCCCTTTGAAATGTGGTATGGGATGCCATACAAACACGGAATGCCGGTGGGATATCCCCGAGTCAAGGATGTGCAATTGCAACCTTAGCTCATCACTGTAAACAAAAATTTACAGGAGCTTCGAAGGTGTGGACTCATTCCCCAAAGTGCCCCTCTCGGGTTTGCAATCCATCAGATTCAGCCAGGAGACAAAGTGTTGATCAGAACTTGGAAAGAAATTCCTCTCGCCCCGCAGTGGGAAGGACCGTTCCTGGTGCTGCTCACAACTGACACTGCAGTTCGAACCGCTGAGAAGGGTTGGACTCATTCATCAAGGGTGAAAAAGATCGAGGACCCAAAAGCCTCGGACTGGAAGGTCACCACTCCTCCTGGAGAACTCAAAATCAAACTCAGGCGTCAACCTAGATGAACAATCAGATAAGTTGCAATACTCCAGATTGTGAATGTTTTCCTTTAATTCATTTTGAGTGTGTATACTGTAAACAGGTTTGGGTCACCCACTGTTGGGGAGGGAATCGACCTAGGGGTTTGTGTACTAACTGTCTAGTCGAGAAGCAGGATAACACAGACTGTCTCTTAATACTTGCCACTTGGGCCGGACTTTTGGAATTAAACTCTCCTGAGTGGTACCAAATTTTCAAAAAGGGAATAAAGGGGAAATTGGACGCTAAAGCAGAGCCTTTAGCAGTTGAGTGCCGAAGGACCATCAAAGTACCTTGCCGAGGGGATACAATCAAATTATCCCGGTGGGCAACCTACAAGAGAAGGTTTGCCATCAGGACCACACGGGCCCCTGAAGCACACTCTTGCGGCCGAGAAGATGGTTTACCCCGCCGTATGTTCACATACGGGCGAAGGGCAAGGCAGAGGGGTTTTTCGGTGGGGAATCCTGACGGTCCTGAGCCTAGCCGTGTCCTGGGTCAAGGGGGCCCTTCCAGGGGCGCTCCTGGGGGAGAATCCTCCCGTGAAGTGTGAATGGTGCTTAACAGCACCAGAAACCGGGCAGATAATGGATTGTCCTCTGGAAAGGCAGTTGGGTGATTGTTGGGCCAATGGCACTCAATTTCACCTTTGTGAATCGGAAAAAAGGGTCCGGTGCCAACGCTCAGGGGCAAGTCCTAAGGGCGGACTGTTCAGGGATCCTGCTCACTCACTCGTTAGACAGAGGCGCGAACTCGAAATTCCTTACCCAGTACAAACATGCCAGCAATGTAAGAAAACTGTATGGGTTGGAGGAAAAAGGCAATCTACTTTCCTTGCCTACTACAAGGTGAATCCCCTGTGTTACGACAAAACGAAACTGAAAATATGTAATATGGGTGGAAAATTGTATTGGGAAGGGAAGAATCTCAAACATGAGGAAATAGGTTCCTTTGATTCTGAACCCATCATTTTCAATTTATTGCCTCCGGGTGATAATCATGTGTGTTTGCAGTTTGACCAGGCCTTTTGTTTTTCAAAGAACGAGGAAGGGATGGACCCTGAAAGTAAAATGAAACAGGTAATGCTGGAACTCAGGAGGCAGGAAGCTGAGGCCAGAAAGAGGAGGATTGAGCAAGAAAGATTGAAATCGCTCAGTGAACAATATGAGTAATTGGAGAAGCAATATGGGGACGGGGGATTTCCGGCCCCTAACCAAAACCTCTTTGTAGAATTAATGCAGGAGATAGCCACTGAGTTGGGACTGACGGATTGCTGGATCTGTGGGGGATTAAAGTCAGCCGAAAGGTGGCCCTGGAAAGGAGAAGGATTAGCCCCGGAACAGCTTCTAAAACGGGAAAGCTCAAAAATATCAAAAATAGTAAAGAGACCGGAGGGATGGATTTTGGAAAAAAGGGTAGTCGGCACTATCTGCATTAGCCGGGAAGGGAAGGAGTTCACTGATCTGGTGGGTTATACTCCTTGCATAAATACCTTAACGGTGAATGACAAGACACGGGTCTGGCAACCTGAACCACCCTCTGGATATTGGGGCAAAATTCGAGAGAAAGATTGCGAATGGTTTGAGACCATGGGACTTTGTTGGCATAAAAGTCCCGGGGCTAATCCGTTTCAGGCATTAGTGGGACTGAGAGAGTACTGGGATGAGCCAGGCAGAACCAATGTAGGCTGGAAAGCTCCAGATGGGATATATTGGATTTGCGGAAAGAAAGCTTACAGCGAACTTCCCCGGAAATGGAAAAGGTCCTGTACCCTAGGCATGATAAGACCCTTTTTCTTCACCTTGCCCAGGGCCGAAAGCAATTTGTTAGGAGCACCTCTTTTTGAAACATTGAACAGACAAAGAAGGGAGATAAGGCGGGAGCTACCTCTAGCTGGAGGCAACCAGAAATGGGGAGAGGAGGAGTGGCCTGCAGAAAGAATCATTGAGTATTATGGGCCAGCCACCTGGGCGAATGATGGCAGTTGGGGATATCGAATGCCCATTTACCTATTGAATAGGTTGATTCGGCTGCAAGCAGTGGTAGAGGTGGTTTCAAACCACACCTCAGATGCCTTGGAACTCCTGGCAAAACAGCATTCGCAGATGAGGGCTTTTGGTGTACCAAAATCGGCTTGCCCTAGACTACCTGTTGGCAGAGGAAGGAGGGGTCTGTGGCAGATTCAGTGAATCGGAATGCTGCATTGAGATCGATGACTACAGGGAGACTATCAAAGGGCTAGCCCAGGAAATCAAAAAGGTGGCCCATGTGCCGGTCCAGAAATGGAATTCAATCCTTCAGGCTTCATGGTGGGACCAGCTGTTCGGACAGGGGGAATGGTGGAAGAAGGTAGTGTTTTTTATAACATGCTCCATCGCAGGCATCATCTTCCTCCCGTGTCTGATCCCTTGTTTCATTCGACTGATACATTCAGTCATCCAGGGGATGCAAATAGCCTCCCCTCCCATGGATCCAGAGGCAGCCCAAGGGAAAACTGTGTCCAAAATAATGAAGCTTGAGGAAGAAAAGGGTAAAGGGAGGGCCGCAGAGGCCCTAAGGAGATTCGAAGAGGGGCGGAAGCTCCAACAGGGTGATGAATCCTCTCAGGAGGACTGGGAAGAGTGTGATCTTAATTGGAATTGAGGTCAATAAAAAGAGACGAATTTTTAATTTGATGAATTATTAGGCGGCGGACCGTGATAAATTTAGGGTAAAAATTCGCGTATGAAATAATAATCCGATGTGTAATGAGAATAATGTTAATAAAAATTGTGAAATCCAGTAGAAGGCTAATTGTTCCCCCCCCAGCCTGCCAATCTCAGTTGCAAAGACAGGACGAGAATCATCAGACTAGACAAAGACACTGGCCAACCTTGATAAGAATCACTTCCTCGCCAATGCAAGGAGAAATTCCTTCTTGACGACGATGCCGATCTCATCAACTCTCTGGCGCAACAAGCAAAATGAAATCAGCATAAGACTGACCCGTGAAATTGACATAAGAAAAGAGCTTTCCCGGAATGAAACAACGGGACTTGACAAGATCCGGGAAGGCCATCGAAAAAAAATTTGGACTATTCAGCCCATCCTGGACACCTGGACTGCCTAAGGGCAGAAAAATCCTATAAAACGGTGGACTGAATGCTGCACCGGCGTGGATTTGGGCGTCTTGTACATCGGTGCGGACCCCTATCCACCCAGCGCGGTGCTGACATTTTCCTATTTTTGTGGTTTTCTCATCTTTCTGGTGTTCAATATTCTGTTATTATTAAATTGTCTTTTATTAATCCGATATTTGCCATTGCATTTATAACACAAACAGAGATCCTTAATCAGTCCCAGCCTAATTTCTTCATGGCTTTGCTATTCAGGAATAATGTAACAGTTCTAAATTCATGATAAAGGAAAACTTACTCTACACAAGAGAGCTGTGAGGGCTCATTCTGTGGATACTGCATAGTCTTATGAGAAGAAATACACAGGCAAAGTGTTGGAAGAAGTGCTTAGACCTTGTCCTAGTTTTGGCCAGGGTGTGGAGGTTATTCTGTATCACCTCAAATCATTGCTGAGGGCGGGGGGAAGAAGGGATTCTCTGTCTTCTGAGAAGAAGGGTGTGGCCTCTGGTCGAAAAAACATTTATCTAAATATTGTCTAAATACTTTCTGTAATTTTTTGTCTGTAGGATACTTAAAATGGCCCATATATGGCATGTTTGTGCATCATCTGCTAACAAGCTAGATCACAGTTGTCTTCACAGAACAAATATTCCTAAAAGGTACATCAGCAACCTTAAAAAATAGAGTTAGTAAAAGACGGTGAAACAAAGCAGTGTGACATACTTTGCCATTTGTATAATTCCCAGTTTAGAAGAAATAGCACACCTTGGATCTCAAGCTCTCAAGATCTGTGTTTTTGTTCATGAGAGAAGAGTAAAGAAAAGCATTTAGCTGGTGCTGATATTGATTCCTTTAAGTTAAGTGAAATAGCATCTACTCACTAAAGGTCTTTCATCAGAACAACCTTTATTCTTTTCATAACTGAAGACTGAAAACACACTAAATATCTAAATTATTTGAATATAAAAATCACAAGCCCATGCATCTGCATGGAGCACATAACTGACCACCTGGTAAATGCCAGAGAGCAGGGAGCAACAGTCTCCAGGTACACTTCACTGGCAAGATGTCCTCCTTAACTGCGCTGAACCTCTGGGAAAAGCTGACTAAATCACAGTTGCTGTTCTGTGCTGGTTTTGCATTGATTGACATTTGGTGAGAAGAGAAGCCACACACGGAAGTGATTTTTTTTCTAAGAAAAACAGCTTTCTCCGTGCTTGACAAAACCAATCAGTGGCTAGTTTTGTATACTGACACCTTGTAAAACCACCAGGAAGCTGAACACACCTTTGTGAACATATACGTTAAAAATTGAACAAACCTTGGGAAAATTTCTCTTTCTTTCTGGCCTGTTGGCTGCCAGGCAAGGATGAGGGAAGAGAAAGGGCCTCATCCCAGCCGGATTGGCCCCCAGCATTTTTTACCATCCTGCTGCCAGGCTGCCTCTCCCCTCCAGCGCAGCCCCAGGGGCTGTCGGGCAGAGGAAGGGAGGGGTCCCAGGTGCATGGTGTGCAGCTGCTGAGATCCAAGCCGTTTACCCCCCCGCAGCATGGCTTCCAAAGAATCCTCCACCTGTAACCAGCTCTGGCTGCCACTACTGAGTCATCTTGCTGAGGGGGTGTCCAAGTGCCGCAAGAGATCATGTGGCTGATACCAGGGGTGGCTCTACAGCTGTGCAGACTGGCCCTGCAGCTGAAATTGAATGCAGCCAGAGCCTCTAAGATCCTGGTCCAGCCCCAGCGCAGCCTGAATCTGTGACTGCTTCAGCCACTGCCCAGCAGAAACCATCAAGGATGCTCTGTAGGCCCCAGCTGAGATATTAACTCTTTCCTTGCACAGGTGAAACTTGCAAAACATTAAATCTTCTCTGAGTGAGAGAAAAGGACAGAGTGAAGACACATAAAGACACAACATGGAAGACATCAAAATCAGTGAAGGAGGAGTCAAGTCCCAGAGAAGACTTGACTGGGATGAGAAAGAGGAGATGCCTAGCCTTGGGCTGAAATTCTTTTGTAAGGCCATGGTGATGGACTGTGATATAGTAGAATATCCTTTTAATTCGTGGAAGACATGTATGGGAAGATGAAGAGCGTTCAAATTGCAGATATGAGCAAAGGCATTTGTGCTGAATTAAGTAAATGTTGAAGTAGCTGTGATCTCATGAGAAGCTTGAACAGAGAGAGAGATGA
Source organism: Zosterops lateralis (assembly GCF_965231275.1). NCBI lineage: Eukaryota > Metazoa > Chordata > Aves > Passeriformes > Zosteropidae > Zosterops > Zosterops lateralis. The sequence continues at coordinate 21,265,623 of NC_139765.1, forward strand.
GATGAAGATCAAGACCTGCCCCCAGGGACAGAAGATGACCTCTGTTCCCAAAGATAAAATGATCTCAGAGAGAGATGAAGAGAACCTTTGCTTTTGAACAGCTCATCTGTAAAATGGTATCCCATGAATTTGACATGGCCCATGAATGCAGTTGTGGGAAGGCTGCATGAGATGGGAGAGACTTCACAAATGCAGATTCCCAGGTGGCTGCTATTTTTGAGAACTGAAGCCATGAGAGGACTGTTTCTTGTGGATAAGTCTCCATGACATAGCAAAAGAGACTACTTTCCCTAAAAGAACTGACGAAAGACTATTTTAGAAGTGGTCAACTGACCTAAGTGCCAAGTTTTCTCTCTGTACATTGTCAGTGGGAAAGAAAAGAAAGTTGTGGGGGGAGGAGAAATGTTTTGAAGGTTTTATTCTGATTCTTATTATATTTTTTTCTGTTCTTGTAGATTTGTTAATAAAGTGTTCTTTATATTGTTTAAGTTTTGAGCCTGCTTTGCTCTTCTCCTAATCCCATCCCACAGCAGAAAAGGAGTATATAATTCTAGTGGGCGCTCAACCCACCACAATAATTGGTGCATGGCCGGGAAATGAAAAATTGGTAAACTAGAACCACTACACTAAATTGGTGTTTCTGCCTAGTTTCAACCTGAAACTGCCACATGTGCGCAGCCTGACTCAGCTTTCTCACAGTTGCTACCACTGTGTAAATGCTCATTACAGTTCACAGAAGTGTCGTTTTTAACAGAGAAACCTGATACAGACATAGAGCTTAAAATCAAGTTTCCCTGTTTCCTTGACTGAGAGAGGGGGAAATGGTGGCTTGTTCTCTGTGTATTAACTGTATAGTGACTACATTCCCAAGTACTTAAGATATTTTTATTTTTAAAAACACTTGAGTCTGTTTGCCCACACATTACGATCACAAACCACAACTCTTGTACCAAGTCATCACAAATATATTCAGACAGACTTCAACTCTTATATTGTACTTCTTTAGGGAACTACGTCACTTTTTAAATATGCTCCTTTTCCCCACAAATAGATGATGGAGAAACTTGCCCAGGCTCCCAGATGAATACTGACTGTTCCACCTGAGCCTCTTTGAAAGAGATGGAGGCTTGGACTTGTAGGCTTAGCATAAAACAAGTTTGGAAAACAGCACCAGCATGAACAGAATGATAGTAACCAACACAGAAGGACAAAAATCTTTGGAGTGCCTGTATTGTTTCAGAATATTTGACCACTGAGCTCAGTAGCTAGCATCATATAGTGGATGGTGGCAGGTGCCTACTGAAGATTGTAAACCCATTAGAATTCTACACCAATACTACCTCCATATAGATTCCCAACCTGCAGCAAGTTGCACCAAATTTTTGAGCTACTGGTGGTATTTTTGTTGATGAATAACTTCTGGTGGATTTTTCATCTGTCAATTAGGTCGAATTAGGATGCAGTTTCATATTTGGTAAAAGTTCAATTCATTATATTCCATTATTATTACATTTCTATTAAACCTCATCGTCTTCAAGGTTATCACTCTTGCATACCAACATACTTTGTTTGTAATTATGATTTGCTGCACTCACCTTTCCCTTTTCCACATTACTAAAATCTTGATAAACAGAGCAGTGAGATGAAGCTCAAGAAAAGAGATCATGTATTTGCTATCCTACCCTAGTGCTTGTTTACATATACATTGAGAAGCATTAAAACAGTAGCAAGCACAAAAGCAGAGGAAAGCTAAGGCTATATGGGACTGTAGGACTGTACATTTTTCTCTCATTGTTTACCATCTTCTCTGAAGCACTGGAGGTTGACAGCCTAACAGCCTGATTTGCTACATGCCTCTTAGATTGGAAGATGATATATAACAGTACCGTTAAAAAAAGCTCTCAAAAGTTTTAGCTAGCAACTGCATAAACTTAAGACTGCATTTCCTTTATATAAAAAAAAGTTTATCTTCTAAAAGCACATCCATTAAGGACTTCTGATTACTTCCCCACCAGAAGAAAATTCTATCCTGACTTTTCCTGATGAATGGGTTGTACTCCATATAGCATCACAAAATCACAGAATGAGCTTGGAAGAGACCTCTGGGAGTCATTTGGTCCAACCTCCCCCTGGCAAGCACAGCCACATAGAGCCAGTGGCATAAGACCATGTCCAGATGGCTTTTTTTTTATGTCCAAGGATGGGGCCTCCATAATCCCACTGGGCACCTCAAGCCAGTGCTTGGTTATCCTCACAGTAAAAGAATGTTTACGTTCAGAGGGCTCCTCCTGTATTTCAGTTTGTGCCCACTGCCCCTTGTTCTGCCACTGGGGACCTCTGAAAAGAGCCTAGCTCAGTCTTCTTCACACCCGCCCTCCAAGTATTTATGAACAATGAATGATAAGATCCCCCCTCCAAGCCTTCTCTTCTCTGGCTGAACAGTCCCAGCTCTGTCACCTTTCCTTGCATGTGAGGTGGATCAATCCCTTCATCACCTTAGTGGCCCTTGGCTGGCTATATTATTTTCATGTCTCTCTTGTACTGATATGCCCAGAACTCAGCCTGGAGTCAGCCCTCCAGGTGTGGCCTCACCAGTGCTGAGCAGAGGGGAACGGTCACGTCCCTTGATATGCTGTCAATGTTTCGTCTAATGCAGTCATTGTTGCAAGGGCAAATTCCTGGCTCATGTTCAACCTGGTGTCCACCAGGATCTCCAGATCCTTTTCTGCCAAGCTGCTTTCTAGCTGGGCAGCTCTTAGCATGTCCTTGGAGTAGTTTCCATGTGCAAGATTTTGCACTTCTTGTTGAACTTCATGAGGTTTCTGTCAAAACACCCTTTTCTGTTAAATAGTATTTTTTTCTATTTACCTAATGGAATTCCTCACTGTCCCACAGAATATATAGCACCATAGAACCATCTGGGCTACAAAAAGTGCTCCTTTTTCAGCATGGTAAGATGGAGTTTTGTCTGATAAAGTCTTTTCCCTGGCAGCATGTCCTTAAAGACTTTACCGTGGTAAAAATGCACCCTTCAATACTGTATTGATTTTGTCACTACATTCACTGGATTTTCTAGGTATGCTTGAGGAAAAAAAAAATCAATCAAAATAATCCAGAGCTATGACACAGTATCCCCTTCCCCAGTCCAAATCAAACCCTTGCTTCTCAGCTGACTCCACAAAAGCACCACCAAGGTGAGTGCCTTGCAGGAGCCTGTAGGTCAGGCTGGCTGGAGTGATGCACCAGGCAGAGAATCAGCAGCCCTGGAGGCACAAGGTGCCACTTGCATGCCTCCTCTCCCACCTCAGAGGTGGGCTCATAAATGGGATCAAACAGAACCCAATTCCATCACCATCCAGACTCAATGGCTGCAGACTCCCTGTTCTGAGGGAACAGCCAGCAGCAAATAGAAGAACTAAAAAAACAGAAAAGGTGGAGGGAAGTAGAAAATGCACTCTATATATTTTGCCTCTCCAGAGCCTTCAAGACAGGTTTTACCATAAAAAATAGCTGGCATCTAGAACAGACATTAAAATAAAGAGGAATGTGAATCAGGTTTTGTAACAAATTACTCAATGGAAACATGGATATCCAGAAGTATTCGGCATCTACTTGCTCTTAACCAACTCAACATACGCACCATCCTCCTTGAAAACTGCATCAGTCAGATGATGAACTTCGAAGTCTTAAAAGAAGGCAAACAGAGCAAAAATTCCAGGCCACAGTAAAAACACAGAGTGATTTAAATCTGCACAAGCTGTAGCTGAATTGTATTTGCCACTGATCTGAAAACCAGTGCAATCTACATGGTGAAAGAATTTCCAGCAGGAGGTATGTCTGTGAAGGGAAACGAGCCAAAATCTTCTGTAGTTGTTGGCTTCAGGCAGCCCTTACAAATGTCCCAGGCATGGGAAACTACCCTGAAATTCTGATGTGTGAATCAGGTAATACAAATTTTTATTTCCTCAGATTGGATAAATAATTTTCTAGATGCAGCTGACAACTTGTTTTCACAGCTTTTTCAGTATCTGCTTAGTGCTTTGCTGCTACTATAAACACTACAAGTAGCAAGATACTGTTTTTTAAATATGGGGCCTTCATTTAAGACAAAGCTAACAGAACTGGGGCTTTCACGTCACTTCTGAATTGAAGGAAAATACTGCCACCACTTTCATGATGATCATATCTTGTGATTTGCAACATAAAGCATAAAACAAGGGGGTAAACAAACAGTATTGATTGCCTGGCACAGGAGAGGAAGTTTTCTTGATGCACGATTTTTCTCATCACTGTTTTTCCCACAGGTAGAATTTCATCCTGCTATGAATATATGGCATACCTCTTCCCATATTACAATGTAACTCATTGTAAATGAGTTACAATTCCAGCAGCACTAGCACCGCTCAGGGTTAGTTCCAGGATAATCCTTCCCATTTTACATTGACTATACCTCACAATGTCTAAGGTCTTTGCAGGGACACGTGACTGATCCCCTTTCTCACTCTCTTGCTTCCAGGAGAGCACAGACCTTGTTGCAGAGACTGGATTAACTGAATCACTATGGAAGGAAACACATAAGTTAGCATTTAAATATGGGTAAATATTCATGCCTGTCTTTAGCACATTCCTTTTCTACAGATAACCATAATAATAGAAAAAACAATCTAGATTGAGAAATTCCAAGTCATCAAAGATCCTGAGAGGAAGATTACTGTCACCACTTGTTACGGATTTCCTCAGGAAAGGAGGGCATGATGTGTATTTAGACCTTCTTGAATTACCCTAACTGAGGCCTGGTTGAGGCCTAGCTGAAGCCTAGCTGGGGCCCAAGGCCTATGACACAGCAAAAATTTCTCAGTTAGTTGTGGCATAGTTAGAATTAGGTATTAAGGTGTTTGGGAAAGATAATAGGGTGTTGAAGGTCACTGAATAGAATTGTTAGTATGCAGGTGTTAGCCACCTTAAGAGTAAACCAAACAATGTGTGTTTACATTCCTTCCTCTGCTGTGTGCCAATGAAAAGGTTGTTACATGTATAAACAATGTAGAATAGTATATAAGTTGCTACACTGCACGTAATAAAGGGACTTCATAGAATTAACCATATTGGTTGTGTCTACATCTGTCTCAGTCCAACCCTCTCTTACCGGCATCCCTGGCTTCTACCAGCAATAGTTTTCTCAGAATGAATGCCAAAAGGAATCTCCTTGCATCTCACCTTCAGAAAATCACTGCCTTTGCTCCATCCTTGTCAGGCATCCAGCAAACCTTAACAGAAGAGCCTTATTTAAACAAAACCAGACTCTTCTATTAATGTTTGCTGGATAACTTCTAACTTCCATACTGAATTTACTTTTTTCCTGGCTGATTCACAGGTTTTGATTGTACTGGTATTCCACCCCCATAACAAGTCCTTACTATTTATATGAATGGTTGCCAAGGAAACCAAAAATCCCACAAAGCTGGGTAACTTTTCTAGATTCAGAATTTCTGGTTTCTGAGTATTTTAAGAAATAATAACTTGCTCTAAGAAACAACTGTAAAGAGAAAGGAATTTATACATGTTTGCTAAAATAATTTTTCTATTTCTGCTGGCCTTTGTGGCTGTTCTTGCATCACAGAAGCACTGGTGACTTTAGTAGGATTCTGTCTCATCTTCCACTTTAACAAACAGATGATATCTTCCACACATGCCTGCAACAAGTCTGGATACAAATAACAGTGAGCCAAAAGGTTGAGATAGAAATGGATGATTATTTGAACCTCTGGGTCCTAGATAATGTAGAGCAAATGCAGAAACTGTGCAGCAAGCCACAGCTGGAAAGGAAGATTAGATATTAAAAAGGCAGAAAAAACAAAACCTCCAAAATCAGCATCAGCATACAGCAAAGGAAAATAACTGCAAATTAATTCTTATCTCTGTAGCAAAGTCCATAACACAGTCTGACTGATGTTGAGGACTTTTCTTCTTCTTTTTTTTTTTTTTTTATTTTCTTGCCAAATCTTTCACCAATATGCACATGCACAGAAAGGGCAGACAAGTGAGAAAAACCTGATTTAAGGATGCTTCTTCAAAACAACTTCCTTAACAACAAAATTAACTGAGGGTGCCAAAAGCTTATCCATGCTTTATATGGATGCAACTGCAGACATAAAGTAAAACTGACGGCGGGGGGGAAGGGGGTTAATTTTTTTTTTTTTTTTTTTTTTTTTTTTTTTTTTTTTTTTTTTTTTTTTTTTGTCTCTGCCATTTAGGTAACAAGACATTCAGCCTTACAGCTTCTTCAGAAAAGAAAGAAAATTATCAAAACGTAATGCACCTACTGGGATTTTTAAGGACTATCTCACTCCCCTTAGGTATTTAACTGGTTTTTCTCCCACCTTATTTAGCCCCATAAAACTCAAATGGTCAGTTTCTTTTGAGTCCTTTTCTTTACTCTCATTTGAGACTTTCTAAATTTCTCCACAGTTTCTTCCTATCTCCAAAATGCTGAATGACCTCTTTGTTTTCCTCTCTTCATTTGTGCAAGATGAGACTGCAGAATGGAAAAGTCTGGCCAATCTCAATTAGTGTTGTTTCTTATTCCTTTGAGGTCTCTGGTCACAACCCCAGTTGTTTTCAGTGCAGGAATCAAGGGTGGAGGACCTAAACAAAGCTGGCACCCCGAGAGAGGTCAGTGGGAATCAGCCAAACACCAGCCTCCCAGTCCCACCTCTACAGAAGAGGGAAAAGTATAAATCTTCCCTAGAAGATAAGATAAAGCCTTTTTTCCTTTCTTCCTGTCAGTGAATGAGTGAAAAAAGACAAACAAGCTGAAGCAGATAAAATGGCAAGAAGCCAGAGCTTTCTGCTAAAAGCTGACTGACAAGTAGATCCGGCTAGAATTTGCCCAGTGGTGAAAACTCATGGCCTTTCTTGCTTCATCTGTATGGAGAGATAAGAAAGATCAATTACCCGCTTTAATTGCAAGTGAACTCAATCATGAAGCTCTCTGTGCTAATTCATCAGGGAGGATACAAATCCATGAAAATATTATCACTGTCACTTTTTTCACTTTAGTAACTATGCAAGTACATAAACACTAGCTGCAGCCATTCCATATTCTTGCACATTTCCATGCAGCTCTTGGGGTCAAAGCCCAGAGGCACACAATCTGTACTTTGCATGATGTCAGGATAACAAACAGGAGTCATAAAGATACACTGTCCAGATTAAAAAGCAACATTATGTCCTGCATAAACAGTGTTTTGTTGGATAGACAACAGCTGCAACACAGTGACAAAAATTTATCTGAACTGGGATTCTTTCCCTATCGAAAAATCCTTTTTTAAGGATAATGAAAGCAGGTTGCAGAACAGTGACTGTGACTATTGCTAAACAAATAATGCCTGGTAAGAGATTTCTGGTCTAAAAGACTAGTTACCATGTGCAAAAAATTCCCAGCCAAACACCAAGAATGTTGAGGGAATTACTTTCCACCCTTTTAAGCCTTAAAGATCCCCATCCATTTTGTATCCATACAAAACAGTATTCGACAGCCAGAGTTGTAAAATAAAGAATCATAGAATCATAGACTACTTCAAGTTAGATGGGATCCTTAAGAATCACTGAGTGCAACTCCATGCTCCTCAAAGGACTACCTAAAACTAAACCATATGACTAACAGGCTTGTCCATGGTCAGGCTTGGAGTCATGACCAGAGTTCAAAAGCTGTGTGACATGACCCTGGGGAGCCTGTTCCAGTGACCGACTACTCCCAATGAATAACTTTCCTGATGTCCCATGATGGTTTGTGGAAAGGATGTGGGAATGCAGCTTCCACCAGATCTCTGATATCCTAATAGAAAGTCAAAACATAGCAAATATCTATGAGAAAAACGATCCATTCTTCTATTCAGAAGAAAATCTCTACCTACTATCGGGCATCTCACCAGTAAAATCACTTTCTGCAGACCTAAACTTTTACTGTTTCTGCTTAAAGAGTAAGAGTAGTAGAACTTCAACAGCTGAAAATGCTGCACCAAAAAAGGCCACTAGTTGTTGGAACACACATCCAACTAGTGGAATAAATTCTATATCCCATCAAGAACTCTTACGTCTCTTACTTTCACCAAAAGCAAAGAATTTGCAGGAAAACAAATCATTCTCCTCTCCACCCTGCAGAGTTGGTAGCCAGGTGAGTGGAATTTCTTATATTGCAATTATTGCTTCATGAGAACAAAAATTACATGAAGCAGTGTTCTTTTCTCCAGTCCTAAGTATTATAATATACTAAAACTCCTGGAGAATAAAATACTCCAGGAATACATCTAGAATAAAAAGAATAATAAAGGATAAAGGTACAATTAGGAACAAGCAAAACTAGCAGCTTAGTGCAAGAAGCAGTGAATATGACAGGGGGCAAAAAAGAGTTATTTTTCTTTGTTATTAGAAAGAGTTACGATGTCTCTCAAACAATGCAGCACTGATTAGAGAAACAATCTGAAGAAAATAAAGACATTGGGAAAAAGACTCCTTCAAAAGCAAGAAACATTGAAGTTCATGACATCAGTTTAGTTAATTGCCCTCCTTCTGATTAAATATCATCAAATACTTCAGATAGCAGTGAGTTTGCAAATGAATAGGGTTTAAATGAAGTGTCCATGTAGCAGGCATGTAACTCTTACAACTTCTTGAAACATCTGTTTGAGGGCTAAGACTACCAGTGGCACCCTAATTCCATATTATCTTGTAGTTTCACCCTAAAGAACATCAGATAAAATTACAATCCGACAAGTGAACGCAGGTCCCAAATGTCTCATTAAAACAATACAGATGGAACTATTTTATAGGCTTTCATCTGTGTCAGCTAAAAACTGTGGAATCCGTTCAGCTGTGAAAGGGGTCGAATATGAAGTAATGGAGGAGTATATGGGAAAATTACCAGGGGATCAAAATACTAGTTAGTTTTCATCTTTTTTTCTGAAAGGGTGAGACCTAGACACCATCAACTTAATCTCAAAGAATGAAACTTCCACAGGACTAAATCATCTGATATGAAAAGAGGCAGCTCTACTACAAGAAATGAGTCAAGTCAAATTACCATCAGTGGGATCCCATTAATAACCTTACTATGTATCTTAAAAAATGAAATCTTGTAGGACTGTGGATTGACCTGAAAGTGATAACTCCACTAACAGAACCAAAATTTCTCAATTTAGAAGTTCAGATGTTCTCATACTAGGTTGACTCAAAAAGAGGTAATGTCAATGGCACTCCATTAACAATGTTATTACAGATCCACTCCCCCTCCCCCATCGTCTTTAAAGCAAGTAATGAGACTAAAAGCAGCCTGGACGCCCTTACCTGGACTGAGATGGTTTCAGAAGACCTATAACAAGAGTGACTTCAGCATGAGTTTGTGCTGTGCCAGGCACACAGCACGACTGTCATTTTAAGTGCTGTGAAAACACATGTCACACAAAAAGGTGTGCCCAGACAAGGTGAACGTAATTTTTCTCCACAAGAATGACTATTTAAGCCCAAGTCCTTCAGAATATTTTGTGCCTAGAGTGCCTGCTGAACTGCTCCATGGGAGGTAGCTCACATCTGATCTACTGCCTAACAATTCCCTGAATATCAGTTGTTTCTCAGAAATAAGCCAAGACCACATACTTTACAAATGAGGAAATCTAACCATTTCTGCTCTCTGGCTGTGAATTAAGAATGTTCTTGGAGTCCTTGCAGCCTCTATGTTTTTCAGCTTATCGATCAGAGATGGAAATACATATAATTCAGTTCTTTATAAATCTAGAAGCAGAGTTCACTAAACATTTTGATAAAATGTTCACATCAATACTGATCCTGACTAGGAATGCCTTGAGCAGTCACTGCTGATCTTCTGTAAGTAATCGAATGCCCTTTGACAGGGAGGTGTTCATGTGAGCAAATGAAAAGCCATTAAGATCTAAGACCATCTAACTCTAGTCATTATATGCCTACCTAGGTTTTTACCTGCAGGTAAAAGAAAGAAATGGTGATGGAGCACAGGATGATCATTAACTCCCCCCAGCAAGTCCAGGGAATATACAATCTATACTCCTCATGCAGATCAAGCTATTCAAATATTTTCTGTAAATCCAGTATTAGGACAGCAAAATGCTCTCATTTCTCATAGGCAGATGATAATATTCTGAGACAGCAGTTGTAATGAGAATACATGGAACAAGTGAGAGCTACTGAAGTTAGATAGAGACATTGTGTCATTTTCAGGCTTTTCCAGGGCACGCTTTTTAAATTTTTGTCAAACTATAGTTTTGGAATAATTTTGAATAATTTTTTGAATAATTTTTGGAAAATCTCATGTGCAGTTATTCATCTTTTTCTCATTCTCTGCTAAAATTGCCTTCCCTAGAGGTGCAGCACATGTTGCTGCAATGAGCAATGTTTAAGAAGCTGAATGCAAAACAAAATTTCTTGCTGCTGAAATGTCAGTCGGCTACTATGATACAAATGTTAAGTGGAAGAGAGTTGGCTCTTTAGTCCTCACTCCACATATGTTACAAAGAGCAGCTGCTTCGTCTTCCTGGTGGACATAGAAGAGAACAACTGTACTGCTTTTCCCTAGAATCAAGAAAAAGATGGAGCTACAGAGGCCCACAGCAATTAGAACTAAATTATAAAACCACCAAAGAACTCCAATGTTTTTTCAAAGCATCATCAACACTAGGAAAGTACAAGGGGTTTACAAAGTCACACATGAGGCTTTCTTCTGGAATAGTACTAGAAGCACTGCACAGTGTAATACAGAAGGCAGACTAGGAGACCCTTGAAAGAGGCCCAGGAAATAATGCACCTTCTTGCATCACACTGGGCTTCATCTCAATATCCCAAACTTTAACAGTTCTAAAACTCAATTTAACCGATTATATTTGTAAATCTGAAGAGGAACTACATAAAAATCTGCCAGAAACTACTCCATGTTCAGTATCTTGAGTATCTTGCCTCCCTCCACAGAATCAGAAGTGACATTCCTCATGAAAGCTACATGCCACTAAACAGATGACAACTGCTAAGTCAAAAAGGCACTACAAGTCCCATTATCATGACTAATTTCTGACTATCCTCAGTGATTCCCATGGCACTTCTTTCCGACCATCTATTTACAATAGGTAGAAATATAAGACCCAGTCTGATTTTATGTAAAATTACTTTCTTCATATTCTAGGTCTGAATAATAACAGAAAACACATCTAAATAACAGTCTCTAATGTTGCATGACGCTTTTTTTTTTTTTTTTTTTTTTTTTAGAAGAAGAAGGACTGGGAGGGCAGAGGAAGTACTGCTTAGGCTACTAAGGATAGATTCTGACCTCTTCACAAAGGTTCCAGTGTGCTGGGGAATTTGAATTGCCATCTGTTTCTTGGTGGATACTAATTTCCTCCCAAACAGTCTGAAGGAAAGTATCTTGGCTTACTAAACTAGGTCCGTTAATTTCCAGTTATCTGTACTGAAAACCATGGATAAAAGACCCTGTTCTTAGCATGGTAGTGCTGTGTCACAGCCACAAGCATATTTTATCACCTGAGACTTCAGGCCTGTAATATTCAATATGTCCATTAGCAAATACACAAAATCTCAACTGAAAGTAGAAATTCAAGTCTAAAACTAGGTCACACAAGTCATAAAAATCTGTAAAATGTTTTGATTATAGTCTTAGTTTTCCAAAATCTTGAATTTCTATATTTTAAAAAATATAAAGAGAAGGGGAAAGGGCAGGAAGAAACAGCAGTCTATGCCTATTATTTAACTGATGTTGTAATTCTCCGGGGGAATAGTTTTTCCCCCCAGTGTTGGAGTCCAGGGCATCCCTCTGGGTGCCTTGGATGGTCACGGACCTTGGTAGAGAGGCCTGGGACCTGAGAAAGAGGGTCTGGGGTCTGTGCAGGGGGGTTTGCCTGGCACAGAGCCCAGGAAGACACAGTCTTTGATTTTGGTCCATGCGAAAAACTTCCAAGCAGAGAAGAATTGCAAGTCATAAATGTGTAACAGATAGCAGTGTAATTAATCACCAGGTAGAAAGTTTTGTAGTTTTGGGATTTTTAGAATGTAGATGCAAGGGGACAAGATGGAGGAATTTGGAGGGAACCCTGAGTTCTTCTTCTTCTCCCTTGGCATCCATCTTCTGCAGTGATGTGGGCACAAAGTAGTTTCAGTGATTAGGTCAAAGTAGAAATGACCCTTCATGTATAGGTGATAGACATTGGCACAAAATGGTAAATAACAGCCACGTAGTTATCTGTATAAAAGCAGAGTGACCTCCCATCACGGGGGGAGTCACATCGTGTCCGAGCTGCTGTGAACATCTTGGCCAGACACAGAGAATTGTAAGATAAGAAATTAATAAACAATGCGAGAAACCAAGAAAACCAAGACCTTGAGATTCCACATCATTCTCGTGCCGAGCCCAGACTCAGACTCAAATCCTTCAGAGGTTGGAGAGGGAAAAACACTCCCTTGAACCAACTCAAACCACCAGCCCTGGAATCTTGGGCAGAGAAAACCATAAATCCCGAGACCCTGGAACCCCTGGAACCTCCTAACCATATAGTTAACCCTTCCTTCCTTCCTTCCTTTCTCTTCCTAATTGGCTGGGGTCCAGCCATTCCTTCCTGTGAAGAAAATTATATAAACCTCTGCTTTTTCTTGTTCTCTCTTTCCCCCCTGGAAGTCTTGAAGAATAAACGCCTGGGACAAAGGTCCTGGGAAAGAGCCTCTTCTGATATCTTCTGTCTAGCTCCTGGTATATTTCCCTCCAAAGCCTCCTAAAGACTGAGCAGCCAGAGCCCCCTGGGAGGCCGGCGGAGGGCTAATTATATCACACTGACATGTGTAGTAGGCCAGTTTACAGAAAGACAAAAGCTGGTGAAAGGCAGGAGCATTGCAAGCCCCGTATAACGTGACAGTTTTAGATCAAAACCTCAGTGCCATAGAAACACTTTAACTGAATACTTACTGCTTCGTAAATGAATGTAAACATAAACAGATGCTGTGTTTCTCTGTATTGCATTAATAGCAATTAGATCTTGCATATGAAGTGGAAAAGAAATGAAAACAGTGTACTTCTGCTTTAAAACTTTGTGTGTTTGCCTTTGAGGCACGCAGTGAACTACTTAACAGATAAACAACCCTACACTGCCTTTAACAATATATAATCTGCATCCAGTGCAATGCAAATACAGCCAAACCCTTACAATCCATGATAGTTCAGGGGTCAGTCACTATTGCTGTGAGGTTGTTATGGCTGGCTGCAACATCCAGTAGAACTTCTGGACTAGAAAGATGGTGGAAGGCAGGAGAATGCTTACCAATTTTATTAGTCAAGGTTTTATCAATACTGCTTATGGTCCTTCTGAGCTTGTCTCTCTGGCTAGCTCTGCTCCTCAGATACCATATAAACAAGTTAATCCTTTGGGTCCAGATTTCAGACAGAGATGTGACCTTGCTTGGAAGAAAGGAGCAGCTCACACTTGGTGGTACTTAGGAAGGTGTTTATTCAGGGCGAAGGCCCAGGTGGTCAAAGCGTGAGTGTGTGAGTGTGAGTGAATCTTTTTGGCTCTTACTTGCTTTTATGAACAGGGGCGTTACTGATGGAAATGAGGGGGAGTGACTTAGGTACAGGGGGGTTTGACATTGCCATTTAGGGGCAAAAGGGATATGGAGATACCTGAAGCCTTGGCCAAACCACATGGCTCAGCCAGGGCTATCAAGCACCAGAGAGTGTCCATGATAAGATACAGCAGGTATAGAATGGACTGGGCCACAGCTATTAAGGAGATACAATAGGGGGAGCCAGGCCTATTATCTAGCTAACGACAGTGATTAAGGAAAGCGGGGTGGGGGTGGATGAACACTTACAGAAACTGGGATACAAAAATTATACAGAAATTTAGAAAACCCAAAATGCACACCGCAACAACTGCTATCATTGTCACACTCTTAAATTGATGTGCAGAACACCAAGCCAATAATCTGTTCATCAAATACACTCTCACATCTTCCCACCTGCCAATCAGAATCCCTCTCTCCCATGCTCAGCAGGTGGTAGCTGCCATTCTGTTAGAAGTATTTTTTCATCATGGTTACAAAATTGGTACATGGCAATATTACAATACATACAGCCTACCACTACTGTCATTCCGTGGAAGAGCTTCTGCTGGTATCCAAGGATTTCATGGCATTTGAGTTGCTTTTGGTGCAATTTGCTGCAAAGAGACTCACGTACTGAGCATACTTTAAAACAGCTAACATTGAGATTTTGACTTAAAATAATTTTTGCATGGACAATACAATGTGCCAGACAGGACGTTTGCTGTCTAAATGGTAAAGGGAGTCTCCATAGCAAGGGTTCTTACAGGGTCATCTTAGCTGGATTAGGTGAGATTCCCTAGAAGAGGTTTCTATACAATTTTTGTAACCAAGCTGGCCCATGGTTGTCCTACCTGACCATTGCAAGATATGTATAATGTGTTATTATAGATCACCTTAATCTATGTACAAAACATTTCCTAACTACCTGAAGTATGTACAAAAGACTGTCCTACATGATCATTTCTACACATGCAGGAACTGTTGCTATTGATTGTCTTACTCTTGTACAATTAATTAACTTTGCAGCAGGAGGTGTCTGTGAATATTTGGGACAGCCAGATTCTTTGCCCAGGATGTTAATCGACATGCTTAAGCATACAAATTGGTCTAGGCACAGCAGGGTCTGCTTGGGAAGTCTCAAGAACTGTCTGAAATTCCCGCTGGGACCGCTCCTGTAACAAGCTGTCAAATACTTCTTGTGCCAGCAGTTCCATCAATCACCTGGTTTCAACTTGGGCTGCCATCTCAAAACAGTCCTTTATCTCATCTGTGCAGACAACAAGCCTGGAAGTTCCTGGACCACTGTGGGAATGTAAGTCCACTGGGGGTGCACACAGGCACAGCCCTGAGAGCCAGCTACATTACAACCATAATTAAAGAATTAAAATTTATTTCTCTGCTTAAATCTCATAGACCTTGCCCATTAGCTCAGTTGGCTAGAGCATGGTGCTAATAACAGCAAGGTCATGGGTTCAATCTGTCTGTGGACCCTACACTTAAGAGCTGGACTCAATGATCCTTGTGGGTCCCTTCTAATACCAATATCTGACCTAGTGAACTATCTTCAAAGTTCAGATGAAAGTGGCTAAGAAGTAACTAATTTACTGAAGTAAATGCCCAAAGATAGGTGATCTTTATGCCATGCATTATCTGAGTTTGGTTGTGCTGGATCAGACCATTGATTTTGACTGAATGGACAGACGTCAACAGTTCTGATAGGAAATCACCTAATGCAGTACTGGTACTCAGATTTGTGGTCCATTGTTTCTGGGAGCAGTAAAAGCTGGAATATTGTCCATCTATATAGCAAAGAATGGATCTTTTCATATTTCCCTTTCAGATCAAATATTCATCTACTACAAAAACCTATTCACCATCCCTTCAAGTTCATAAATGATTTGCAGCACATGTGAGCTAAACTATTTAAAGGAGATAGCTTTTCTGCTCTAACAGTGATGAAGAGACTGTATCTGGACCATTTACTCACAGCAGAGCAGGCAACTGCTCATTCTGCATTCTGCCTTCTTCAGTTCACCTGATGTTGTCATCAGTGTGTCAGGCAACATCTGGGAAAATCAACTCACCTCATCTGTATTCCACCCATCATATACAGTACTGCCTTAGCAGCTGTTCCTTCTGCTCTGGGGCAGTGCAGATCATAATGGATTTAATGCCTGTATTTCCCTGTGAGTGAACTGACATGAGATTCCATGTTTAACAATGAAGCATAGAAGCCAAGTGCCCAAGTTGCATGCCTTCAATAGTTTCTTCTGGAGTTTCTTCATGTAAGGCTGAACTGAAAAACCCACAATACCCAGGCAGCCTGATATTTGCAAATCGCTGCTGTAATAGATTAATGTTTCACAGGGTTTTTTTTTTTCTTTTATTTAATGTTCAAAGAAGACCATTTTCAGTTTCCAGTTATTTTGTGGGATGCATTGCTGTAATAGATACATCTACTGCCCTAGGACCAAAGCTGACTAACACAACTAAAGCAATCACATAAAGTGAATTTGTACTGCCAAATAACTTTCCAGTTTGCAGTCTCAGCCATATGTCACCACATAAATTTGGAAGAGTTATGTGTGGGCCATACTGAGTAGAGCAAGAATCATTATCAGTAGCCCACACTTCAAGGATGCTTATTGCTGATTACTAACTGCACATAGCAAGTTTAGTTAATGGGAGAGAGTTCACAATCTGAACAGCTTGTAAGTTGAGGGAGAGCCTTTAAGCACCCATCTCTCTCCCTTGAGGTTATTGGCAAGGCAGTGGGGAGAGGCCAACTTATGCTGGGGAAGGTTACAAGAATCTTAGTAGATCTGTCTGTCAAAATCTTCAAACTAACTGTAAAGAAATACATCCAGCAAGCTGCCATCTTGACTGTGTCTGACCCTTTTCCTGGAAATACTGTTATTACTGCTCAGTTAAGTCTTCACCTCTTCTGTCCCATCCCCTCATGTGCCCCAAGCAAAGATACACTTTCCCCTGGACATTTTTTCCTGTGCTCCATCCCTCTTCTAAGCAGGCTGCTGGTAATTTGGCAGCACTTGCTTCCAGGGAGAGAATGAACCTAGTCTCTTTGTGGTGCAACAGGAATGGGAACAGCTGTATCATCCTGAAAAAGGAAAAATAAGTCTTCTCTAAAATCTAAACGTAACATCTGACATGCTTAATTCACAGCAGCAAAGTAGATATGTTGGTTTGCTGGACCTAGAAATTCTGATATAACCCATGGTACCTTGTCTTCCCTTTCTTGCTGTCCAGTGTCCAGTTTTCCTCTAAAACCTGTGAGAAAACAACAGCCACAGCCAAGACCAAATTTCTATGCCTTTCTTCAGGACACTGGTTGCTCTAACTCTAAGCTAAACAGCATGTACTTTAAAAGCTGCAGGATATGTTAAGAAACATTGCCAAATACCAAATATTTTAGTCTCCAAATTCTGCCTTTTAAAAAATTAATACAGTACTGGAAAGTGTTGTCTGAATTCTAAATAGCTACTTGAAAACAAAAAAGCATCTATACTATTTATGGAGGATCTAGTATTATGTGCTCCCTTCCACTGTTTGAGCAGGAACAGAAGCAGAAGCAGGACTTTTCCCAGGACTTAAGGGCTTAATTAACATGCTAGCTCCCGCTGCATTAGAAGAAGGAGGCTATAAGCTCATACATATCCAATGAAAAAAACCCAAACATGAAATGAAATGTTTTCTGTAGCTGCTAAATGTGTTCCAAAACAACTGAACATTGGTCAGTGAAAGCTAAGCGGAAAGTTCTCATGATATTACTCAGTCTAAACCCTTTTAAAAGTCAGAAATTGGTATTGATTACAGGTTTAAAAAAGAACTGCAGAGGGTCATTTAAACTGAAACACAGCATACACTGTAACAGTGAATCCATAGATCATTTCAGAGAAAGACAGGCTTTCTAGTAAACATCCAGCATCAGCTCTATGTTTTCTTAACACCAGGCAGCATAATATAGCTCCCAAGAGTGCAGGTGAAATACGTGAACCCAAATCACTTATTTAATTCTCTCTAGGGGCTACATAAGAAAAAAATGAGATGAGCTCCTACAGCTGTCTGTAAACAGCTCCTCTGTCATCTTTGCTAAAACCTGCAGAATGATCTGGATATGAACCAGCTTCATTCCTGGCTTTTTAAAACTGTTTATATTTATAACTCTTCTCTCCTTTGGCACTGTCTGTCACATTCTCCTATGCTCACTATAATATACTGTGGTTTTTTTGGCAACTGATATCAGGGAAATTGCTTGGTATAGAGAATGATGAGCTCTGAACAAGAGGGGTAAACCTGGAAAGACCTATTTATGCATCAATACCTGCATCCAGCTAGAACGTGGTCCTCAACCTAAAAGCCTATGGGTTACATGCAAGATAGTCTACTCTTGATTTAGGTCACCAGTCATATAAAAAATTAAGGCTGAGTGAAGAGGGAGGGACAAAACAATTTTGCTCTGTAGCCTCATATCTGCTCAGTGTTTTGCCTATAAATCAGAAATTTAGGGATCACTGAAGTAAGCTCTCTTGGTTATTATTTAGATAACTAGATTAACTAGATTGAACCATACTCAAATGACCAGAAGGAAAACATTGAGAGGTCTGCCTTACCCAGATGAGAGGCTAATTAAAACCCCTACAATTTGCAGAAAAGCACATGTAACATAGACATGTACAAGATTTATAAGAACAAACCTCCTCCTTGCTATGAAGCTATAAAGAACAGAAGGAAGATCTCTGGCTAATTAGGTTATTATCAGCTTATGGCTTCATGTAGAAGAACCAATGAAAAATAAAACCAGAAACAAATATTTTTCTCAAGAATTGCTTTTTTCTCTTTTCCATCTCACTCTAAAGGTTTCTGAATTCAATATTTCACAACGTGGTGTGCTTTCAATTTCCCCCTTAAAAAGTACACCAATTTGCTAAATTTTGGTTTTTTCCTTGTTTCAGGGCGCTGTTTGGAACAGTCTGGTAAGTCATACAAATTACTGCCACCAACTTCAAATGCTAAAATCTGAATACTTCATTCTACCTCCACAGGTAAAGGACATACAGCTCAAAATCAATGCAGTGCCTTCATGTTCTGACAAATTTTTCAACTATGAAAGGATAATAACTTTGAGTAAGCAATTTTTCCCCCCATTGACTGAACTCTTTTCATATTCATTCCTTTTGGAAGGGCATCCAGATTAAAAAGGTAGCCATTGTACTAATGCTACCTCATCAAAGTGTGTGTACTTAGGGTTTTCACACACCTGTGCTTGAGGAATGCAGGGCAGTTGAGTGTTTCCAGTAACAGACTTGGACTTATTGAGCAAGATACTTAAGATTCCATAATTGCTACTAGGAAGAAGTATTCTTGGAAAACCATAATGTGATCAGATGGACAGCCAGAATCCTATTGCTAGCAGGTAAACTTCTAAGCTGCTAAACAAAATATTTAATTAGCTGCTCTCATTCCAGAGCAACTGCACTGATTTTAGCCATTTAGCATCTTCTTGTTAAGTGTAATTGGGGTTACAATCATGTCAGAATTAGTTGTCATCAGGGAGAATATTTTTAGGCAGCAGAATTCCCCTGCAATTCACCAGTCAAGGGAGATGAGGAACAAAGGGATGACATCAAATCAGAAGTATATGACTGACACCTGCATCTATCTGTCTTTACCTTGAGCTCATCTGCATCATAGAAGTCTATACGCACAGCAGGGACCATCCATGTCTGGAACAGAGTTGCCAGGATCTGTTTGGCAATTGCATCTGCGATGAGGTGAAAGTGGAGTGGGTTTCGCCTGATATGAGAAGGGAGAGAAACGTGTTAGTTCAAAGGTTTCTAATTCCTGTTCTTAAAGGACAATATCAGAATTTACAAAGCTTTATCTAATGTGTCTAGGATGTTGAGTTTTGAGTGTGCAGCATGTCTGGTGGCATCCTGCTCTGTAGCCAAAGTGCTGAGACACAATTTGAATACATGTGACTGCAATAAAATACTCAATCAGTTTCTGGGTGGATATGAACATACAGATCCTCTGACTTCAGCAGAATGTGATGATTCGTAACAGCTAAGAGTCTTGTCCCTTGTACCAGCTCCTTAAAATAAGACCAAGTTAATATCCCTTTGGGGACTTGAGCTCTGGTAGTGATTGTTTCAGTTTCTAGGTGAACCTGGTAATTTATCTTTGTGGTAAGAACAGTATCTGTGGAGAAATAAGGGTGCAAGGAAGGTTAAAAAGTAACAATTTGAATGAGATGAAATTCTGGAACCCTTGAGTTTACTTAGAACTTTTCTACAAAGCAAACTTGAGGAATCAACAGTTCCCATAGGAACCCAAAATTATATGTTTCAGGGGAGTGCCTTCTAGCTATTCATTGGCATAATGAATGGAATGGAGATTGCAAAACTCACCACATCCTTTTTACTAAGCGGAGGAATCATTAAAGAAAGGTAGAAAGAAAGGAAACATTTTACTTCAAAACACCAGATCTGGGTTCACCTCTGTAGTTACAGGACTTGGGCTAACTGAAAAGCTTCAAAACACGATGGGTGAAGCCAGTATCAGCAACGGTGGCAAATTCTGAAAAAGTGTATGGATTTTTCTATACCAAAAACTTAGACATCATAAATATCTTGTTTAATTTCCTCAACATCCATCTCTTTCTGGGAGACAATAAGAAAATCTTCTGAGGTAGGAAACCTACCAGTTGAAGTTAGTCACAAACTGTAGTCCTCCATGTTTACCCCTAGCTTAGCAACTTTCCCTGTCAGCAGAAAAGGACAGACTTTGAAAAAAACCACTAAGAAGACAAATGATTTATTTAGACTTTAGCATGGGATCAACCTTTCTTTGATCACTATAGTGGAATAGTGAATTCTCATTTCTATGGAATTTGTAAAGCTAAATAAGTGTACTTGTTAATTGGTGTTTTTCATCTAACAAGAGAAGTATTTAGTTTCAGATGTTGATGAAAGTGGAAGATGAGTGACGCTACTACATTCTTCAGAATGAGAATGAGAAGTGAGGAAATCTATGTTAGTTCAGGCCAATATACTTCCATTACATTTTTGGGCTTAGCCCAAAAAAAGAAAGCTATTTTCTTCTCCATTTTCTAGATTAATGAAAAATGTGTGACTTACTCTTTAATGTTTCTCTTCTAGCTTTAATGAGTAATGCTGCTTCCCACTGAACAAAGTACTCAGGAAAATGTAAAAATACATATCATAACAGTTCATAGTATTTTAACAGACTTCTCAGCAGAAAGAGGAGATTATTGTGAGAAGCAATGTTTGACTGGATTTTGCAGTGTCAAAAATACTGCACCTAAGATCCAACTGAGCAACCAGGGCTGCCAGTGAAGCTGCTGCACTGGCTTCAAGGACACTGTGGATCACATTATGTGCTTACAGGAAAAGCAAAAAAGGGCTGGGTAGAAGCCTTATATATGAGATAATCATGATGGCAGAATAAACCCACAGGTGATCTGCCCTAAACAATATCCAAAACACTAAGCCACAACAGGCTTTTCAAAGGACAAAGGTCTTTCCATCTCCAGCTTGCCCTGCAGGGAGGAGGGGAGATGTACACGCATAAGCTGCCAGCAGCTGAGTGTCCCATTACCAAGCTAAAGGGATCACAGCAATTATATCTGCTTCACCAGCCCATCAGGAAAGTAGAAGAGGACACCCTGGCTCATGCAGATTCCACAGTAACCAGGCATCTTGCCAAGAAAAAATCAGGAAATACCAGTGATCAGCAACTACATCTCATTAGTAGAGACAAGGCCAAGAGAAACAAAGTACAACACCAGTGGCTTTTGGTACAGGCAAAGCAGTATCTCAAGACAAACAGATGTTCAATATCAACATACATATCCCACATAG
Source organism: Zosterops lateralis (assembly GCF_965231275.1). Lineage (NCBI taxonomy): Eukaryota > Metazoa > Chordata > Aves > Passeriformes > Zosteropidae > Zosterops > Zosterops lateralis. The sequence goes on from NC_139765.1 coordinate 21,287,153, forward strand.
GTCCCTCTGCTAAGCAGGGCCTGAGTCTGGATTCTGGTAAGATTATTTCCCAGCTGTTGTACTTCAGTAATTTCCTTACCCCCTTTTTTTTTTTTTTTTTTTTTTTTTTTTAAATTTTATTTTATTTTTATTCTGGGGCTATTTATCTTATATTCTAAAGTAGAATAAGAAGAGTAAAAAATTAGTTTAAAAATAAGAAAGCTCCATCTTCTTTCAAATGATCATTTAGTTAGGTGGAATTGATATAAAATATTTCAAGATGAAACATGCTACTGAAAAGAAAAAATCTGACACAAAGACACTCAGATGTTCAGTAGCAGTTTATACTTACCTGAATGACCCAGAGCGTATGAAACTTAAATGGGAACAAGTGGGTGACATTTACTTTAGTTCATCTCCTACTGGGAGAAAGAAAAAAGGATAACTGTACTCCCACACAGAAATCTCTTTCAAGTTGTTAGCCTCATGGTAAAGATTCTGCTGGAAGGAAAGTGTGTGTCAGAGGCAAAGCATATTATCACTTACAAAAATATATCCCTAAAACAGTATAGTGGCCTGATGACATTTACAACTAAATGTACATCAGCCACAGAAAATTTTACTCCAGACGAGATTTCAGTTCTGTGAATTGTGAGGTTTAGCACAGTGCTGGCAGCCAACAGTGCATAGCCTCAAAGCTGGAAGACCTTCTGAAGGTAACAGTACTAGCATACACACAGATGACATCTTTCACCTCTTCTGCTGACTGCAATATGCAAAGCCTAAAAGTTATGGACTGCTTCAAAGTGTTTAAGAAACAAGTTGAGAAGCTTGAAGATCAACCAACATTCCTTATAAAAGATACAGAAGAGATTCTGCAAGATGAGAAATCTTTCTCAAGAGATATATGAAAGGGATGCCATGATTATCTGACAACATGATTGAATCACTGGCTCTAAGAATTAGGGATGACAATCATGATATTGTAAAGGATTACACTGAAAGTTAAATTTCATTAAACTTGGACATTTTGCTCATTTTCCACTGGGCATATCAAGAGAACTAAAAAAAACACACAGAAAGGCTGGTTGTATCTTGTACTGATAGAAATCACTATAGGGACAGTGTAATGCAACTACAGAGAATAGCATGGGCCAATATATGGCAACTGTGATAAACATCTCCCAGAAAACTTACACGTTTTGGAAAATCCCCAGTATTCCTGCAAATTAATCTGTTTGGGAATAAATGTTTCTAGTATCCCAAGTTTCAGAACCCTGAGCCCCAAGTCTTCCAGATTCCTTACTGCAGAAGGAAATATTGAAACAGCCATAGTATTTCTCACAAGGTCCAGAAATACTTAATCTTATTTATGTCAATGATTTTGAACATTTGGATTTCTACCAACTACAACTTTTCACAGTTTCTGCTACATGGAAAATGCTGATGCAATAATGTCTTAATGTGGTAAAATGTAGTTCCAAAATATGGTTATTTCCCATCAAGTGGAAACTTAAGTTCTAAGTACTCTATTCAGAAAACTGCAATTCTTCATAAATTAACTTATTTCCACTTATCTTAAGATCAGAACACTATCTGACAAAGTAAACCACACGTAAAGAGCATACACATTTATTTTCCTAATTTGCTTTCCTCAAAAGTGAACAAACAGAGATTCTAGCCAAGATTTTTAAGCATGTATGCTTAAATATAGGCTCTTAGACCTAAATATAGGAGTTTGAATGAATGCCCTCATTTTCAAAATTACTGAGGTCCTATAAAGTTAGTAAAATGAAACAAATTATTTAAAAGTCAGGCTATGAATTTAGAAGTCCATTCCAAGGTACCCATTCAGCTACATTTTTCTTATCATGATGTCTTATTCTTGCATTTCAAAACTTCTTATTCTTCATCAGATTTATGATCTGCTTGCTCAAGCATTTGTGGCCCTTTCTTTTCAAATAGCCACTGCCACAGAGTTAAATACAGAAATCTAGAACTGAAAAAGGGAGTAGTGAACCAAGACTCACTCTTCCCTTCTGCACTATTCCATAGCTCAGTTGTCAGTAATTCAAAAGGCAGCTCCTTGGCTGCTTGGTTACACAGTTCTCTCTCTGCAACAGAGGAATTTTATTTTCTGAGATTATAAAAAAGGTCAGTAGTCCAGGGGGTTTATTTCCAAAACCTATACTTTATTAAGGGAAGCACAACAAGGTAGTACCTTTTATATCTGTAACAAATGGTTACAAGAACTTCAAACAGTAATTATAAAAAGCAGTTTGGGAAACTTTTTCTCCTAATGCCCATATGACAATCCCTCTCTCATATGTAAAAAAATTTATTGTGAAAATCTTCAAGATTTTTTATACCACTTTACACCCAGTATTGATGAAAATACTCCCCAAACTATTGGAGAGATTCTAAATACACTTGCTGCATCGCTCATGCATCTTCTTGTTTTCTATTAACTTACAGAATTTCTTTGGGAAGTACTATGAGATTTCATGGGCAGGTTTTTTTTAAACATTGCTTTCTCCATTATGCCTCTATTGTTAGGACAGCTAGAAGAAACAAAAAGAAGTGTGTATTATTGATGTATTTATATGGATCAGCGAAACCATGTCATGCTTTATGTTTTTTGCCAGGACAACCGCCCACAAAATAGACTGACACAGTAAAAAAGTTAGAAATGCTGACAGAGGTTTTGAATTCTCAAATTAACTCCATTAGGGCAAAGTGGTCTCAATGGAATATAGCCATTAGATTATATAAGCTTTAATTACCACCAGTGTTGACTTGTGACTCTTACTTTGAAATTACATGTCACCCTTTTAATTTAATTCAGATTTTCATTTGGTTTGCCTTATTCTACTTCTTCTAAGAAAAAATAACAAAACAAAAAAAAGCTCATTATTCATACAGCATTCTGTAACACAGTTTAATATCCTGTTCTTAAAAATGCTCAGACATACGCTTAGCTTTCAGGTTACAAGCAGCCTTTTAAAAGCGAAGAGGCAACTTCCTATTAAAAAGCATTTGTCTGGTTGTCTGGTTTTGTTTACATTCCTCACAAAGCCCCCACATTCCTATGTCACTATTGCTGTAGCATAGATGGAGAGTACAGCTGAAGAAAGAAATGCAATGACCCCTGTGAAGAAGAGGGACTGACATAGTGGGGGGGGAAAAATGGCACAAAAAACCAGCCCAGTACTTGATGGCACAAAAGAGAAGTTAATTTTTTATAGATTATCAGGCTGACCTAATTGCCAGAAACAGGCTATAATTATGTATGTTTCGTTTTTCCTTTGTTTCCAAATGAAACATAGTGTTAAGCATGTCTTCAGAAAAGATAAGAACACATTAAAAACCATTTTAGCTCTTACTCAAGTTAAGACTTAACTGAACAGAGAGAGAAAATATCTTTTCAATATGAAACTGTAATTTGTGGGCTGTTCCTGTAGCACTCTAAGGTTTACAATTTTCAGAAATGGAGTAAAACATTGAAAATCACCAATGTAATTTGGACCAATAGTGGCAAAATATTCAAGGAATATTATTGGCCATAGGAAACTGCTTAGATTTTGAAAAACAAATGCAGGTGCTTTTTAGCACTATAATCACTGTTACCAAACGTGTATTTGCACTTCATTCTGCCTATTTGAACCAATATAATTAACTTCTAGTGTTTAGTCTTTTGATTTGGAAAAAATAAAGTTAGGCTGCTCTTAGCATACAGTTATTTGAGATTGGTATTAAACTCAGAGATAATTTTTTTAGCCCTGCAATAGCTTTATAAAATCTGTCATAATTGGGAACTGGATGTGCAAGAAAGGAAAGCAGGAAAGTTGCAGAGTAGGACTGAGCATTCATTCTACATGTCTCCCTCTGTGCAGTGCTGCCAATGCATATTTATCAGACTGCAAACACTGCACTGTCCCAGCTCTGCTGATTCTCCTCCTGAGAACAGACAGTCAGTCATGCCAAACTGGGTGTTAAAAGCTGCTGGATTTTGTGGCTGAAGCATATGTTTTCGAAAGACAATACTGGAATCAAGCTTCTTTATTACTGAGAATGAAACATATTTCTGAACTATGGTGTTCTTATGTGGAATCAACCACACTACCCCTTTTCTCTCCTCTTCCCACTCTCTGGAATGTGAAGATAGATAGGGTTTCTCAAATGGTCTGAACAAGTAGCTTGCCTAAGTCTCATAATATATATATGGTATGACTCGAATCTTGGTGGAGAGCTGAAATGTTCAATATGCAGGATTTGCTGTACATTCATGCAAGAGAAAAGAGACAGCACACTCCATCTACAGAAAATCCTGTAGCTTTCATCCTTAATGACCCAGCACTCCTGCTGTTTTGTGTCTCTATCTAGCACTCTAGCTAAAGTTGGGGGTATAACAAATATGTTAATGCTCCCTGGGATTAGACTGACATAGTCTCCTTTTCTCAGAGCTTTTCTATTGGAGAAGTAGCCATTTCCTGTGGAAGCAGGGAATTTAGGTATATAGTTTTATATCAAAATGCACGCTAAAACATGTCTTAATTACTGATCTGTACAGAAATGCCAAAAGAAGGACATGACATATTCACAAATTCCAGATAGATTCATTGATATCAGTGTCTTAAAACAAACACCAAGTGAGGTACAGGAGGACACGTGAAGACATTAAGCGTGGTTGCTTTGAGGGGTCAGTTGTTTAATCAGTAGATTGGATTCAGGGTGTGTTGAAGGAAAAACAAAATCTCTACGACAATAAGTTTGGCAGCATATTTTTTCTGTTCTTGCAAAACTATATTTGAGATTGAATGTGGTGATCCTACAAATGAAGGACCAATAGCCTAATTTAGGGATTAGGATAGCAAACTTCCTGTTAAGCAAACTTCTCCATTGGAAGCATAAAGACTTTTCAACTGTCTGTTCTGCTTGCCTTGTTGGACAATGCCAGCTAGGATGCACTCCCTGATGCATATTTAGGGTAAGAAGAAGAGACGTCTCCATGCCTGTTTTCATTGAGAACCCTCATGTCAGAGGTAAACTTGATGCTGACATGAAGCACTGACTATCTGAACCAACCACTTCTGACTCTCCTAACTCAATCCTCCTAAATGCACTATCATGACCTGTCTCCATCCTTCATTCCTATAATTAAATAGGTCCTAGCAACTAAAAGAAGCCTTTCCAATCATCACCATTTCTGAAGTGCATACTGGTCTCTAAGATAACATCATTTGCACAGGGCAACCAAAGCAAGGAAACTTACTTCTAAATCAATATTCAGCTTAGTTTGTTGTTTCTTTTTGCTTATTCTGATGCTTAAGAAGCCAGTGTTTTCTAGAAGATAAAAAAGAAATGTCTGTAAGAAGCTCTGTCTCTTTTCTGAGAATATCTTGTCTTTCTAGCAAACAATTTAATGCCTAGTGAGAAAAGCTAGTTCTAGGCAGGAATGGACTTAGATTTGTCTTTAAGTATGTTCTGAGCAAACAAGGGAGATAGGTTATCTTGAATGTACTCGAGTTTCATTAGCTATACTAGACTTTATCTTGACCATCTCTGCTGAGCTCAACAAATCCTTAGAGATGAGCAGTGCAGGCCAAACAACAATATGTTCTTGACAGAGACAGAATCCATCAGACTTAGAAATACCAATATTAGTTGCCTTTTTTTGTTTAATATTTTAATTTATTATGATTTAATAATTTAATTACATGGCAGTATTGTTTATAAATTTGCTAACTGCTCAAGAGGAGTGCCTTAAGTAAAACAGGAACATTTCCTCTAAGAAACACAGAGAGAAGTTGTTTAGATCTTTGAGCTGTGAGATTCCTATTATTTGCAGAACATTTGGATATAGAGAGTTTCGAGTCTTCTCAAAATGGATGCAAGTACTAGGACAGAACAACAGGGAGAAGCAAACCACTAGGATAACTTGTGTTGCCACAAAAATACAATCTTCTAAGAAATCCCTTAGAAACAACAATTAAAATAGACAAAACCTCCCCACATCCTTGCAATATAAAGCCAGTTTATACTGAATAATTCAAACTTCTAATTGGAAATTGATATAGTTTTAACATTTAACAGAATTTTCATGTTCAGAAAAATTCTGCACAGAGAATGACATGGCACAAAGATTCATGCACAGAGAATGAGAATTTTTAGTGGATTTTTGCTTTTGTTATGTTTATTTTAGCATTGTTCTTCTGGTCCTGCCCCTCATCTAACATCAACATGCTACTTCTCAAAAGGCTTTCAAAGACTATGTGTTGATAATGGAAGCTGCTCTCATATTTTGATTAAGCAGTACTCATGGAGTATTTTTTCATACTGGACAAGGTCAGCATTTGTATTATTTTAGGAAGTTTACCAAAAATGATAAAATTATGTACTAAAACCATTATCAGGAAGTGACTACTAAGGCTTCCAGCAGGAGACTGGAGGCAAACATAAGGAGCAAAGTGTGGAAATGGAATGCCCTAGTCATGCTAAGCGCAAGAAGATATTACCACATGACATGAACAAGAGTCCTTCACCGTTGCACAAAACTGTCTTTAAATAAAGCAGCATACTGAAACTACCTCCTTAATGAGTTGTTTGTACTGTAAGCATATTTTACTAGTCTATTTGTCCTGTTTGAGTCAAACAGTCTGATCATTTTCCTCATTTTAATCCACCTTCTGCAACATTATTGGAAAGCATCTCCAAAACAGGACAATGGATATACACATATGCCCACACATAGTTCGATGTGAATTCTCTTTTTCTGGAGCTGCTGCCCATTAATGGAATTGGTTATTTTGTCTTTATTGTACATTCATGCCTCTCAACTTTGGGAGCTAACTGTCTGTTGGGGGTTGAGTTTTTTTCCTTTCCTTTTCTTTACTTTTTACTGGTGGAATTTTTCCCACTGTGTTGCTAAGAAGCACTGATGGCTGGATGCTTGAGACAGCCAGGAGGGGAAACTCTCTCACTCATTCCATCAGAGCCTTCTCTGATGGTGACCGTGTAGCTACTGCTTTGGAAAAGAACTCATTTTGGTACTGCAGAAGCGCAGCTTGGTCCTGTTTTTTCTTCTGGTGTGAGATGAGCCTCTGCCCCTGGGAGCAACCACTGAACCGGGATCTTGTTACCCTGTGCCTCACTAAAAGAGGGGCCCGTTGCCGGGCTGGGAGCAGGGCTGATGTTGTCCTGCCCCCCTGCTGTTCCTTCAGCACTGCTCTAAGTGTTTTCAAAGCTCTGTAGCCCACAGCCCCTGCCTGCCAAGACATCCCGCATCTTCAGCCTCAGCTCCGGAGTTTCTGATCCATCCCTCACATCTCTTCCTGTCTGGGCTGAGCCGCCATTACCGTCTGCCTCCCAAGCCTGCGCCACAGCGCCCCCTGCAGCTGCGTGGACATCACTGCCCCTGCCCTGCCTGCCGGCAGCCACCAGCGCCCCTGCTGGCTGTGCCCGGAACTGCACCAAGGGGAAAGAGCCTGCGGTTGGGGAAGCCGTTACTGGGTTCCTGGTTCTGTTTATTATTAATGCCTTGTTATACATACTAGTAAGCGCTGTTATTCCCATCCCCACAGCTCTGCCTGAGAGCCCCTTAATTTTCAAAATTATAATAATTTGGAGGGAGGGGGTTTGAATTCTCCACTCCAAGGGAGGCCCTGCCCCTCCCCAGCAGACACCTGTCTTTCAAACCAAGACACTGTGTTAAAACCAGGTTGCAAAATGTTCTGAGGGGCTGTAAGCAGCCTTTTCAAAGCCAGAATAAACCATCTGAATTTAATGAAATACTGTATATACTGACTGTAACAGCAGGTTCACTTCAAAAATGAATGTCAAAATTGGAAGCTGGGGTGGTCAAGCAACCAGAGTGAATTCATTATCTACACCTGTGCCATAAACTGATACCAGAAATATGCCAAATGAATACAACATTTTACAGCATTCAGATGCTTTAGAGTGAAGATAGATACCGTCCCCTTTCCCACAATGCAACAGGAATAGCAGGTGGATCTCTGACCCCTCTTATTCACTGTAGAAATCTTCACATGGGTGAAATCTATTTGAAATGGTCATAAATTAAATGCTTCATTCCTTAAAAAGAGAAAGAAACTAGGGAAGGGAACCTGACCTTCTTTTGAAGAGAGTAAACCTAGAAAAGACTCACTTAGTCATAATCAGATACACAATATACAGGGAAAGAAAGCTGCTTTTACCTGTGAAATAAGACAGACTTGACGAGTGTGACAACATCCCGACTGGCATTGTACCCTGCACAGACAATGGCAACGTGGATAGTCTGTGGGAGAAAAGGAACAAAAAGAACAAGAATTAAAGCCTGATCTTGTGTTCATTGCTTGTTAAGGAGAACACACACATGACACTGCTGTTGTTTACTGGTGTTGTTTAGTGCTGCAACTGTTAGGGATTTGAGTGGGTGTTTTGCAGCTGTTTGCAACCTACTTGAGGCAGTTTGCTAAAACATCATAATTGAGTTATAGCACCATCATCATTCCAAAGTTATTACTATCCCTACACTACCATCAAATGTTTGAACAGAATTGCATTTATTAGCTAAGACATACATGTGCATGTATGTACACACACCTTCCCCAAGTAAGCAGCACACAAAATCCTGAGTGTGCAAACATACAGACCTTTTTAATTTTCTGAACTGAAGTTTAAATTATGTCTGATAATTAGAAGCAGATATGAGCTCAGAAATTTTGTATTATTTCTGTCTTATGCACAGCCCCCATGGAGAGGCTGAGCCACCTCTCATGAATGAACATGACTGCAACTACTGGTTTGCCAGGCTGGATGCATCCCAGTGATGTGATGGGACACAGGCTGTGAAGGCAATTGGCCACCTCCCTGCCTGTGACTACCAGTATGGGCTGTTCTTGGCAGGGTTAATGTAAAGTTAAACACAACCCCCACAAATACGTTCTCTCCACCTCATGACCCTGGTAAATTATCACTTATTCTGTGCCTTTTTACCCCCCTTTTAACATGAGGCAGAGGTTTCCTTGTCTCTTCAGGAGGAAATGGAAAATCGAAAAGGTGCTACAAGTCATTATTTAGCCAGTAAGTACTAATCTGAAAAATGCTATTATGTTATTCTGCACTGCTTTTAAAAATTAGCCATTTCTGCTCCCTAGGGACAAAAAAAAAAAATAATCCTAGCGAGTTTTGACTCCAGGTTCTGTGATCTTCAGTTTCTTACTGGTCACAGAAATGAAGCAGAGTTCACCATTCTGCCAGCACAAAGATGCCATTGGGGACACAGCTGTGAAACTGCAGGGAAGCCCCATTTGGCTTCCATTTGAAGCTTGGTTAGCTAGTTTCTCAGACACACAGCTCTCATTTTCCACAGAACGCCCACTATGCTGAGAACAAATGAGGAATTCTGCCTCCTCACACAGCCACAGATTCCCAAAGCCTGGCTTGTAACAGAAGCACATTTACACAAGTGGTGCCATGTGTTGGGCGCATCTGAGGAGCCCACAGCCCTGTCCATTAAGATAGCCTGGTAGAAGGCACAATTTGAGTCATACAACTGCCAAGTGGCTGTGCCAGTGTGGAATGTCCACATGAACATCACAGCTGCCTCAAGCCCTGCTGTGCTTCACAAGCTCAGGCATATTTAAAAACTGATGTTTTAAGAGGACTTGAATTAATAAGAAAACTGTCTGTCCACAGAGGCGTGAGAAAAAAAGGGTATTGCAGTACCTTTTGGCAATTGCTCTGTAAGTTATTAGCACTTTAAATCTATGTTAAAGTCAATGGGAGCCAAGCATGCTCAACACTTGGCAAATATTGATTGTGTTTCTCTCTTGTGATAAGAGGGAAGACCAGAGGCTGCTTATTAATGACTTTTATTGCAGCAGGAGTCTGTACTGTATTCATTGGCATGGGTTGCCCTAGGTGCACTGATTTCTGATCTTACAATACTGGCCTCCTCTTTGATCGTCACCTGGTCCTTCTCAGGCTTTTGGAAGATCTAAGATCCTTCCCCCCAGTGCCAATTAAAATAAAATTAGCTGAGAACAGTTTCACCCTTGCTTTAAACATTGCACCTGAAGGCACTAGACCAGAGACAAACATTTTAGGGGTTTTCACAGAACAGCACTGTCATACACTTTCAACATTGTTTTCTACTGCCTACACTTGCCAGAAAAGCTCTCCTCAAAGCCACTCTCTCTACCTTTCAACTGCCCTCCAAATCAGAGTTTATTCTGTCAAGTGCTTGCCCACATCTGTTCTCCTTTTACTAAATCTGTTTGTTTCAAAACTGAAAGCATGCAGTCCTCACTGTCTTCCAGTAGTTGTTGTTGCCTTGTGACAGAGGACACATGGACTGACACCGAGAATGGTTTCAAGCATTAGCACTTTATTATTCCCCAGTACAATCTTTTATTCCCTTTTCTTTATGCAGAACACCTGTGTGCCCTTTTACTCTTCTGTGATTGGTCAATACAAATCAGCATTCTCTGCTCCTTTTCCTTTAATGACGTTCACCTGTCTTACAGAGCTGCACTTTATCAGGGGTGAGATTGCCTGCAGTACTATTTCTATTCTTTTGCAATCCTCTCTACCACAGCCTTGGATGCTGCTTCAGCCAGGACACAGTGAGAATAGCACTTACTACTCTTCTGAATGTTCTATTCCAACTCAGAGACACAGGCATCCATGTACCTTCTGCTCAGTCTTTCTGTAGTGTTTGATATTACATACCACTTCTATTCCTGCCTGAAATCATTTAAACAGAAGAGCAATAATCCTCAAAAAGAACAGAAATCAAGACCTTTTTTTTCCAAGCTTTTTCCTGCAGCATGCTGCAAGATTCAGTCTATTCCTCTCCTTTCCCTGATTTCCTTTCCTCTCTCTCATTGTTTAACTGTTAAACAAAGTCAGTGAAAAAACAAATAAGCCAAAATGAAATCATTAACCTGAACTGTCTGCAGATATTTGAATCCCAAGGGGAAAAAAAATTAATTCCAGTGTTCTCCAGGCTTGTTCCAAATGCATGTTTGGATTGAGAGCAGCTGGCTATACTCAGATTCTGGCAAGACATGGCTGGAATAAGCACTTGAAAGAACTTGCACCCTCCTGAGCATACTACTGTAAGCATCACCTCTCAGATTTTGAGAATTTTCACCCCTCCCAAACTCCTTTTTCTCCATCTGCAGATGGCTGGAAAAGTGTATCTCCCATCCCACCAGAACTGGCCACTGTGATTCACATAACCTCCAGACTCAATGACTGCAGCTAACACCAAAGACTAAAGCCACATGAACAAAGAATGCTCCAACTTCCACTACAAGTGTCAGCTGGCCTCCTACTTTAAAATGAGTGATGGACGTGTTCACAACTTGTTGCAAGAGTCTGGACTCTAGTCATTCACTGGAGATGCTTTTGGACAAGGTAACTCATTGTAGCAACAGATGAAATGAGGATACACCTGCCTTGCAGAGTCAATGAATTCTTCCTCTGTTTATACAAAGAGATATGAATAAGTAATCAAAACACTGTGGAAGTTCATCATAACGTTCTCCCAACAGGCTGAGGATCAGGGACACCAACTGATCTATTTTTAATTGCAAATAATTTAGGAAGCACTGAGGTCTAGGTGCTTCAAGGCACTTAAGGAAGCTAAGTTCTTTAGGAAAGGGAGTTTAAGTGATACCAAGGTGCATGCTAACATAGTTCAGCCACTACAGACCAGGAAAAACTGTTTCTAAATACAGTACTTCATGTTTTGGGATAATATGAATGTGAAGAAAACATCCTAAACCACAGAAAGAACTGGGCCCTAGTTCCATACCGATGAAGACTACACAGTTCCTATTTGAGCATACATAATAATTCTTCCTCCTTGGGCTACTTTTAGGAATGATGAAATAATGAGTTTCAAAAACCTATATTAGTCCTTATAGTTAAAAATAATCTTTGGTAAGACATTTCATACCTCAGTAATTTTCCAGTAGGCTTTCCATTGTAGATACTTAACCTTTCATAAATGATTGTTGAATGTGATTAAGAGATATTACAAGTATATAACAAAATGCTTGTGCTTGTTTCCAGGGTTTGTTTTGTTTTTAGTTTCCAGTGGCAGATGACCTCTGCTTTACATGTGTTACACTGCTGATAGTGGTGAGGATCTGTTCTTGACACCTGTGGAGCACTATACACTTAACCCTATTGAACAACACTGTTGAGAACAGGAACAATACAAATATGTCTCTAAAAATGCTTCAAATGTTAAGTATCTTGCTAAGCCACTAAATGCTGTACTGCTGATTATTGACTTCCAGATATATAATCGCTTTCAAAAATATTTGTAAATGCACTCTTAATTCAAGTATATGCTCAGTTTAGGGAGGCACAAGCTGGAAAGATACTGGGGTAACACTGTAATAAAGAGGCATACAGTTTTGTTAGCTTTCATTGGCATTGCGCTGTCCTTCTGAAGCCTTTTGTTAGTGCTGACATCTTTGTAAGGACTGTGCTTACTTATGTTTCTAAGGTTTGTGTGCAAATTGTTTACTACTGGGAAGGCATGACAGCCATGTGCTTGCTCCAGGAAGAAGCCCCTTGTCTGGGTGACTGATTTTTTCTTTCAGTATAATGCTGGTTCATTTTACAATATCAGAAGAGCTCTCCTGTCACACAACAGAGTAGGAAGCTGCGGCAAAAATGCAACAAACCCACAGCTATTTGATATAGATCACAATTAATACCACAGAGATTATGCTTTATCAGAGATTTAATGTTCATTCATTGTAACTGCATTTTCAAACGTTTTAATCACCATTAAACACCATCCCAAATTCGATTGTGAAATGTTATCACCAGTAAATCTCTAAGAACAGACTCAATGAAATTAACAACCTATTGCTAATGTTCTTAGTCTCCCCCAAAGCAAGTCTTCTTCTTAAGAACCCTTTTTTCTCACTATCCAATTTGTCCACTCTTGCTGTGATATATTCCAGGGTCAGAAGCTAAAAAAAAATTGTTTACACGTCTGAAACACAAAAAAAAATCCAGAGAATGAAAGGCATCAAGATGCCCCTCATGCAAATACAGGACAAGAATCTACAGTAACAGGATATATGATGAGACCCTTGGCAAATCTGATAATAGGGAAGTTTAGTTTTAACTTCCATTGCTGTAACTGAGTTATTGAGTGAGTTCCTTAAGAGAAGATTAAGAACTTACTTTGAGATCAAAATAGTGTGCGGTGAGATAAGGAGATGGCAAATAATGTGAGATTTTGTATTTTATATAAGCATTGCCTCCAGTAGAGTGCTAAACCCCACTGAGCAAGTAAACTCATTGGCAAAACACAAACTCTAAGGCCACTTAAACTATCCCTATTTTAAGTTATTATTTTTGTGTCCTAGCTTGGTTGGTACATTGAACAACCAAGAACTGAGATTCAGCTCATCACTCCTTCATATAATAATAAGGGAAAAGTGAGGTTTGCTGATTGATGGCCTGATTAAAAGAAATGCCAAAAATCTCAGAGTGAGGAAAATCCCTCATTATATGGAGGAGGGAAAATGAAAAACAAAAGCCTCCTTTTCCCTCTCCTTACAATAATGTTGCCTCCTTTCTTCTACACTGATGGACAAAGATATCCAACTGGAAAGCAGTAATTCATTTTCAAACTGTATTTACCACTGGATAGAATTTATCTGAAGAGATAATTAGTATTTATTTTTCCTCTCACAGTAATTTTCTTTCAACTTTCATCTTCCAAGTGGCAGCAAGCAAAATAAAAGGTGATATGGTATTAACCTCTTTGTAGAAATAAATGGAGGAAGTTATTTTTGATAACTTTATCAGCTGGGATTGGCACAAGGCTTTTAAGTGAGACTTTCTCTTTTGGATCTATCCATACTTGGACTTGTCATCATTCAGACATCTGACAACTAAGTATCTGGATGACACCCACAGAAGTACTGACATAAAACGGGGAAAACCAGACCAAACCAACTACACCAAAACTGTCTTAGAAGCAGATCGCCTGTTCCCTGCAGTCTGGCACACTGCTTGTGTGTGGCTCACACAAAGTACCTGCTCCTACAGTAACAACCAGATACACTCCTGAAAGTGAGTCAAAAGCACAGGCCACAATTTAATTAAACTCTCATTCCAATATAGGCACAGAAACAAAGAAATAAGGCTTTTCTAAGCACTCTGGAGTCATTATTACCTAACATACACAGGGTCAGTTTGCCACAGGTCTTTATCAGCAGAGATGTAGTGAGTCAGCTAGAAATGAGGCTTTGATTTTTTTATCAGGTCTGGGGACACATGAATGAAAAAGGCAAAAAGCTGTAATGAAATATTAACTCAGAAGATGTTCTCATGAGTAAATGGGTTAAAGGTTTTTTTAAAAAAGAATAGTAATAAATTATCTGAAAAGTTGCACACAGCAGACCTTTAAGAGGCTTGTTTTGGAGGAAAAGGTTTCAGAGCAGAGGAAGGAGACGGCAACGTCCTTAAAGGATCCCATCTACCAAGCTTTGTTTCTGGCAGGTTCCAGGCTGTATTTACCTCACACTTTTCCACCGCTGGCCGCTGGCCGCACTCAGAGCTGTTCCCTGCCACGATGCCAGCCCGCAGGCTCTCGCTGTCGCCAGTGCCCTCTTCCATGGAGTATGTTTTGGAGTGGTTGCCGCGGTGGTGTGCAGGGCCCCGGCTCTGCACCAGGCTGAGCTGTTTGCGCAGCACGCGGTTCTCCTCCTCCACCTCCCGCACGCGCACCTCCAGGCTCTCGCGCTCCCGCTGGCTCGACACTGTGTACCGGGGGCTGTGGGGCTGCGACTCCAGCGGGGACAGCGACACCGGCTTCCCATCTGCACCACAAGGAAACAGAGCACTTCCATCAGAATACACCAGAAGCTGCATCTTCCTTTAATTTTGGCGTTGTAAAGCAGGGCCGCATTTCAAATACAGCACTGTTTTATGCAGACTTGGCACTTTCCAGGCCATGCTTAAGTGCATGGTAAACTTGACAAATGCTGAATTCTATGAGCTACAGGTCCTACTAATTTTCAAACCACACCAAAAGATAAGCATGTGTTTCTTTGTTCTCATAGGGCTGCCTGCCAGTCTCTAGTCTGGGAAGACAGTCAAGAAAATGAGGATTTAATTCAAAGACAACTAATATACGGTTAAATATATTTTAGAAATGTATGCAAGATGAAATAATTTTCCTATTTCCACTTCCTCCACAGTCAAATGACAGCATTCTGGCAACCATTTTGTGCTAAACAGTAGCCCCAGCTGATTCACATGTGAGGAGCAGATGGGTTTTATTCAGCTACATAGTATTATGTGCTTGCTGAGAAATAAGAGGTTCAGGACAGAAATGTTCAATACATGTGGGCCAAATTCAGGAAAGTATTTTGGCTTAAGAAGACTCAGTGGAATTTTGAAAAAAAAAGTAAAAAGGTTCTATTCGTCACCTTCAACTAAAACTGCTCAAAAACATTCATCAAAATCAAATCGAAGCAAAGCAAAAGACAGAGTTATCCACAGTGTCATAAGTAGCAAGAAAATTCCTTTGCAGTGATGATATGTGAGTATCTTGTACTAAAGTATTTCTCTGATATAATTTTCTCCTTGCATGTATTAAATCAGAAAATTATAGAATTGTAAGGTTGCAAAAAACCTCTAAGGTCACTGAGTCCAACTATTAATCCAACATGAACATATTCACTATTAAATCATGTTCAGATCCACATCAATGTTTTTTGAACATTTCTAGGCATTGTGATTTTACCATTTGCCTGAACAGCCTATTCCAATGCCTGACCACTTTGCCATTAAGTAATTTTTCTGAATATTCAACAAAATTTCCTGCGGCACAACTTGAAGTCATTTCATCTCATCCTGTCACTTGTAGCCTGTAAGAAAAGGACAACTCTCACCTGGCTACACTCTCCTTTTAGGCAGTTTTAGAAAGCAGTAAGGTCTCCCCCGAGCCTCCATTTACCCAGGGCAAAACCTCCCAGCTCCCTCAGCTGCTCCTCATGGGACTTGTGCTCCAGACCCTTCCCCAGCTTCACAGCCCTTCTCTGGACATGCTCCAGCACTTCAACGTCCAGAACTGAGCACAGGATTCAAGGTGTGACTTCATCAGTGCCAAGTACAGTGCCAAGTAAAGGGACATGTTTGGTATTTAATGATTTTTCAGGTGCAGAGAGTCCCATGGGTTTTATCAAACAAATACCAGCCTGAGTGGTTTATAAAATGGAAATAATGCATTTACTGTTTAGAAGTTCTCGCTAACAAGTACAGTTTTCACCTACTGACTCAAAACTATCTTCCTGCTATAAAATCCTGTTTATTGCTTGTTTGTTTGTGTTGTGTTTACATGAATGATGAGCAGTCCTCCAAACTGACGTCATGAAAAAGACAGGTATGGAAATCAAACCCTCAATTCTAATTTACTTTGTTGAGTTAGACATGTACACACACTTCCTGTTATGTATATAAATTATTACCTTGATTTTTATCATCATTTAGATAGAATATCTTGCATTTTCTTGCAGGCTATCTCCTACAAAAAATTTGTAATTTATTATTTTTACCATTAGAAAAGGTTATGGATAAACCTGAGACTGAAAAATGTCTCAAGACAAATTCTGGAGTTTGGCCACTCACACCTTGAAACTTGAATGCTCCAGCAAATAGTTATTAAAAATTAAATGAGATATTTGAAAAGCCTGAAAATAATAGGTGTGGCAATAAAGAAATAAAGGACAGAGCCATGCTACAGTTAGACTGAGTTATCTTTGTCAACCAAGCTTGGAGGGCCTGGAACTGAAGTTGTGTTTCTTCTCAGCTGCTGAAACTCAAGCTAAGAAAACTAAGACACATTTGGTTGTGATTCTATTGCATCCCTATTACTGGACAGCAAGAGTGTATTGTGTAGACATGCTCAGATAAAAAGTTGCTCACCCACAAAACAACCAACCTGTGTTCTCATCAGATATACAATTACATTGCAAATCTAACAAAGACTTCACTTGCAATCTTAACGCCTCACTTGGTGAATATCCAGCTGACATAGATGTTAACTCATCACTTCCTGCATTTGTCACTGAATTCTGCTAGCTTCAAATAACTACCAGAAAAGGTAGCAAGGTATGGAAGTAAATCTCAGAACAACATTGATCAAAATTTCAAAATATGAAAAAAAAATTAAACGCACCTATGGACATAATTGAATAGGTCATAAATGCTGCTTTGCCAAAATTAAAACTTTAAAAGTTTTTTTTTTAACTTTTAGAAAAGGATACCATTTTGTCCATCGGAGCAATTGTAGGTCAGAAAATACTATATATATTTATATATATATTCTGATATTGATCAGAAGAGTTCAACTGTTTCTACACAGTATTTAGAAGAAACAGCATAGTCTGAGAAAGGATCTGAAAGAAATTATCACCTCCTGCCTCAGACTGAAGTTGCAGCAGCTAATGAGACCAGCCCAGTGTTTATGCAGCCTTGGCTATAAACAGTAACCCCACTACTGTTCCCTCAGTAGTAAATATTTCTGCTGGCATGTACAAGGAGTTAGGAAATCCTCTCAGGAATTAAACAACTAGCTAGTGTCTTCATCAGAAATGTACAACTAGTTGAAATGCACTGATTTACAGAAATTACCTATGTTTTGTTACAAGTTGCTAAGTCCAAGATATTTTCTGGAATGATCTCTTCAGGGTTCATACAGCTGGACAAGTCATGTTTTGTTACTAATACTGCTCACTATTCTCAGGTGTATCATCATGTACTTGGTATATTTGCCCATCCCAGCTCTTTTCTGCTAATGATAATGTGACAATTCCAGGACCCATGTGAAATAAAAGTATAAAACCAAAAGTGAAGTCATTAATAAGTGACCTTAATACTCAAAAATAAAGTAATATTTTTCATAAATTCAGAGATTGTGTAACTCATAATTTTTGCAATCTGAGGCTGGAGGCAAGATACTATTTGATATATTTCTGTGAGTTTCATCTCACCTCTGCGGAAGAAGTAAGTGGATTAATGTTAGGGACCACTGATGTTTGATTGTGTGTGTTTCTTGGTAGAAGAGTTAAACTGATTGCACTGCACTTGAATTTTACAGTTTATAGTAACAGGCAGAGTGTTCTGAGCTGGTGTCTAGGTACTTTTCATCTAATCTAAATCAAAATAACATAGCACATAATGAGATATGTGTGACTTTGGGACTAAAGATCTCCCAGGGAGCACTATATGGAACATGACTGTGCTCTGAAGCAAGTAGAACACTTCTGAATGGTATAATAAATAATAATAAAGCTATTATTTTTTTATTCTTCATTTGTGGTTATTGGTCTATTTTGGCAGTTTCAGCTCTTATTTTTTTCCTGTGTCAAGCCTTTTACTTCAGGCTTGTGCTAATGCAACTGAACCTAAAAAACTTGCAAAATTCCACTGTCCACAAAACAAAACCCAAACACCAAGCTGAAAAATTACTTCATGGTTGACAGCAATGCCTTATCATCACACTAAGTCCAACAATTCAGAACACTTGACAATATGTAAGTTGCGAATTCTGTGGATTACTGAATGTTTCTGCATATATAAAATCAACTGGATTTAAGGCAACAGATTCAATAATACTTAAGCGGAATGCTTAGGACACTAGACAAAATAAAGCCATCAGAAAGCAATCCAGTATAATTCATTTGAAAGGAAAAGGACTGAACCAGTGGTATTTTCTTTCTTAGATACAGAACTTAAAAAATAGGCATTAAAGCCAAGTTCCTTGTTTTGTAGTTACCAGACTGAGGAGAGGTGATTGTCCTGAAAAGGACCCAGTGGCACTGGAAAGTTGCTGGGGAAAGAGCCACAGAGAAAAAAGAACGTATGTCTAAGGGTTAACTGGGTAAGGGAGAAAGAAGCAGAGTGTAGGAACACAAAATTTTGTCTGATTCAGAGAAGAAAAGTGCAGAAGCAGGGATCCCAAGTTTTCAGATAACCCTGATCTGAACTAAAATGTTTACAATTGTGTTAGGAACTGAATCCCATAAAATTATGGAGCATGTTTTGGGAGGGTTTTTTAAAACTTTTTACATTTTGTTTGCTAGAAAGCACAGATTTCTTGTGTTTTGGTTTAGAGGTTTCTATATGTTTCACCTACTACTCATCCGCTGCCTGATAGCATGCAGTGCCTTTAACATGAACTAATAGCAGTGACCTCTAGGGTGCTTCTTATGTAAAAGGAAGTTTTGCTACCCAGAGACAGTGTTTCATTACCTGTGCCCACTAGCAGTATAAGAATTTTACCCAAAAGCCAGTATTTTGAAGAAAGGAATGGGAAAGCAGGCAACCATGCTCATTACTTTCCCCCTGATAAGGCCACAAAATTATTCAAGTTCATTGCATAATTACTTTTTCCCACATAAAGACCGTTGTGGAGAACTCCATGAACCTTAAGAGAGAAGAAAAATAAGACTAAAATCAGGCCTACAGAGACATGAAACCCTGGTGTAATCAGAAAAACTATCCCTTCTATCCAGCTTTAATCACCTGATACTTTAGTACTCTCTGCACCTCTGCTCAGCTGGCTGCTCTAGTAGATCCTGGATATCAATGCAGCTATGAATGATGTCCTTTCTGCTGATGCTTTGCTACTTCAGATATGTGCCTCCATGAGTAAGTGCTAAGGCATCCCAAAGTGCCTATTCTCACACTTACAAATTTTTTTGTCCAACAACTTTTTGTGAAACATTGCAGTGTGATCTTAGCTGGAAATAGAAAACCTTGTATGAATAACCACTTCAACAGTGAAACATAGTCCAAGCAATTTACCTTAGGTCTATGAGCATAGAACTTCATCCTAACATGATAGCAGGTTGTTTCAGCTCATCATTCTGTTTGTGACCACACATACAACATCCTGTTATTAAAAAAGACTTATTATTCCCTCACTGACCTATGATATTCATATTTTAACACATATTTAACACATAACTACATATTTTAACACAGCACAAGGATCAGTGATATAATATTCAATGTTATTTAAAGGAAAGGAGGTACTATCAGTTCCTTTTTTAAAGTCAAGCAAGAAGTTTTGGAGTCCTTAACACTCTCAGAAAATACCAGTTTTGGATGCACAGCTGAGATGAGTCTCGCACAGTTTTTCAACAAATAATCACTTTTTTTTGCACTACAATTTTTCAGAGGACAGCTACATATGAAACAGCTATAAGCTTAAAATTTCTGTAATGCAGAAGTCTGCAAGTTGGAAATCCAGGAAATGTGGGGAAAAGTACTTAGCAGCCACTTGCAATATCTTTGTCTTATGAACACCATGTAATGAACTCGGTGCAGAGACAGAAACAATTCCTCAGGGCAAATTTGACTTCATAAATTATAATGTCCCCTGCCCTGTTCATGACATGACTTCCAGTCTCTTAAATCAACTAAATGGAGTGGTTCAAGAGCCACTGCTGTATTTTCTCTGCACGCAAAATGAGGAAGGGGTTGTGTTTCAGAAAGGGTTTGCAGCTGTACCATCAATGATGGCATTGTGCTGCAGAACTGCAGAGAGCTGTTTATGTGCTGGCTGAGCAAATGCAATTCTGATAGGGATTCCCTAATAGGGATAGTAAACAGTAAAAGACATCAGGTAAATAAAAAGCATGAAGCAACAGAATGCAGGAAGAAATAGGGAAAGAAAATGTAAACATAAACATCCTTCTTGAAAACAGATGTGACCTTATTTAAGAGTTTGTTTTTTGTTTGTTTATATTGTCTCATTAGCTAGTTAGGAATGTTGGCTTATTAGCATATTCAAAACAAGGGCCCGTAAGTCTTAAAATATTTCCTCCTTTCCTTGTCTAGAATAGAATCACTTTTTTTTTGTTCATTCTTCTCATTCTTTCTTTCCCTGTTTTGCATTGTCTTGGCAATATATATGCCTCTTCAAGAAAAGAACTAAAAATAACATTTCCCTCCTTTCCACTGGCAGTGGAGATGTAAGAAGATAATATCAGAGTGAGCACTGAGGGAAAATAAGATTTTATCAGGGACTTGGCTTGATGAAGACAACATGTTATCAAGAGGGGAACTTGGCAAAGATAACACATTATCAATATCAAGAGTAAAGCCTGGGGAAAATAATATCTTAATACCTATTAGATACTAAATAAGCCATCTATGCTCTTGACAAATTGTTATTTTCTCCAAGTACCATTCCTGTAAAGATGTTGATTTTTTTGGCAAATCACTTCTTTAGCAGTTGGGAAGTGGGGGAGAAAGAGCAGAAAAGGAAGCTCCATGTCCCCAAGGTAGAGGGGTATTCTCTTTCTTTTTACAAGCTTTGCAGGCAGGTCAAGACTGCCAGCGTGACAGCCAGAAAAACATGTGTAGACATATTGCAGGGAAATCTCCTACAACAACACTCAGCAAGCACACTGCAGAGCATCCTGTGACAGAAGAAGAGGCTCAATGCCCCTTCTGTCCTCTGACCACACTACTAGGCTCTGAGGTGTTGCCTATAGGATTTTTGGCAAACACACTTGTCTACAGAGGCAATGATTGGTTATCCCTTAGCAGTGACTTTTTGTCATAACCTCATCACAATTAGCAGTATATATGTAGGGTACAAATAAATGAGCCCTTTCAGGTCAGCTACAGAAATAAATCCCCTTTCAGTCAGAGGTTACCATTCCCACAGCTTAAGGTGATCCAGAGGGTCAGACAGTGCTTCTCACCTCCTGCAGTGCAACACATCCAACTCAGCTTAAGCTGGTCTGAGCCAGCCCAATTGCCTCTGCCCTGAAGCAATCCCCTCTGCCACTGCTGCTACAGGGGTAGACAAACCAGTGCCTGATGGGTGCCTGTGCCCTGAAGCTGAAACCTTCTGCAACTCAATTATAAATCTTTAGAGTTTCAATCTGGATGAATCTAAATAAATTATGGCATCTCCTGGAAAATGAGAAATCCAATTCATAGTAGGACAGACTACTAAATGCCTTAAATGGTAAATGCCACTGGTTATTCACAGGAATGGGCAAGCGGGGAATAATTAGAAGGGAAGCTGTGGAGGGCCTGTAGGAGTGTGATGTGAATAATAAAGCACACTTAGGAAAAAGCATATGAAAAATATCTGCAGGGTAAGTATTTGTAGCCAGCTGAATTTCCCTGGTGTACAGTAGGAGTGGGAGGGAAAACAATGGGATTTGTTAATATGAAAATTTCCTATGGAGAAGCAGCATCTCTTTTTGCATTAACCATTTGGATATCTTACACCCAAGTATTCCTCTCTGTTCAGTGTGAGCTTTGTGTTAAGGTGACTACTGGCCCTGATAGCAGAATGTATAATCAGCAGAATGTATAGGCAGCCATTACAGCTCTCTGAGGTAAAGCATGTGCCCAAATGTGCCACTGCAGCTGTACACAGTACTGTAACTATCATTCATGGAAGTGGGATGTAAAAGACTGAAGCTATTCTATGTTGGCTCCTGCTCAGTAATAAACTGTGGAAGAGACAGAAAGGTGAAAAGCCTAAAATAGATAATTTTACAGTGTTTTTCAAAAGGACAAAAAGTACAAGAAATAAGTACATAAAAGCTTAGAAAATATATACATCTATGTTTCTACAACTGCCACAGTAACCACAAGCTAGAGACAAGCATGGTCACTGCAAGCTTAGTAGTAGTTAATTCCAATTCTGTTGCTGATGATTAGCCTCAGCTGCTCATCAACGGAGGCTCCAGCTGATAATTGCTAAGTTAAAATTCTGAGCAGTATTTGCATATGTAAAGCACGCTGAAGCAACAATGGATGCTATAACCTATTTCCTGATTGTACAGCTCTTGGATCTGGGGAACTTGGGCAAGAGAGTCTGCTTTGCATATCTGTCCTCACCCTCATCAGGTCAAACATTCAGAAGAAATGCACTTGCACGCATACAGGCATCTACAAGCTACAGTGGAAAACATTCCTAACCCTGCACAAGAGGAAAAAGTTAATTTCAACCAGAATAAGAATAATATTAAAAAGATAGTTTTGCACATTCCTCTAAACATTTACCTTAAATTCCTTACAACCTAAAACAGGTACAGCAACTGGTCTGTGACAAGGTAGCCTCATCACCTTAAAAGACACACAGTAACTCCAGATTTGGTCCATTAGTTCCTAGTGACCTCCAGATGTGGAAGAAAATTCAGTATCATTATGTGATTCTCTGTTAAGCTTTTTCTCATCTTCCTCCAGACCAGAATTTCATTTCCTGAATGGTCATCCTTGGTCATCAGTAATAGCCATGCCCCCCTGATTAACTGTAGTGTCAAGAATACAGATAAGCACACACCATGTGTAGATTACATTCAGTTCTCCATGTTTTCATAACTCCATGACTGACAACACATGCCCAGATCTGCTTAATATCCAAGAAGTTCAGAGACACGGTCCCTTTAAGTGTAAGGAAATATGAAAAAAAATTGGGAAGACTTTTATGGAATCCATAGCAAAACTACCTGTGCCTCCATGTAGCTACCCTATCACTTTGGTTTGAGTCTATTGTAAGCTTACTATTTACAGACATGATTTTTTTTTTATCACATAACAATGAATAGTAAAGCAAAAGATCTACTTATTTGACGATAAAAAGCGTAAAGCAAAAGTAAACCAAAACGTTGGCTTTAGTTAAACATGGGAGATGAATTGAAAAGGGGAGGTCTAAGGCAATGCAGGTGGTCAGCCTCTAGGAAAGCCACTCTCTTTTAAGTAATAGTTTAAAATTTAGTTAATAGTAGAATTTGTTTGCCTTGCTGGAAATCATCTGGTAGCAGCATTATTCACTATCTCAAAAATGGACTTTCAGCATATACACAGCAATGCTGCAGAATTTATTAGTTCATGCTGGTAGGTGATGCTGAAACTTGCTCAAAAGCTTGTTACATCCCTTAATCTGCCTTGGCACAGAGATGCCATCAGAGAACCATGTACTGGTATTTTGATTGAAGCTGCTGAAAAAGGAGACTGACTGAACACTGACTGAGCATCAAGGATTGTTCAAGGATAAATAAGTAAGTTAAAATATCCAAATTCTGCACCAAAGCATTTCTTCCTCAGCAGTACCAAGATATGTAAACCTTCAAATCTTTTAGAGCTCAAGCCAACAGGAAAATGTATAAGCACATATATATAATGTCAAGTAGCAAGAAACGAATTTTCAAATCAGTGATTCTCTTCTTTATAAATGTATCTGAAGATTAAACAAGCAGACATCAGTGTTATTCCTCTGATGACATAACACTGCAAAAGTTATTAATATCTTTCAGTATTGAGTCCTCTTTTCTCCCCACACATTCTCAGCACTTCATTTGCTGTGCCTATCGTTTCAGCCACTTCAGGCCCAAAGAAAAGTGAAGGGAAAATGCAAATAACTGCATATTCAGGACACATGAAGGCCGATCAGTGTTATGACATTTATCTTCACTTATGACAAGATATAAAATAACTCAGGAGTTAGTTTCTTGTCCTCCTCATGAAGAAAAATGTCATACCAGATCGTCATGTACTATATACAGCAAAATTGCTAACATGCTGTGCAGAGGAAAGAAACATCTCAGCAGTGATACAGATGGCAGGTGACATGTCATGGCTATGACATCCGACATGAAACACACATCATTTTAAAGTAGTAGATGTAAAAATAAGTCATGGCAGAAGAAATACCACTACGACAGCAGTACATAAATTAGCTAAGGGCAACTAGTTAGATTACTTGCAAAAGTTAAAATTGTATTAAATAGCAATGAGTTGTTCATGGAAGTCAAAAGAAGTCAACAGCGCTTTCAGAATTAGCTTCAGCATGGCCAAATATCTATCCCAGGTCTACAACATATATTTGGTGATCAGACTCTATTGACATGTAACATGGAACCTCTTTTTTGCATTAATTTACTCAATGTTCACCTTTTAAAAAGTATTTAGCTTTAATATATTAGAAACACTCCTTCTATAAAGATATAGGAAGTTTGTAAGAACTGATTTTTTATTCGATATATCTGATAGCTGTATCAAGTAGACAAAGATTTTATTTCTATCAGTGACCTAAGCTTCCCATAATACATGAGAAATTGCTGCTCTTTATTATATTCTTGTTTTGTTACAAAAGTGAAGATAGCATATCAGAAACATAATCCTGTTTCAAGTAAGCAAAAGGCAAAACTTGATGACCGATCAAAACAAGCTTAGGTCTAATACTGCATGATATGTGCATGCATACAGCATAGTGGTGTTAGTAATTTTTATCTTGCACCACAAATACACCCAGTGCTGTACTGTTCTAGATCAGAATGTGGGCCATGTCCCCTGTGCCCCATCACAAACCTGCTGAGCTTCCTGTGAAGCAAGCAAAGGAGATTTTTTCATTTTCAAGAAGCCAAAAGTTTATTAAGGTTAAAGACAGTGAACTGGGAGCAAGACTTAGCTGTTCTGCTTACTAAGGGTTTGTCTTGTAACAGATGAGGGGTATCTTTGACACCAATTCACATTTCTGCTGTGGTGCACAGAAACATCTTAATGTACACTTAGGATCCTAAACTAGACTTCTAAAAATATACCTACTCTTGTGTATGGCACCGCTAAGGTTAAGCCCTACTGACTTGCTTATTTACTACTATAAAATAAAGTTGCTTTACTCAATTAGAGCAGTAGTGCTCAATATTGACAGGATTTGCATGTTTTTAAGTAAACTTTTTTTTTTTTTTCTCTTCTTTCCCAGGTTAGATCCCAAATAGATCTCTAGTTTCCCAAGTTTTGATTACCTTCAGGTGTTCCCCTCAAAACTAGAATACCATGTATGAGAACCCTTTAGTAAGTACAGACGGTGCAGGATTTTTAAGGATGCTTTTGAGAGGTAGACTGGATGCAGGGCCAATGGCCATTGCCTTTCTACACTGATGTATACTATGAACTAATTGATGTCTACGACAAGTTTTTGTGTTGGAGTAAAGGGAAGATGAAGGTAGAGGCATTTACAAAAATTGTAACTGTATTGTGTTATGTCTAGGTCAATTACAGATTTTCACTACAAATATCTCTCCATCTTCCTTTGTTAGTATAAGTACAGGTTTATTCGATTCTACCATTTGAAATATCTTTTACCTTAACATTTACATGGAATAGACAGAGAATTGACCAAAATTTTTCCATATTGAAAAAAAACCAAACTAACACACCTTATGCCTAAAGAAAAATCAGGCATGGGAAAAAAACAATAGATCAGCTACATAACAAAAACACTGCAACTGTAAAAGTTCTTTAAAGGTCAAGCAAAAGAAGAAACAACATGAGAGAAAAAAAAAAAGAGAGAAAAAGGTGGCTTCCTTCCTTACCTGCTTCCATCTTGTTTCAGGAAAAGAGAACGATGTAAGTGAGTATTTTAAATTATATATTCCATAAAAATTTAAACTAATCTAGACATGGGATTATGCCGTAAAGAACCAATATGGGATAAAGCTGAGGACTGAATGCTGAAGAACATTGTTTCCATCACCTTTCTTTTCTCTCTAAGAATAGGCTGCTGCAATACATACCCTTATGGAAAATAAGGAATCCTGGACTTCTCCCTTCTAAATTATGACCATCTACTCAGGAAAAACTGAGGCAGGCAACAGATTAAGAACACTTTATAGTCCTATTACTGCCAAGTTTACTTTCTAAAATATGCCTTCTTCTGGTCTTAACTATCAGTAAAAGAGTACAGATATTGAGTTATACCAGTCCTGACTTCATGCTTTCCTCTGAAGAAGATCCTGTATATCTAACATTATATATATATGTGTGTATATATATATATATATATATAAAAGGGATAGGATACATATATATATACATTATATATGTATCCTGTCCCTTATGGTACAATTCCAATACACAAGACATTTGAATGTGATTTGTTATGCTTTGAGAGACAGCCTTTCCTCTTTTAAGAAACAGTAATTTCAGCAGATACATATTTAAAATTCACATTAGCACCTTATACTAACCATCTTCTATGGAACTGATTTGGTTTCTTATTTGATGAGCACAAATATTTATTGTGAATTCCTTCAGACAATGATTTTCTGTTTCTTGAATAAACTGACTACATCCAATCAACAGAGGAGGTTGTATTAAAACTGAATTTAAAGTCTTGCAATATTTTAGATTTATTGGAAAGTCAAATTTTCAAGTTACATGAGACAATATCAGTGCTATTTGCTAGTTTCTTTTTGCATTAAGATCTCACTTTCATCCCTGCAGCAGAAGCTGAAAAAAAATGCCACCTATCATGATAAAAAAAATCAGAACACAAAGCTCTTAAAACCTTATCATTTTCAATGTAGTAAATTATACTTTTTGAACACTTTGAACTAGCAATGAAAATAAAATGTTCCAAAAAATTTTATTAGGGTTGTTCAAATGCCTTAAGTGCTTAACCATGACAACAGACACATCAGGTAGGACAGGTAAATGGAAGGGCCAACACCTGTGACAAGTCTGTGACAGCTATGGTGCAGCCATCAATTCAGCCTAAGGAGAATTAAGACAATCCTCAGAGTCATCAGGCATTTAAAGGAGCCTAAATACCCTTTGGTAATCTTCGGTAGAACTTACCAGACTACAGAATTATACCTGATACATAAATACACAAAACTAACAAGTATTCATCATCAATTTGAATTATTAAGGGTTTGTTTATTTTTGTTGGAATTATCCTTGAGAGGGCTCTACAGGCCAAGTTTTGTACTGAAAAATGTTACTTTCACTGATCTCTCCTCAGTACACATAATGGTGTTCTCTCCTCCAAACTGAGCATCTAAAAGGCATCCAGATTGCAGGAAAGAATGCTCAAATAAAGGTAAAATGCTATAATTTCTACTCTGTCCCACGATAGTGCTTAAAAACCTGAAGTTTAACTCTGCCAAGTATATAAACCTCTAAATCTGTTAGATATTAATTACCATGTATTTAATTTCACAGCTGTGTCTTTTCTGATTCACCACCACCACTTCTCTTGTTCAAGCCTTTTGCATCTGGTTCATAATCAGGTCCTGATAATCCTTAATGCCTTGATTTCAGAGCCCAGCATTCCCCAATTCCTTTCTCCATTTTGAAATTTCTGAAAATTCTATCTCCATTCTCTGTCTAGCTGTTCAGACGATAATCCCTCGTAATAGGGTGATCCTGATCCCGCTCTATGGATTAACTGGTGTAAAATGTGTATGCAATGAATTCACACCTTCCAAACTGAGCAGCCCAGGTATATCTAATCTAACCAACTGGCTTTTATCAGCTGCACACAAGAGATGTGAAAATAAGCTTAATTTCAAGCCTCAGTCCCATAGCCACAACCATGTTATTATTTTTCTGTATTTAACAGAATGAGCATCTGTGAGGAATTCTAAGGTACACTCTGTAGTTATACATCACTAGATTTGGTATGGCTCAAGATTCATTGAAAACTGTGAAATGACATTATTTTCATGCCTGGTATGATTATTTCTCTTAAAAAGAGAAAGGGAAGAAATACTGCTGAACTTCAAGTGCAATTTTGCTGCTTTCTTCTTGTAAAATCTGTATTCCCATGCCAGATGGTGTCTGAGTTATCAAAGTTATTACTCTAAATTCAATTAGGGAAGAATGAAAGTAATTAAGTAGGGGATGAAGTGCTAGAAATATTCTCAATATAAAGCATCTAATATAGGTGAGGACTCTCTAAATTAGGTAGAAATTCATCTATAAATGCGATCTAAAACAGAACAGCTTGAGCCTTCATGTTCAAATATTCTAAGACGTGCAAAATTCAGTACTTGCTCAAGTGGGCACAATTCCCAATGACACAGTGGCTGTAGAAGGTGGGAGTAATTTTTTGTTCTTCTAGAGAGTCTATTACTAGCAGTCACCAAAAATACCCTGAAACAGTTATGGCTCAAAATGTTTCTGTATCTGTTGTGGAATGGCTTTTCAGGCTGTTTTGTCAACTCAGGAATGTTTGTTTCCTCTCTTAATCCTGACTAGTTTGTACTCACCACAGCAAAAAAACAATTACAGCAAATACATTTTACCATAAAACCTGTGAAGTAGACACCACAGAGGTACTGTTAGCACTTATTTTACATCTCTGTTTCCTTTCCCTATTTGATTTCCCTTCCATTAATTAAATCTAAGTTGGCGCTGAGCTGCAGGTATGACGGAGAACTGCAGCTATGGGTTTTAAGACGAAGCAGCCAAAATTT
This sequence comes from Zosterops lateralis, assembly GCF_965231275.1. Lineage (NCBI taxonomy): Eukaryota > Metazoa > Chordata > Aves > Passeriformes > Zosteropidae > Zosterops > Zosterops lateralis. The sequence continues at coordinate 21,316,423 of NC_139765.1, forward strand.
TTTTTTTTAACCTATTAATGATGGCCTACTTATAGGAGAAATATGTAAGAAAAGCCAAGAAAAACAAATCTGTTTTACTTACCAACAGTCATTTCTGCATAGCTTCAACTGAAAAGAATCATGCTCACGGATAAAATTAATCAGGATCATTTGCTAGTTCTCTGCAGGCTGTTCACTCATTTTCTCTTTAACAGAGAGATATATAACCAAATTCTCAAAATACAGTGTAGATGAAGGGTGGGAAGGAAAATATTATTTTGTTCTGGAATGCTCAGAATTGGAGCTGCATGGCTGAAAGAAAAGGTACATATACGGCTTTAGAGAACAGGGATGTAGCTTGTGCTACTGCCACAGGTAAAATCCCTGGCCAGAAAAGAAACAAAATAAATTCTAACAATGCTTGTATCTCTTGCTCCTCCACAGACCATAATGTAGCAATCCCATACTATGCCGTGCCATACCTAAAAGTACAATGTGGAATGAACATATGAATTTCAAGTATAAGCAAGTGTAAATTATGAAATACAGAAGTACTTCTGCCTTCAATTGCCTCACATGTGTGCAGCACAAATAAAAGCACTACTGCATGTACTACCAGGAGAGATGCAAGTCCTAACAATGGTTCCAGTTTGCAGGGCACTGGCCTGACAAACTGCAGTGACATGATACATGTGCTTAAGAAAGCTCTTTTCCCACCACCATAAAGAAAGGACTATTTTTAGTGCAGACTACTTAAATATTGGTTTTAGCACAGCTTTATAAAGGTTACAAACTCATGCAGGAAGGGAATGCCGCAGCTCCTTAGAAGAAGAGTGCAAGCACAGGCAATGAGTATGAACTTCCTAAATGAGCTGGGGCACAGCCTAAGGGAATCTGCCTTCAGTTACATCCTTTCAACAACAGTGGCACGCACTTTTCCTGAGCAGGGCTACTCTCAAAGACTATGCTGGGACCAAAACCAGAAATATTATAGACTCAAATTTCTGCAGCTCAAGAAGGAGAAAGAAGGCTTGGAGTACAGTCACAGCAGAACTGCCACTTGCAACTCTCAGAAAATATGATCCATGACAAGTAAAGCTGACTTATGCCACCGGGAACAACAAAAAATGGAACAGGAAGAAATGGAGAAAAATTCACAACTGGAGACTTCTGTCTCTCTCAGGAACTGATTTACTAGGGTCAAAATAGGACATTATGGAGCATATGGGACCGCTGCATGTATGGTATATTCACGTCTATTAAAGCCTTCTAGAGGGAAATAATAATGTCCATCTAGAATTGCTATTAGTTCAGCTACAGCATTTCCAGAAATGCAATAACATGATGGCTTCATTACCATTGCAGGTTAGGACAGCTGAGGCAATGGCACTTTCAAGTGGTGCATGAACGCTTTCCTCCCATGCTACAAAGGTAGCATAAAGGGCACTCTGCAAATTGCTCCCTTTTGGACCACCAATAAAGCTACCAATAAATCACAATGAGTGTATCTTGCCAATTGAATTTCAGTCCTTGGAGAATTTTGAACCCAGGGCAAAGTACAGTGAAGGGCTTATATATGTCTTCAGGAAAAAAGAACTTATACTATTAGTGCAATGGAGTATGCAGAGAGCAGCAAAGAGCTGCTCCCAGAAAAATGAAAATCAGTAACTTGAGGTCACATTTCATATCTTGCCTTTGTAAAATGGAAATAACAAGAAGGAGGCACAAATCCAATTTAAAATAGAAAATATGAACCAGAAAAATAAAAAAGTTTAATGAAAACCCAGAAATGTAGTCGTTAGGACCAAGATGTCAAAAATATCTATTGGGTTTGAGATAAGCATACCAGAAGCTGGCAGAGGCTGACCTTAATTTCAATTTTACTAAGGAAAAACATCTGATAGACTTCTAGTAATTTGTTGGGGGAGAAAAACCCTAAACAAACTCTTCAGACTTCTCAATTTTAGGGAAATCTAAAGAGCACATATATTACTAATCTCACCTATCCTAGTTTCAGCAGAAAATGAAATCCTAGAAAACTAGTACCTCAAGCTTCTGCAATGTTGACTTACCGAGAGGTATAAGAAATAAATCTAAACCAATGGATATATTTATAGAACAGCAATTCTTCATAAGCAGTAGCATATTCATCAACACATTATTTGAGAGAAAAAGAAAATTATTAACATCAGTAAAAGCAGTGGTAACTTCTTTTATAATTCAGATGAGGAAGAATTCTACCATGCATCTAGTAGCCCAAAATTATTAAGACAGTTATTAAGAACTCTTTCCCAGAACATCTTGCTCTGCCAAACCTATATTTTTATCTTAATTTGAAATTAATTTATTCCCCAGCTGTCAAGAAAAGTCTAGCAATCAAAAACTTTTTCATTTTCCTTTTTTTTTCTTGTTTCTCATTCCTAATTCCAGTGTAGACTGGGAGAAGAAAGAATAATGAGATAGAAAAGCACTCATAATTATTGTCTTCATTTAGATGATGGAGAAGACGAGTATTATTTAATTTTAAAAATCCCCCATACTGATACTTTACAATGAAATTCTATTATCTAGAATATTTCTTTTTAATGCCTTTCCACCATTTTGTAAAAAAAACCCACCAAGGTCTTGAAGATCACAGATGATTTAGAATCACATTCCATTAAAAGAAATAGTCACTGAGGAGCTGCAGAGACACAGATTCCAAAGAAAATGCAGGTAGATGCACTTTTAGGAATCTATCCTTACTCAGATTCCTTACATGGCTTTAAAAATAAAGTTCTAACAGACTAACTTTGCTCTTGAACATGAGATTTAATATTCTTTTGAACATGCTATCCCAAGACTTACTATAAATCCATTCTAACGGGCAGGCACCTACCAATGCTCTGAAAGCACATAAGCCTCAGGAAATGCAAGGGCTGTCAAAGAGAGGGGGAGAAAACCTCAAAACCTGAAAAAAGATTTTTATGCTCATGGCTGCTACTGAAGGGTTTGACCATACCCATTTTTTATTTCAATGTGTACTGCAACAGTTTGACTTGGAAGATGTTAACTTCTGCCTTACATATATTATATTGATAATGAAAATCCTGACAAAATTGAAATTTGAACACCCTTTCCTATTTTAATAAATGAGACTGGCTAGTGTCCTGTCCTATTAGTGAAAATTTGCTTTGAGCAGGTAACAGACCAAAGCATTTCAGCCAGCTCTTAAGTGTGAGTTTTGATAAATGTAGCCTAGTTTTAGGCTGCTCCGTTCATCACAGTGGCTCTGAGGCTGCCTGTGCTCAGAAATTTCAAAATGCAGCAGTTAAGTAAAAACAAGCAGTCTCACAAATGAAACATCTTTATGTGGTGGTGCACTGTCAATATGAAATACTAACAAAAAGATTTTTGGAAGGACTGTTCATTAATTTCTTCTTAAGTAAGAGTATTAATTAAAATTAAAACATACCCTGTTCACTTCACTATCTCCAAATACAATAGGAGGCCCTTAGGATACCTTTTTTTTCCCAGCAGAGTTCAGGAAAATTAAAAACAAAACAAAACAACAATCTGTAATCATTTTGTATTACTATATTAAAAATCTTCTTATTTGGTAACTAGCTAACAACCAAATCCTTGTTCAGGGGATTTTTTTGGGCTTTCAGGCAATACATCTAACTTCCAGAGAGACTTCCTGAGCCATGAAATGGGGTATGAAAACATTTAATCCCTGACTGAATTGCTATCCTTGTGGAAGCACTGTGAGTACATACAATTACACCAGAAAAAAATCATGTTCACTAGTACGTTTCATTGTGGAGAAGCAGCTTATTATATCAGTACAGAGAGGTTTTTTACTGGTGCAGTTGCCTCCATGCTGGAAATGTTTCACCAGTACAACATACAACTTATTGTCTGCTGGCGAGATCTCTGAGAAAATACACTTGTTTGACCACTGCAGTATTTTGCACTTTCCTTCCTCTAAATTTCTATAAATAGCATATTTTAATTACCAGCAATCTAGCATATAAATAAAGCTTGGAAGATGGAGTGGGATTTTTAGAATGGCAGTCATTAGTTACAAGAACAAATAGGCTGTGCTCATCTTCCTAAATCTCTCAGATACTTTTGAATCTGTTATGTGGGCCCATTTCCTCATTTCCTAAATCACCCTGGTACAACTGAAAAACACATTCTTAGCTGAAATAAATTGTCCTCAAGACTTTCAAAACAGAACGGCCAAGGATTGTGCCTTTTTAGATAATACTTAAATTTTAACACAAATTAGACATTTATTCCAAATTTTCAGCTAGTTTAGCTTTCTAAACATTTTTAAAATAATAGACTTATTTTTGGTATTAACAGCCTTTAATCCAAACACAACTGGATACCCAAAATCACTGATTTGCTTTTTTTCTTCAAACTATGTATTTTCCAAAACATTTTGTTGAGTCTGTAGGGTTTTTTCCAAGCTTTTGGAAGTGAAAGGACAATTTTTCACCTAAGTTAAAAAGACATCAGCCAACAATGATATTAATTCATGAAGATCTGTTGGGTTTTTTTGTTTTTTTTAAAGAGCAACTATGAGAAAGAAATAGGTATAGACTGCCTAGCTTTAGGCAGTGGAAAGAATGGTAGAGACAAAGATCACTCTTGTCAGAAAAACAGCATGACTTTCTGGCATTTATTGCTATTACTTATATACATATTTTATAAATGAAACTACAAACATTATAGAAATAGAAGGCTCAGGTTAGCATTAAAAGAGTATGAACTGGACATCTTCCATACTCTCCTGCTTTTACTGTTTTTTCTCAGTAAGTTCCATGAAGACCAATAGTTCAAACTCACATGAGAATTCCATTATCAGTACAGAAGAAAAGCTGTAGGAGAGACTACATTAAGTACTTGATATTTTGCAGAAACAAAATGTATTTTAAAAGTTAACACAGATGGCATATACTGCTGCAATGTGGCATTGTTTCCATCATGGAGTCAGCTGCCAAAATAAAGATTTGGACACACAGCTGTAAAAAAACCAGATCAAGAACCGTGGGTCCAAAATTTCCTCGGCTGTGATCCTCTTTAAAAAGTTACCCTAGGAGCTATAGTAAATACAGAAAATCTGCCTTTGATACCACTGATAAATACAGCTGAATTTTTCTCACTTTTGCATGACCATGGTGCTGGGCTATGGAGAGGAGACTATGTAATATTCTGAATTCTCATCAGTATTTGTGAAATTCTCAACTTATAAAATCAGAGTACAAAGAATCTCATTTTCTTGCAATGAATCAGCTCCAAGTACAATATTCTATCTTTTTTAGTTTAAACTAATTTCATGGCAGAATTCGACAAAGCCATCTGCTGCCAATTGCCTTGGCAAGTGAGAGCATGGCTGCTGGCTGCTACCAAAACACAGCACTTTGCCATACATCTGTTAGAGCTGCTATACACCAGCAAGATTCAGAGATCCTCTGCATTGCTTCCTCCTCCCAAATCCCTGAAGGCAGAACACGTCCAAAGTACCACCAGCAAAGGTGGGAGACCTCATCCAGAATTCTGGTTGTACTGGGGAGTAGGCAGCATATCTCTCCTGGCTTTGCCACTGCGAAGGCAGAGAAAAACAGTGTGAGTGTGTCCAGTAGACACACTCCCTTGGTACTTAACTATGTGGTAGAAAAGCTGCTGGTAGCCACAGGCCATTTCAGATTGCCAATGGCAGTGTGCTGAATTTAGCTAGGCCATCCTCCTCCTCCTACAAGCTCACAGGAACTGAGGTCAGGCTGCCAGACAGAAGATGATCCGAGTTGTTCATCTCCCTCTTTAACTTATGGGTTGCCATTTAGGCACCTAGGCAGCTCATGTGAACTTAGCTCATGTTTTTAAGGAATATTTTGATGACTGTATTGTGAAGCATTCTGAGAAGAGCCTTGAAAACTTCTCCAAGAACACATCAATGAAATTTTAATTTGCAGTGGATTTGAGAGTTCAAAGACACATACCCAGTCCTTGTTTCAACCACTGCCAATCATTCAGGACAACCAGATAATAATGAACTCTCTTAACAGGGAACAATGGTGAAGCATGTAGACATCACTAGTACTGATGTGGAACTCACAGGATGAGTTTCGAAATAATTGGTGATATTCTCCAGGTTCTGACAACTGCCACAGTGGACTTATGTAGGATCTCAGGTAAAAAGTGAGAGCAAAAATATACTTAGCCCTACTAATGGTAGAGAAAAACTGACCAGTAGTTCCCTAAAGGTTTAAAAATAGAAGAGTAAATAAACCTTCCACCTTCACCACCCATCAAGATTTTCTGAAACAAGTCTACTAATACCAATGGTAAAAAATTCCAATTTTCTGATACAGTCTTTTCTGGTCTTTGCTAAATCACAAAAATCGTTATTAAAAAGTAATAACAATAAAAAGGCAACATGCTGTCACAGCTGTTTTTTAAATTACCGTGTTTGGCAAATACAGGCAAAGAGGGCCAGACTAAGTTCCCTGGTTTTTGCTGATCTGGTGTGTTTTTAGAGGTTTCACATAAAAACAACCATCAGAAGAAAGGTCACAAATACGTAACAAAATACTGATATGTTCTTAAAATAAACTTGTTTTTAAAAAGAGAAATGATTTCTTACTGATTAGTCTGATTTGATGAATTAGAAGAAAAACAGAGCCAGTATATTTACAAACTTGCACCATAAAACATGTCAGAAATGAACACAACAATATGTAGACCTGATGCTTAATGGACAATAAATCAATCCAAGTGGACATTGATTGTTTTACAATACACACTCTCTGAGCAACAAAGGGATGAATAGCGGGTTAAGGAGAGAGCAAAAAGCTCAAAACCTATTATCTTTTATTACAAACTACTATGAATAGAGCCAACAACCACTAATAGCAAAGACACCAGTCCTACGTGATTTACAGGCTATAAAGACTCTCAGCCAGCACTAAATGAATTAAGTTGATCCTTAGCCACCATTAACTACTGCCTAAAAGCACAAGTATCCAGTCAAAGAGAATCCTTGATATCCTCTGCTGCTCAAAGTTCAGGAAGCTGAAGCCAAACTGACAAACCAGCAAGAATCTTAAGCTAGCTGCCCTGGGTCAGAAAATGCACTTTGTGCAACATGCTCACTTTCATTTCTTGGTTTGCATTGTTTCTAGGACTCCAGTAACTAAGCCCAGTAAACATGTACATGCATGTTAACCACTAGGAAGAAGTTACAGCAGGCAGTGTGGTTACTTAGATGACTGAATTTATGTAAACACTTAAGTTTATGCAGAATCAGGGTCTTGTATTTTAGAACAGGACATAACTCATTTTGTATCTTATATATTCAGTGGGAAACAAGCTGTGAGTGTAGTCTTGGGGTTCTGTATTTAAAGTCAAGAAATTCAAATTCATCCATGGTTCTCACAGTATCAATTGCTCTCTCCACTTGCACATATGTAGTGTTTTGCATTGCTGTTTATGGTAAGAAATTTATGCTCTGAAGTGTATGTAAACATTACCAACTTATGTTTCCCACAGCTGCTGTAACTCTAAAGTTCTTGGCGACTGTGCATTTAAATTAACAGTCATAGCAATATACCAAAGCCTCTTCTTGCACTGAAATTCAATTCCACATAGTTCTTTTACAGTATATAACCAAAACATTCATATTGATCTCCTGCTCAAATAGCTTTCCTTCTCAGAACTCTGTGAAGTAACAGTGGCACGTCACTTACTGCTACTCCTGCACAGTATCTCATCTCCATACCTATCATTTTCTCAAAATCAAAGGGGTTTTTTCAATGTTATGGACACCTGCTCTTGTGAAAGGTCCTGTTCATAGTACCTGTGAAGTTTTGAAGTTAAGTCTTGTTGAAATCATCCACTCAGAAAAAAAATCCAAACATGACAGGTAACATATTGTTTTATCCCCTATCCTCTGTCAATCTCTACAGCATTTAATTCAATAGCTTTGTACCTGTCCTCTCCTCACCAACAAATAAATAAACTTCTAAGCAAAGTGCTAGATATCTCAACTCAATGGATAATTTTCTTCAAGTCAGAATTGGCAAAAATGGGGATAAAGAATGACACTATTTCCTGTTACAGTTAAATGGTAATTAAATCATATTTGCAAGGAAAATTATTTTCTCCTGGAAAAGAAGCAATTTTCTCAAATAATTAAAAAAGTTTTGCATAGGGTCTTCATCAACATCTAAAATTCTATCCTGAACAGTCACAGTCTGTGAACAAGTGTAGCCTTCTTTAAAAGGACATTTAGAATGGAAACATTTTGTCAATCTTAATTCTTTATAAAAACAGTTCAATATTTTCCTACGTGCATTTGCACAATATATAAAAATGAAGAATATGGAATGCTGTTCTGTCCTAGTGATCTTTATTTAACAAGGAACTCAGTAAGATGAATTATGCGAAGACCTACAGAAATGACCCAAGTGCTGGAAAACCTATTTCAGAATGAACTGCTGAAGGACAGAAATCTACTCAGATAAACAGAAGTATGGCTAATAGGTAATTTGCTTATATCCTTTAGAAAAATAGTGAAGTTCACTCCAACAAGACTTCCAATTTTAAGAGAATGGTAAAAGAACCAGAGATTGATAAGTGAATTTTCAAAAATAAAAGACAAAAACACAGTCCAAATTTTGAGCAAAAAAAGTAATTTACCACTGACATAACTCACCAAGAATCACCAGTGATTTTCTGTCTCTGCATGTTTCAAAATCAAGAACAAATTTATGTAAAAGGCAATAAAAAAATCCTGTGGCCTACATCATGCAAAAGAGTCCAACTGCATCCTTTTGCCTGGCACACTAGAAATTTCCTTAATGTCAGTGATTTTGGTGAAGGACTGAGACAACACAATCAGAGCTAAAAAATGTGCATCCCAGAGCTCAGTGATAGCCCTTGACTGGAGAACAGTATTTCTGAAATTTCAAAGATGAATTTGGAAGTGCAGGAATCCAAATGCTTAAGGTAAGTGAACTAATGAAGTTCTACCGCACTTCCACTCCAAAGCCAGCCAAAGCCAAACCTTGCATTAATCTGCTGCCATGTCTCATGGCACCAAAATCTACAAAACCATGCAAAAGTTACACTTGAGTATTACTGGCTGCAACCAAAGTAAGAAAGAAGTAATATAAATGTTAATGAGATGACGTCTGTTTCACTTTATTTAAAAGCCAGACTAATCCCATAATCCTAACAAAAAAAATATTAGGCTCTCCACAATTACAACATAACAAGGTCCAGATGGTCCTGTCTGTGGGGAACAAGAAGAACAAGAAGCTTTGCAAGCTAAATTCCAGGGGAAAAGTCCAAGTCCCAAGGAAAACTAACACAGACCTACTTTTTTGGAGGTGTTGAAACAGTGACTTGATTGCAGCAAGTAGCAGCTATTGCTTATAAAGGTATTCTATTCAATTTTTAAAGGGGAGTCAGGTGTAATACTCCAATATTACTGAAAAACAGTTTGTGTAAGGTAGGTTGAACATGTTTCAGTTTCCCTTTCTAAATTTGTGTCGTTTATTTAGGAGCTATGAAAACTATAAATCAGCCACTAAGCTCTCAAAGATATCTGCACTAACAAAATAGACAAATAGAGAATTAGACAGAGAGGAGATTAGGAAGTTCATAACTTTTCCCTTGTGAAACTTCGTTGTGGTGCATAGTTGGAAGAGCCACTTTAGTCACACTAAGATGAAACTATTGTGCAAGGATATACACATTCAGTTCTCTGGACTGCAGTGCCCCTTTGTGTAAACTTAGCCCATGATGCTCCAATATAGGCTTAAAATGGGGCTTCGGAAAAATTTCAAAAGGGGTCTTAGAGCCAGATGATTCAAGCTAGAAGGGTAGTCCCTCAATGACAGCTTTTGATACTTGACTAAAAAAAATGAAGAAAGTTAATATGCTCACAAGAGAAGATGAGAAATATGTCTACTCAGCCCATACCAATGTCTTGGAAAGCAGTGCATGTTTGGCAGACTAAATGAACTGAATGTGACCTTTTTCCTTATTTAGAGACTTTAGAAAATCTGTGATTTTTGAACACAGTAAGCACAATGATTTTACATAATATAATTAGTTGCATTGCAGACAACTTTAAGATGACTTTTGTTAACAGGAACGTAAACCAGGATATCTACTATACAGTGGTCCATACTATGGACCATACAGGGGAAGACAATGTGCTTGAAAGTAAAGGAAGGAATTTGTGCCAGGAACAGCCAAGAACACTACATAATACCTATCAGAAAGGACAGACTGTTTTATTGACTTGAGTATTTATTCCGTGTCAGTACTTAAAAAGGAGAAACAAAATGATCATGATGACTCTTGAGCCTGTTGCACTGATGCCAAATGCACTAAGTACCCTTAAAGTAATGAAAAAGTTCATCCAGAAGTCAGAAGTTAGAAAACTAATTGATAGGAATATAATTAAAGATAGATAGCTTTTTTTTACTATCAATCTGGTAAGACTGATTTTATCTTTTCATCTGATTTAAAGTTGGCAACTAAAGATTAGGCACAGATGTACAAATTAACATATTATGGCATTGCAAGTTGTATGATCTAGTAACATTTTCTTGTTAAAAAGCTACAATTTAAGAATTTAAGAATGACAACTTGGCTACTTAACCAGACTGCAAGCACCAAGTGTCTGTTACTGAAACAGGAATACCTGCTGGGACTGCAAAGTACTCAGTACTACGGTGGTTCCTATTTAACATTTATGAATTTTTGGAAATTAAAAAAAAAAAAAAATTAAAAACCCCAAAAAACCCACCAAAACAAAACAACAAAAAACCCCACAAACTTTACATACAATACAAAGTTAATAGCATAAATTATGTTAAAGACAGGGCAATCCTGCCCACTCAGATAAAATGCAGTTCATTATGTCCAACTGCAAATTAATATTTTTGACAACAAACAATGCAGACTATTATCTATAAAATAGAATCATGTATTTTAGAAAATACTGATCATAGAATTGACATAAAATCAGCATAAGTAACCAGATAATTTAAAAAAAGAGTTTCAAGAACTGGGAGTATAAGTCGCTTGGTATTTGGAAGTATAACTGGGGAGTGAAAAGCAGGAAGTGATAAATATATGTAGTAACTCTGTGTAGTGGTGATGAGAATGATATTTCATACCACTATGACTTCTGTCACATTTAAAAGTGACAGAAAGTTTAAAAAGTATGTTGAAAGTCTGGAGAGGGATCAGAAGAGAGCCAGCAAAAAAGTTAAAATTAGAAATGATGCCCTACAATTGAAAGAGATCAAACCCTTCAGCTTACAAGAAGAAAACTGAGAAGTGAGTTTGCTGAACTATGTTAGTTCCTCCACATGAAGAAAAGAGCAGGAACGGAAGAGCTCGTTAATCTTCTGGAAAATGATTTAGCAAGAAACACCAACTGGAAGACAAATTTCAAATGAGAAATGGGGTAAACATTTTAGTTATTGAAAATTACTAATGAATACACAAGCTTCCCATCAAAGACTAGTTCAGACAACAGAGATGTCCTTAATGGCCTTGAACTCAATTAACCTATGACTTCAACTTCCATCAAAGTTTATAACTGGTCCTGAAAACTGCACACTGACAGAGTTCATTGAAGCTGATGCTGCTGACAAGATCAGGCCCCACACTACCTATTCCACCTCTGCATGCAAGGTCTAAACAAACATGTTACCTGCTCTTCATCCACGAAAGTGTCTCTTGCCACATTTTAACTGGAAGGCAAGCCATCAAAGAGGAAGCAGACACTTCCCAACTCTCTTCCTAAGTAGGCACACAGGAAATTGCCACAAGCATGGGTGGCCAAGTTTCATGAATCCTACTGAGCTGCCCGGAGGCAGTGCAACCATTGGTAACTGCATATTACAGTGCAAACTGGTGTGGATTATCACAAAATTTCCCAAAAGCGGTCATGCCCTGGGCTGTTCTTCTGAAAACCAAGAATTCCTATGTCTTGGAGTTAGAGAGAAACAGCACTCACTACTGCCATGCTGCAAGAAGTAAAGATAGTGAACAGGAAAAGAGGATGCACCTCCTAAGTACTACTTGAGATGTCATAATTCTTCAACAAATCTTCCTTTAAGACGATTTAAGACAGATAAAAGAAAAAACTTGCAGGATTCACTGAGATAAAAATCCCATGTACCTGCCTTACAAGTGCAGCTTAGATTTTACAGTCTTAATTAATGTGAATGTACATGTGAACTGTTACTTGAAGAGTCTTGGTTTTCTTTTGTATAACAAAAGGATTTTTTTCATTCCTTAAAATACCAAGGAACAACTTGAAATTGTTATCTAGTTATAAATTCTAATATTATCTATGATCTAATAATTCATAACCTAAGTGGTAGGTAATGAGGGCTTATTTTTAGGACAACAGATGCGGAGTCGCTTTAGAAACAAAACTAGAAATCCAATGTCATGATTTTTGTGATCCAGAATCCAGGATATTAGGATATTTGGTTTTGAAAATACTGTAACTGGTATTTTTCCTAGCCAAAGCGACACCATCAGTCAAATTGAATTTGATTAAATCTTTAAAAACTGAGTCTTTAAAATATTTAAAGTTTTGAGGAATTATACCCATTCTTTTCTCCTTCTGTCTATTTTTCTGATTTTACTATTATATTTTTTTATTTTACAGACTAAGAAAAGTGAATGATTTTCTGTTCACATGGAGATAGACACAATCTTTCTTTTATTTTTCTGATACTGAAAATAGGTACATAATGAAGCTTTACTATGGGTGAGTTTAATTCATTAATGACATTTATATATCACCTTTTCATGCAATTTTTTTAGCATATCCCCACTTTTCAAAAAACTCAATGAAAAGGAAAAAAAAGTTTAAATTGCCAGAGATAACATTTATTAGCTACAGGCTAGGACTCACCAAGAAGCCTGAAGCTTTGTTAAGTATCCATCTTCTTATAATTAATCCATTTTTTCTTTTCTTTTTTTTAAGGAAGAAAAATATCTACAAAATGGAAAGAATGGATAAGACTTACAGAATAATTACACTTGAAGGTTAAAGATTTCGAATACTCCTTAAAGAAATGACTGGAACTTAAAAAAAAAAAAAAAAAAAAAAAAATTTAAAAACCCACTGAATTTTCTTTTTCAGAAATTTCAAGAAAATTGAGAGGACCACTTTGATTTATCTGCTAAAATATATCTTAGTGTCCTCCCTTCCTTGCCTCCAATGAGCTGATAACTCATTCCCATCCTTAAGTTTTACACTTATTTGATGGTACAGACTTGGAAATGAACAACAAACTAAGCTACATTTTTACTTGTGATAACTTTAGTTGCAAATACAGAGATATTAGGGATCTCACCCCACGACTTGCTGTCTTGCTTCACATCTATTTTTGGCTTTGACATCTCAAAAAGCCAGAAGAAAGCCATCAGGGAGGGTACAGCAGGAAGGATGGACACGCCAGGTCAGGCTCTACAGTAAAATAGCTGCATTTCACATCCCAGTGCGCAGCCAGCATGAGAATTCCCACTATAACCAAACCAGGCTAGGAGCACACTACACCCTGCCATTTCATATACGGTGCTGTCATGGTTTAGGAAGGGTATTCCCCAATTTAGTTCTCCAACCCGCTTCCAATTGGAAGCACCAAAGGGAAAGAATATGGATTGTGGTAAGAACAATTTACTGAAAATGGCAATGAGATAAGGAAACAAACAACAACAGTAATAACATTAACAACAACAAATAATTCACACAGAAAAATTCCCCCTCCACGTTTTCTCAACCAGGAAGGAAGCCCTTCTTTTGGAGAGTCCCTTTCCCTGCCCTCAGCAATGACATGAGGTAGTACAGAATAATCTCTGTGTCCTGCTCATGCCCCCTCTTGGTTACCACAAAAACTCACCCCATCTTGGCTGGAACAAGGAAAAGTACATTTAGATTTCCTACTTGCAAATAGTATCTCCCCATTTGCATCTGCGGCATAACACATACACAATTTTGCCATTTAGCAAGCCCAAACTGCTCTTCATTCCTTCAGTAACATGGACATCTGCTCTAGACTGACTTTTGTCACACAGGCAAATTCAAACCTACTGGAAATTCAAACAATCCAGGAGTCAAGGAAAGCATTAGAGACAGGGAATAACATTTCTACTCCTTTCAAACTCTGCTTCCAAAGTAAAATGCACTTCAAACTTTAATGATCTATTTAAGCATTCATCATTGAACTTTTTTTTTTTGGCACTGTAGAAAAATGGACATGCCTGTAGGTATGCCACTCATAACAGTTCTTTACATATCTTCTAAATCAAGTTGCTTTCCAGGCAGTGAAAGTTCTACTTTGACTACAAAGAGATATTAAAATAATATCCCACAATTACTAACAGTGTTTACCCCAATAAAAATAATAAAGTAATTAATTACCCCAATAGTAATAATAAACTAATTAATAATTTGGGAGTTCTGCTGATTCTTTTGGCCCAAGGCTTTGTGAACTTCTGATAGGGGGAAGCAGGAGAAAAATTGTCCTCTGTGCCTACCAGTAGCAGATACAAACCTCCCCAGGAAGTAAGCAGGTGCTAGCTGAGAGACAAGACATAACTGGAAGGATCAGTCACACAGACTTGTGTCACTTGGAAAGGCTTCTGGTTTCCTCCACTGCTTTTTCAGTCCCTCTTCTCTTAGGTTCCTTTCTTGCCTCTGCTCCTATCAGGCTGCCCATTATCTCTTTAACTTTGGTGATGGGTTATGGCAGCTTTGAATGCATACGCACCAGAGATGATTTCATTAACTAGTTCAGACACTGACACTAGTGAGGCTGGATCACCTCAGGCTGCACACACTCTCAAAACACCTATGTTCCATCTTACCAACAGCAGTGGACACTGGATATGTGATAGCAGTTCTTCAACTGTACTTCTAAATGCAATGTAGATAAAAACTGAGTTTTGCTATCCCATCACAATTAATTGCTTTGCTTATTTCTATAAACATCTGAAAATCTCCCTCCGAGCACCCCTTTTCTCTTTTACATAAATGACTGGAAAAGAGATAGCTTCTTCTCCTTGTAAAGGAAAATCATATCTTTTATTTATTCTTAGTTGCAGTGAAATAACACTAAAACCATCTGGCAACTATCTAAAACTAAGGACAAACACCCTACTTATAGTTCAACATAGAATCACAGAATCAGAGAATGATTTGAGTTAGAAGAGACCTTTAAAGGTCATTTAGTCCCACATCCCCGCAGTGGGTTGGGACATCAATCAGTAGGTTCAGGCTGCTTCAAAGCCCTGTCAAACCTGACCTTAAATGCTTCTGAATATGGGGCATGCACAACTTCCCTGGGCAACTTGTTCCAGCAGGAGAAAGAGTAAAAGTAGGCAGAAAGAAGCAATGCATAGATTTGTGAAGAAATTTTAACTCTCTGAAAATCTTGTTTTCTAGTTTCTCTTGGCTAGCCATATGATTTCTCATTCCATTTTCTTCAGTGAAAGCCCTAAATAAAAGCATGCAGTTTTGTGCAAATAAAACAGATGCAAAAACCCCACAGAACTGAGTAGTAAGAAAAAAAGAACAGAAAGCTACATTGGTTAGAAGTTTACTCGTAAAGGGAATAATTTATCATAAAAGAGTCCCAACACAAAAACATAAAATGCAGTCAGTGGTTGAGGTTTTTTTGGTTTTCTTTTTTTTTTTTTTTATGTTAAGCATAGCTAAGCAGGTATTTAGAGAGCAAAATAGGCAGCATAGGAAAGCATTAGACAGGTGAACTATACTCATCTGACTTGCTCAAATTCTCAAGTCTGAAAAGCCTTTCTTGTAAAGAAAGGAAAACCTGAACCATATTGGATCTTATCTGTTTTAACTGGAGTAATGCAACACTCTCTTCTTTTAATTTTCAGGTTCCTTGGGTCTTTCACAAAGAACACATTATAACTTTACTGAACAATGTTGCTTGATTTTACATCTCAAAAATAACCCCCTATTTTTTCTAATGAAAATCAATTTTTAAAACAGGACACAAATGGCATTATGTTTTTAAAGACAAAGAACAAAAATTAATGATGTACATGTGGAGGGAAACTAGCAGTGGTTAAAATTTTCTGGTCACATCATCATTGGTGCTGAACAATGAACATAAACACTATCAGAGATCTACTAGAATAGCAGCCCTTACTCCTGCTAGGCAGCACTGTAGATATGTCCCCAGGAATCCAGTAATGGAACAGAGAAAATTGAACATGCGTGTGAGAGAGAGAGAGTGAAATGAAGCACAAAAAAGAAGGGCAACACAAAAGGCTTATAAGGGACCAAGGTGTGAAAGGTGTGAAAACACTGAGGAAAAAGTCAGTGTGAGGGATGTGTGAACCAGTGCAAGTGCAAGAGGAGAAGAGTTGAGCATGTAAGTGAGCAACAGAGCACAGCAGTGACAGGCTGTGATGCAGTAAGAAAGGGCAAAAGTAGGAAAACTGAAAACAGTTACAATTAATTTTTTTGTTGCTGCTTTTACCCTCATCATTGATCAGAAAAGAGAGAAGACACCATTCAGTGTCTTCTTTGGAAAACAACAGAGTGGAAGAAAAGCCAACTAGTAACTTCAAAAGAGCAACTGAGCACTTAATCCTCTCTTCTTTGATGAACTGTTCTTGTCACAGTCTACTGTGAAGCCAAACATATGTACAGAATTATAAAAAAGCCTTCAGCAAGGAATTAGGAACAAAGAAATTATGGACTACAGACATTGGGAACAACTTATTGCAAGGCATGACTAAATAAGAGGTCTATTACTGTATTTGGTCTGCATGACAAGATTTTGGCAGTGGGGTGACTCATGAGCCTTTTGTTATGCTTTCTCTGCCCTGTACAGCTGAGGAGGAGAGTTAAAGTGACTTCGGTGGGCAGCTGGCAGTCAGTGAAGGTTAACCCACCACAACAACACAGCTGTAGTTACACAAGAATACAAAACCAGGAAATATTTCCCCATTCAAAAGAATTCAAGTTTCAAAAGAAACTTGAAAGAAACAGAGGTATTCCAGTACTTATGTTGATAACAACACTTATGGTGTTCAAATTACTCAGTTTTTTCTGGTAACAGTACTGAGGCATCACCTCCTTCTTTCTATCTCTCTTTAACACATAGACTATAGGATACCTTTTTTTAAACCGATACTATTTCCAAGAGTTTCAAGAAAATTTCCACAATGTAAGATGTCAAGTAGAAAAAAGAGGAAGCTATTTCATTTTGTGTGGTTAATGGCAGAGAAACTGCTTGGGTTTTTTTGAAGATAGTGTCAAGTTTGTTAGAGTGTAAGACTATTAAAGCCAAGAGGCTGGATGACTTTCCCATGGGGACTCAAATTCTCAAAAAGAGTTATTTCATTTAACCTTTTGACAGCCATATTTATTTTATAAAAAAAGATGAGATTTGTCATATTCACAAAAAGCTGTAATAAAATACTCCCATGGATTCATTTATATCTTGAAGGTTACTGAAGGGCTACACAATGAACAAATAACTCATTTGTGCTTAACTAGTCTCAAATCTGGATTTCATGAACCAGATTTCATCAACATCAAGATTTCTTAAAAACTACATACAGAATATATTATAAATAATACATAGTGTAGCATGTTGCTAATGATTACCTCTGGGCTTCTGGGGGTTTCATTCTGCTCCCCATCTGTCTTCCTCTCACATATTCTCTGTCCTCTCTCCAGCTGCTGTCTCTGTTGTGGTTTGGGGTTTTTTTCACTTCTTAACTCTCAATTCTGTTTTCCCAGAGGCACTACCAGTGCTGCTGATGGGCTCAACCTTGGCCAGGGGCAGGTTCACTCTGGAACTGGCTGGCACTGGATCTGTTGGACATAACGGGAGCTTCTAGCAGCTTCTCAGGGAAGTCATTCACCTCTTTAGCTCCCTCCACTACCAAAACCTGATCTCACACACGCACACACATTCTCCCCCAAATAAACCCTGAACCACTCACTTCAAAAGAAATCCATTTTCCCCACAGAAGTGCACCTGAGTGCTTTGTGTAGTTCATGTTACACAGTGAGACTGTCACTCAAAAGAAGCATTCCTAAAGTTTAACAGCATTCCTTTTTCTCCATCAACACTTCTTTTCCTTTGCCTAAAAAGGCTGGTGTGACTAATTAGTTCTCAACACTCCACTATTGTTAACAATAATATAACCTAGCCTATAGAGTGTTTTTCATCAGTAGATCAAAAAGTGCTTAGGAAATAAGCCAAGTGTCATTACCTCATCAAGTAATAACCACTAAATAATCAGTTCTGCTGCTGCTTTAATCCTTATAAATGGTGTTTTAAAATCATGAAGAAGCCAAAACATAATCTCCAAATAATACACCTTCTCTAGTAAAGGAGATTATTTATTTCCTGTTCAGTGGAACCCACGAGAGCTCCATGAAGCAATTAGGGAATATATTTGCAAAGACACCACATAGGATTAGAAGGGACCTTTTCAGTTATTGAGCTCAGGCCCAGTTGTCCCAGGCTGAAATATCATATAAGCCCCTTCTTAAACAGCTTGAGGTTTGCATTAAAACTAGTGAGAGTTTTTTGCATTTCATTAATACCACAGAGAGACTGTGTCAGAAATATGCTGATCTGATGAACATTTTTTTTTCCCATTTGCATTCCTAAATGCATTACTGATCTGACAAAACACATTTGTCTCGGTATTAACAGTATCTGCTCATGTGAGAAGCTCTGCCCTGTCTTTTGTATTTAGAAAGTTCTCAATTGGTAAAGGAAAAAACCAATTCAGTCTCCTACCTGATAACTATCAAGGCCTATCAAGTTTTGCCTGTGGTTATTGACATATATATGTCCTCTACTATCCCCCAGTATCAAATTCAACTTTGCTAGAAATATTTATTCAAAGTCCAAGATTTAGTTTCAGAGCAGTGACAGTCACCTAAGAATCCACTATAGTGTATTAAGATTACTCTTTTCCAAGGCGCCTTACATTACACTTACCAACATTGATTTTAATTTGCCCCTGTATTGTTCTGTTTTAAAAAAAAATCTGTGGTGAAAATTCCACAACTTCTGTTCACAATCTATCAAGATACTTCAAACTCTCTTCTGTTTAGAGCTACTTCTCCTCTTCTCAAACTCTACCTAAATCTCCCATTGCTACAGTTTCAGGCAGTAATTTGTTATGTTCTGATCAAATCCACTTCTATATGCAATGAAAAGTCTAGTCAGCTTGCAGCAGTGAATACAAATGTGCAGTCCATGTCTTCCTGAGAATTTCAGTATTTATCAACCTTTCTGTCTTTAAACAGCTAGAGAAGAGGATTGACCTTCTACCATATGCGTTAGGACAGTACTAAGAGACAGTTCTTTCTCAACATACATCCTCAGAAAAAATAATTCAAACATCTTGCATTACTGCTTATGTGAAATTCTGATCTGTTTTACCCTACTTTTGCTATCTGAAGAAGCACAGACCTTCTCACTTACTTTTTTTCTCCCAAACCCATAGCTGGCATTGCCATCAATTTGGTAACATTTGCCATCCATTTGTTTTCTTTAGAGACAAGTCATCTATAGTATTAAATAGGAATGTGGTTTTTCCCATAGTCTGAAATATCAAAGCCATTATCTCATTCAACAAGCCATCCTGAAATAATATTGATTCTCTCAGTTCTGTCTCTTTTCTCCTTTTTTTCTGTTTCAGCATCCAGAAATGTATTTTTTCTTTTATATGAACAGAAAATGATTAACCAAAACTTATGTGTTATGGTTACTTCTTCAGGGTTTTTTTAGGATACACTGGAACTGTTCAGTAGAGTACACAGGAAGAATATGAATTCTTGATCAAGTTGCAGTCATTGTATTTTCTTTATTCTAATCTTTATATTATTTTTAACCACATAACCATCAGTAGTCTTACTAGAAGGTTGATGGTGTATAGCCTCTGCTCTTGAGTTAGACTAACAACAGAAAATGCTAGGAGGTCTAGAGAGACTTAAATTAGCCTTAAATAGTTCTTCCACCATTAGCCACCACCAAAAATGCCTCACTTACAGGATCACTTTTTCCTCTTCTCTTCAATATAATGCTCATCTAATGTTATATTTGTTCTTGAGAGGGCCAAATAAGAAAGTTATCCATATTCCTTGTAACAGCAAATTTTCTTTTAACAATTATTAATGATATCCTAGTGCTTTAAAACACTGATTCAGTTAAATCCATGAACACTTGATGACTACCAAATATTAATCATCAATTTGCAAGTTTGACTGGTAGCTTTTATGTTCTGAATAGGATTCACATAGAAAAATTCCCAGTAATTTCAAAAGATGCAAACCTAACGAATAATTTGGAATGTGCACGTTTTCACAGTGCTGAATCTTTTCACACATACATGATGCTCAAATACAAGATTAGCGTGCAGCCCAGCAAGGCTGCTTTTAGTAATATTGCAAATGGTGCTTTTATAACAGAACTCCTTGTCTTCCTGACGCCGCAAGATAATACCTTTTCTTTTCCATATGAATCCACTTTTTAAACATCCCACTACTTGCAATGCATGCATATCTTTTGCTTTGTCTTGTCTTGCTGCTTGGATTATTATAAAAAAAGCCAGCTTGCAAGTACTCCATTCAGCTTTCTACCAAAAAATTTTGGTGACAGTAACACTCAAGCACTGTTCTTTCCTCACTCTCATTCATTAACTCCTCCATTCCTAATTAAGCTCACACCCTCTCAGTTTTTACACAATTAGAACATCTTTTCTGTGAGATCCACTAAAAACAGGTTCCAACTCTCAACAATTCTGCTTGCGATAACTACTCTCATTTGCTGCAAATCTGATTCTTCCAACAAGCCCAACATAAAATTACCACGGATGATTTTTCCACCAGTGGAAGTCTTCCATTACTTGTCTGCCTCTAACCACAGTCTATTTCACCACAGCTCCTAGATCAAGTACCTTATTTTAGTGCAATCAAACAGTAATTAGCAGAAAAACAACCCGCATCCAGAAATGGCTCAGATTATTCCATTACTTACATGCAGTCAAAACAATGTGCCAGGATCTTAGTGGAGTATTTCTAAACAAGATTCAAATAATCTAAGGTCTTTCTACTCATTGTAATGTACTGATGGATATATAAGGTAAACAACTATTTAGCTATTAAATATATAAGTCTTTTCAAATATGCAAATGTTTTTCCAAACAATTCCTTTGTAAGGGAAATACCTTACCCTTAGTAATATCATTAAGGGAATTACAAGTCTCATCTTTCTCTGCATTCAGATATGTTCATAAATTGCAATGTGGTGTGAACATTTTTTTTCCCACAAAATTACCATTACTTTGATTCAGGTTGACAACATTATTCTAGATCTGGCTCCCCTGAATCAACCTGCAAACTAAATTATCAGGCTAATTGAAGAAAAACAGCACTATTTGTTGGAGATTTGTTGGTGGAAAGGCTTCTGTCCTTTCTTTAGTGGTAAAAATTGCAATGTGTAATGTTATTTTTTTCTAAACTAATGTCTCTACTTACTGGCCTATTGCAGCTTTAGTTTCCAAGATGAAAAAGTGTCTATTAAAAGCAAAAAGCTTCCTTTTAAAAAGAGCATTTCTAATACAGCTCAGGAATTTTCTGTGACTTGAAAACTTACGGGGCCTGCTGAAGTTCCAAGGTTCATCCCAAGTGAGCAATGTAGATAGAGGCCTCTTAGGAAGCTAAAATAGTGCAGTTACACAAGAATCTTCCTGACAAGATAGAATAAATCAATCTCCCCAGTACAGAAAAGTAGCAGGCTGGGGAGCCACATTTTCTAAGAGATTAAAAAAGGTAATGAGAGATTCTGGATTAAAGTTCTCAGGTGTTCAAGCTGAGCCTCTTCAAGTTTGAAGGGGCCTGTTTTTCAAACAAGAGAAATGCTGACTCAAACCCAGGCGGCATCTACAATTATGACCTGTTGCCCTGATTTCCTTGCTTTCAAATGTTTGAATCTTCTCAGCATGAGTCTTACACTGCTTCATGTAAACTATATGCATTTTTAGAAATTATCTATGTGTTTGCATAGTTCTTCTCTGAGAGGGGAACTTGATTGATGGTAAGAGTGACCAATGAGGTCACAACCTTCTTGAGCCAATCCTGGCTTTCTGTACAAAGTGTATATAAGTTGATGGAGTCAGAAAATAAGGAAGCTTTCCATGTCTGACCTGCTGCTGCCTCCTGTCCTCTGTGTGGGTCCGCACCCACATCACAATTGGTGACCCTCCGTGTGAGGTGGACACAATTACCTGCTTAAAATGCTACTTGAGTGCTTTCACATCATGTGCTGTTCAAAATAATGTGCAACCTCACTATTCAACCAACAAATCCACTGATACATGAGGTCTACATGAAGATCATAGAAAAGACTAACCATTTTCTTTTTAGCTCTGTGTGTTGCTTTGTCTTAGTCTGATCTGTCCTCTGACTTAGAAAACTTGTAACCTCCTGCTGCTCTTAATGAATTCTGATTCCTAATGCTTCTGCTTTTAAAACTTGGAAGCTGATAAAACCCCTGAAAGAGATAGATTGCACATGAACATCTATCAGTACTTCACTGTCTGGTTGTAGTTAACAAGCGACAGTAGTATCATCATCTCAGAGAAGAATTTTATTAAGTTTAGGGCTTCTCTGGAAGGTAAGTTTGTGCCAGCCTAAGAGACGTGACATTTTGAACAGCTACTGCTATGTGAACTAGTCTAATACCCCACATAAGTGCTTTTACTAGTACAGATGTAATTTTGGAAGCTGTTTTATGACATTTTCAATGTGGACTCTTTCTTGTCATCCTGATTCAATGTGCTCCACATTATCCATGTTGTGCCGCAAATCTAACCACATTTCTCAGGCACAAATAAATAAACGCATATAAACAGGAGCTGAGGACAGGAAGGATATGGAATTTTTCAAGGGGAACAGTAGCAAGTCACATACCAAAACAACACTTGCCATCGTTTTCAGTATCTTGATTTAACCCATCGTCCTCCTGAATACAATAAAAACTTTGAGTCCCTGAAGTAGCTTTGTTCAAGAAGTAACTTTCTTTTCTTCATCTCCTCACAGTGGTCTTCAATTAAAGCCTAAAAATGATGAAATTCATTACGATTGACGGAGAAAATAAAAGGAGAGAAACCACTGAAATGCACCTTCAAAAGCAGGTTATTAAATGTCCTACAGACATCAGTGCGAGTGACAGCCACCAGAAAAAAAGTGGCTTAGTGAAGAAAGAGAAGCAGAAAATTAAACTTCTCATTGGGCCTGATGATGATTAATATCTTTTCTCTGATGAGCTACAACTGCTTAATCTTTGCGATTAATATCACATCATTGAGGTTCAAGTATAGCAGCTGAAAGGGAGCATGCACAAATGCTTAAAACTGGGGAGACCGAAAAAAAGGCCACAAATAACAACAGGTATGTTTTGCTCTTAAGTATCTTAAAAGGAGGAAACTCGGTATGAAGCTGAGAGTCACCATTAGCGACTCTGCAGTCAGTTTACTGAGGCAGCTGCTGGGCAAAGTCATGCAATTTAAAGGAGATAAATAGTAGGTTTCAGCCATTTGGTTAAACGACTGCATTTGCATTCTACAGGAAAGAACACTTAATTCATCACATCTCCACTCAAGTGTACATGAACAAGCAACTAATACCTTCACCCATCTCAAGTAAGTTAGATAACTGTTATTTTCAAACTTACTTACCTCTGTGCATATTGGCAAAGCTTTGAAGGAAGTTAGCTGGAGTTCCCTGGAAACCAATAATTATGTGTAGCTGTGCAGATGGATTTTTAAACTTGGCTCCTATAAGAATATTCTATAAAATGTAACCTCTCTATTGAGATTTTTACCTTAAACCCTTGGGTTTTTAATGCACTGAAGAAGAGGTGAAATAGCTAAATCCATTACAGTTAATACTGATAGAAAACATTCTGTGTATATTACATTTCAGACCAAAAGAAGCCTTTGTTAAAGTCAGTATGGATCCCTTGAGACATATAATATAACATTTAATTAGAAGAGAATAAAAAGAAGACTTTTATAGCATTCATTCATCTGAAAATATTATTCCTGCTAAAGTTAACATGCAAAATCATGGATTTAGGTTAAATTAAATCCAGTGACAGACAGGAAATATACTGATTGTGAATTATTAAAGTGGTAGTATGATTTCAATACAAATTCAGAATGCTGAATGCCTTAACGTTGGGAAAGAAATGGATGAGAAATCTTCCACATTTTAATGTTCTACAAGTAACTTGTAAACGCTACAGTGATTTTATGTTTTATTTGGAAAATTAAGAATACAACACTGATAAGTTTATAAGACTTGATCCCACAAATAATTGCCAAATTAGTGCTCGAACACATCTTTTTTCTTCCATTTAATAAACATGCTTAACCCTGCAACTGAAACTGTGACTTGATCCTATCTGAAGAGTTATTTTTCACAGCTGAAAAGGTACAGTAAGCTGGAGCCCAAAACAAATATTCTGCTTGGGAAATTAGTTTTTCTGGACTGGGATGGCAACTGATCATCCTGATAACTAGCTTCCACTAGATATGGGAAATTTAGCAATTGTCCTATGAATTTATCTCTTTTTTAAACAGCTGTAAGTTGTGATAGCTGTAGCACTATAGCACTCATCTATAGTCCTCAAGATGATATTTCTTGCAGTACACTTTATGTACTGCAGTATCTCATAATCATGATTACTTATTTACTTATTTTACATGAAACTGAAACTGTTAAAATTATTTTTTTTTTCCCATAGTCTACTACTCATTTTTCACTTCTTACCTTGAAGTCAGAAATATCTGGGCAGAGATTAAAGCATGTATTTTTTAACAAGGTGGAATAATTTATTCAAAGATGTGCTAGAATCCTCCACCAGCTTTAAATTCAAGTTCAGAAATCTGGCTAGAAGAACAGCTTTGGTAGATCTAGAACACATGCGTCAGATGCAGGAATTACCTGCCAGCATTATTCTATCAATTCTACAGTGTAATACAGCCTGTGCTATGCAAGAGATAAGAAACATTGATTGTTAACAGTCACTATGATGGTAAAAACCTACAAAGCTTCACAAGCCCGTAAAACATCAGTAACTGTTCTGTGTAATTTTGAGAAGAATCTACAAATTTGTCTGTTGAGTCCATTTTGAAACAAATTAAACAAAGACTGATGCAACTACTCTAGGAGAGATGTACTGACATTAAAGTAAGGAAAGGTGAACGATAAAGTAGGAAAAATTGTAGAGGAAGAAAATGTTGGGGAAAAACACAACTACTTAGGGGTACTTTTTTTTTCACTCTACTTAATCGCATACAAAACAGATAGCTTTCAGACTTTTTATTCCAGCAATTTCTTCAAGTGCTTTCCAACATATAAAAAATAATACTATCTTTTTAGCTATGGTTTTATTTCAACTCCAGAAATAATCCTCTATATATTACACAAATGGTATGCAACAGTCTTTGATTTTAAACTACACCAACGACACCCCCAATCCTGTGTCTAGAGCCAAATGAAGATCCTGTTGTACCACCAACAGCCATAACTGCACTGAGTTTAATCTGCTTAGGAAGAACAATAACTTCTTTGAAGATGTGGGGGCCCCGGCTTCAGTGATTAGATAAGAGTTCACAAGCTGCCCAGCCTTCCTCTGCTTGTCCTGGTGGTGCATCTGACATGACCTATGCTTGCTCAACAACAGCCAACACAAGCAGGGCTGACTGAGCTACAATCACAATTTCAGCTTACTTTGTACGTACATGTTTTTGGTTTTCCATTCAGGACCTTGGTGTGTTACTAACTACAAACTAGTAAGCCACTCCAGGTGTTTAAAATCTTTTACTAGTGACAGTGATTTCACTCAGCATTTCAGAAGTCCAGGAAGCAGTATGAAGAAAGCAAACCACACAACGCTTCAGAATAGGTACAGATATTATTACAAGTTCACTGGAAAAAGTATCTCATTG
This sequence comes from Zosterops lateralis, assembly GCF_965231275.1. Taxonomy (NCBI): domain Eukaryota; kingdom Metazoa; phylum Chordata; class Aves; order Passeriformes; family Zosteropidae; genus Zosterops; species Zosterops lateralis. The sequence continues at coordinate 21,342,457 of NC_139765.1, forward strand.
CGAAACATTTAATTTATACAGTAAAATATTTTAACTGGGCTTATAATTATTTTTTTAAAGTAAATATACCAAACAGAAGCACAGGGTCCTTTGGATTGTGAATTTCATTCAGGAAAATGTGATGATTCTATGATTTTTTTTGTAATTTAAACTTCACTACTTTCAGCTCTTTCCCCCTAATTTCTCATCTCTGCAAACTCTAACATTCAGTAATTCCAAAGACAAACAAAATTAAAAAGTTAAAAAATGAAAAAAAAAGAAAAAAAAGTTTCAACCTTTGATATTTACCCTGGACTTCGACAATTTCACAGAATTATAGAGAAGGGCAGTCATACCACAGGTTAGAAAGAATTATTGTCAGAGGATAGCTCAAATAGCTTGAACACGGTTAAACTGGAAGAGAATCTCAGGTTAAAAACGGATCAGTCTCCAGGTAATAAATTTTTCCTCTTTTTGTTGGTATCAACAAAGCTGAGTGAACCAGGATGACTGTTGTCAGAGTATGTTTTTGAAGTTAGTTGTGCATGTCACTCAATAGTCCAAGGATATCTAGATACATTAAAAAAAAGTCTCTTTCAAGTCTAGAAACAAGAATTGCAAAGCAACGCAAGAGAGGTAAAACTTCAAGGGAAGGAAATAATTACTCAGCCGAACAATTCAATGGCTGCCATGTCAGAAAAATGTTTGAAAAGGGTACGGAGGGAATGTAAGAGATGTGTTGAAGATACTGGTATTGTTAAGCTAAGCATACCTAAAAGACATCCCCCCAATAACAGGATATTAACCTTCCCACTCAGTTGCTTTTCCTAAACCATTCCAGAACATAATCTGCAGAACATAAGAATTACCATACACAATGTGTGAAGTAATTACTTGAATATTTTTATTTATTTGATTCCTCCTGATATTATACACATTTAAATAAATATGCATAATACCAGAAGGAGGTACAAATAAACAACAAATAAATATTCAAAATATAAGTTTTAAAAGTATTGGAAGGCACTTCAGATGCAATTTGCTGTCTAACAAGATAGATTTTGATTTCAAACTTCTTCCTGATCTGAAAAATAGCCCGCAAATTCTAAATACAAAAACTTCATAAAAATCAAACAGCCCAAATTAATTGTTCTGAGAATCAAAAACTAAATTTTCATTTCAATCTTTTAAAGCATCTCTTTTTCAGATATTTTTTCATCTTATGCTTATACATTTGTTGACTTGCTTGGCTGTTTCCCCCCAAAACTCATTGATTAATTTCAAATTACTTTGTTAGAGGGAAAGAAGTCAGAGGTAACGAAGCTTCTACAATTGCCAGGAACACAGAGAGAGAGAGAAAGAGAGATAAGAGATGCCAAACATTCTATTATTGAGAAATACACTGCAGCAGGAACTCAGGATTTATTTAGATAGCAGGAGATCCGTATGGGAGCTAGATTATATAAATTGTAGGAAACACAACTTCAACATCAATCAGCTGCATGACATCAATCACAGCAAGTCAGGCTACATTAGTTCCAGCACACAAAGGAGTTCTGGTGTACTTAAAACTGCACATTTCGTTTCAGAAAGCCAAGTGCTGCTTCTTGGGGTTTGTTTTTCTGTTTATTTTTAACAAGAAATTTAATCACAGAATCACTATGTTGGAAGACACCTTTACGATCATCCAGTCCAACCCAGCCCTAACACCTCAACTAAACCATGGCACTGAGTGCCACATCCAATCTCTTTTTAAACACATCCAGGGATGGTGACTCCACTACCTTCCCAGGCAGACCATTCCAATACTTTATCACTCTTTTCCATAAAAAAAAAAAAAAAATCCTAATATCCAACCTATATTTACCTTGGAGCAGCTTCGGACTGTGTCCTCTCATTCTGTCAGTTGCTGCCTGGAGAAAGAGACCAACTCCCACCTGACTACAACCACCTTTCAGGAAGTTGTACAGAGAGATGAGTTGTAGAGAGTGATAAGGTCACCTTGCTTTTCTGTTTTTATACTAAAAAACATGTTTTGACTATGAAGTTATTAAGTACCTGTCTTTGAAACAGAGGAGGAACAATAAGGAAATAGCAGTCATACCACTGAGTCTTCCAGGCTGCCCTAACAGAATTTAGGCACCAATATGTCCCCTTCCTCTTGGAAGAAATCTGCTTGCTTTTGTGTAATTCAACTTTTATAGATGGCACTTTTCGCAAAAGTTTGTTCAAAGAAGGAAGAAGACAAAGATGAAACAAAACCCTTGAGAAATCCCACCAATCATATATTCATTTAGCTGCTGTTACAAAGAGGCTGGCCCCTCACTCCTGTCAAAGAATTCTTTTTCATTTTGACCTTTATATTTCTTCCAGAAATGACAAATTAAGAGCTGTCTAGAAAAAGAAAGCAGGAGAAAACTGGTGCTTAGAAGCAAAGAAACATTCTATCCAACCATGAGATTGTACAGAGAAGAAAGAAGGTAAGCCTACAGCTTACTTTGCTCTTCTGAAAGCATATACTTAAAAACATGAGCATCAAAAAATAAGTGTGCCCTCTACACTGGAATTCCAAAAAAGCAATGCAGACTTACTCTCCTTTGGAACAGCAAACTGACAAAAGAAGTGGCCCTTGCAAGATTCATGGCTTCCCCTGGATATATGACAGGGTATAGGTTTAAGGATATGAACTCCTGGCAAGCCAAAGGAAAAACAGCACTGACTTCAACCTTTAAGAGGCTGAGCAGCAGTGGACATTACTAGCTAAGGATAAAACGGTATTGCAAAATTCTAAGTTTAAGCAAAACAGTGGTTGAGAAGAAAAAAAAAAAAAAAATCCATGTTTGTCCATCTGACCTCCAAAAGTTTCTCATGACCATGGTGTACTTTGGACATGCTCCTGGCATAAGGCCATTATTGTTTTGGTACAGAAACTATTTTAAATTTTCTGTCACTATTCACAAGAAGGCTGTGTATCTATAAAATGGGAAGTCAAACTCTTTTTCAATATTTACTTATTTATTTTCTTGGATGATGGATACACAAGGCTTCTCAAGCCTGTAAAACAAACGTGGGGTCACAGACTTCTAAGGTAAAGATGATGAGCAGAAAATGAGACTCAGCTTTCACAGCACGGATCTTCTGGTCCTTTGCCAGCATTCTGTATCACCAAATCACCAGAGTTTCACAGAAGGACAAGTTTTGCAGGAGCAACAAAACTTCTCATAAGCCTGAGGTCTTTGCTGCCATAATTGATGTTACTCTTGTAGGATCCCCAAACATATTTAAGAAGGGATAGTGATTGCAGTAGAGATAGAGGTGCTTAAGTGGCAATTCTCTATCATCTGAAATAAATGTAATAAGAGAAGAGTAAGCCAGTATTATTTACTCCAGAATGGAAATGAAGGGGTGGCTTTTTAACTAAGGATAGCCAATATTCACTAAACATACCTCCTGTAAAGCTGTTCAGACATTCATCACAGTAGCACCTTTACTTATATGCAGAGACACCCTTTCAGGACTTCTTTTCTCAGAACTTTATTAAACAGACAGGATTAATACAAAGGTGGAAATTTCTATTTTAAATGGATACTGGATTAAGTTTTCTTGTTTAATCCTGTTGAGACACATACCAGATAAAATTCAGGCCAACTAAAGGAAACATAATAAAAAAGCAATTCTATGTTTTGTGCATTTTTGATTACACTGTCTGTGAGAGAATTGTTTTCTGATGTTTGTTCATCACTTACAAGTGTCTCACAGACATTTAGTAATTAATTATTTGTTTGCCTCTTTCTATGAGGAATTTAATGCAAGCATTAAAGTTCTGGGCTGTTTTTATCATGTGCATAGATCACGTGATAAACTTTTGGCACTTAACTCAAAAAAGCTGAAGCCCCAAAACCATTTTTTTGAGTCAAGTATTCACAAATATGATTTCAAAATCTCTTCCCATGAATATTAAAACTGGATATTCATTGTTCCCATAGACAGTCTTTTCAATTAACATATTCACGAGAATATTTATGGAAACATACACAAAAAGAGTGTGAACAGCACCAAAGTGAATCCATTTATATACTAAGATGAGAATTTGCAGCCTTCCTTCAATTTATTTTCTTGTATTTTATGAGGTGTTTGCCCAACTCTGACTTCAGTTATGTCTCTACAGATGACTTTGACTGAAATGAATTGTCAAGGAATGATAGTTGCCCAACACTGGAGTGAAAAGAGAACAATCAAGGAAAGAAAGTCCCAGGAAAGAAGGCAGGCTCTGTTTTTTAAAATGCTACCTGAGCTACTGCTCTCTCACAGACTCCCTGCAGGATCTCACACAACTTTTCAAATTTTCATCTTAAGGTTACATTACTGGCTCTCACTTTCCTGGGAAATACTTCTTTCTCTCTCTCTTTTTTTTTTATGAATCAGTAATCTAGAAAGCATGTTCAAATTGCCATTCCAAATCTCCATTTTACATGACCTTCATGGTAAGGGGGATGGAAAACTGGTGCACATAGCTTGGAAAATTAAGCCATTTATGGAGCTATCACTAGTAAGCGAAACTGCTATTTTCTTTCTAATGAAAAATCATCATGTATTGTTTGATTGTTTTCTTTTCTCTGTTTTAAATGCACTCAATGCACTTTGTCTTTTGAATATTTTGGGGGGTTAGGTTTGCTCCTTTTTTTTACTTTAAAGATTTTTTTCCCCAGAAGCTACCAAGGAGACTGAGTGTTGGATACTTAAAGAGTACTTGACCAAAAACAAAGATGGCCAAAAGATCAGCTGGGGAAGTTTTCTCTTATCTGTTGTAACTCCAGAAGGGAGAAGGTAACTGCCTTCCCTGATAACAAGCCAGCTGTTAAAAAACAGGTGGGGTATTATCTCTTATCTCTGCTCAGTCTTTCACTATCCCCATGGGAATATCTTCTGTTATCGCACCATCAAAGCTCACCAATGGCATGACACATTTCATCACCCTATTGTGAGATGCTCGACCAGAGAGCAGAAGCCAAACCATTTCTACTGAGATAAAAAGGAACCACAGGTGTCATCAGGCACTCTGGTGTTCCCACAGGACTCCCAAAGGAAGACCAGACCCACCGCTGGACCCTTGGCTCCACAGAATCATCATCTCTGCTTCCAACAGGACCACATCTGCCACTCCAGGAGAGCTGACTTTGGACTGTTTCCAACGCCCTGACCAACAGGGCGTCAGGTTGTATTTCTGACTCTGTCAGGGTTTTCTGGGATTCCTTGTTTGTTTGCTTATTCTTTTGTACTACAACATTTGTATTTTTAATATCTCTAGTAAAGAACTGCTATACCTATTCCCAAAATCTTTGCCTGACAGCCTTTTAATTGCAAATTTATAATATTTTAAAAAAAAGCGGGGGGGGGGGGGGGGGGGGGGGGCTTACATTCCAAGAGAGACTCCAATCTTCCTTGTCAGATATCTGTCTATTCAAACCAAGACAGATTTAATCTAAGAATGTTGGAACAATTAGCTTTTTCATTCAAAGTGACGTTACCCCTGCCCTTCGAGGGGCAACACGTTGCGACGTGGGTGTGGACTCTCACAGAGGACAGCATGCAGCAGCAGGGTCAAACATGGAAGGCTCTTTTTTATCTGACTCCAATTCTACTTATATACATTTTGTACAGTGGGCCAAGATTGGCCCAAGGAGGTTACAACCTCCTGACCTGACTGGTCACTCTTAGTTTCAATCAAGTTTTCTCTCAGAGAACAACTATGCAAAACATACAGATAAATTCTAAAAATACAATATTTTTTACATGAAGCAGCGTGAGAAAGCTGCTACAAAGGTTCAAACACTTGAAAGCAAGAAAGTCAGGGGCAAGAGTGACAGATAACTGAAATTATGCTGTCCTTGTACATTATTAAAAACAACAGTAACCAGGTACATTTAAAGGTTATACAATATTCAATATCATCTTTAATATTCTGCTTCATAACCTTAACAGACATTTATACATGACTAATGAAGCTTTCAGTAACTACGGCTGTCACATCTTCAGTAACACCGCCTGCAGTGAATATTCTAAGGGAAGGGTCTTACTGGAAGTGTCTGAGTGACAACAGTGAAGTAGCAGACTGCCATGTACTTTCTGACAAGAGAACAAAATATAAGAAACAAGTGAAACAATATCTATTTACATTCTTTCTCTGCTGTGTGCCAATGGAAATGTGTCTGCATCTGTAAACTATCTAGAAGAGTATATAACCTGCCATTTTAGATTAAATAAAGGGAGAACGTAGCATTAATCATAGTGATTTGATCTGCGTTTGCTCCCGTCCAGCTTCCCATTTATTTTAAGGGTCCACTCACTTTTTCTGGTGCCCGAACAGGGATCCTTTGTTTAAAAGCAGTGCTCGTTTTGATACGGTGAAAGAACTTCATTTAAATATAGAAAAAAACTCATTTAAATATGGAAAACAAGTCATTTCAATATGGGAAAATTGTTGCTTTGATGTGGGAAAATTTTCGTTTCAATATGGGAAAAGGGAAGACTCCATGATTGTTCCCGGATCGTGGGCCGAAAAGGGAGTGAAATTCCGGAGCTGGGAGGCTGGAAGTGACCCTCAGTTCATGACTCGCTGTGGGCAAGGTAAGCCGCAGTGTGCAAGACAGAGAGAGAAAGAAGTCATAGATAGTGAACTGAAGGCAGCAACACGGCTCCTTTTGAATATTATCTCTAAGAGAGATGAAAGAATAAGAGAAAAGGACTTAGAACAGTTGGCCCTGTGGGCCAAGAAGAAAGGAAAGTTAAGCAGACTGGCACTTTAGTTTAGTGCAGCAGAGCCTGCACGGTGGAAAAGGAGGGGCCCCGCCTCCTCACAGAGCAGCTGCAGCGGAGCGGTCGCGACAGCGACAACAGCCCCGGCACAGCCCCGCAGCACCAGCGCACCGGGCACCAGTGCGGGCTGCCAGGCTTCGCGGGGTCTCGGCACTGCGGGCTGCAGGACGAACAGAGCAAGCGCAGAGGTAGAAACTACAAATCCCAGGAGCCCTTGAGACTGGTGCATGCGCAGGCACAGAGCCAGGAAGGACAGCACAGGTGCAGAACTATGTACTACAAACCCCAGGAACCCTTGCGACAGGAGCAGAGCGAGGTGGCACGGCCCCGCCTCTCCCACCCGTGGGGGGAGCCAGTCCTGCCCTGCACAGCAACAGTGGCAGCAGACGGAGCCAGCACAGCAGGATCAGCGCAGGCGGAGGCAGCGCAAGCAGGGAGGAGGAGGCGTGGCCAGGGTGGAGAGTTTCTCCAAGGTGCCACTCCCTCAGACCAAATGCCGGGGAGACTGACCCTGCCCACAAGCAACACTGATACAAACACAGCAAGTTGTATCCCTTCAAGTGTGCAGAGAAGGGGGAGAAACCCCACGGATGACAGTAACCCTTGGATAAGGAGGGACTGCATTCAGGCAAAATGATAATAAATCAATCAATCAAGCAAGCAGAGTTACAGGTTTTCTGAATTCAGAAGCAGAGATGTGGAAATCATTGAATGTTTGCAAAGTAGCTGCATGATCACAAACAGAAGACTTGAAAAAAAATATAAAACCAAGAAAAAAACCAAAAAAAACCACAAACCAGCCGTCATTTGTTCCTTCATTGTGCACAAGCCCATCATAGTATGGGGAAACAGACCTATTGTCATGAAATGGAAATGGATTTTTGATTTGATGTATTTGGATCCAAGTTGATTTGTATTTTAATATTCCATTGATATTAAAAGTGATTTTATGTGGTTTTAAGTTTAAGCCTTGTTAAGCAAATAAATTTAAATTTAAGAAAAGGATTTATAAAGTTTAAGTGATAGTAAATTTATATTTTATTAATTTAAAGTTTTATTGTATGTAGGTTTTAAATGTAACTTTTGTTAAGATATACTAATCTAATTTGCAGAATGTAGTTGTTTTTTCTCAGAAATAAGAAGGCTTCAAAGGACACAGCTGTGATGAAGCACTGAGAAGTGTGTGAATGGAAGAGAATTTTTACATTGTGATTGTTATAGGTTGTAAGCTATTTTGTAGGGTTTTTGTGTTTTAATTTAAGATAGGTTAAGTAAAATAATAAGCTTTAAAATAATAAGTTAAGTAAGTTAAGATAATAAGTTTTAAGTAATAAATACTGTGAATTTGTTGATTTTCTATATTTATAGCTGATTTCTCATGTGCTTTAGGACTTTTTTAAAAATTATTTAAAAGACACGTGTCATTTTAGGATTTTTTTAAAATTGTTTAAGCATTTTGTAATTACTATTGTTAAGAGCTTTGTTTTAAAAATATATTAAAGGATATCACTCTAGATAAAGCCAGGTCCTGGACACACCTTGACTTTAACTAGAGGAGATGTGATCATTAACAAACCCAGATGTTTCTGCACCAAAAAACTAAATACAAGTCACTTGGACTTGACAATTTGACTTTATAAATATGACAGCTGGACAGACTTTTGAAGTGCATTGGGCAGCCTTGCTCGAGAAGGGATGCCCAGGTTTTCACTGGGAAAAAGGTTTTTCAGCTGTTGCAGAATCTGGGAAAATGAGACTGCATTTTGGTAATTGGCCATCATTCAAATTTACATGTGTTGTTGTTGACAGTTGTTAACTGTTTGTCATTTGGGAGATTTTCAGTTGCATGTGAAACTTTTCCTGATAGATTTCAGGTTTGAACAAGAGTTGTGCATTTTCAATCAAAGTACAGTTTTTTACTAACCTATGGCAAAAAGCTTGCTTGTGTTTTTGCAGACACAAAACACAAGAAAATTCCTGCAATGAATGTGAAAATCATGTCAAGCACAGAATCTCTAACAGCTTAGAGTGGAGAAGTGAGCACACAGAAGTGAGCAAATGTCAAGACTGCAACCATTGTTTTGTTTTGCATGCAAGGACTTATAGCTTGGGTTTTCTTTTTCTTTGTGTTGTATAAATCTGTTTGACCGTTCTTAACCTACAAGCAGTTTTCACAGCTAAAAGTAACATGGGAAAACTTGTAGTTGTTAACACTCCTTTCGATAAATGGCTCAATTTATGGAGTTTTGCTGGTTGGATCAAAGACTTAATCCATTTTGGTATTACTTTTTTTTTGTTGTTATTATAGTTATTTTAATTATTATGCTTTGTTTGTTAACATATGCAAAAAAATAGCCAGCCACGCCTTTAACCCAGTCTGGGTATTTCGAGAGAAAAAAAAAAAAAAAAAAAAAAAAAAAGGGATTTGTAGATATTTTGGAATTAGGTTTGAACTACCCAGCCTGGGCCCCACACCAAGGCCAACTGTGAAGTCTGTGGCACAGCTAAAAATTAGATGTTAAGGTGTTAATGGGAGATTATGGGAGTGGGTTTTCTAGGTGTTAATAGGTATAGTTATTAGTGTGAACCCTTTAGCCACCTTAAGGAGTAAGTGAAACAATACCTATTTACATTCTTTCTCTGCTGTGTGCCAATAGAAACGTGTCTGCATTTGTAAGCTATCTAGAAGAGTATTAGACAAAATAAAGGGAGAATGTAGCATTAATCATAGTGATTTGATCTGCGTTTGCTCCCGTCCAGCTTCCCATTTGTTTTAAGGGTACACTCACTTTTCAGAATGATATAATTGTTTATGATGGAAAAGGCCTTTAAGATCATTGAGTCCATCCATTAGCCCAGCACTCCCATGTCCACCACTAAACCATGTCCCTAAGTGCCAAACATACACATCTTTTAAACATCTCCAGAGATGGTCACCCAACCACTTTCCTGGGCAGCCTGTTCCAATGTTTGTCAATCATTTCCATGAAGAAATTTTTCCCAATATCCAATCTAAACCTCCTGAGGTGGAACTTGGGGCCATTTCCTCTTGTTCGATTGCTTATTACTAGAGGGAAGAAAGCCACCCCCATCTCAGTACAACCTCCACATAGAGCTCAAACATGAGTAAATTGTGAGAACCACTGTGGAGAAAAAAAACCAGGAAGTCATGTAAAATAACAAAATGGCATTAACTTTTTGTCCATAACACCTACAAGTTAAGGAAAACGCTAGGTATTATTGGGTTAAATAAATATCTAACCAACCTTATTTTTTAACCAGCAAAGATTAAATAATCCCCATCCAAAATTAAGAAAAAAAGACAACAGATACAGAAAAATAGCCAGAAGAGTTACTAACTGTATATAATTTCCAGTCTTTTTCCTTTTCTATTACAAAGCCTTTACAGCAAGGCTTTGTAATAGGTAATCGGCTTTGTTCCCTGGTTTGCATTTAAGATTAACTCACAGTGAGAACTTTAAGTCACTTCAAATACCCTGTAGCAGCAAATTTCAAGATTTGTATTGAGTTCTCTGTAAAATAAAGGATTCTATTCACAGAGGAATTTAAAACACCATAGCATTATCAATTGTGGACACAATTAAAACAGTCATTATGACAAAGCAGCATAATATTCTTCTAAAAGCAAAAAGGTGAGGCCTGCATTTGCTCAGCTTTTAAAAATCAAATAAAATCAGTACTGTTCTGCCTGCTAGATCATTATTTTTAAATATGCAGCTAGCACCCCTTGTATTTCCAATTTAACATGAATCCCATTTTAGAATGAACTCATGGAGTTACTTCACATTAAGGTAAAATTTTAAGTACTCGAGTAGATTTGCATAAACAAATATTTGTACATGGCATAAAATTGATTCAGAATCGTATGCAACACACGCTGAAAATCTTCACGTGTTCTTACTTGTAAGGTAACATGGAAACCCCTTTTGTTTCCAAACACAGCACAGATTTGTCAGCCAAGGATACATGAAAAACTTGATAGTTTAAACAATGCCCTTTTTTTTTTTTTTAATTATCAGACTTTAAACTAGTGACTGAAAAGTTTGAAAGATTGTAACACCTTTCCTCATGCTAAGGCAACTACAAAGGCTGAATGATATTTTTTTACTCTTGCCAAAGTAACATACCTATTGGGGGACATAAAATGCTTTACCTCCACAATAAAGAAAGCAAGCAAACAAAAAAAGCTACAAAGTAGCAAAAATCAGGAGAGCCAGAATCTTTGAACCTCACTTAACTGAAGTATTACTGCTGAACGTCAGTAAGGCCAGGAAAAAACTTCATCAGACAGCCAATTTAAAAGACAAAGTAGTGATTATTTCAAGTCTTGTTATAAAAAGTGCTCATTACATAGTTGCAATCCAATGTACCCATAAACTGGAGGATTTCAACCTAAAAAAGAAGGGGACAGAAAGATAGTCCAACTAAAACAATCCACTGACAGTCAGGTGGATAGGGATCCAAACAATTTTTATGTAAAGAAATCTTATACAGATAAGAAAAGATACAGTATCTTTTTCTGTGTTCAGCATATCTGAAATGAGATGTTAAAAATCTTACAGGGCATAGGATAGACCAACTTTTAAAAATTAGAAAATACAGAGAAAAAATTAGTAAACTGGGCAGGGGGGAGTTGTTGCACTTTTTCAAAGTTCAAAGATGAGTGGAAAACCAAGTAATTGTGGCCAGTAATTAAGTCAGCATCCTCAGCAGTGATAACATGGTAAAGAAGACCCTTTGTTGAAATCTGCACCTTGTCTATTTCATATACAAGCTAAACAAGATTTATTTAAATAAAATCAATGATGACTGATCTACATTTGTCTGCCCAGCTACAAATCATTCAATACCCCACCACCCCCCTCAGCCAATATTCTTCTCCTACCTTCAAAACTCCCAGCAAACAGATAAATCCACGTAATGGCTGGGACAAAAAGGATGGTCAGAGAGGCAGCCAGGAATTTCCGTCGCCCTCTGCAGATCCCCAGCATTCTCTCAGGAGTGCAGAATCCCAACCCAATGCTGTTCCTATGTCGGAAGCAAATAGTCCACAGCCTCCCACATATTACTCCCTGAAAAGGAAAGGAAAAAATATTTCAACAACTTATCACTCTACAGGAAGTTATAGACTATGCCAATGTTCAAAAAAAGTTAACAGAACAGACCTTAAAAAAGGGCTACTGCAATTGCAAGGTGGTACACATTTCAAAATTATCCATGACTACTTAATAATAAAACGAGTTTTTGAAGTCAAATTAAGCCATTAAGTCAGTGAAGCACATCATATCACCTAAATACACACTAAGGTCCATCTTACCAAGAGATGTCAGCTTTATTTGCGTTTTTTTCCTCATTTTACTCTACAGGAACTCTGAGATCTTTGATAGCCATGTGTGCTGGGGTCCCATGGCACGTAAGAGAAAGCCACCCACATTCCTTCACCTGCTCCCAAAGAGCAGAAGTCACACCAGTGAATCAGTGATCTATTGGTCACGAACTCAAGAGAGTGAACCAAAAAAAGGAAAGCTGAAGTTTGGGGGATAGAGGGATGTTACTAAAATTACCCACTCTGCACATCAAAAAGCAGTGCTGATGAGCTGCTGTGAAAAAGGGGAAAAGAGAAAGTACAAAATGGGCAAGGAAATATCCTTATTCACACAGGGGATATCAGGAGCTTTAGACTGTATGCCATGAGAAAAAATGGATTCTGCTGAGTAACATAGTTTTTATTAGGAAAAAAAAAATCTGATCCAAATTTGAAATAATTGTTCTGCATTTCAGAGGGGCCAAGAAAAAAAATATTATGATTTTTATTCACAGGAAAATGAGTATTCCCACACCAGTGCTGGCATGCAGAGCATAAAAATAATGTTGCATATTGATAGGAGGTTTTTCTGAAAGGGAAGGAAAGGCTAGTAGTAGACAAGTTAGAAAGAGAAAGAGAAGTATTAAGTCCATGCAAATCTACTTCAGGTTTTGTGTGAAAGGGCTTTTCAATTCTAAGAATAGAAGTGGTCTACAAGAATGATAGGGAAAGAAATACAGACTGGTAGTACAAGGTGTTTAATAACAGTGCCCTTTGACTTGTGCTTTAACTAGCAGCAGAGCTGATACAAGCCATGAAAGCATTTCTACAGTGACATGTTAACAATGGCTGCTGTGTGTCTTGAGAGTGTCCTAACTCTACAACTCCATATATATTCAGGTAAAAATCAATTCTGAAATTAAATTACAGCAAAAATGAGAATGTAGACAAGAGAAATAGGTTCAGACAAAAATCTCTGGTGCTGGAGATACCTGGCTGCAGTAATCAGGCAAACTTACAGCTGTTCCTTGAACATTCAATAGAGCCCTCTTTACTACACTACAGTTTAAGAGCCATAATAGTACTCTGACCTTGGAACTGATAAAATGGACTACAATTTGTCCAGAGCCAGCATAAAAAGCATTCCATTGTGTCAGCTTTTCAAGGCCATGAATGCTTCACCACAGATTTTGCACAAAATATGTGGGCAGAATTAATACTACAACTGTGCTATTAGAGTCACTCTGTGTTAGACAGAGACACACATTTGGCAGATAAATCGTAGAGAACTCTTATCTTTCTTCACTGTATTTGGATAATGATTACATTTCATTTCTTTTCCTCACAGCATATAGCTTGTACAACTTCTCTGAAGAGAGTCTTTTACATGTCTACTTAAAAAACATGTTTGCAGGCTTCTGTGTTTATAAGCATGTATATTATAAAGTGCACAGAATCACTTATTTTAAGTAGGATTTTTTTTTCTTAAATGGACTGGCATGCACCACTGATATCAGTCTGTGCACAGAAAAATAAACCTTTGAAAATGTAAACTCCCAAGCACAGTCATTGGCAAATAGTCACATCTTACACTGAAACACACACTGGCTGGAAACTGCTCCTATCAATGACATCTGTAAAATTTACAGGTAACAAAATAAGAGTCAACACTACTTTTCTGAAATCACCCTGTTACAAGTATGCTGATACAAGTTTCCAGGGCAACTACATTACAGACTCTAAAGCCTAGAGTTATAGTGCTGCTAGTGGATTCATTCATCCTGGAGTGGCATATTTAAGAAATCATTTGATTTTTCTTATATATTCTTTTAAATATGCATGCAAGTTAAGTTTCTGAACAGGTTGATATGGAGGATGGAATCCAGCCTTTCTGCTCTATGAATGTAAAGTACTCTAACAAATCAAAAAGGTATAAGGCACAACATTGAACTCCCAGTTCAGCTGCAAAGGAAAGACAGGAACGTGGCAAATTCAGTTTTCTACAAATCGTTATTGTTCAGATAAAACATCCGAATAATTTTGCACATTCATGCATATCCCTTTATCTAACTAGAAAAACATTTGGGAAAATCCGTAACAGTCAAATCAGTTTATGATGGATCACCCTAGGAAATGTTAAGGTACTTCTTTTAATAGTGCTTTAAAAGAACCATAAACTAGTTTAAATTATGCTTCTACTATCTTCCCACCTCCCCAAAGTTGTGAATAACATCCCTTGGGTCTTAAATATTCATTTTTAGTGTATAAAATCACAGCACCTGTTGAGTACTTTTATCCAAAGTAGACAATGCATCATGTGCAACTCTTACACAAGCAATTACATAAAACTTCCATGAATGGTAATGAAGACCCTTGGCTTACAGGAAGAGCTTTGAACTCGACGATTTATTCATTACTGGCTTTACTCAGAAACAACATCACCCAGTATACCGCTGTCAAATAAACTGAAAGAAGACATTGCAGTTCTTTTGACTTGGTTTTCCTTTCAACAGGTGCCAGATTGACATCCACCACAGAAAGAAAGGGATTGACAACATTGGCTGGACCAAGGACTGAGCACAAAACACAGTTGCACATATCTACCATATGAGTCTGCAAATGCCTTTCAGAATTCTCCTACAGTCTCACTGCTCCTCATGCCACAGTCCTACTGAATCAGACTGTCACCTGCCTAAAAACTCTTAGAAAGCAGTTTCACGGTACAAGCTAAAACTGAAGCAACTTCAGATGTGACATTGCTAGGCACATTCATCTTTTCAGTAAAATAGTTCACTTCATTTGCACAAAGCCATGCAGTACTCCTCCTGATAGTTTTCAGTCTGAACAGCTGTGTTAACTAAACAGCTGTACTCAGAAATACACAACATGAAATATATCAGAAACAAAACAAAGGATGAAGGAATAGCTGGCCAATTTAACCACAGCATCCAGATGTGATACTCCAATTGAAAAATAGCCAGTGGTTGCTCCTTATCTGTTGCCCAATGTTGGTAATTGTGGCTCAGATCTAACTGAGCCACAACGAGCATCTGCAACTTTATTGATATTTATTGGGTTTATCTCAAAGCAAGGGAGACAAAAATTAGACCCAGAGTGAAAGGGAGCATTTGTGTTTGCAGTTACAAACACAGTCTCAGCTACACTCCTCCAGACATGATCAGTTTTCTGCCTGTGGCATAGATACTAAAAAGTGCATGCATTGCAGGATATTTCTCTACCTTGCTCTTCAATTGTACTCCAAGAGCATGATATAAATGTATTTTAGAAATCTGATTCAGTAAGTACTACCCACAAAAGCTAGTTGCATGTGCATCATATGCATTGTGTCTTGCTGTTAGTGTGTCAGGTGCTGTACACTTCCAGGACACACCAGTTCAGGATACATAAAACCTACTGCACAGAAACAGCTCCACAGACTGTGCTTGCAACCTTGGGCCAGCTAACCCCTCCTGACTGCTGCTAACAGTCCTCCAAAAGGCTACCAGCTTCGACAGTACCAGTGTGTGGGGTCACAGGGGGAAATAAAACTATTTGAGATTCTCATTTCAAAGACTTGCTCATGACTTACTCATCACCTTCTCACCTGACCAGAATGACCTTTCTTACCTTCACATATAGTACGCTAACTTAACAGAGTAGTTTCTTTGTTTTAAATTGTGGATTATCTCCTCAGCTAAGCATGAAGCAGCTCTCAACCAGTATGAACAGCACATATATTTAAGTATGTAACACAACACTAATCACATTGGTATTCAGTTTCTATGTATTTGTTTTCTTTAATTACATTATGAGAACTCGACTATGTCAGACCTTCAGGAGGAGTTCAGTGAAACAATGGAAGTAATTATGAATACAAAAATCAAACACAATTAACTACATTTAACTGCTCTACCATAAAAAGCTTTTCTAACTGCTTCAAAAATTTCCTTGCATATGTTACAGTTAATCTTTTCCCAGTAATCTTCCATTTTTTTTTAGAGTCACTGGAAATAAATGTATACAGTTAACACTGTTTGTACAGCAATCCTTTGCCTTGGCTTTGTTATCATTTTTAAATTAATGTTCTCTAATTCTTTCTGCTCTTGCAGTCTCTCTGTTCTCTGTCTGCACACTTGCAGTCACAGAGTCAATGAACAATTTCTACTGTAAAGCTTTTCCCTTGCCTCTGTATCAATGTGGCATTCATCCCTTATGGGAGATTTTTCTGATTTTTGCCACACAATATAAAAAATGTAAAGTAAAAAACCAGTATCTTATGCAGTATTTTTCCAGGGTTTTGTTTTGGGGTTTTTTTGGGTTTTTTTAATGTTGATAATGAGGACTTATAATGAGTTCACTCCTTAACAGTCAGATTTTATCTTGCAGCTTTACAGTCTTCATATTATGGGAGTTGATTACAATATGACATTGTAAAATTAAAGAGAAGTTTGGTACCATAAATGCAGGGTGCAGAGTAAACCCAAGATTAGGAAACACCATATGAAAAAAAAATTAAATGGTAAATCTTTATTTAATTAAATAATTTTCATTGTTTAACCCCTGACAGCTCAACTAAGTACAACACAGCCACTCGCTCCCCCAACATTCTTCAGTGGGATAGGGATCCTAACAGGGGAAAACTCATGGGTTGAGACAAGAACAGCTTAATAATTCAAATGAGGTAAAATAGTATTATTATCATCACCATTATTATTACAATAACAACAGTAACTGCAATGAAAAGGAGAAAGAAAGAGGAATAAAACCCAAGAAAAAGCAAGTGATGCACCATACAGTTGCTCATTACTTGCTGACCAATGCCCAAGCCTGTTCCCAAGCAGCAGTCAGCCCCTTCCAGATAACTCTACCAGTTTATATACTGGGCATGTTGTCATAAGGTATGAAATATCTCTGGCCTTTGGGTCAGCTGTCCTAGCCATGCTTCCCTCCTGGCTTCTTGTGCAGCTCCTCATTGGCAGAGCATAGGAAACTGAAAAATCCTTTGTTTTTTTTAATACGTATGACTTAGCAACAACCAAAATATCAGGGTATTATCAACATTATTCTTATGCTAAATCCAAAACAGCATTGTTCCAGCTATTAAGAAGAAAACTAACTCTATTCTAGTCAAAACCAGGATAGTTAATGTATTCTACTTCTCACATCTTTAGAACAAGAACAGCATTTTTAAAGAAAATGCCATCTCTCATCAACCTCTTCTTCTTCTACCCAGAAGAATTTACTACAGAAACAAATCTAAGGCTCCTTTTGTTCCCACACTCTGAATTTCCTTGGCACTGGAGAACCTCACCCCAAAATTAGACTTCTTAATCCTATAGTATCATGACTTTAAGGAAGGATTATGATTATACTCAAACTCAGCATCCACTTCACAAGTTCTGTGAAGCCATTTTATAGTGAAAGATTACAGCAGAGTTTCCAAATGCTACCAAATGTACTTTGTCAACTAGTTACAAGGAAGCAGTCCTATCTGTAAGAAAGAAAATAGCCAGTAAGTTGACAGCACAAATGAGTTCTGCCTCGGAACTGTGCTAACTGCTCCGACAGCACACAGGATTGACATATTTTATATCTTCACTTAGCATGTGCTGTGGCTTAAGGAAAATTCTATTAGTGCCCTGTTAATCAAAGTTTCCTAGAAGGTTCCAGCTGTAAGCAACACCACCACAGGAATTGAATCTCTCCTGACAGTAGTCACAGACAGATAGAAGCAAATAAATAACATGCTTTCACATTTTCATGTTTTCATTTCCATGTACTCCTTTATGTATGTACATATATATATACACACACACACACAGTTTTAATGGCTTTTTTTTTTTTCCTTTCAAGCCTACACTTTCATTCAGAAGAATGAAAACATGCAAATTCCAAAATTATTATTAAGGAATAAAACAATGTAAGACCAACAGGACAAGAATCCTTTCCTAAGCTTCCAAATGTCGCTGTTAATATGAGGGAAAATAAAATGCAATCAGTTGAGAAAAGAGAGAAGCAACAAAATACAATCATGAGAGAAAGATCAACTTTGCCTGTAACATTTCACTTGCAACCAAATAAATATACTTACTTTTAAAGCAGCTACTGACCTGTTTTCTCAAGGAGTTGTCCAAACCCCATCTTTATTCTACTTTCTCAGCTATATGGACATACAGCATCAGTATTTCCTGACTCCTCAACTTATCTAAGGACTCAGCACAATTCAAAGAAAGTGAAACAGAGCCTGGCTTGGTTTGTATATGGCAGAATTTTAATGACCCTAGGTACACATACTAAGAGTACCTTAGAATTCGAGATCTCAATGCCACTGAATAATGAACATACTGGAGACCATGACCAGCCATAAGTATCACATACCTGTGATACAGGATATTTCAACAGAAAAGCATCTCTCCTTCAGAATTACAGTCTACAGTCAGGCCACAGCATTATTACATGTAAGAATTTCAGACTTATAAAGAGGACAAAGCTCCACACCTTTCCAAATACAAGCATCTCTACCTAAAGTAGTGGAAGAAGGCAATAAAAAAAATAAATAAAATAAAATAAAAAAAAATGGCAACATACTATCTGTTCTAACCTCGAAGAAAATATCAGTTTATTGGTGCACCACTGCTCTTCCCACCTCTACACCACAGCATCTTTCTACTTCATAGCCAAATAGAGACGAGCCATGGGCTTGGCCATTCACCTTGTGCACATAAACCACACAGAAAGGAAAATATTCTTTATAACAGGAGTAGGGCACTATGTGCATAATAACCTTCTCCAGAATTTTTATGCTAATACTTTGCTTCTCAGCTGAAGTTCTTGGATGCTTGTTCAAAAAGCAGTGTTTACCTTCATTAGAATCCACTACATATAAAGCTGCTCTAACAAGGAAATTGATTAAAGATTCATTAGAAAGTTTTGCTCAGGAGAGAGTAATTATTTCTTGAAATGTTCCTCCCTGACAAAAAAAAAAATCACTCTATGAAGCAAAGTCCTACTATAAAATTTTTTTAAAAGCACAACAAAACCCCCTTTTCTTTTACTGCACAGATCTTGAACTGTTTTAACATGGGAATTTTTAACATGCTTACATATTTACAGCAGCTACTTACTTGTCAGATGAAAATAAAAGCTGGCCTTATACTTAGAAATTGATCTTTAATAAATATTTGCATTAAATTAAGCAAATTAAATTAAAAAAAAAAAAAAAAAAAAAAAAAAAAAAAAGAAGGTGAGAAATGGTAGGGCTCTCCTCAATTCTGACACTAAGAAGGAAGCAGCTGAGGAGCACATAGATCCCCATGGGTCAAAATTTAATAGTGCAAGTTGGTATTGAGTGACAGGAGACACCTGGCTGCAGCAATCAGTTAATGGATGGATACAGGTGCTTCAGGAATGACTAGCAAAGAAGACCAGAAAGAGGAATTGGTCTGTATTTCAGAACAGCTGAAATAGATTAAGCTCTCCTTAGGATCATCCCCCTCTATTCAGCAGTGGTGAGAAACACTGGAATGCTGTGTCCAGGTCTGTGCTCCCCAGTGACACAGAGCCTCCATCCTTGGAGACATTCAAAACCCAACTGGCCTCCAGACCTCCTTTAGTTGACCTTGCTTTGAGCAAGGTGTTGAACTAGGCAATCTTCAGAGGTCCCTTCCAAAAGCAACTCTATGATTCCTGATGCCACACTTTTGTATCCAGTCATAAAACAAATAGTGGCCATTTAATGTAAATACTCAAAATTCCAACTAACAGTTATTCTGCTATGCATGAAATGAACACGCATGTAATTATACTGAAACACACACGAGAATCCCAGGTTAAAATTTTAGCTAGTATAAATCAATACAGTTTCATAAGATCAATTCAATCAGCATCAATTCACAAAAAATATGGACTAAGTCTCTCAAACTCGATGAAAAATTGAATGTTTTCATATAAGCATCAAAGTTCTCACCTCATTACTATACATTGCTTAAATACAACCAAACCCACAAATATTTTTATCAGATTTACATAAGAATAAAATAAGTATTGAAATGAAAATTCCAAAAATTATTGGTAATTTTCTATTTAAATAATAAGGAATCAGCAAATAAGAAAAAAAGTATGGTATGTGGAAATATATGACCATAATCAAAAGCAGAAGACAAATTTTTCACTACAATCACAGTGCTGCTTTACCAAGCACACTGGTAAGTTTGGTACATATTCTCAACAGTCCTTTGATACTACTGCAGAACATCAAACAGCACCAAAAATTGTGAGGAACTCTTTTTATGTAAATTTCCTGCTGAAATCCCTGTGTTTCAAGGTCCAGTATTTACTTCTTAAATATTATACCATCTAAGTGGGTTTATATGGACTATATATTTCTGCAGGCTTTCTGAAGCTGAGTGGGTTCTCTACAAATTAATGGGAAAGGTACCACTCAATTTTACCTGACAGAGAAGCAAAGCTCTTGCAGAACAATTTGGTGTCAGACACTTTTTAAGTAGGAAAGGCAGCTGTGGATTTAGGTTACTTCACATAGGACACATTCTTTAACATTGGAACACTGGGAGAGGGTGTGATAAACTATAATTTATAAACACAGATTCCTCATGGCTTCTTATTTAGTACTACACAGATTTACGTGAGTATTAGACAACGGCACGAGTTTTAATTACAAAAGGACTATAAAAGGTGTTATGAAAGCTAAACAAAGCTGTAGAAACCAGCCTCAAGAGGAGATGCTGGCAAAAAACACTTTCTAAGGAATCCAAATTCTCCATGTGCAGAGTTAGGATTTCAGTAGAGTCATAGAAAAGTTCAGGTTGGAAGAGTCCGCTAGAGGTCATCTAGTCCAATCCTCTGTACAAAAGCCGAATAAATAATGCTCTTTCAAACCAGTGCATCATTTTGAGAGGTCTTTATTCTCCATTTAAAAACTTCTGTCTGAGGGAGAGTGGTTTGCTTGGAGAAAAAGGGCAGTGGGCTGGGTTCCTATGTTCTCTCAATTTCCTGAAATTGCAACGATTTTCACTACATATTTCATTAAATCTCTGCATGAAAAGTTCACTGTTTGTAATTTCTACTGATCTCATTATCATCACCATTGTTTTCAGAAGTTACTGTAATTCTGCAATTTGACAAAGGTGTGGAAATAATAAATATAAAATATTTACTAAGTCTCTCATAAAGAAAATTAATCCACTGAAAAGAATACCTTATTCAAATGCATGTAATTAACAATTCTAGATTAAATTTGATTATAGTTTGTAACTTTCAGGGCAAAGGGGAGGTTGCCAGACCTCTTCTAACAAAAGGAAAAGAGGATAATGATGATATTGAGGATAATGAAAGGATGTACAGGAACGTACAGGCATGGATGGCCATGTTATATAAAACAAACGCATGCTTTGCACTAGCTAGTGGAGATAAGGGGGGAGAATGAGAGAGGATGAACAACCTCTTACTCTCCTTTCTAACTGCTTCTATATTCTAGTATCTTTTAGGACAATTTGACTCTTTCGGTGTCTGGCAATCATTGATAAGATCAGAAGTCAAGCTACCCTCTAGGACTTCAACAGCGAGTTTCATGAGAGCAGGACAAAGACTGGGTAAGAGTCTCAGAAAAGAGTTTAGGTGAAAGAGATCCTTTCTCGCTAGTCTGAGATTGCTGTCGATGGGACGAAAATATTTCACCCAAGTGAAACAATCAAGCAGAAATGATGAAGTTTTATTATGAATATTCACACCTGCAAAGGAAATTCCAAAAGACTCTTCAGCTTTCTATATTGAAGTTTGATTCCTGGAACATTCTGCATATTAGCTCTTTATAGTTTAAAACCAAGAAATTTTTAACTATGTCTTTATACAAAAAACCTACAAACACACATATATAAAAATATATAACTTCAACTGATACCAAAGCCAAAACAATACATTTGAACTACATTTTTAAAAAGTTAGTCTAAGCAATGGAGATGCAGTTAAAATAATTTCATGCCTACCAATATTTTAATAACTTTGCTCTCCTGCTTGTTCCAGATCTGTGTTTTGCTGAGGTTCTCCATGTATCTCTTAGCTCCTGGGCTTCCTTTCAGAGAGAGACAGGTAGGTTCTTCTGACAGAAGCCAGGGAATTTTTGAACAAGATTTACCACAGAAGCTATTGCCTACAGATAGCATAGGTAAGACTGCTCCCTGTACACTGTAGCACTCTCCCAATACTGCCTTAGCAGGTTTGCTGCCTTTGGGAACTGCCATCCTGCAATGCCTCAAGAAATACAACATATCCTCTGCATCATGATACAACTTGGGTGAACTGTGGCAGTTTTTGTGGATCATATAAAGATAGAAAAATAGCAATCTCTTGGGATCATAGCAGAGGATGTTATGCAACACAGATGCAGCCTGTCTGTTCCACAGGGGCCAAGCCCTTCCCAACTCTTGGCCTGCAGATCAAGATAGTCTCTCAGGCAATGCCTTTTGCATTATAACACTCATGGTTAAAATGTTGGGTTTGTTACTTACAGATCCTCTTTTCTCGGGTTGCAATGCAAAATGTAACCCAGGGTTACATTATTCTATTAATAGAATACGTATCCATGTATTCTGTTAATATCTGTTAAAACCAGGTGGGGCAGTGTTCTTTATCTCTTCCATGACCCATCCATCAAAACTCCGGGGTGGGGGTGGGGGTGTGGGGGCAGCAGAGAGGGTGGGAATCTTATGTTAATGGCCCATCTGTTAAAACCCAGTGGGGCAGGGTTCTTACAACCCATCCTCCTTCCAGGGGCATATCTTCTGTTAATGGGCCATTGAGTCTCACTGCATGACTGATAAAACTTCTCCACCCAGTGTGAGGAGCCAAGCATTCCTATCTGGATAAAATCTGAGATTCAGAATACCAGGACAGCCTGTTTCAATTAGATTCTCAGAGGAAGACTGGCCCCATCTCACCACCACTGGACCTTCAGAGAAAACTACACCCTCTTACTGGATCATCTCTGCTCCAACAGAACCACATCTGTCACTCCAGGAGGACTGGACTGGACTGTTACCAACACCCTTACCAACAGGGTGTCAGGCTGTGTTCTGACTCTGTCAGCCTTTTTTTTTGTTTGTTTGTTTGCCATTTTTCTGCGCTACTACATTTTTATTTTAATTTTCGTAGTAAAGAACTGTTATTCCTATTCCCATATATTTGCCTGAGAGCCTCTTAATTTCAAAATTATAATAATTTGGAGGGAGGGGGTTTACATTCTCCATCCCAAGGGAGGCTCCTGCCTTCCTTAGCAGACAACTGTCTTTCCAAATCAAGACAACTCTATTCTTGTATCGCGAGAATTATCTTTTTTATCATAACCCTACAGGACAAAGGGACACAATATTTTGAATCTAAGGGCAATGTAAACTGCAGATTAAACAGCAGATAAAATGATCATAAACTAAACTAGGTCAATTCAGTTACAACTGTACAAACATTGGGATCATGATACTGACCTCAAGGCCAATGCTTCACTAACAAGATGAGCTGTACCTCAATATGTATTGCAATAGAGTGCAGTAACCACAATAGATCACTGCACTTTAAAAGCAGAGGAGCTTTCTCACTTGCTCATGGGAACCTATCAGTGAGACAGCATGAAAATATAATGGTTAGGAAAACAACTCTAGCACAATTCTAAAAATAAAACTTTATGGAACTTTTTTTTGTTGCTAAGAGATGCAAAAATATTTGAAGGGCAAGAAAAGTTGTCCAGAAGTTTTTTATAATTATTATTAGCTAATGTGGTTCAGACAGGTTGATTTTGACAACAAATTAAATAATATTGTTTTTCCAAGATTCACCCACAGCTATGAGGACACAGTTTGGTAGGACAGGTCTTTTTTATTGCCAAGCTTATGTTAACTGCTTTTTTGATTGATAAAAAAGATTTTTTTAAAAAGACCAAAAAGGGCTTGGATGTCTTTAGTTTTTTTGGCTGCTGTAAATGAGACACATGGATATATAAAATACATGCAGTGATTACATATTATTACAGAGCTGAAAAATAAGGTAAATCCTTTATTTCTAATGTAATTCTCAATGCAACTCCATTGAGAATATATGAAAATTTAGAGACTGTGAACAAATCAAATGGTCCAAATTTTTATAAGATCTCATCATTTGCAGAACACAGTACCAAGGATAACTTTGGCATACACAAATGATAGAAAATTAGAGTATTTTTCACCACTAATTCCTTGGAAAATACGTGCTGCACATATTTTACAGGCAACTTAAGATTTGATCTTGGAAATTCTGAAGTTAAGCTTTCAAATATTTCTCCTTATTTGTCACAAAAGATTCAAAGTTGTAAGACCCATTTTGTTTGCCTTGTTTAATGGAAATGTCGAGGTATACCTTGTAGTAACTATATTTTTTATACCATGCTACTAAGAGACACTTAAAATCCATTCAGTTATTAGAAAGTGCTCTGGTACATAAAGCAAAACCAACTCAAATGCATGCTTTGAGTGTGTTAAGAATGACAAGCCTGGAAATTTCAACAGTAAGGCTGTTGAAATGTCTCTTCTGTAACACACTAAAAATGTCCTTTACAGTCTTCGGACATTTGCGGACATTTAGATGTAGTTTTGTAGTTACAGGGTAAATCATGTTCTGAGTGGTTGATTCTTTGGGCACAACTTTTTAAACTATTTATCTAACAAAAAACAAAAACCTGTAGAAGCAGAAAGAAAAGTGAAAAGGCTTGTGTCAGTAATATGCATTACCTCCAAAATGCATACTCACTGGCTTTGCATTTCAATGGCATCATGCAAAATCATCTACACTTGATTCAATTTCCCTAAAATGAAATATTCTTTTAAAAAGAAAATACATTTATTCCTGAAAGGTTCAACTTGATTAAATGCTAATACAGATGTTAATGGTTTGTATTTTGTAAACTTTACGTACTCTCTTATGGAAAAAACGTTTCACATTTGAAAACTTGAGAGATTTGTTAGTTTCTAGCTCACATACAGCATTTGGAAGAATACTTTTTTAAACAGACTTTGAATGATTAAAGATGCCAGTTAATATTTATTGATATGGCTGACCTTAAAATTATGTCATCTCTGCAGCCAAAGACTTTAACGAAAGTGAAGCTGTAGATAATTGGATAGCAGGGTTAAAGACTGCTAAAAAGTACACTAGAGTGAAAAATATGCTAAAGAAAATGGTGTTCCTGTATAATGTCTCTTAAACTAAGGTAATATGTCTTCTTTCTGCCTAAGTGGCCATTTCAACAATATGCATTAGCAGCGTGTCAGCCTTGTGTGTCTCAGAACTGAAGAGAATTCCCAACAGCAGAGTGGGGGAAGAAGGGACTGCTCATTTTCTGAAACAGCACCTTCAGATCAGAAACCTTTGAAAGCTTGTATCTCAAATTATATTTGCAACTATAAAAACCTGAACTTCTCCTTTTTGATTAAGTTTGAATGCTGAAGTTCTATTAGAACTTCAAGAACTGAACTTGAAATAAAATGTCACCTCCTCACGGCTTCTGAGAAAATCATAGGATTGGTACTACTGCTGGAGACATTACTGGAAATGCACAGATCTGTTGGATGAGAGTGCCAACCATTACTTGATACTGATCACAATTCCGGCTCTTTTCATGCAGCTTTTGGAATTCTGAGTCTGATTCGGGCAGAATGTGTCTGCTGTATTTCAATGACTTCCAAACACACACACTGTGATGACAAAATGTTTATAAACTCTAATAAACAGATGCCTGGAGTAGTTTGTAACCAATCAAGGTAGAGGTCCTTGAATATTGTAACCATTGAGAAGACTTTATCAATTATACACATACAGACAAGAATCCATTTAAAGACCTTTACAGATGAATATTATAAACCAGTTCTATGCAGTAAAGCAAAATTGTAAAGGTTGACTCATGTCTTCTTAGCATCTAAAAACACTTAGGAAGAAGCAATATTGAATGTGCAATACAAGCTGAGGGGTTTTTTTGTTATCTTCAAAGCTATATTCCATGATATGATCAAACACTGTATGTGTCATTCCTCTAATACTTAAAGTGATGCTAGCAAATAATTACATGAAAGAATTCAGGGGGGAAACTGGCTTTTGAACAGAAACGAACACAGGGGTTTATCAGTTGAAAAACTGTGAAACACTACAACAGTTCTGTGGGAGAATATTTTACTACTTTCGATACTAAAATACTTTAGCATTATTGTTTTTAAAACAGAATTGTTTTAGCTATATTCATCCCTCTGTCCTGGGTTGCAGTGTAGGATGTAAACAAAGTATTTATTCTATCACCATCCTCATGAACTGTTAAACAAGTGAGGCAGTGCCCTACTGTTCCCAAGCCCTTGCCTTTGGGGTGTCTTCTGCTAATGGCCCATCAATGCCTTGCCCGTGACTCACAGGTTAACTCCCTTCAGGAGTTATCTCTGTTTAATGGGCCATCAAGGACCCACTTCACAACTCATCATCCCATTGTGAGATGCTCTGCCCAGGAGGAGGAGCCAAGCATTCTCACCTGGATATAAGCTGGTATGTGGGACAGTGCAAGCAGTCCCTACCTACTGGATTCCCAGAGGACCAGAGCTCCCAGACCTTTCTACAGGATCACTGCTTCAGAAAGACCACCTCATCTGGACTGCTTCCACCATCCTGCTCAGGTTGTATTCTGACTCTGTCAGTGGTCCTTTGTGTTATTACATTTATTTTTTTTACCTTTTTTACCTTTCTTCTTATTAAATTGTATCTCTGACTTGGAGCCTCTCACTCGTTTTGCTTTCAAACCACGACACCCTCCTTTGAAGGTCTCAAATCTTTTAGCATTTCCAACATTCCTGTAACATATCCTGATATAAAGGTACTCAGATCTTTAAATTAACTGTCATAATATTTAAATATCTTTGGGCTTCCTTGGGTCTTTAAGGTAAAAAATTTAGGAGTTTAAGGAAAATTCATTACCCAGCAAGTCAATGGGAAAGTTAAGAAAAGTAGCTAGAGCCTAACTGCAGTGAAAATTTCATCTAAGCAATACCTCAATCCTCATTAATATTTTACCACAGTAGCTCAATAATATTGTTTAAGTGCCACTAATAAAGATTAATGAATTGGATCTACGCGTTTTGTGTATTTTTTCTAGGGTTTTTTTTCTTATAACATGCTGGATTTTCTGTTTAGGTTTTATTGCCATCTGTGAGGTTAAGAGATATTGGATAAGAATATTTAAAATTGTTCTGCTACATGAGTAATATAAATGACTTGGAGGTATAAAAATTCCTAAGTTTACAGGTGAAAAAGTTCAATTGGCATGCTAATAAAAGTAATATTATCAACTGAAACCCTACAGCTACCATGACATATGAGGTGAATAAAATTAAAGACTCCTGGCTACATGTTGAAGGTTTAAAGTGTTAAGAACTGGTAATTGTGTCCTCTTGGTTGCTGTATGATAGATGTATCAATATTCTGAATGGTTTGTACCCCAGACTGTGGTTTCTCACTCCTCGAGTTGTATGTTGTACCCCAGGCCCCAGTTTTTCACCTCTTGAATTGTATGCCCCTTTTTCAAAACCCCTAAGATCCCTTACCTCCCCTTGAGTCAGCCTCCACTGCTCCCCTGCTGCATGCTCTCCATCTGCTCCCCTTCCTACTTCCTGCTGGCGTCTGCTGCTGTCACCACCCCCATGGAAATCACTGAGATGCCCATGAAGCCTTGCTGTGAGCCAGGACCTAATCGGCACCCAAAGTCCCCAGCCGAGACAAACTGACGCAAGATCCGGACCCACAAAAGACAGAATTGAACTGGCTATGCCCTAAGGTGTTGGCAGACAATTTCCTGCATCTTGCTGTAACTTAAAAAGCACCTGAGAAGACAGACATCCCTAGACCAAACTAGCCTGAGTGAGTTCTAGAGTATACCCGTGAGGGCGAACTCCCGGCTCTGCAGCGGCTCACTCTCTGCAGTAACGAGGGCTGCAAAGCCCATTGCCCCTCCTCCTCGACGGTGGATCAGGGACAGCAGTGTCAGCTTAGACCATCCCTTGAGACCTCTTTTTTTTTAATAAAGGCATTAAAAGGAGGAAACGTCTTCTGCCCGCTATTCTTAACAACATATATCCCACAAATTCAATCTCTGTTCCTTTTGGTGAATCAGTGTGGAAAAACACAGGGAAGCAGGCAGTTTCAGCTACAACTGAGAAAGAATTCAATAAGTGTGTTTACATCAGCATTTTAATTCAGAGGAAGAACACCTTCATTCCTTTTGACACAATCTCACCATGCATTCCTTCTTATTCTAGACTGAGCTACATGACTGAGGAGTGTGAGAGGGGACAAACTGGACACCCTTAGGATGAAACAAAACCAGAAGATACATTCCAGAGGGTATGCTAAAGGATGCTCAGCTTCTGGGACAAGACTGCAACTAGACTACTGTAAAACTCTTGAATGAATGCAGCCTGTGTATTTGGTCATCTGCAATGACTATTTCTCTCTACACATCCACTCCTGCTGGGCCTCAGTAATTGTTAACATGGACAAAGCTGTACCACATCAAGCTGCAGGAAATGCTGAAGGCGCACAAAATAAGAGGTAAAGTGAAAAAGAACAGTTTCATATAGCTGTATTAATGAGGGACAAGTCCCAGGCTATGGAGCTGTCAGAAAAATCAACGGCTGTGATCAAATGCAAGTTTTTTCTTCATCTAAAAATTAGGCTATAAAAGAATTCGCTTTTTTATAATCCCAGTCATAACCTGTCTTGTGCTGAAGCAAAATAGCTCATCTAATTAGGTACTTGTCCTGGATTTGTGAGATAAGAATGTATTCTATTTGCCATCTGTTGGAGGTGGGGGGCAGTTATCTTATCTCTTCCAAGAACAATGTCTCCCTCCGGGGAGATGTCTCCTGCTAATGGGCCATTAAGTGACTCACTGCATGACTGATAAGGTACATCATCCCATTGTGAGATGCTCCACCCAGAAGGAGGAACCAAGCATTCCTACCTGCATAAAATAAGCTTGGTCTAAGCCATCGGCCCAGTTTTTCTTCACTGGATTCCCAGAGGAGCAGCCATCTTCGCTGGATTCCCAGAGAAGCAGCTTCTTCCCTGCTGGATTCCCAGAGGAGGACCAGGCCCATCTACTCTATCACCAGACCTTCACAGAGAACAACTATACCCTTCTACAGGATCTCTGCTTCAGCAGCATTTCATCTGCCACTGCAGGAGGCACAGCCACCATCCAACTGGACTTTTACCAACACCCTGACTCCTCAGGGTGTCAGGTTTTCTGACTGTATCAGTAGTTTTGTTTGTACTAATTACATTTGTTGTTCTTTTTTTTTTCTATTTTAGTTTTTTCTAGTAAATAACTATTATTCCCATTCCCATACCTTTGCCTGAGAGCTTTTTTTTTTTTTATTTTGAAATTGTGGTAATTCGGAGGGAGGGAGGGGGTTTACCTTTCCCACTTCACAGGAGGCTTTTGCCTTCCTTTACAGACTCCTGTCTTTTCAAACTAAGACAGTACTTGATAAAAGTAGCTTATTTGGGGCATTTTCCTGCGTTTGCATTTACAGCAGGCAAAGGAGGCAAATTACTTATTTGGCATCAACACTTTTCTCCTTCAAATCTAAAATTCTAGAGCAGTTAATGCCTCAAAGGTAACAACGAATTACACGCATTCTAACTTCCAGTATGTCAGAGAGACTTTTTAACAGAAACATACAGAAATTACTCAAGCTGCTGTTGCCATCCTAAACGCTTCCAAGCAAATAACTGAGTGCCAGGTAGGAGGGTGACAGACCAAAATTACACATCCTGATGCTGCCATCCTGAACGCCTTTCAGTGTCTAACCAAGCTCCAGGAGGGAGGGAGCAGCACTCAGCAGCCAGTAAGCGCTGGGCCGGGCAGCAGGTGGCTCAGCGCCCAGCACGGCACTGGGAGGGACAGGCAGGGACACGGAGTAACAATTCATCTCCACTGGCGGCAGGCAATGAAAGGTAATGGCACGCATTTGCCAGCTGCAGAAAATACACAGTAGCCAGGCAGTGGGAAAAATATCCCACTGAATGCTAGAAGTGAGTGGCTGGCTTACCCACATACTGCAAATAACAGTAATAAAGTAATATGCTACTAAACAAAAGCTTAGTTACAGTTAAAATGGCAACATTTTTACATTTTTCCTCTTCCCAGTGCAGAAACTCCTTCGTGAGACTACAAACCTTAGCATAGGAAGATCATATCTAACAGATGGTGTGCAAACAGAGCAAGTTCTTGCCCCTACAGACCTTTGCTCTAAAAGTATCCAGAAAGAAAACACTCTATTCTTCCATAGTACAGGGTAAAAAGGCAGATTGATGTGCCTTGTCTATTATGAAACTAAGCCTGAAATGTGACCTTAAAAATGGATTCCGAAGACCAAGCTCACCACTACAACTGCAAATTATTCCTCTTCAAAAGTATTATTATCACAGAGCCCTGCATGCCCATTATCAGATGCTCTTTCCCAGTTCCACCACCTATGAGAACCTACCTCAGGCTCAGGCCAAAATATTCTTTAGCAACACAGTTGGACAGTACACACAGCCTAAAATTAACCATTAATAAGACACCTTAATTCCCCTTTGAAGTTTTTTGCATCTCATTTTTTTAAGAGATGATTTTTTGGGGATGAATTTTTTAGGAAGGTCTCAGTGTCACCTAAACAGTCACTAGTTTTTTTTCCTCTCAAACATTTTAAAACATAGGAAGGTCTAGGGCTTTTTTCAGAAATCTATTTTACAGTCCTATAACTTGGCATGTGCCCAGTATTTAGTGCTGAAGTACAGCTCTGGGAAATAAATGAAACATGATTTCCAAAAGCAATGGCATTTTTCACAGCAGTTTATAAATGTATTGAGGGATAAATTCCATTTTTAACAAACTGGTGAGAATCCATCTCACACAGACAACTCCATCACAATCCTTAAAAAGAAAAAAAAAAAAAAAGAAGACAGAAAACAGTTTTAAAACAACTCTGTGTGATGCCACTGAAAAAGCAAATAAAGTACGTTCTTCCTGTGCTGGAGGACAGACAGGGAGGGGTCAGGGCCACCAGCTAGACACCTTCTAGCCTAGGGATCATGAAGGTCTGACCTCTTTCTGTCCATCCCTACTCAGTGTTACCTAAGAACTCAGTGCAGCCTAGATTTTGCCTGCCTACTTATATCCTTTCCACTGACAATGCACATTCTTACAGTATTTAAAAATTGGTATTACAATAATAATCTTGTTCTTCCATTTCAAGCTCACATGGGTTGTATTGATTTAACAATTACCACCTTGTGCATATGAACAGGAACACAGGCAGGTACCTCATGTTATGTGCATGAAGAATTTAGAAAACTAACCTGAAACAACTTGAGTTTACATTTCTGCTTTACAAACATGGAAGTGGATGCTCCTTTTTAGGAGTTATGGGGCTGATTTTCACAATCTAGACTTAAGGAAAACACATACACAGATTTTCTTGTGTAGTTAACAGCATCATGGTTTTAGAGCTGTAACAGGGGACTGTGGTCACAGACAGGAAAAAGCAGTCTCATAGGGGAGCTGTGTACAATAACAAACACTTTTCCTGAGACAGCATTTGACTTTCCTCTGCAGAAAAACAGAAAAAGGGAGGTTACAACCTGACTAGGTGTTTTGCAAAAAAACACGAGAAAAAGCTTAGCACTACCTTTCAATACCCAAACAGGATGATGGCAAAACCAAAAAGAACACTAATGAAGTTGATAGGAATGATTTTACAAGCTGCTGCCAAATTAATATATATATATATATATATATATATATACAGAAAAACAACTCTGTAATGCTCACACATTGTCAATAATCATTGCTTCCCTTCATACCAGGCAACTGCAAATCAGAGACACCTCCTTCCACACATGCTTAGTTCATACTTTTCCCACACTCACACTTAAGTCTGACACGACAATTATTAGTTTAGACCTCCATAATTCTCACATTCAGACAGCAGGAAAATCTTATTGGAACCTATGGGAGTATCATTATCCTCCAAGTTCTTCACTTGGAGGATGGAAAACAGTGGCTGAGAGATACCCTACTGCTTTTTAGGAAGGCAGCAGAAAAATCAAAATGCAAAATAAATAAATAGAAAATGGAAGGCTAGATCCAAATCATGGAGATTATTAGTTATTAATTGAAGACAATCTTCTCATTATCCTTTATCAAATCCCTAAATGGCAATACCTTAAAAAAGGACTATTAACTTTCTTGTCATGCTTTAGCTTTGCAGAAACAGAAAGTAACAATCATAATTTAGGGAAAAAAATGAACTAGTATTACAAAGGCTTTTTGGGTGGATCTAGAGGCCAATACTGTAGGAAGTCCAAAATTAAATATTTATTTTTAAGAAAATGCTTTGCCATTGTGGGATGTCTACCTTTTAATAAATCCACTCTGTAAAGACTGAAAAAGACACAACTCATAGAGTATTAGATAATCATATCTAGGCTCCTCTTTCCACAAAAGGTTGGACAAAATGACATTTTGAACCCTTTCTAACCTGGGGCTCTTCTGATTTTATGAAAAAAAAAAAAAAAAAAAAAAAAAAAAAAACAAAAAAAAACAAAACAAACCCAAAAAAAAACCACCACAACCCACCAAACTCATTTTCTATTAAAAGTCACAAGTTCTAGATTTAGAGACTTTCACAGAAGTTATATGCACTCAAAACAAGATCTTACAAAGTCTCAAATTCAGAAGTAAAATTAATAGATAGAATTAGCAACTAGCTTCAAATATGTAGGTTTTAAGAAGTTATGACCTACATTATAATGCAAAAATAGGCCCCAGAAAGGGAAAGGTCGAGTCACCTCTACCCTCAGTACAATGAAGACAGGACTTGTAGAAGCATTAAAAACCATTTTATTTTAATTTTAGTGGGTTTTCTTTACACATTACTTTGAATCATCTTCATATTGTTTGACAAATACCAAGGTTTTGGAAAGGAAATGAAAGACCTTTTCTCTATCTGAGCTCAAATAGAAGCAAGGTTGTTTCATCACCCACTAGCTGTGATCTTAGCCCTGGAAAAGCAAGAGCTAATCATAATATACAAGAGTCTGTAAATAGGAAAGACACATAATCTGCTATCACTCACATATATTAGCGAGAAACAAAAATCTTCCATAAAAGATAAGCTGTTATTGCAGAACAGGTATTCTGACTGACATTTCTAGCACTGATAATGCCTCTTAGGAAAATAAACATCCTCCAACCTCTTCACAAAAGTAATTTTTCCCATATAATACATTATCTGTTCTGGTTATTATGTATGTAATATATGAACATTCTTCCTCTCTTTCAGATAACTTATTTACAATATAAGCTAATTACTTCAATATCTTCCATATTTTTCTTAGTCCAGGATGCTTTCATAAGGAGCATAGAAGTCTCAATTTTCAGGAAAATATTTCAATGACTAAAGGGCCAGAAAAAGCTCAGAAAGCCAGTTGTATCCTGGACAGGGTGAGGGAAGTGCCCAGCACAGGAAAGATACTGACCTGGAGTGAGGCCAGAGTGAGTACATCAATGAAGATAATTAGAGGGATGGAACATCTCTCCTACACGGAAAGGATGAGCCAATTGGGTTTGTTCAGCTTGGAGAAGGCCTCGGGGTAACCTAATTGCAGCCTTTTGGTACCTGAAGGGAGCCTACAAGAAAGATGGAGAGTGATTTTTTTAAAAAAGGACACGTAGTGACAGGACAAGGGGGAATGGCTTCAAACTGAGATCAGGTTTAGATGAAATATTAGGAAGAAATTCTTTACTGTGAGGGTGCTGAGGTACTGGAACAGGTTGCCCAGAAAATCTGTGGGTGCTCCATCCCTGGAAGTGTTCAAGGCCAGGTTGGATGGGGCTTTGAGCAACCCAGTCTAGTGAAAGATGTCCCTACTTTGGCTGTAAGAGAAAATAATAGAGGTTATACCTACAGCTTTTACAATGTAACCCTTCCTTTCCAGAACTAGAGAGATCAAGGGGATTACAGAATTCACCTGTACTTTAGCAAAGGATGTTTTTTCATGCCATCAATCAATTAAATGTGGAGACAGCAGGATTATTAAAAAGAGTTTGAATGAAGTACAAATGGAAAAATATGTGTTGTGAAAGGACCAAAAGAAATAGTCAAAGAATCAGTAAGAGATATCACATGTTGATGGGCACCTCCAAATATACTGGTTATCAACTGCACTTTCATATGCAGTTTCCCAAGAGGTCTGGTTTTAGAAAATAAAGGCCAAAATTAAATCATTAAGAGAAGATGAAAGAAAGGTAAAGAACAGGATTACAGCTACAAACCACCCCGACAAGGACAGTATGGAAA
This sequence comes from Zosterops lateralis, assembly GCF_965231275.1. Lineage (NCBI taxonomy): Eukaryota > Metazoa > Chordata > Aves > Passeriformes > Zosteropidae > Zosterops > Zosterops lateralis. The sequence goes on from NC_139765.1 coordinate 21,377,002, forward strand.
TCAGCAGTGTCGCCTATTGACTTACAGTGATGCTACAGAATGAAAGGGCTAAGATTACAATCACTGTCAACTCCTAAAGAGTACAAAATGTACAGTCAAGAAAACTCCATGTGATCACCAATCAAGAAAAAAAAAATGCAGACAATATGATGAGGACTTGATATCATCATCTTCCATCCTTTCTGTCCCTGTAAGTAATCCCAGCCCCACCACCTGATCACACCTCTTGGTGGTTCTGAGTATGTGATAAGAAAGTGAAATCAATGAAAGAGTAAGTATGAGAAGGAAAAATGTGTTTCATTGAAGTAAAATGACCATTCCCTTCTATAGGCCTTCCCCATTGTATTTTATCACACTAGTTGCTAAACCTATGATCACTTGTGCTCCCAGGCCAAGGCACTGAAAAAAGTCTTACCACGTCTTGTTCACAGCAGGAAACTTAGTACTTGCTGCAGAAGACAGCATGCTTGGGGATGCTGAATCTTAGGACCCATTCACAAATGCATGCTTACTGCATAGTCTCATGTGAAAACATATGCCACACAATCAAATAATTATTCTTAAGCATCTTACACGCTGGGATTTTAATAACTAGGGAAATCTGTTGATAAACAGGAAAACAAGCTATGTGTCACTCAAGTATAAACACCCTTGTCATGCAAGCCTTTTCTGTCTTTTATGAAATGAATGACTGGGAAAGGGTACAGCAACTAAATGCTATACAGTCAATAAAAGCCAGTAATAGCTACTGCTATTACTTGTACTAATGCAGTAATTAATTCCCTTTTCTCTCACCTGGCAGTTCCCTCTAATGGAGGTATTCCATCCATGAACACCAAAACCAGGCAGAGCCCTTCCTCCAGTGGCAACTGTTGCCCCTGCATTTCTTGCCTTCAAGTGTTTGAGTCTGCAGCAGCTTTCTCACGCTGCTTCATGTAAACAATATTGTATTCTCAGAATTTATCAGTATGTTTTGCATAGTTGTTCTCTGAGAGGAGAACTTGACTGATGGTCATATTGACCAATGGAGTCAGGAGGTTGTAACCTCCTTGGGCCAATCACAGCCCTCTGTACAAAATGTATATAAGCTATTGGAGTCAGATAATAAAAGAGCCTTCCATGTTTGACCCTGCTGCTGCTGCTGTCCTCTGTGAGGGTCTGCACCCACGTCGCAACTTGTTGCCCCTCTAAGGGCAGGGGTAACAGGCCAAGATCTATGAAGCATGCAGATCCAAGTCTTACCCCTGCCGTCACTGTGAAATTCCATACGGTTATGGTAAAGACAGAATGACAACCATGAAGCAGCTACACATTTGTTACACTTCAGACACTGGTTAACAGTGATCCAAGAAACATTTTTGCTCCTCCTTCCAGTTCCACAGATGGAACCATGCTTACAAACATGGCATCACCTACACGCTCAATTATATTATTTAACTTCTTCCTGCTGTAAGCACCTACAGCAAATGAATAGATTCCTCATTGCATTTGATGGAGCACTAACAAGTTTTAAGCAAACAACATGGGCCACAAAGAGCTTGAAAGCTGGAAGGCAAAACAAAGGGAGTCAATTTCCCGCAAAGCTCTAGTATTCAAAATTGTGGAAGCATTAGTGAGTAAAACATGTTACTACATAAGTAGCCTTATATACTGTAAACATTTGACAGTTAGTGTTCTAACAACATGTACATTAAGTATTACTGTTTGAAGTTTTAACTCAATAAATTACAGCTCCACTACTCGGCCTCTTTAAAATGAGGTTTTTTTCCTTTGAAAAGTATTACAATGTAGGATAAGGCAACATTTCATTAACATGCAAGTATTGCAAATAATGAGCCCACACAGTCATAGTTCACAACACAGACAGACATTTTTATTTATTAAAAAAAAATAAAAATAAATAAATAAATAAATAAATAAATTTGGACAAGCAAAATAAGAGCCTTAAGAGAAAAGAAGCAGACTATGTTTGCTCTACTGGGAGGTAAAGAAAGAACAAAGGAACTTCTGACCTCAGGCACAGCCAAAAAATAAAAGGAATAATGTGGCTTCTTTCCTCATGCAATTGCTGACTCTGTATTTACTTATTCCCATTACATACCATTCAGATATGCAAAGGAGATGGTAATTTCTTCAGGGGAAGATTTTTGCCATGTTATTTATTAGCTAGGAAATAATTCCTGACACATGCTGAAATTTTGACAGACTTGCTCGGTTTTGACTCAGCCTTTTGGTAATTATACAGCAGCAGTGCCTATGAATACAAGTAATTTCTCTTTGCTTCTTATACTATGATTATTCCAAAGCTCTCCTGATAGCACTTACTGAGTCATTTCAAATACTACTCATTTTTTAAAAACTTCTATCTATTCATATTACTTGTGGGTTTAAGCCTGTTTGTTTTGCTTTTGTTGCAAATAATGGTTAGATTTTTAATAGTCATAAAAATGTCTGTGCAGTGATGAATGGTATTGCATAGACCCTCCATAGGCAGGAATTGTATGCATTTCTTCAAGTGTTATACCTCAACTGGCATACCTCTGTTGAACCTTCAATATTGTCTGCCACTTCATTCCATAATAGAGATACACAGTTCCCAAGGTGGCAAAGCTTTTTGAATCATTGTTTGTGAGAATCTAATTTAAGACACCCTAGAGGGACATCTCACTTTCATAAAGTAAAATTCAATATTCCATGAGAATCAGCCCCCTTTTAGTTAAAGTCACATGCCTGACAGGCTAAAAACAAGTGCAAGAAAATCAGAGTTTTCTGCAGAGGAAAACTCCTGCATCATTGCTGTAGGAAGAAAACTGGCCCCTGAAATGTGTTATGCCACCAAGCCTCAACTGTGGTCATGAAATGTTGAGCCTAAGCCCTATCCATGGTAATTCTGAGTCTGTACATTGTGAACCTTCTTTGCCCTCTGCATACTCCCTTTTGAACTAAAATTTAATTTATTGGAAAGTTTCATGCATGTAAGTATTAGAACACAACAGCAGAGTGCAAGTTTCTTTACAAAGCATCACTGAGAAATCAGAATGAAAACTTAAAGGAACATTAGGTACTCTAGCAAGCAGTTAGGTAATTGAAAGGTTAGAAAGTGACTGAAAAAGCTGCAGCCATGTGGTCATTTGCTTGAGAACAACTTTATACACAGCTTTTCCCCCCTCGCCCTCCCTTTTTTGACGTAATCAATCATTCTCAGAGTCTCCTAGCTACTGTGGTGCAAAGAAGGTGAGAAAGCAGTAAAAAAAATGGAGCAGGAACTGAAGAGGAGCAGGATATTGGAGGCTTGCTTGACAGAAGATGCTCTAGGCCTTTGTCAGGACTTCTTCTTAAGTACAGAGACTGAGGGCTAAGGACACTCTATGCAAGACACACAAGCACCGCAGCCAGACAGAGCATTGACAGAGTGACTCTTCCAACAGTCAGTCTCCTCCCCAGCCAATGAGACGTTGTTATCAAAGGCAGCTCAGCTCCCCAGGAATGGAGAAGCACTGAGACACCAGAACCATAAGGACCCCATTCTAGCTGCCTTCACAGCAATAGTCATAGCTGCACTGCACACTGAAAGAATACACTGCAACAGACCAGCATATTTGTAACTCTCATATACTGAGTTAAAGGACTACCTATTCCTCCTATCATTGGTGAAACCTTTGCAACAGTGGCATGCAGAAGACTTCTTTAACATTATAAAAATTATAACAGTATTTTCCAGTGTTCAGCCATTCACAAGTAGCTTCTGCATTTCTTAATCAAACTTCAGCTCTTTCCAGCCTAAGCAAAGAAAGAAGTATCATAATCTTTCACAATGCTCACGGTTATGTTCAGCATTTGTAGGATGCTGACATAAGATAGTAACAATCTCAAAGGGTAAACAAACTTGTGTTATGGTGGTGGCAGGAGTCTTAACATTAAATTGCAGAAATTCGCATCTAATAGTATCAATTGCATTTCTAGACAATGGGGTTCACTTTCAAGATCTGTATTTTTAGAAAGCTAGCTGCATCATGGACAATAGAGCAGTCCCAGTGAGTACCACAGAATTCCAGACAGTTATTTTTAATTTGTTTCAAGTGCCTTTTTAAGTGTTGGGAAGAGAAAGGTGTATTAAAAGTGGCTGTTTATACTTGCAGTAGCATGTCTCCCATTATGCCAAGTGCAATAGAACCACCAGGAAGCTTTCTGCACTAAGCAGAAGACACCTTCTCACCTCTGTTCTCTGCACAAGCTCTGTGTGCTGAGAAGATGCTGCAGTTTGCAGCTGACAGCTTGTAGGAGAAATTGTCTGCTGCTTTGTGTGGGATGGCAGACGGTGCAACTACCATGGAAATACCAAAACACTGATTCTACTACTTTGGCGACTGAAGTCAGATCACTGTGATTAAAAAAAAAAAAAGCCTGGTAACTGCATACAAATCTTTTCGGGTCTAGTTTTTGGCTCATTTCTGTCTCAGTTCAGTAATGGCTGGAAGGCCATAATTCCAACAGCTGTTAAGGTGTTGGGGTTTTTTTCTTTTCTCTTTAACAAAACTTTCAAAAGATGCAATTCCTCCCATGAGCATTCTGACTATGATACGCCATTATATTCTGGGAAGCATCCTCCACTAACAGAAACTCAGCAACTGCAGTTACAGTAGCATGCATCAGAACAACATGTCCATCATTATTGCATGTTTCCTGTGCTTTATCTCTTTGCTCTTGCAAATAGCAGTACTAAAAGTTGTAACCATAACTCTCCTTGACAGCATTGTATTCAAGGCTGCACCCTTTCAAAATGTGTCTTGGAGAGAGGATATATTAAACAAAGCACTTCAGGCATGGATGGAGCTGTCTGTCCTTCTTTGTCAAGAGAATAGAACAAAATTTGAAACAAACCCCTCTGAGCACTAGAAAACCTTGTTTCTGTATTCCACGATGAGACATGAAGTATTGTTGTGGTTTGAAAGCAAAATGAATGAGAGGCTCCAAGTCAGAGATATAATTTAATAAGAAGAAAGGTAAAAAGGTAAAAGTAAAATAAAATAAATGCAATAACACAAAGGATCACTGACAGAGTCAGAATACAACCTGAGCAGGATGGTGGAAGCAGTCCAGGTGAGGTGCTCTTCCTGAAGCAGTGATCCTGTAGAAAGGTCTGGTAGCCCTGCTCCTCTGGGAATCCAGTGGATAAGTGCTCTTGCACTGTCCCACATACCAGCTTATATCCAGGTGAGAATGCTTGGCTCCTCCCCCTGGGCAGAGCATCTCACAATAGGATGAGGAGGGTGAAGTGGGTCCTTGATGGCCCATCAAAGAGAGATAACTCCTGGAGGAACTTACCTGTGAGTCATGGGCCAGGCGTTAATGGGCCATTAGCAGAAGAGGCAGGGGCTTGGGAAAACACTGCCCCACCTGGTTTCAAAAGTTCATGAAGATGGTGATAGAATAAATACTTTGTGTACATCCTACACTGCAACCCAGGACAAGTATGAACAATGAAGTGCATAATCCAAGTTGTTACACCACTGGTGTGATGAATGGGGCTGATTATACAATATGCAAGAACACAGGCAGTGTAACAGCAGAGACATTTGTATTTAGGCACCTTGCCCTGGAGAAATTCCACACCATTTTACTAAATGGATGCATCTCCCATATGAGGTCCCTAACGCTGCATTTTCAAAATGATCCAGTTTGTCTGCTATGGCCATTTCTACCTTTCAGGGGAGGAAAAGCAACTACTTCACAGATGCTGTCAACACAGTTCACAGTATTGGCCTTGAGCCTGCAAATAAAACCGTGCATATGTTTTCTGCATCTCCTAGTTAAATAACAGACTCAGTATTACCTACTGTCAGTGCAGTCCTTTTCATATCTCCAAAAGAAGAGGAGAGCAGAATTTGCCAAGGATAAGCAAAACAAGCCTGCAAATACACTACAACTGACTTTATATATCTTTACTTTCTAGCAATGCAACTACAGGCTGAGGCTATTCCTTGGAAAATGCTTTTTTACCACTGAAGCAATTCCAATCCTTCAGTAAAGCCAAGTTAAAGACAGGGGCAGGGGAGAATGAGGAGAGATGAGGGACAGTGTGTGAACAGCTTGGAGGAAAAGACAATGCTAAACACAAATTATGTTGTGGTTTATCCCCAAAGCACTCTGACATTACGTATGTTTTTTCCCAACCATGTTGTAGTAGAGTTTTTTGGTTTTTTTTCTTATGGTTTCAAACCTCAACTTCAGCCATGCTAAGAAGTCTGTCAATCCTAGAACAGCAGTTAGAAGGAGGTACACCTAACACAGTATCTCTAAGCTCTAGTCTCTTAGAGATCTAGATCTATCTAGATACTTAGAGATACCTCTAAGTATCAGGTAGAAAGATAATGAGCTGGGTCCTTCCTTCAGGATCTTGGAATAGCAACAGGTAACAGAACTTTATTTCCTTCATTTTCTACAAGGTCTTACCAATTATGATACTAAGAAACAACATCTTTTAGAATAAAATTACAATTCGATCCCAGTTTTGATGCGCTGAAAACTCAGAGACAAACTGCTGATGGCTTGACCAGATTATCAGCATATATATAAAATCTACCTAGAGTTCATGAAATGTATTTGTTTCAGTCTTCAATAAAGTTCATGTGCTCTCCAAGACAAAACTGATTTACTGAATATACATCATGTATCATAACTATTGATATATGGCCACAAGATTGGCCAAGGGTCTATTCATATGAATAAATGCTGAGGTTATCTCTATATCTGAAAACAAGATCAAAAAGGATAAAAGGTATTGAAAATTATGTTGTGAAACTATTTACATGGGAATTCAGTCGGGGAAGACTGAAAACCACACTTCGCTTGGCACAGGGTTTTGTAAGGTCTCAAACCCATGCTGTCAGTAAGGCACAACTCACACAGGTGGGAAAATGGAAGGCCTCTGAGACAACAGGATAATATTTTAGGTTTTCTTTTCATTAATTCCTTTTTCCAGTCAGGAAACATGGATTCATACTGACAAAATCCTTTGCACGACACAAAATTAATTCAGGACTGTAATTTACGTGATTAAAATTATTTCTACAAAACCTTTTAAAATTAAAATATATAATATATACACTGAAATTTATTAACCTTAGTTTACTATTAACAGATGTGCTTTTGCTTGTAATAGAATAATTCCTTCCCACATCCAAATGCCAGGACACCACTGGGGGTGGAGAAGGAGCAACCTCCATCAAAATGGCAACATCCAAGGACAGGGGAGAAAAAAACCCCAGCTTTCCTAATTCAAATTATATTCCACTGCTTACAGAAGGTGTAAAGCAGCCACCTTCATCTCTCTCCTATGCCTGTCCCTTCTGCTCCTTGGCCTAATTACAGAGAGCTTTAATTGTCACACGTTCTACACTCTAGTCACATTTGGGGCATGTAAATACCAAGCCAGAACTGAAATTCAGTGGCTTTGCCTTAAGCGGAAGGTACCCAGAGCTGCAGTATATAGCAACATTCTCTGAAACTCTTGGGGCTTCTCCTGTAGCAGCTAATGAACAGCTGAGAGAGGAGCAGCTGTCCAAGAGTTATTTTGGGGGTTAACCAAGACTGTTTACCATATGTGGAGACTGGATAAAGACCATCCCACTGCCCTTTCAGTCACCTGGTTTCAAAGATGTCAGCATTACCGTGTTTCCTACAAATTGCCTATTATAGCCCTTATCAGTTGCTATCACAGTAGTTTGAATACAAGTAACTCAAAAAGCCCTAATCAAGTAAGGTGCAGCCAAACTGATAACGTATATAAACGACCCGGATTTTGCTGAGATGCTGCTTACTAGGAAGATGATATATTGTAAGCTGTAGAAGACAGTCTGTGTAGTTACTCTCTTCTCAGCCCAGTCCTCTCTCCTGGTGACCCAAATATTAAGGCTAAAGAGGAGAATGGAAGAGCTGCATACTTAACTGCCAACTCTAACTTCAGTAGTATAATAACTCCTATCATACAAGCTAGAAGGATGTAATCCATATTCTTATTACCTTTCTTCTTAAAAAAAAAAGAAATCAAGTAGGCTGTTTGCATTTATCTGATCACTGCTGAGTTATGTACACATGTCTAGAAAGTCTGAAGTTGCTGGGAATACTAATAATACTATTTGCATCTAATCAAAGCAAACAATGAATACCTACTGAAAATCTCATATTTTGCTGCAATGATACTCAATATTTTGAAAAACAATCAAAAAAAGCTTTTAAAAATCATACTTTTATATTATGTTTGCAAGAAAATTGATATACATGATCTAGTGAGAGAACAGCTCTTTGCTAACAGTTTCTGAGGAAAAGTAATCTCATATCCATTTGATTTACTCTTTATGCTTGTAGTTATAAGCAGATAAGAATTTTAACCAGTTTAAGAGCACAAAAGAATGAGAATGAGTATTAAGTAGGAGCAAAAACCCTTTGTATGTATATATATATATACACACGTACATAATTTTTGTATTAATGTGAGCATAAGCTTGCCTCTGGCTTTTGAGTACAGATGATGTGAATTTTTAAATATTCATTCCAATTGAGTATCATGATTTAAAAGTCTGGTTACACAAACAATTAGGTCATTGTGCAGCCCAAGGGATTTATAAGCTCAACACAATTTCCAGTCCTCAGGGACAATAGAAGATGAACTAGAATAAATGCAACCAATTTTAGCTATTGATAAAAATGGAAAAGAATTCAGAGGAATTCCGAGGAAAAAATAATTGTGGTGGAGTAAGTTCAATTAAAAAAGAATGCTTCCAGAACAAAAAACCAGAACTAGATTAACATTGTTACAAAAGTATTACAATGTTCTCATTCTTAGAAAACACATGCCAGGAGCAAAATACACACTACCTTGTTAAAATCAAACTTCACCTGTGTTTTTAATTAAGTTTCCTAAAGAAATAAAGCTTGTGCAATTACTTTGTTGTCTCTAATAACTTCGGTACCTGTTGGGCATAGTGTCTCAATCTGAAATCCTTCATTCATTCTTGTATCATCATTCAAAAGCAAGAGCTATCAAGAAAGCACATGTCCCTACAGCAGAGGTCTTACTTGCTCCTGAAATTGTCTGTTTAAAGGTTCTGTAGGCCACAAGTTTTTTTTAATTTTTGGACCTGTGATTTTAACCTGAAGATACTAGGGAAGCTTTTGTGCTGTACCTCTGCAGTTTGCACACACTTCTCATGGTACAAAGATTGAACAGCACTGTGAAGCAGGTAGGGAAAAACACTGAAAACAAAACATGGATATGGCCAACACATCCTTTGTACAAATCCTTGCTTACAGTGCACAAAATCTACAGCAATTTCTCCAATTTTAGTCATCTGCAGTCTTACAAAAATTCATCTGAGATTTTGTAAACCAGTTCACTGAAGACTTGCTATCCAAAACAAGATGCACAGCATCAGCTAAGCAGGATGAGAGAAGCTGGCATCACCACACTAACAGAGCAAAAGTTTTCCAAGTAATCTTCATTGTATTTGGCCAGTTTCCCAAAAATACAAAGGGACTGTTGATTTGTTTTATCCTTGTGTGAAAAATCTCCATTTCCAACCTAGTATTTCTTCAGACAACATATAAAATTGAGATTAGAAATGCTCAATACAAGCCCAGCTATACTCTCGCTAGAAAGGATGACAGTTTTGCCACCGACCCAGAGAAAAACAAAAAAATGAGTGCTCTTAGAAATCACTGTTCTGAAAACAGCATTTTGCTCTCAATTTTATTCTGAGGGGTATCTGAATTCTAATCTTAATTTTCAATTGAAGTTTTCCATTAAAACATGAAGTAGAATCATAGTTCAATAACCATTTTAAGCAAACCTATGGAGAAAAACATCTCTACCACTTAACTGTCCTTCTAAGAATCATTCATACAGAGCTGTCCATGAAATCAAAGCACAGGGAAAGTATGAAAAAGCCTGTAAGAACCAAAATACGTGTATATACATCCTTTTTATTTATACTTACATAGTTCTATTTAATCCCTGCATGAAAATTAAGCCTTCCAAATAAAAAGTACCCTGAGTTAAACTCTCTTTCTATTCCTTTCTACATGTATCAACAAAGTAGACAGAGGAAAAATCCTAAGTCTAAATTGTAAACCATGGTACTATTCTAGAGCTACCTACATTCAAGACTGATAATCTTGCCTAGTCCTTAGAAGCAAGTGAATTTTTGAAAATTAATTTTCTGCAATAGTTGTTTTATACTTGCCCAGGACTACACATCACGGATTCCTTCCCCTTGCAACACACACGTTACCTAAAAAAATGAAGTTTCAATCCCCCTGCTTACTCATAAGCCCTCTCCTGACTAATGCTCATTACATTTTGAAAGCAGTGTCATCCACCAAACAGAAGGGAAACCTGACACAGAGATAATTTAGTATCATCAGCAAATCTACTGACAAGGTGAGATGAGAATTTAGGAAGAGAACAAGAATTATACGGTACTAAGCCACACCTACTCTCTTTACAGCCAAAAAGACTGTCAATACCAGAAACAGTAGGTATATGAATTCTATAACTAAGTGAAGAAGACTACTAGGAACTCCCCCCTTTATTCAATGGTTTCATCTCCAGCTCCTCCCCAGCCAAAAGGATGAAAGGATTCATACCCTCTCTGTCCCACTTCTCTCTTTCCTTACTCTGGCTGTGAAAAGCACTTGGGGAAAAAAATATTCCAACTGTCTACATCAGTACAAGTTATTTGGTAATTTCAATAAACTCAAAGCATGTAGGCAAAGTAGGATTCGGTTGCTGTTATAACTGGTTTCTTCTAAGATGGAAAGCATACGTGGTCTGCAAACATCAAGTAACCAAAATTTATCCTAAATATTTACATTTTCAAATAATCCAGAATTTCAAAAATAGGAACCTTTTTAATAGCATCCCATTATTTGGAATCATATTACAAAATTTCATGTGTGTCTCAGCATCTCCAAAGCCATCCAACCCACCTATGGAATCACAGAATTATGCACAGACATGACAGAAAAAACATACACACTTCTTAGTCTGTAAATAAAATATATACAATCTGTTTAAGTCTACTGTGTTCACACTTGTGTCAATAAATGGACTGACATTTTATAATATACGCACTATACACGCAGTAGTATAGTGTGGAGCAGGAAATATATTTCAAAAAAAATATTAGATATTTCATGTATAATAAGCACTTTTAAAAGAACATGAACAGGTTGTCCACTTTGGAGGTAAAAAGGAGAAAGCAAGCCTCCTCAGCCAAATTATCTCAAAATGTGTTCTCTTTCATTCAGTTTTATCATTCAGTTAGCTTAGAGAAAGGTGGATCAGGTGGTTGAGAGCCTGTGGATCAGAATGGTTAAACAGTATCTGATTCTTAGTTTTCACCACATACATACCAGATCCAGTGGAATCTGTCAACTCAGTGTTATACGGTGTCAATGCCAGTAAGCAAAGATCCAGATCCTGGCTATATAATTTAGACATAGGAAAAAAGAACAAGTCCTTTACGATTCTCCAGAATCTCCTCTGCTTTTACCAGTTGTCTAGAAGTACGTACAAGTCTGTCAGTCCTTTACTCCTATTGTCTGAATTAAGATTCAAATAAGCTGCATACCTCAAAGTCTCCAAAGAAATGCTTTTCTTGCCCGCAAGTTATCTAGCACAGAGGATCGGGATTGAGAGACATAATTGAAAGAAATAAAGTTAAAAAGATTCCTAGTTACATGTTAAAAGTTCAAAGTGTTAAAATCCTCTTAATTGTTGTGTAATAAGTGTATTAATGTTTCAAATGGTTTGCAATTGTGAACCCCTGTGGTGTGGCAGTGGGGGTCACCTCCGTGGTCTCCCTGAAGAGGCAGAGAGAACGTTTGCTCCTTGGAAACTGACGGCCCCGCTCCCTGCGGGAACGAAGTTGCGGCAGTGCCATCCGAGTCACTGCTGCCACCTCGGAGGGGGTGAGGGGTCTTGTTCTCCCCGCCCGCGCTCCCTGAAGGGGGCCGGGGCACGGCCGCTGCAGCTGCCATCACCACCGGCCCGGTTCCACGCTCCTGGCTGCGCGGGTCTGCCGCAGCTGCTGACGCCGATACCACTACTGCCGGCGCCATGCGCTCTGCTGCCGCGCGGGTCCTCCAACCACTGCCGGCCACTGCGTGCGCCCCGTCGGCATTTCCTGCTGGCACGGAAATTAGTAGAACACCCAGGAACCCTGCTGTAAGCCAGAACATAATCGGAACCAAAAATCCCCAGCCGAGACAAACCGATGCAAAATCCAGACCCACAAAAGACAGTACTGAACTGGCTATGCCCTAAAGTGTTGGTAAACAGTTTTTTGTATCTCGCTGTAACTTAATGAGTGCCCGAGAAGGGGAGATACCCCTGGAGTGGGCCGGCCAGAGTGAGCTCTGGGAACACCTGCGAGAGCGGGCTCCCGGCTCTGAAGTGACCAAAGCTGCAAAGCTGAATTGCCCCTCCTCCTCAAAGGTGAACCAGGAAGAGCAGCGACGGCTCAGACCATCCCTCGAGCTACCCCCTTAAGAGCTGATTAATAAAGGCATTTTAAGGAGAAAACATTGTCTCCTGCCCATTTTTAACAATAATCAGAACTTGTCTATCCTGCACCACACAACTTTCTACATCACCTTTCCCCCTCGTGAGACTTTTCAGAGCTGTGTTTTTAAAATCATTTGTGAAGGAAAAAACACAGACTTTCACTTCTTTTATTAGAGGTATGATTGAGATCCGAAGTGACTGGAGATTTGTTTCCTCTGAAGGTCTTCAACTTTGTTTCTTGTGAAAAGGAATGCTTGTCTCTCTAGGTATTTCCCTTTCATAACTTCTGGATAATTTCATCTAAAATTTGACAAGAATGTCAGCATTTTCGACAGATGAAATTCCTGCTAGTTTCATGAAAATCGGCAACAAAGAGCATATAAAGAAAACAGTGAGCATTCCCAGTGAATGAAGGTAATTACAACCTCAATCTTTATCCAACACTTTAGCATGTAAATGCATTTGCACTAACGCCCGTCTATTGTTAATTCTCCAAGTAAGTAGGTGACATGAGTGGGATCTGTGAATGTTTTGTAGAGAGATAAATTAGGATAACAGGATACATTTCAATAGAAAATCAGTCCTCATTAGTTCATCTGTTTATGAAGCATCCTGTTTTACATTTAAATTCCATGCTCAGTGTGCTATTGAGCACTGTGGTTAGCAGAACATATAGTGTTTTGACATTAGAAGAGATTGAAAACTGAACCATTGATTTATTAAAAAACTATGGACATTGATCTAATACCAATATCCAACTATGACGGACAAAGACTCTCTAACAGTTTAAAGTTAGAAAGTGTATGTTTATTACGACGCCGGGCAGCGTGAGGGATAGCTCCCAGAAACACACGCGCCATTTACAGATCATCACAGGGCCTTTTATCCACAGAAGTATTGAATACACAAACTACAAATGCATATTCATAGCTCTGATACCTCCCATTCCCCGCTTCGTATGGTAATTAGCCCAAAAAGCCACCAAGCATGCGTAGTTTGTTCTTTGAAATGGGTCGGTGGTCTTTTTAATGGGGTGGGGTCCCAAAATGATGAAGTAAGATTGTCTTCCTCAGCTCTGACTTTTTAACCTTTAGTGTTTGTGACAGCTAAATCCTGTTTTTTCCAGGACTGTTTGATTTATGATTGTATTGTGTTCATAGGGCCTATTGATTATTCAGGATGCAGAAGCCCTAGTTTGACAGTTCTCATGATTTATCAGTTCCTTATCAGTTCCTTCAGTCTGGCTTCTGTTAGCAAAAGGGAAGTCCTAGCTACATTATCTCAGCACTATCTATTTTGACTACAGTCTTCAATGCCTCACCATCAAAAAAGAGGGAGAAATTTAGTCAGAGTTAAGACAACTCTTTACTGATACAAAACCCAGAAGATCTGAAAAAAAGTATCAGACAGGAGTCTGAAAAGCAACTAGTTGAGGGGTGTAACGAAAGTAGAGATCTGAGCTTCCTTGCCATCCTAAATGAATGCCAAATTTGAATGTCAGGAAGAAGAGATTCAAGAACTCTCTCAGTTCTGTTTATAGTTCAGTTTAAAAGAGGTTCTTCAATAAATAACACAACTATCCAGATAATGCCCTAAAAATCTACTTTGTATATTTCAAGCCAAATAACATTTTAACTTTGCGACTGTAATTTTCCTGCCACCAGGTCAAATGAGAGAGAACAGAAAAATCCTGTTTCCCAAGAGCAGCAATGCTATCCACTATAAGAAAACACGCAAACTTACCAGGGACTTTCCTAAAACAGCAGTCTTTGTAACAGACTTAAAATATACTATCTTCAATCTTTTACAGAGTATCAAATAATTAAATGTCTCATAATCCAGAAAAGTATTTTTGGCAATGTGTTTTAGACCTCAAGGATGGTACTTCCTTTCAGCATACACAGCTCTTCCCAGAGCTGCACTATTGTTTCCACAAGGCATTCACAGAAGACAGAATACTACTCCTCTGCCACTACTTCAATAACCAGACAAGCCAAAACAATACTTCTCTCTGCTCATTTTCCACATTACAATCATCTTTTCTGAATGCAGTATGTAGTGCTCTGAATGTACAGCATTGCAGGGAAGCTACAAAAGTACAATGGTTTCAATATTTCCCAATTTTGCAAAAACACCTTTCCTGACTGATCCTTTTTAAGATATTTGCTCTCCTTTCGGATTGCATCACACACACAGTTCATAATCACCTTGCAGCTGACGACCACATTGCATTCTTTCCCTTCATCAGTCATTTTCAAACAACAGCATTTCCATGCTATCCATGTAATACATCTTCTTTTCCTGTCCAGCACTCCTGTCTACTATTCCAGTGCTTCACATCATCAGTAATTTCTCTTGCCACCTTTCACTCCTTATTCTAAACTTCATTTGTTTAATCTTCACTAGTATTCCCCATTTACCAGTGCATCACATTTTGAAATCAAGATAAATAAAGACTCTTGCTCTTTTTTTAAAAAAATAGTTGCCATGATAGATAGCAGATTAGTGTGGTATTAGCACCTCTCTTAGTCAATTCCTGATGCATTTTATGTCATTTGCTGTTCACCTCCATGTCTGTAAGCCCTCCTTTTCTCAAAGTATGTTTTAAACTAATGCATTGAGATCAAACTAAAAAGGGAAATGCAGTCAGGGGAATGTCTGTGCTCTGGTTTTAAAGAGAAAAATCACAGCTACCCCTTTTCTAGCCATATAAAACAACCTCTTATCTGTCAATTCTAAAAAAATCCTAACCAGTAGATTTACAATTTCATGATCTGGTTACTTCAATATTCTGAGGTAGGGATTTTCAGGTCTACTCAGTTCCAACACATTAAATTAAATTCTCTGCTGTTTGCTTTTACCTCAGAAATGGTAATTCTCATGTCTATACATATACCCCTTCCCAAGAGCTAGCTTGCCTTCCTTATACACCCTTCATTATCATCTTTACTGTAAACAACAGCAGAGCATTAAGGTCTCAGGCCAGATGCAGATTACACTTTAATCACCAGCCAATCATTTCTGTGTGGTGTTTTCATGTTTTCTTTCTCATCCTCTGATTACATTAAGAGTTAACAGAGCTACTCTGTTATTTTGACTTTCTTTTTAAAGAGATCTACTCTTCTGTCACACTAACAGCTAGTCTGTAGCTGGACAGATAAATCTGGCTATAACAGGAAACCCAACCTGGCTCTCCTAGTTTGATAAACAAGTTCCTAGGTGAACAATCATAGGACAGCTTTAAATTCAGAGACCTCAACCAATCCCTTCCAACCCTAAACGCAGATGTATCATTGGCCAGGGAGCTGGGCAGTGTTCAGACCCAGACCAACCAGTATCTAGATCTGGGAGTTTTGAACTCCCTATATAAGAAGGTTCCAAACAATAAAAAAAGCCGTTTGCCTTATGATCAAGAGGACTTGAGTCATGAGTTCTGTCTCTAACCTACGACCGTACGTAACACTCTTCTGCATTGGTGACAAACTTCAGCACTGAACATGTGTTGAAGGCTATACTGTAAATAGGAACAATCTAATTCACCACTGGGAATCAATGACTTAATCCCCAAAAAGATGAAGTTTTAAGAACTTGTGAAACCATTACACCCTGCAACCTGAAAACTGGGCTATTGAGGTTGAGCAAAAATATGTGTAAAGAAGTAACAGAGATGTCCACTGAGCAGCTGTGGAGCTTTTAAATACATTGTATATTTGCATAAATAAAACTGAATCTTCTGTCTTTGAGTAGATTTTGGTCATTCTTTCACAGCAGTGAATATATGAGGAAAATACTAACATGAACTTGGAATGATTCAGCAATCAGCTGCGTTGCTGCAAGGCACAACTAAACAGGTTAACATTCACCCATGATGTTTACCAGGAAGCAGGTAGTTAAGTTATACCAACTACTGAGAAACAACAAGTACCCATATTTGTATTCTATGATAAACCACAGTTCATGTGAAGCACTTCAGTCCTCAGCTGAAAACAAAGCTGCCACCCAGACACTCTCTGCTGGAGTCAGGGTAAGCATGTACACAATCAACACAGGTAGCTGGAACACAGAATGTTGTTATTCGTATTAATCTGCTTAAGTATCAGAATCCTCTAAATCTACTCAAAGGTTATCAGTAGTGTGCAGGCCCAGGGGCTTATACCCACAGTAGCTGTGCCTCAACCCTGGAAAGATCAAGGCAAATGGGGAAAGATACCCTTTTAGACTAGGATGAGAAAAACTTTCCTCCCATGAGCCTTTGCAGCCACATTAGTATTTCTTGGGTTTTGTTGTTCTATTGGTTTAAATTCATGTCACCCTATTTACCATATATGCACACCTCCCAGAACACTGTTCTGTTCCTTGGACCCCACTGGGTTATTTTTGCTGCAGTACCCTGCCCCTGTGATCCTATTAGTTCCCCTGGCTCCTGGCCACCCCTCTGCACCACTTTTCCCCATCCCTATTGGACCCTGACCTCAAGATGACCCATTTTCTCTGCTATATAACCCTGGATTCTTGGCTCCATTTTGGCTCTTGTCCCTGGAACACATTAGAGGCTGTACCCACGATGCATGCCCCAACAATAGACAATGCTCAGATTTCCAAACGGGACCCCGTCTCCTTGCCTTTATTGTCAGCCCTTTGTTAGCACACTGCACTGGGCCCCGAGGCACTGGTGGCTCCCAGGGACATGCAGTAGCACGATACAACACGGTAGTTCACTACTAAACACATGCAAGTCTGGTTGTTTTGTGCTGTGGAGCCCCACCTCAGGCCCAGTACTATATACACAGTCTCACAAATACTGAACAGAGGGGAATAATCATGGACCTTGCCCTGCTGGCTACACTCTTGCTAATACAACCCAGCATGTAATTGGCCTTCTTTGCTTTTGAGAACAAAGAGCTGACTGATGTCCAATTTGTCAACAAGCAGGGTTCTCAGGTCATCTTCAGCACAACTACTGTCCACCTAGTCTGCCCCCATCCTGTAGTTACTACATGAGTCAATTTCATGTCAGGCGTATGACTTCATGCTCGCCTTCCATTCCTTTCTTATTCCCCCTCTGCATCTAGGTTGAGAGACACAGGTAAATGTGATAGGAATCCAGAATGTCCCTGAGAGAGATCAAGGTGTGACTCTCCTTTCTCAGCAGTGTAATCAAGGAATTCTTAGCCACAACATGACTACTATATTTAAAAAAAAATATGCACACATCATAACGAAACTTCTTTTGAACTCTTCAGCTATCAGCACACTACCTAGTAAACTACTTTTACCAATCATTTTTTTCCTCTCAGAAACTCTCAGATGTTATTGCAAAATCCTTAAGAACTGTTCCATAAGAAAAAAAGAAAGCACAGTGCTCCTCTCCTACCAGTCTTCTTGACACTTAGTTGCCCTTATTTCTTTTTTCTTTATCTACTAGATAACTAGTAATCTGGCCTCTTGTCATGAAGTGGAAATAAATTTTTCCTTTTTCTCAGATTGCAATTCTAGATTGCCAATAGTGCTGAAACTTTTCTCCTGCTTTTTGTTTTAAAACTAAATAGCTGCATTACCTTGATTTCATAGCTACATAGATTTCATAGGGGATGGGAGATGTCCTATTTCTGAACATGCTGTATTTACAGAACCGTCTCATGTCAGTGCTAAAACACAGGAGTGAGTCATCTGTATCCTGTACATGAAAAACTAAAATGATTGCTTCAGTACTTACAAACCCCTTGACCAGCTCTCTTATTCTAGCAACACATGAAAAGCAGCACAGTTATGCACTGATTGAGTAAGACACGAACATGAATTCTCATGCTACCAGGTATGCCATATGTAGAGCATTAACTTAAACTGGGGCAAAGAGGATTTACATAATAGCTTTATACACTAATCGTGTATTCTTCAGACCTCTACAGTTGGCAAATAAAAAAAAATGTTGCCCTACTTACTAGGACAATTATTCAAAGGATCTGACAACACGAGAGAAAATGTATATAAAATGTGTACAACAGAACTTTTTTCCCCATTCCCTAAATATCTCTCAGTCCAGAAAGTACCATTATGCAAAATTCTTATGTCTTTCTCTGTCATCCAAATACCCTGTAGCACCCCTGTGAAACAACCATGCTCTTAAAGGTTAAATTGGGGTCTTAAACCCAATACCTTAACAGTCTTGAGCTGGAGGAGGCTACTGACTTAGTTTGGGTAGCCTGTACTCCTACTTCATGGAATAAACAAAAAACAAAACAAACAAACAAAAGACATTTAATCCCAAATTTATACTTCTCAAACATTCTGTGTATTTTTTTTTATTTAGAAATTAATTCCATTTGTCATGCAAACTGTCCAGGTAGTGAAGTGTTACTTACTACAAGGCATAGAAGTGAAGTCTGTCAAACTACAGAAACTAAAGCCTACAAATAAGCCAACCCATTTCTTGCCTTTTCTCGTTACATCCCTTCTTTCCAAATTTGGTTATATACACAGTCTTAAACCAGGACCAGCTTAATGCCAATGTCCATCATCTCTTTGCTACCCACACAGAAAAGATGAGAATTTATTGTTCTTTCCACTCTGCTTTTTTACTCCGGAAATAAACCTATATTTTTATTAAGAGTCATACAGCATCACAGAATATTAGAACAGCCTCTGTTGAAGGGGACTGTGAAGGATCATCTAATTCAAACTTCCATGAGAAAAGAAGCCTAAATGAAGTTATCTAGTATCTTGAGCACTCACAACACATAACTAAGATAGTCACATAACTGGAACACTTTAAGAACCCAACAAGAAGCAATGAAGAACAAAACATGTTTTCCTGAAAATACAGAGTAAATTACCCTTGTTATCTTATGCTTTACTGATAATGCTATAATGGATGCAGTAGTACTTACAAACCAAATTATTAGAGACTTTATAAAGTAGTACAGCATAAACTTAAATATCATAACGTATTACTAGATAAATCAACAGTAACGAGAAATCCCTGTGCCCAGATTTTTGCTTAAAAATCAATCCCGATTATAAAATAATTTGGATAATGTGCTAAATGTTGAGAATGTGCTATATTGACTATCCTCATTGAAAACACAAACAGCAGATCTAAAAAACAGCAACAGCAGTAATTGACTGGAAGGTTTCAAACAAATTGAGAACATACTAGAAAATCTCTCTGAAAGGAAAATAAGGCTCCCAGATCCAGAATCTCACAGGGAAAGCCAAGCCACAAGACAAAGTCAAATTGCTAAATGCAATATGACAGAATTGGTGATAAATAAGTAAGCTCTGTTTTGTAAATTATCAAATGCAAAGCAAAGTACTTCAGGCATGTCCCACAGTGGTTTACATCACGCTTCACTGACTATGTTAATTACCATTTTATGAGCAGAGACAAGTCCTTTGCTTGTCCACAGATCTTTTTCCAGAATAATTCTGCTTCTCACTCCAAGACAGAGCTGAGCTCCTAGCTGCTGTTGCACATTACTGTCTCTTTTAATAGCTCTGTACTATTTAGTTTTGCAGGTATCAAAACAGCAGGACTTTCTAGAGATTGCTACTTCTCCCAAGGTTAAAATAAAACCACACCTGCATTAGGAGAAATGGCAAATTTCCCCAAGAATCCTGGATGGACTAACTGTGCCAAGCAGTATCCAGTTAAATAATGAAGACTTTACACAGCTCAGCCAATTATCTTCCCACTTTGCAATCCAGAATCATGCAGTTTCCAAGATCCGATTTCTATCCTGAAATACAACTTTCTGAAAATCATACAGGCACAAGAGAAAATTCAGATTTTTTTTCAATTTTTCCTAGTTTTTCAGAAAGTCTTTGGTAAACAAATATTCATTTTGCTATTCATCTCTCTTGCTCTTAACATTGTTGTTTTTCTTGTGTTTGTAAACAATGAACAAGCTGAAGTAGTCTCTTCCTTTTTCCTGCCCCATCAAAAAAATTCCAAAAAGCTACATGGGAGACGGCCACCTGACTAACCAAGAGCCCTTCTAAGCACATAGCATTCTTGTGCTGATAACACAGAAAGAAGTAATACATGTTCCTCAAGAGGAGATGGGAATGGTGTTGTTTAACTTTTTCAAAGGCAAGGATACTGGAAATGTGCATGAAGCTGCCCTGATACCATATGCTTCTGGGTATAATTAGTCAACCAGAAACTTTTCCTTGAGAATGACAGGCAAGAAGAGAATGCAATCACTGCATAAAACAGGAATAATGAGGTCACGTTGGTGAAGTTAGGAAATAAACATCCCAGCCTTCCAGGCAGTTTTGTTCTGCAAGGTAAGGTAACATGTAAGAAACAGATGTGCAAGGACCAACACTTAATGATGCACCTGTTTTCAATCACAAAATCATAACTAGAAAAGTTCCTTTGGGTTGGAACACAAGAAAGAGTTTAGGTAATTAAATAAACCCCCTAGGTGGTTGTACTTCCACAACATTTCTGAAGTTTTTGAAGTTCTGAGTCTGTTCCTTCTAAGGCTACAAATCATACATGGTTAAAAGATGAAAACCAAAACACATTTCTGATAAACAGTAATTAGTGCTTGGACACTCCATGAGCTGTAGTACTTGTCACACCTCTAGTTGCTCCAAATTTTTCAGCTCTTTGAATTATATCTAGGTCCCTTGCATTTCCCCCCGGGATTGCTGGTAATTCTCCCAACTTTGTACAGAGGATGGCTGGCAACTGGTCTATCATGCGGCCTGGCCTCTTTTACTAGAAAAGCTGCTGTCTGCAAGGGCACTTGGTTCTCTACGATGGAGGTAACTCTTGAAGCTGGGAGCTCAGAACAGTGCACCTCAAAAAAGTGATATAACAGAGGCAAATGGCCCTGGTTTGATTGACAAAGTTGAATCCAAAATTGCTGCCACCAATTGCCAACAAACTATGACTCAGCCACTGGTTGTGGAAGCTGACATTTAGTCACATGAGTATCAAGGCAAATAGGTCAAAATTCCTTTCCATATTTACCCATCATCTACCAGGATACTATGACAAACCTGAAAAATAAAAGAACACAGATTTTCAGCTATTCATGGATCAGGTTTAAAGACTCAAACACAAGTGGTTATTTATTTGTCCTACCACTTTTATTCTCTTATTTTTGATACAGTTAGTTTTCTCCCTAGTACCTGTAATATCAATTGAAGTTAACACAGCTAAATTTTATGTAGTTCCTCATTCACATTTTACCAAAATCCTTTATCAAATACAGAACAACAAATGTCTATGTCTTCCCACAAGTGACACTGCTCTAGACTACCCCTTTGTTAAATATGCCACCAGAAAGAGCATAAATTTTGTGTGAATGCTACAGCAAGGTTTTCTGTGACTCAATAAAATATTTTCCAACAACTGATATGTAGTAGAGAAAAATATACACACATTATTTCTATACACACAAACATGCACCTGAACATCTGATACAAAATCCAAAGAATATCTGAATTCATAGTAACTAATCAGTAATAGCTACTGACAGTATTTAGCAGTATTTTAAAACTTTTAGAAAACTGATAAATATTTCTTGCTCTCCCTTACACTTTCAAAACAGGTTCCATGACACTGCACATCATGTTTCATTCTATTAATATTATGTTGGTTTAATTCAGCCATTTTTAAGATAGAAATGGTTACTTTTTTATATTTATGAAATTTAATTTCTGTGAAATATTTTATTATGACCAGCACTTGGCAACCTTTTACTGTTCAAAACAAGGCAATTCACAAAACGTAGGATCTCGTTCCAGCATGTTTTATTTACCCCATAAAAACAAAACACCAACTCACAAGCTGTGTTAGTGCAGAAATTTTCCTGAAACAATTTGAATATGCCAGTCTTCATTTCACCCTGTCTTTACTGATATATTGCACAAAGAATGACTGGTGAAGAATTCACCTATCTGAGCGAAATCCAACAGTTCTACCTCTAAACTAGCTAAAGGTAGGAAAAATTAATAAGAACTGCACTACGTACCAAAGGAATAAAGAAAAAGAGAGGTCTGCAGATCAGACATTATTCTCAAAAATAATTTGCTGAAAGAAGCATGGTGATTTGCTAAATTAAAAATGCCTTCTCTTTGCCTTTCTCTATCCTTCTCCCTTCCTGCTCTCTTTTGCTGCCCAGTCTACTTTTTCATCATCTTTTTTCTCCCTCCCACTACATCTTTGGTTTTTTATGATCTCCCCGAGTCCTTCTATGACTACATCAACAAGCCCATTGAAAGTATTTAATAAGCAACAGTGTTTTCTCACTGAGAATTATCAACACGTTCAGTTATTCTAGCTCAGAAACATCAAAAATCTAAGGGAGTCTTTATTCCCCTTCCCGCTTCCACTTTCAATCTCTCTTGGACTCAAAGCACGAGCTGGAATCAGAAACCTCCTTCCTGGGATCATAAGGAAGAGCTACAATACAAACAAGGAAGTACTTAAAGTTCAAAGATCACATTGTTACTTGCCATAAGCAATGTCGTACTTAGAGAAGCATTTCTATTATTCCCAAGTCTTCTAGGTGATGAAGATTTTTAACCCTGACCCTCACCAATCATACAGACTGCACAAAACCACTAAATCAAGAGCTATACTTTTATTAAGAAGTAACTTCTAGTTTTAACTACAGCAGGTAAAAATAAAATCTTAAAAGACAAAGAAGTAAAATAATAAAGGCCCAGTACTTATTTCTATGGGTTTGAATCTCATAACTGCTTTTTGGCAGGAAAGCAGGTTTCTGATATGCAATTCTGGAACTGACAGTAAACACTGTAAAGGGAAACATTTGACTCTTCTGCTTGTCAGGATTATTGTAGACTTGCAGGAAGCATTATGTTTGCATTCTTAGGTGATGGGGAAAATTATGGGAAAATTATAAAATTATTATCTGTGGCAAACCAGATTCTTGTTCAACTCAAGGCAGAGAGAAACAGGTACATGGAATTCCATTCCTCTAATGTGGAATCTCCCATGCAATTTATACCAGGGTGAGAGCTTTGCTTTCAATTAATGAATTTAGGAATCTGAAAAGAATTCCTAGTTATATATGAACCAGGAAGAACACAGCCTGAGTGTGGAGATCCCACCTGCAATTTTTCTGTGTTTTACACTGCCTACCCTCCAAGCTCAAGAAAATTAAATCCTAGAACATCCTGAGAAGGAAGGAACCCATAGGGATCATTAAGTCCAACTCTTGGCTCTGTCCAGGACAGCCCCAAGAGTCACACCATGTGCCTGAGCACCTTATTAAATGCTTGTTGAACTCTGTCAGGCTTGCTGCTGTGACCGCTTCCGTAGAGAGCCCACTCCAGGGCCCAAACATTCTGTGGGTGAAGAACCTTTTCCTGGTGTCTTTTCCAAAATCTCCCCTGACCTGGCTTCATGCTGTACCCTGGAGTCTTGTCAGTGGTGACCAGAGAAGAGATCAGCAATCTGGACTTGTCTGCAACATTTCCCTTTCACATTTCTTACCTTAGATTTACACATTCTGTAATAAAATTATTGTTTTACAGTTCTCCTGGACTTTCAACAAACAAGTCAAATACTGGACCTCATATATTCCTTAAGTTACAATAGGTCTTCTATGAGTTCAGAGTACACTAAATTGCCAGTATCTTAAAGGAACACCCAGAAGCCCTTGAAACTAAGGTAGCTGCTACAGCTTTGATCCTGGCAACACCTTTTCAAACACTTAACTTCAACATCAACAATTTTCCACTCTCTACAGGATTGGTTGCTTTATTAAAGTGAATGCATGTTTCATGTACTTGCAGAATTACGGCCTAAGTGAAGAGGAACTGCATTCTGAAAATTTTGTTATCTCAGTGTTGCAGCTCTTGCAATTACTACAAGTTGCCTGATACTTGTTTTTCTTCTTCCAAATCACAAGAGCTTTAAGAGCTTGAAGAATTGAACCATAAAGCTCAAAAACTCAGATGTAAATAAGAAGAATCTATTTTAAAATGCTAGGGGTTTTTTTAGCAATCTTCTGATTTTAAAAATTACATGAGTGTGCTGCAAGGACCGATCTCATTTCTGAGTTTGCACATGGACTCTGACAGCAGCTGGAGAAATTCCATGAAGTGCAGCATTTAATGATTTCCCCCAACCCCCACTAACCCTTTAAATAAATGCAACATTACAAAACCTTAAATAGAATTTCTTAGAACAATGGGAAGTTGAGGGGTTTTTTCCAATTAAAGAAAGAAAAAAAAGATACACTGCCTGAAGGAGCAAGGTCAGTGTGGATTACAGTACTATTTGCTCAAACTTTACATTTTCCAATCAAAAAAGAAAAAAAAAAAAAAAAGAAAAAAGAAACCATAGATAACCATAGATATTACACTGTTTTTCACTTCTGTAATCAACAGATACAGACAAAATATTGAACATGATTTTGCTTTTTCTCCTTAACTCCAACACTGTCCCCATTTTTTTACACACTTACAGTTTTTTGGGCATGTATAAACAGCTGCTCTTGATATCACATGAAATTCAAACAGATCTTTCAGACTTGAAGAGGTGGAATCCTCCATAGAATAAATAAAAATACTGAGATTTCACTTACCACACTTGTCAAACAAATATTCAATAAGAAAATAAGAAATATCATATACAGTAAATCTAGCCTTTTTTTTTTTGTATAGCATTCTGTGACCAGCCAAATCTAGAAAAAGTTAGCAGGAGTGTGAACTCATTCAAGGCAAACTCCCCCAAGGCCTGCTATTAGTCTTGAAACTGGGAAGAGAATTCAGATTATATTTAATCAAAGGTGGTCAAAATTTAGCATTATGTGGAGTTTCAGCTTTTTATTAAAGTTTTGTCCTGGGTTGCAGTGTAGGATGTACACAAAGTATTTATTCTATCACCATCTTCATGAACTGTTGAAACCAGGTGGGCTAGTGTTTTCCCAAGCCCCCTGCCTTTTCTGCTAATGGCCCATTAACGCCTTTGGGGTGTTTTCTGCTAATGACTTTTGGGATGTCTCCTGCTAATGGCCCATGAGTCACAGGTAACTCCCTCCAGGGGTTATCTCTGTTAATGGGCTATCAAGGACACATTTCACACTTTTCATGCTATTGTGAGGTGCTCTGCCCAGGGGGAGGAGCCAAGCATTCTCACCTGGATATAAGCTGGGATTTGGGACAGTGCAGTGGGCATTTATCCACTAGATTCCCAGAGGACCAGAGCTACCAGACCTCTCTACAGGATCACTGCTTCAGGAAGAGCACCTCACCTGGACTGCTTCCAGCATCCTGCTCAGGTTGTATTCTGACTCTGTCAGTGATCCTTTGTGTTATTGCATTTATTTTATTTTACTTTTACCTTTTTACCTTTCTTCTTATTAAATTGTATCTCTGACTTGGAGCCTCTCATTCATTTTGCTTTCAAAACCAGAACAGGTTTCAATTGCTGATGCACCAATAAACACTTAAAAATTGACAGGAGTACTAGTCAAAACAGATTTTTGAAGAAAACTTTTAAGACATTAGGAATTAATTAGGATTTTGGAGCCTAGTTTTTGCCCAGCCTACATTTGCAATCCACAGAAGAATGGCATTATTTCAAATTCTTGAAATTCAAAAGAAAAAAACAAATGCACATTGTATTTTACATGGGAAAACAAGAATGGGCAAAGAACACTGATTTCTTCTGTAAGGTGCTTTTTTCCCATATCTGTTACAGCTTTAAGAGAAGGTGCCCTGAAACACAAACAGATAGCACCAAATGCCATAGACCTTTCCATCACTGCAGATACTGTCAGTGCTCTGGAAATGGATTTAAACTATAGACAACTTTTTCCCTTCCCTTTCTCCCAGCCATCTCCCCTGCATATAGTACTACTGAAGCCTCTGCATATGAAATAGATTTAGAATCTACTTTTTGAATTCCCCTGTGGCAGGAAGAAAATGAAAAACCGTTCTATGAATCTTTAACTGAGTATTGCTATGGCAACAAACATAATTCAGAACTTTTAAAGCAATTTCTACTGGGAAGTATTTATACAGACAAGTTAGTACATGGCTTTAAAACAGTCAGAAGTGCGTAATCAATTAGAAGGGATTACTGACAAAAACAATAAAATTAATTTTAAAAATAATGCTAAAAGGTTTAAACTGTGACTGTTTGACCTGGTACTTAGATGGGACAACAATGAGTATTAGAAATGCTTCCTTGACCAGGTAAGTGAAAAAGCACAGATTTGGGCACTGAAGTATAGAAATTCTTATGATGATGAAGCAATGAATTCAAATACAAGAGCTGTAAAATAGCACTTCCTCCTCTGCTTTGATCTTTCATAGTGTTTACAACTACACTTCAGTGCAATTTTCAGTGGCACAGAAACTTCTCGTTAACTTTCTTAACTGACAGATTAAGATTTTAAAAATATATGGTTTTCTAGAAAAGAACAATGGGCTGTGACTCAAGACATAAGAGTTCTACCTGTAATTCTGGATGAAGACCTACACAATTTAGTCATATTACAGTTGTTTGCATTTCCCAACTACATCATGAGACAACGTTAGCTTTCCCCTAATCCTATGCCTAACTTTCCTTTTTTTAGGTCATTAACTTTTCTAGGAAGAACTGTTTTTGCAACATGGTTGTATAGAGGGACAGTGCACAGAGTTTTTCATTGGGATTTCTAGCTGTTATGATCTGCAGGTTTCAAAATGTGTATCACAGTTAAAAGTAAGTAGTAGTAAAGTAAGCATTTACTGTGGCTCTAATGATCCAAAACAATCTGTGACTGCAATAATCTAAATAACATTTAGAGTAGAACTGAGAGAAGAAAGTGACAACATATAATCACAACTGGTTTTGATTGGTAAGCTTCATCTGTGTTAGACAGAGAACAGTGACTACCTGTCCACAAACTGCTTATAATTAGGGAAGCTGAGAAATAATCTGTGTTACTACTATTTTGAGAGGCTTTTTTGTTCACCCCCTCCTTCCCCTTCTATTTTCAGGAGAGCCAAGTCTAAAAATAAGGTGATAGGCACATAGCACAGCACTGCTTAAATGGGATTTTGTTTACAGAGAATTTGCCTCTACAAAAAGGGTCAGAGGAACTCTTTATTAGAGTTTCCACAAGCTACCTTGAGATCGCCATGGTTTTATACTATAGATTGTATATATTACTATATACATTACTGTTTCTGATTCAACAATGTACTTATTTTTAGAAGACCTACAGGTTGATGTATTCTATTATGCTTTCAACAGCAATTCTAACCTTTCAAAGGACATTTCAAATTCTTACTAAAGCTAGATATCAACTCCACAGCAAGGCAATTCCAATAGTACTGTATCAGCAGCATGAAGGGAATGCAGTCCTTAGAAGAATGCAAGGCCCAGAGACTCTAAGTTCATCAGCAGTATTGGAGGATAAGATTTGTATTAATGCACCAGCTGCCTTGCTGTAGCACCCTCTACTAACCTCACCTAGAATTTACACCATGAAATACCACAAAGAAAAGCATCTGCCTCAGGAAACTACTGCATTATAAGCATGTATTTTCTTAACTACCAGAATTATTACACTTCCACCACTAATCTAACCAAGACTGCAATTAAAGCATGCACAGTTCTTCAATTACAGCAAGTCTGTAACTCATTCTCCTCCAAATGTGCAGTACTGGGAACCTTCTCAGGTGCCTTTATTTGATAATACTGCTTGTTATGGTGGTCACTGGTGGTTCCCTTTCAAAATTAATACAGCAAGCACTGGTTGAAATAGTGCCTTTTACAAGGCATGAATACTAGCTGCAAAGAAGTTGCAGCAGGCAAAATTTTCCAGACTTGAGAAATCTTCTTCTAAGATAATATCATTCTCATATGTTATAACAGATGCTGAGATTTTTTTACCAAGCCCGTTTACATAGGACACACGCAAATACATTTATTTTTTTACTTCCTCTGCAACTGCAGCTAAGAAACTATTCCCAGATCTTTGCTGACATAGTCGGTGATTATCACGTGCAAATAAAAGAAACAAACATCAACACATTGTATGCCACATTAAGTTCCATTCCTGATAAAACCATTAGGGGACAGCAATACAGTCAAATGAATAGTGAAAAGACACAATGTGACCTGAAAAGAGTGGGGAAATTTTACACTATTGAAAAGACTTTACAAATGAAGCCCAGTAAGGGAAGTGTCAATTACACGTGTCTGGCACTGTTCATGGTTCTCTTGTCAATTCTATACAATCAACATTCATTGCTGCACAGTTCCGGCTTTCAGCATCTCATCACTGTTGTTTTAGAAAACTTAGTATAAATGAATGCACATTTCATAATTTTATGCAATTCTGAATCTAAATTTCTATTCTGACCTCACTGCATGAAGAGAAGGAATATTCTCTACTTTTTTATTTAAAAATAAAACCAACTGTTAGTTTAGGAACACAATTGCACAGTTGACTTGATGAAGTATAGAACGAAGCATTAGGTTTAGAACTACCGCAGAAGTAAAAGCCCACACCGGGAATAAAAACAGCTTAACTTAGTAAAAAACACAATGCAGCATTTGCAAAAATAGCCTGGGCTGTACTTACCTCCTGCTTCCATGGGAGAATGAGAGGTCTTCAGTCCCAGAGCAATTAGGTATTGAGTGGGCTGCAAATCACACTTCTGTAAATATATCAAACATGATTTTGCTTCTCTTTATGCATCAAAGATTCTCTCATATTCACGTTGCTTATTTTTAAAGCTTTTGCCTGCACTTAATGAATAAAATTCATTAAGGAGATAGTTACTCAATAAGTATATTTACTTTGGAGTTATTTTTACTTTGCATCTTCCATTTAGCTCTTCATCACCCATTTTTATCCTAGTAAGCTGATGAGGAAAGGTCAGTGAGCATGGGAGCAAATTTGGTACTCAGCTGAGCACCACATTAAAGAAAAAACTGACAGCTGTAAGAAGATAAAGGGCAACTCATTTTCACTCTGTTAACTTCTGTGGATAAAAGCTGGTATGGAGCACAGAAGAAACACTAACTTTCCTCAGTAGAAGTCATACAGGCTTTCAAGAATCAGTGTTAGCAGTGAACAGATAAGAATCGGTGAGACTGGTTTGTCTACCTGGGGACATTGAGAAAAATCAATCAATTCATGTTAACTACACATGTGGAATTTGAGTAGATTAACTAGACTACATTTAGGGACTGTGTGAACACACTTGCTCAGAATTATGAGCTCAATTGGTTTGAAACTATTTAACTGAGAGAATAAAGTATCCACAGAATAGATTTAATCAAATTAAACTAATTTCTTCAAAATTGACATGTTTAATAATACAACTCTGTTTTCCAGAGTTGCCACGTATGCAATCCTTGACTTCACAGATGAAATTTTTACAGGAGCCTTGGCTCAAGGATTGCCTATTTATTACTTCTCACTGATTTAGGACACAGAATTGGAACTCATAGAATGAGAGCAGAATTCACATCATATAATCACAGAATCATTAAAGTTGGAAAAGACCTCCAAGATCATCAAGTCCAAGCTCTGACCAGACACCACCATGCTACTAAGTGCCATGTCAGTTGTTTCTTGACTACTTCCAGAGATGGTGACTCCACCACTTCCCGGGGCAGCCTGTTCCAAAGTTTGACAACCTTTCAGTGAAGAAATTCCTTTTGATTTCCAAACTGCATCTACCCTGCTGCAGCTTGAGGCCATTTCCTCTTGTCACCAGTTGCCTGGGAAAAGAGGCCCATCCTCACATGGCTACAGACTTCCAGGTAGCTGCAGAGCAGTAATGTCATCCCTGAGACACCTCTTCTCAGGGCCAAACACCTCCAGCTCCCTCAGCTATATCTCATATGACCCACTCTCCAAACCCTTCCCCAGCTCCATTGCCCTTCTCTGGACATGCTCCACCACCTCAATGTCTTCCTTACAGTGAGGGGCCCACAAATGAACACAGAATTGGAGGCATGGCCTCACCTTTGCTGAGTACATGGGGGCAACCACTTCCCTGGTTCTCCTGGCCACACTACAGCTGATACAGGCCAGGATGCCACTGGCCTTCTTGTCCACCTGAGCACACCTGACTCATGTGCAGCTGCAGTTGACCAGCACCCCCACGTCCTTTTCTACCTGGGCTGCTTTCCAACTGCTCTTCCTTGAGCTTGTAGCACTGCCCAGGGTTGTAGCAATCATAGAAAGGTTTGGATTGGAAGGGGTCCTTGAAAATCATACAGTTCCAACCTACCCACTGTGGGCAGAGACACCTTCAAGTAGAGCAGATTTCTCAAAGTACAGGACCCAGAACTTGGCCTTATTGAATCTCATACTATTGGGACTTGGCCCATGGATCCAGCCTGTCCAGATCCCTCTGCAGAGCCTTACAGTTCCCCAGCAGATAAACACTCCTGCGCAACTAAGAGTCATCTGTGAATTTGGTGAGGGTGCACACAACCCCCTCACCCAGATCACTGATAAAGATACTGAGCAGGCCTGGACCCAATACTGAGCTCTGGGGAACACTATGAGTGACTGGAAACCAAGTGAATGTGACAACATCCACCACCACTCATTAAGCCCGGCCATCCAGTTTTTAACCCAGGGAAG
Source organism: Zosterops lateralis (assembly GCF_965231275.1). NCBI lineage: Eukaryota > Metazoa > Chordata > Aves > Passeriformes > Zosteropidae > Zosterops > Zosterops lateralis. Next base: position 21,408,154 of record NC_139765.1, read on the forward strand.
AGTATATCTGCCCAAGCTATGGACTGCCAGCTTCTCCAGAATGCTGTGGGAGATGGTATCAAAGTCCAAGTAGAATACATCCATAGCCTTTCCCTATTCCACTGAGTGGGTCACCTGGTCATACAAGTAACATCCAGCCACTGTGCTTAGCTAGAATATACCAGCAAGACTTACCCTTCCAGAAGAAAGAAAAAAAAAAAAATGCACCAAAAATCTCCATTGGTTGCAAGAGTCCTGAACAATCCTGCAAACAGATGCAACATGGCTATAGAACGCATCTGACAAGCACTGGGGTATATGCGCATTCACGTTTCAGTGGCCAAGTACACAAGAATCAGGTGCCCAGGACTAGTCAGTGCCATTGCTGATAAAAGCTGCAGACCACCCTCTGCTTGTTCCTACACTCACTAAATCTGGGTTTGTTTATTCACAGAAGCTGCAATCACACCTCCTAACCGTGGCTTTTATCTGCCATAGCTTTGCATAATTTCACACACACAATTACTTATATGGGTTTCAGATTCCCTGGCTCTGCCCAGCAAATTTCCATATGAAGTCAGAAGAGACAAATTATGTCCTCACATGTTGGCTTGGATGTGAAAGACTGTACATAATTCAGTTTTATCTGTTTATATGTATGTAAGTTTGCAAGCATATGCACATAATTAAAGGCATAGCACCACAGTGACACCTCCAGTTGCATCTTCTTTTTTCTCAGAGAGATTTCAAGCCTCACAATATGGAGTCTAGGTGACAAATGAATCCTGTATTTCTCTCAAATACACCTATGGCTTTGAGATTCATATGCAATGTCAATTACTGGAGCAGAGGGCAAGAATATGGATTTAACCAAATTTGCCTTCCAACAACTTTGATTTTTCTTCCTCTAGAGTAATACAAAGGACAACTAATATCTTTCAAATATACCTTATTTCCAACTACTGGAACCACACTTGCCTATTTGATTACTCATTATCCTCCTTCCTTGTCTTAAAGAACTTCTATTTTAGTGATTTATCATGTTTTTTAATTAAACTCAATAGTTTAGAAAAACTTAATCGATGAAGCACGGAACTTTTAAGATTGAAGGAAGGTGGGATTTTCAAATGCACAGACATAAATTGGGAATTAAATTCCTTCTGAAAGCCACTGGGAGTAAGTCTACTGTCTGGGGCCTGTATCTTCAGTGAAGATGTTTCAGCAGGAACTTAAGACAACATTAGTCTGAGCACTACTCTAGTTCAGACGGTATTAGCCTAGGCATGAAAGGTCATATCAGGAGCACTGACTGCTCTTGGTGACTTAGCTGTCATGACTGCTTTAGTATCTCCCCTGAAGAAAGGAGCTGGGGCTCAGGCACTTGCTATCCAGTGCTGTCAGGTCATGGCTTAAGCAATCAGTGAAAGAAGCAAAGGTATCTCCTCAGTTTAAACACAGATCTCCCATGTATGGAAGGCAGGCCTCAGACTGCCTCACACTTCTGAAAATTTTTGTTGCACAAGACACATTTGAATCTGACTTATTTAAGGAGTCATGTAACACCATTCTTCCAAAAGAATCCTCTCCATCTAAACCAGCTTCTGTTAAGATATATCTGTTATACATCACAGAATCATGAGAGAGTATGGGCTGGAAGGGACGATGGAGATCATCTAGTTCCAATCCCCTGCCATGTGCAGGGACACTTTCCGCTACACCGGGTTGCTCAGAGCCCCATCCATCCTGGCCTTAAACACTACCAAGGATGGAGCATCCACAACTTATCCGGGCAACCTGCTTCAGTGCCTCACAGTAAAGATTTTGAGTAATACATAAAACGTAGGCTGAAAACTCTCCCAAAATTTTAGCAGTGCTAGTACCATTCTCCTATCAATATTCCAATAAAAACATGGTTTATATACATCTCCAGAGGGGACACTTTATTAAGGGTGCATCCCTCAATTGCTATGCACAAAAGTTGTTCTTCAAAAATTCATCTGCAGCTGAGGAAAGACATTTATATTGCTTTCTGCTCTTCCTGTTCCACTGAATTCAGACCTTCAGAGTATTACCAGAAAAAGACCAAATTCCTCTCCCCAGCAGTCTCCAGCCCTTCTATAATGAAGGCATGTTTTTGCGAGGAAGAGAAGGGAAAAGGTCACCCTGGGCTGACTTGGATGCACTGACAAAGAATTAATAGTCATATTCATGTGGAATAAAGCACTATCAAAAGAAAATTCTGTAACAAGCTTTGACATCAATACTGCCTTTACTAACAGGACAGTAAGCTCAAGTGAACTGTTACTTAGACCAAAACACAATTAATCTTTTACAATAGGATAAGGAATAGTAACACAGCAGAGTAGCCAAGACCACAACATAAGACCATTTACGAAAGCACATAAGTATTCCAAGGTACAAACCACCATTTGCCTAGGCAGTTCTCAAATTCTAAATTAGGCAGAATTACAGATTGTCCTCTAGATTTTCCTCTTCTAGGAGTAGGTCAGAAAAAGCCAATCTACTTGCTGACTGCTATGTCTACTCATATGACAAAAAAAACAAACTCACCAAGATGTCACAGATCAAAAGTTCAAATTCCCCCTTGCTTTTGATACCTATGGCATAGTAAAACAACATAATAAAATAATTCCTAGCCATTTCTGTCTGTACAAGACAGAGTTAAGTTTTATCATTTCAAATACTCTGATGCTCTCCTGCATCAAAGAATAAACATAAAATCTTCACGTTAATGAAAAAGAATTTCAATATGTGACTGCCTGATTATCTGCAGACAATCATATTTGACAGGTATACAAGATAGGATATTCTGGTTTATGAGACAATTCTTTGGCATTATATATCATCTATATAAATAATTTTCCCTGAAAGAAGTTGTGGTAAACAGCTTCTACAGCATAGGCACATTGCAGCTATGTACATATGCATAGGATGAAGAAAAGATAAGGTTGCCAGCTTCAAAGATGAGAGGGCAGAAATGGAAGCTTAGTCACAAGTCATACATACTGGAGGTGTGAGGTAGGAGGGAAGAATAACAGCTCATCCTGAAAACAAGGATCACTGCACATTCCCAAAATTAATTGAACACTGAATATGAAAATAATAAATACATATATAAAAATATCTAAAAATGAAAGCTCCAGAAAGTTATCTTTGATCTGAATGAAAAAGGTTACATCATGAACTGCTAAGACAAGGCAAGACAGAGAGGCAGATCAAAATTTTTCACATAAAGGGATCAGGATAAATAATTGCAGGGACTGAAAGAACAGTGTACTGCACCATCAGTAAAACGAATATCTAATAACAGTCACAACTGTGCCAACTCCCAGACAGGGAAATCAATCTTGGTAAAATCTCCAGCCTTAACCAAATGCATTTCTTTTAAATTTTTTAGTACTGGGAAACATTCTAGAAAGTTGGATTACAATATCACTTTCTTTGATACAATTGTATATCATAGATTTGAAAGGCTCTGCCAGTAACAAATACACTCACCCACTCACCAACTGTGGATAAGAGCATCTGCAAGGCAAATGGACACAAGGTTTATTGCCTTCTGCAAATCTTAGATTTTCATTTAAATATGTATCTACACGTATCATAAGGCTACAGTCCTTGCCTAAAGTTGCGAAAGATACTCAAAGCCCTGCTGTAAGACTGTCACTCCCTGGAATGAGAAAGGCAGCCAGAGACAGAAGAAAGGAGTGTCAGGGATTATTTTTGCTTTTTGAAGCAGCCTAACTCCTAACTTTGCCTTTTCAAAATCAGACATAGGCCTTCTTCCACAAAGCTCCAGCTTCCCTTTTTATCTCCTGAATTAGAGTATTTAACAGAATGACCACCAGTACTTGATGAAGTTTCCACTTCCTAAGGGAACTCAACTTGGCTTGCTGAAGAACAGATTTTTAGAAGTCACATCAGATATAAAAGGGATGAAAGGACCTACCCCACGGTACTCTGTCAAAAATGCTACAGAAGTATCTCCCATTGCATCAATATTTCATGTCTCCTGGCCCCTGAGAGAAGGGAGGTTGCACAGAGCAACAGAGCAAAAAACCACCTTTTTTTTGTTTTGTTTAAACAAATGGAATACTACTTTAAGAATCCATATACATCAAAAGGATTCCCAGAACTACTGCCTTAGTTTCCCATCTTTTGCTCCTGCCACAATCACATCTACAATACCAGTTAAACTCTCCCTTTAGGTGTCACATATTGCTCCAAGACTAGCAATTATTTCCATTCTGTTTATTTTACTATAAAGCTTCACAGAATACTATGTATATACAGGTAATAATTTCCCTTCAGCTTAGTTGATCCAATTCTGAAAGTATTTCACTGACAAACATCACTTCAATGGTACACAAGATAAGCCAAGTTCCTTGGTTTTCCTTTTAAGCTTCTGTGGAAGCAATGTCTTTCCCATGAACACTGTCAAGTTTGTTTTGTCTAATAACTGAAATAGTACAACATCTTGCTTAGTTTCCTCTAAAGCACAACCAAGTTTTAGTGCTCATAAAACAGGCACCAGTACTGAAGCTAAGTACACTAAGTGATCAGGCCAACTACCTCATAGACACTTAAAATTATAGGCAACTTTCATTCCCCAACAACAAAAAAAATCCACCTTCTTAGAGTACTGCCAAGTGTCCCATAGCTGGCAGCACTTCTCCTTCCCTCACTGCTGGAGTTACTCTCTTCAAGCTGTGGTACTGCATGTCCAAATCTCTAATCTTACTGGCTCTTTGCACACTGCCAGCAAAGACCATTGAGTGTGATTCTCACAAACACATTTTGAAATGGGACTCTAACACACTGCAGTGATACTGAACATGAGGTCCATATCTCCCATCTCCCTTTTCTGTTTCATTTTCCACCCTGAGTCTCTCCTCCCACTCTCCTGTTTCTCCACACTGGCAGAGAAAAGCAGCTATGGTTCCAACTGCCTGCAACCTAGAAAAAGTCATTAGACAAAAGCATGTATTTCCATTGCTACACACAGGAAAGTATTGCTTGAAAGGAGAGAACATTAAAAGGCTCATAAAATACAACAGAAGAAAAGCAAAACATTTGTAAGATGTGTTTTAGGAGTTTACAGGGATTTTGCCGTAAAAAGGTCCCTAAAGTCTAATAATGTCTTAACTCAATAGTTAATTAGCAAAAAAAGCTGATCTAACTGGCTTAATGTAAGTTGTACCATGAGCAAGAGGTGGAACTAGGTAATTTCCTGAAGTTCCTTTCAACCCAAATTATTTGATGCATCTATGAAAAACATTAAGCGAGTCTTAAGATTTGGAAATTAGAGACCTGGGAGTACAAGACAATCAACACTCCCATGACGATTTCTACACAGCCTTGCAGAAGGAAGGGTAGACTAGACAGTTTTGAGGAAGCTCTTGCAGGAGTCTCACCAGATTGACAGAAGCATCCATACAGCTTAGTAGATAAAGTTTATCTAGACATGATGCTTAGAAAGAATAAATGAGCTTGTAGAAAATACACTACTCTAAAGCTTCTTTTTGCCTTCTATTTTTGTTCTACTCTTAAAACTGTTTTAGATGACGTTCTATGCACCATTGGACGTGTATTTCTAAAAGAGAAAATAATCAAAGTATGCAAACTTAGCTAAACCCAGTGGCTGGTCAGAGGCACTAGTGCCAGGACACAGGATTTTGAAATTCCACTATTAGTAAAGACATTGGATTGAATCTTTGAGACAATAAAGGGAATTGAGGTATGTATGCCCCTCACACCATGAAATCCAGCTTTCAGGAAGCACAGTCAAATGTGGGCCATAGTAAGTATATGAAAATATAATATGAAACTTTGGTATATAGTTTCTTTCTCCTTTTTTTAAAAAACAGCATTTCTGTGTTTATATTCAGGAAGTCATAAGGGCTTAAAAGAATCAGTGTTACTACTGACTTGCTCAACTAAAATGATAAGGTTGACTTATCTGTTGCAAACAAATTTATTAATGTAAGGCAAATTAATAAGACTTTTTTTAAAGTATCTTAGAAATCCACTTCTTGTTTTTTGCTCATCTCTGAAGAGGGGATAGATCACGCAACTCAGTCAAGTCAGACTAAATTTCATATTGTCAGTGTGGCAGTATTAGAGTTTCAGACAGTAAGAATTTTGTCATCGTCCAAAATAAGTTTATTACTAGCACAATTTTTTTTACAACTCTATGGGCTTTTGTACTTCTTATTTTAAGAGAAACAAGTTCTTTTACAGCACTTACATGGAGGCTCATTTTAAAGCTTACATATTCTCTTGGCTTACTTTGAGGATAGACGAAGTTGGCAGCTGTCCACTGAGAGAGTTAGGGGCAGTAAAAAACCCCATGATTTATAGTGTTCATCATTCACTAAACACAGTTATCACCCACCAGTAAATTGGCAAACTGGAAGGAATGATGATACTAATTCCGTACCAGCCTGCTGGAGATTAAAGGAGCTCCAGGAAGTAAAGCTAAAACCTTTTGGTGCTTTCTCTTATTACAAGAAACACTGTCAAAAACTGCTAATAATTCCAGCTAGGATGGCTCAAAAAAAAAAAAAAAAAAGATGGCACGATGCCTACGGATTCTTATGAATGGGCAAACGCTGGCAAAGCTCACTTTTTGGTATCATATGCTTAAGACACTGGCACAGCTGACAGAAAGCCCTGGTATACAGACCCCAAAGAACTTGAATTCTTTTGGAGCTGCAGGGCCTACTTTTTCCAACCTGTGCACTTCAGCTTTGCAGTCTTTATACAGGGAACAAGTGTAAATCAACTCTTTCTCTCTAAATGCACTCCCACTGCTAACCATGCCTCCCCCAGTATAACTCAAAATGTTACAGTGCATTTAATACTGCAGATCAGCTCAGCTCTTCAGTGCAGTCCTGTAGATCAAGATGATGACAAACTTCAGCCCTTCTTTAAGAGCTACCTTGCCTTTCATTTTACCACTTCCATTCCATTCCTCTTTCCATTGACCCCATCACCACTATCACCAAAGAAAAAAAATACTTAAATCTCGTAGTGAACAAGGTTTATGTACCTCTTATAGAAGGAAAAAAAAAATTATGTACAAATTACCGTGATGGTTACTCAGTTCTTCCCAGTGTTAGTAATATATTCTGCGCACTTACATTTCATTTAAATGGCTCAGGATAACAAATAGAAAGAGAAATTCTCCTACTATAACAGACCCATGAATTTGTGTAATTTCATTGGTGCTGGTTGAGGTTTATGCATTTCCTGCCATGAATCACTGAGCAACAAGTGTTTGTATCATCACTTCTCACACAACGTGCAGTCCAACCAGTGAGGTCAACCAACATGCCAATCTTTCAGGTGTCTCAAGATGTTTTAGGAAAAGACACGGATAAGAGACACAGCCACTCAAATGCCCCAAACAAAGAACAAAAAAATAAATAATTACATTTCTGACTGTCAAGTACCATAGGAGTTGATTAGATCAAAATGTTCTTCAGAACAATATGTTGATTAAAGTTCCAAGCTGTCAAATCAAGTTGTACTGTAAGGTAAAATATCTGCTTACTATCTCCTCCAGGAAATGCCTGCACAACATGTTTAACCAGCAGCCTTGCAGGCAACTTTAATTCTGACATGTCTTAAAGTGCTTTGGTTTTAATTTTCTGGTCTCTCACATTATTTAATGTGACACATCATTGAGCAACTTGACAGTTCAACAGTTCAGATGCAGTACCTCTGTTGCTACTGGATTCCTAAATACCTACGTTTATTGTTTCATTATTTTTTCTTTAGTAGCACCAAAATAATAAAAAAAAAAAAAAAGATGAGAACTTAACCATGCTAAACTCAGCATAAACTCCAGGGGCAGAGTCATTTTTTCTTTCTATTTTGTATAAATTTCAGTACATATTAATAAAAAAACCACCAAAAACCTCACAAAACAGAGAATAACATGCAAGAAATTTCAACACTGATTATCCTCTTTCATTGAACTAAATTTTCCTCTCACATAGCTTGACATTGATTTCTTTTTTCAACAGCAGTTTTTACCAGTACATTTCTGGCACAGACTGTCAGCCACAAACTTGGGATCTCAGGTGTCGGTAACACTGACTCACATCATCTCTGAAGTAGCGACCCCTGTGTGGGAGCCTGGAGAGAAACAGAGTTGCTATACAAAGCTGAGAAGCACATATTTTTTCCTTCAACATGCAGGTGGGTAATAGTCACATAACATGAAATGTGAGGGAATAGAGATCCTGAAGCTGCTTTTAGCCCCACAGCTCAACCTGAGCCCTCTCTTGCAATGCCTAAAGGAAAAAATAATTGCTACAGTTATATTGCTCCACCATCTGTGCCTATATTTCCAAAGGAATAAACTAAAAAAACTTTAAGAAAGTACATGCTGGAACTACTGCAATGTGTAAAGACATTCAGCAAAAAAACCTTACTATCTACAGCAATGGGTATTGTGTTCTGGAAAGGTAAAAATTTCTAAAGAATTTTTAAGAAAGAGTCAAACGCAGAAGTCACCATAAACATTTTATACACCCTGCAGCCTACAAGGAAACATCTCTCAGATGATAACGTGGCCACCTCACACTGATCCCTGCACCAGTCACTTCCAGGCAAAATTATCACAATTAACTGTAACTAGGTCAGAAAATGGAAGCAATTTCTTCAAAATCTCTATTCCAGCTTGGGAGAACACAGCAGCTTTCTTGCCTGCAAAAGACTTGCTTAGTGTCAGTTCACAGCCCAATTTGCAAGGCAGCTTCCTTGCAACTGGACACAGGACTCTCACAGAGTCCCCCAAAGCCACCTCTGCTGCTGCCTCCAGGTCCCAGCAGGGGATCTGGCAGGTCCTTGCAGTGGGGTAAACACAGCTCCAATACTGTTTTCTTGTCTTTGAGCTTGTCATGGTATACCCTCCCCCAAAAAAATAAGTTTCCCCCAGCCACTAGAAATTTTAAAAAAACAACATCGTAGATAACAACAGTCAGGAATAAAACATACATTCGTGGGTATCAGCTAGCCATCTGAAAGAGATAGTGCTGATTTTGATAGTGCCTTTATTCCACACCATTAGGAACCACAACATATAGAATACCTCACAAGATGCCAAGAAAAGGGGCTGTAAATGTACAGTAACACACCCAAGAGCCAAAAAGTACAAACAAAAACCCTTTCTTCAACCAAGGTAGGATAAAGGCACAAAATTCTAGAAAGGCTCTTGAGGACTTCGTTACACAGATGTACTACCATCAAGAATGGTCATACATGACAGGGACTGACAGTACAAAAAGTCCAAAGCTTAGTTAAAAATCTTGAGTGACACAAAATTTACAAAAGTAAGTTACTCAACAAAGCAAGCCCTTGTCTGCCAGATTTTTGGCTTGCATACTATGGCTGCTCGAGAGTTCACAAACAGCTGAATTGATTACAAAGATCAAGAACAAGAAAACAAAGAAAATTTAAATGTCTCTAAAAGGAAAAGATTTTTTTTCTAATGAAATCAGCAAGAGCTTCCAAAGCAAATCTCAAGACAATAGTATGCACGCAAATAGATTGTTTTTGCGCTTTTAACTGCTGTGCTTGGTCCAGGTAGTGCTTACAAACGCACACATTACTATTCATACCAAACTCATAAAAATGTTAGTGTTTTTTTTACAAATCTCTACTCGTATGCCAGCAGAGGTCAAGTATGCCCAAGGGTGTTATATCTATCACTTTCTTGATGTGCACTGATACCAGTCTTGACAGAAGGATCTCTGGTTTTAAAGAGCCTGAAATCATCATAAAGGCATTCTGGCCATGATCTTAAAATAATATAATCTGAAGAGTAAGAAGGCAGTAATCACAGAATCACTAGGTTGGAAAAGACATCCAAGATCATCAAGTCCAACCCAACCCTAACCTCAACTAAACCATGGCACCAAGTGCCCTATCTAGCCTTCTCTTAAACACATCCAGAGATGGCGAATCCACCACCTCCCCAGGTAGACCATTCCAACACTTTATTACCCTTTCTGTAAAAAACTTTTTCCTAATACCCAACCTATATTTCCCTTGGTGCAGCTTAAGACTGTGTCCTCTCATTCTGTCAGGTGATGCCCGAAGAAAGAGACCAACTCCCACCTAACTACAATCACCTTTCAGGAAGCTGTAGTAATCACTTCACTTTGTCACCCACTGGGCATGAAAATGTATCTGCAAACTGTTGCTTTCTTCCCCACAGTAGTCCTGGTATTTTGCGGAAATTAGTAAGGACAGTTTATCCAAGAGGACAACACTTCAGCCAACCAAGCAGGATCACAAAATTTACAGTCTAAAATTTGACAGCACCAGCTATTAACTTTATGAAACTTTTACTATGAGTAGATGAAAAATGCACCCTTAACTAAACTTTTAAAACCTTTCTTTTGTGTTTTACAAAAATCCTTTACAAGTTCCCATTTAGGAACGTAAGGAATATTTACACACTCAATGTCCAGGCCAGCTGTCACCCCAACAGACCACCCTTCTTTAAGCTACAGTTCTTGGTTCTAATACTCACTTACAAGGGAACTACTGTCAGGAATTATCTCCAGCTTTTAATATCAACTTGAAACAGAATCCATGAGATGAAGGCAGTACTTTAGTCGTGAACCTTTACCAATACACCAGGGAGTGGACCACTGAACTTGTGGCTAATTACTGCCTGGTATCCTGAGTCTGCATGTAAAAATCACTATTATTTTGGCATGGACAGCAACAGCTCCAATTAACAGAAAAACAATTCTTGACAAAAGACAGCAAAACATGGCCAAACATGCTAATGCAGCAGTCTGTTCTTGAATTTCCAAGTCTGGACTAAGTAAATATTTTTTAAGCCTCTATGAGGTGAAAAGAAGAATTAAAAAAAGGCAAAAAATGCAGTATTTGCAGTCACTGAGGTTTTCAGCTTCTTTTAGAATGAAGCTTTTAAGGAGAAGCAATTAATCTACCCCACTCCTTGTTTGTGTTTGCAAATTGAATAGAACGATGTAAAGCAATCCTTGTTCTGTAAGTTAGGGAACTATCTCTCATAACAGAGGTAATAAATGGAATGGCTCTAGCACACAACACATGAGCACAAAATACATGTTAAAGAGTAATTTTGGCTTGGTCCAGGAGTTACTGCATATATAAAACAAACTCATTTATTCATCAGCTCTCTGAAGTTTTAAACATAAAACATAAACCTGTTGGAGTCCAGGGCATCCCTCTGGGCACCCTGGGAAGTCACAGACCTCGGTAGAGAGGCCTGGGACCCAAAAAAGAGGGTCTGGGGTCTGTGCAGGGGGATTTGCCTGGCACAGAGCCCAGGAAGACACAGGCTTTGATTTTGGTCCATGAGAAAAACATCCAACAGAGAGAAGAATTGCAAGTCACAAAGGTGTTACTGAGAGTAGTGTAGTTATCACTGTGCAGAAGATTTTGTAGTTATGGATTTTTAGAATGTAGATGCAAAGGGACAAGATGGTGATTTTAGGGCGGTGCCCTGGGTTCTTCTTCTTCTCCCTTGGCATCCATCTTCTGCAGTGACGTGGGCACAAAATAGTTTCAGTGGATTGGATCAAAGTACACACGACCCTGTTAGTATAGGTGATAGACATTGGCATAGAATTGTAAACAATGGGTACGTAGTTATCTGTATAAGAGGTAGCGACCTCCCATCACAGGGGGGAGTCGCCTTGTGTCCGAGCTGCTGAGAACACCATGGCCGGACACAGGGGAGTCGCCTTGTGTCCGAGCTGCTGTGAACACCATGGCCGGACACAGAGAATTGTAAGATAAGAACTAATAAACAACGCGAGAAACCAGAAAAGCAAGACCTTGAGACTCCTCATCATTCTCGCGCCGAACACCGAGCACCGAGCTCAGCACAGAACACAGAGACACAGAGTCAGACAGCAGACCCTAAATCCTTCAGAGGTCCAGAGGGAAAATCACTCCCTTCGTGCCCACACGAACCACCAGCCAGCCTTGGAATCTCGGGTGAGGAAACAACCAGATTAAACCCCGAGAAAACCAACTTAGTATTTTCCATTCACCTGCAGATGAAACTAAATACAAACTTTTAGAACACAAACAGTGCAATTGTTTAGAGCAGAAGAAGATCAATTTTCAGGAAAATGTAAAAATTCTCTGTTATAAAATGTTTCAAGAGGGATTCCTAAAATTGCTTGTTGTTAGTTGTATCTGTTTCAAAATTATAGAAAGGGGAATTGTTATAAAATGTTTCAAGAGGAGTTCCTGTTCTAGAGAAGTTTGATTGATGCAGAGGTTGTAAGTTGCTGTGACACTTTAAGGGTGTAAAGGGCTGTGTAACAGGGAAAGGGGGAAAAGATCTCGTTCACACAAGTTACATCACCCTGAACCCTGACTGGTGGATGTGACAGACCAATCACTCAACACCCTTGGGAAACGATTGGTCAGGAGTGACTCTTGTTAAAGACCAGAGTCCTGACAACTAACCAATCAGCAGGACGAGCCAAAATGCACCAATCAGGAGGAACCAAAGAGGACAAAAGGGACTGTCAGAGAGTGGGGAAGGTTCTTCCTCGGAACCTTGAGGGTCTCAAGGAGTGCCCAGTGTGATGTCACACTGTTTTTGGGTTTCTGGCTTGCTGAGAGGAACCTGGGCTTATCCTGGGTTTCCACTCCCAGTGGTCAGTTACAGTTAAATAAACAAATGTCTTTTTTTTTTCATCCGAATCCAAGACTCATTTATAACATTCTCCATTAGAGATCCATTGTCATTCCTAAGAAAAACATCTCACAGATACAACTAAAACACATGTATGCTTCAAGGATAGACTGGGAAAAGACTCCCACAACAAACCACTGAATGAAAATGAAAAGCTCCCGGAGTAACTTGCATGGTTTTCAATCCACTATGAAGTTTTTAACAGTGCTAGGAAGTAGTTCTTGTGGATCTGAAGGGAATTCCACAGAAATATGCCTTAGTGCAGCTTACCTACTAATACACCTCTTGAGTGTAACAGAGAGTAGTACTGATCTTCTGAACCTGATAGTGACCATGATCTCTGCTTCCACAGTGAATTTCAGGGATGCTTACAGCTGATCACATACTCCGCAGGTATCAGCTGAGGGTAGCTCTAATCAGATGCCTACCCCAAATACAGAACATTCAAATCTTACTTGCTTTGGGATTCGGCCAGTCTTGTAGTCTTCCTTTTTTCTCCTCCTCCTCTCATTTCTCTCATGCTCCTATAAAGATTACTCATGCATATTAAAAAATATTTAAATTTAAAAAAAAAAAAAAAAAACAAAAAAAAAAAACAAAAAAAAAACCACCCATATGAAGTGACCCATTATCACAAAATATCTGAGAAAACTCACACGAAATTATAAAGGATTTTTTATCATGACCAGAAAAGGACCCGTGTTGCAACTTAATGCTCCAATGCAAGAGAGTAACAGTAGACTATGTAACTATCAAGGGAGCCGAATGTCCAAGTTCAGTTATTGATTTTTACTTTGTTCAGAAAAATATCAGGCTAATGCTTAGGTTACAGAATAAAGGGTAAGGCTTGCAGGGAAAAAGAATTTGCTTCTTTCCAGATATAGGACAGGTTCATTTAAATCTCAATAAATGGATTTTAAGAACTCTTACTGAAACATTAACTGTGCTTTTCCTTTCATTTTAGGTCATCATGTGGGATGATAATGTTCTTTTACTGGTAATACTAAGTCTGGGCCAGCCAGAAAGCAAAAAGGAATTTTAGAAGGATGGTAGGAAAGAGGAATTTCATGTAGCATACAGCATTTATCTTGCTAGGGAAGTTAATTTGAAACTTTTAGCTGGCTGCCATTCTCCCAATATCTGCTGGATATAGTTACCTTTTGTTTTATTGAGAAATGTGAAGTCTTTTCTTATTCCAACTGACCTACTTTATTCAAAGAGCTACTAATAAAATGTGCTACCATAGTCTTAAGCTTCTTTGAAAAACTGTGATCATTTGTGCCATTGAGTATTTGCTACTACTAACCTCAGTACAGGTACAGCTATCCCTCCAATCCTTTAAGTTTCCAGAGTTTTTGATTTTGATGCTCTTTAAGTATTTTCTCTAGGCCAGCTGGACATTTGTGCATTGCTTTCTGAATGGTCTGTCCTTTTAGCCAATAACACTCAATTAGCTTCCTACAGAAGTACCTGGGGAAAAAAACAGGAAACACAACTGACAATACAAGACAAACCCATCAGTGATCAAACCATAAAATGCAGGACTTTCTTTGACTCACAATCTTAAAAATAAAGATGAAAATCTTAGCATTAGAGAAGCTTAACCTTTATTTATGGACTCTAAAATTCCTGTAACCAGGAATACCTGTTGGCATTTTGGAATTCTACAGTCTGAATCATCAGGCCAGATAATCTGGTTTTTCTAGCATTAGCAAACATCACATTATTTTGGGGGGAGGGAACCACAGAAAAAAGAAAACCATAAAAAATGAAAGTACTAAGAAATGCAGAGCAAAATTTTTACACCCTACACTCCTAAACAGCAAAACAAAACAAAAATACAAAGCATGTCCTCTATTATATCTCAACAGGATATCCATCTGGAAAGTCTTACCTTCCAGATGCTTTCTCCTACTATTTCAGTGTCCTACTAATCTCTGAAACTACCCCTAGGGGGAAAACAAAACACTGCACAATTTATTGTCATGCTGTTGTTTTAAAGATGGACAATAGAAAGGGAAATAGATCATGGACAATAGTCAGCTTCAATATTCCAACTATAGAAGCAGAAAACCCTGTATCAAAATAAATTCATAAAAGCAAAATTTGTTGCATTACAGCAATACAACAGTAAAGCACATATGCAAAGAATAAAAATCCTAAATAAATGAGGAAACCTGCCTATCTCCTCCTCAATCAAAGTTGAATCACATGTATTTGGCCAAACCTTCAGATAACTTTATTTTTTTTAACATAGAAGTGTGAGGTCAGTTAAACCAAACTAGTAACTACAGCACTTTAGAGAAGTCCATAAAATGTTCTCCCCAGGCTTTGGTAGGATGACAAGATTTCCTTTTACAGAAATTATTTGTACCCTAAAGAATATTGTAAGCCTGTCACTGAAGCAAGGCAGAGATATTTCATTCAATTACAGGGAGCTTGGATGGATTTGTAAATCAAGTCCTTTAAATCTGAAAGTGACATCTCCTAGCCAGGTACATGAATGCTTGGGGTTTGAGTCTATTTGGACCACTTTTGGTACCACTGGAGTTCTGCGGCCAAAAGCTCTACTGCCTGTTGTGACTGGAATACATGGGGCGTTCCTGCACAGAAAGTACCTCCACAAGGAGCGGACAAAGTACTCACAATAAATAAATATCTCAGCTATCTAAAAAAGTATGAGTTTTATTGCTCTAATTTTCTTTTGTTGGGTTGTTTTTGTGTGATTAAATTTACATAATACCTCTTTCCAACTCAAAGTACAACTGCACAAGCAAGCAAAGAGCTGATCTGAAATACAGACAGAATAATAATATACTTCTGCCATATCAGTGCAAAGGGACACACAGTGAACAAGAAAAAATATTTGGTTTGACATTGCTGCCATTCTCTGTAGCATTACTTACAAAAGATTTGGGAGTGTTTTCAAAACATGCTATTTCATTCTTTCCAGGTGTGTTATCTAAAAAACCTCCTTGTGTCAGTGGAGTAAGGAACAAGTGAAATCACTGCAGCAAGTTCACATAAAAAAATTAAAATCAGGGATTTACGCACCTTTATCCTCCCAAGTTGAAAGCACCACACACATATTCCAAATAATAAAGCAATACATTTATCCTGCACATTTAGAAAACAACTCCTAAATTACTACGAATTTCTGCCCACCAGTATGGCAAATACTTCAGTCATCATTTCTATCTGCAAATATAAAAAGTATGCCATTTTAAAAATAAAGCACAACACAGTGAAAATCTTCAACTGAAAAATGTCGTTCTTTACCTGGCACTCATATAGTTTAAAGGCAGAACACATTCATGAAACAATATAAAAAGAAAAGCATCTTCTAACTTACATAAGGAATATCAGTCAAAATTCCCTGCATTATTTTTAAGTTGTAAGTAATAGTTAAAAATGGAGAGATGCTGTATTTCATAAGAGCTAGAGAAGACAGGTTCATTTGCTGTAGTAACATTTACTACAGAAATATTTTTATTTGCCATATCATCACCCACTATTGCACAAGTAGCTATCTAGTAAGACAGAAGTACTTGCCTTTCTCACCACTGTTGGTTTGTCTTAGAGGCTTTTCAAAGATCTCTGTTCATAAAATGTTTGTGAAAACGCACTCACACATAGCACAAGGCAAAGAGGAGATGAGAGACAGATGCTTCTGCATGGTAGCGGGCGGGATGCGAGAAGCTGGGGAAGCAGCTTTGCATCCAAACCATTATAGCTATTTTCCTTTTAACCATCTAACAGCAAGTCACAAATTCACCCTAAACACATCAAATCCTCTGAACTTAAGAAATCATGCATTATTGAAGTCACAGCAGGGAAGTCAACTCAGTTTAGAGGACATAAAAGACTAGCACTAGAACAACCTTTTTCAGCACAAGGTTAGGGATTTTAAAACAAAGGCAATGTTTTACCATATTGAGAAAATGCACAGTTAGAGAAAAAGCAAGGGAAAAGTGCCATTTGTACTTCTTTCCAGTATAAATTCCTTTCTAGAAAAATTCCTCTCAGACAGATTTTCCACCTCAAAAACAACACTACAATCTTGTGGTTCCATGCTCCAGCATGTAACCTTTCTTCCACATACATTTTCCTCAGCTACTTGAGCGCACGTCTCTTGGAATGAGCTGGGTGTCTAAGATCCAAAACTCACTTCCATCCTTTATAGATTCTACTACTGCATCCTTTACTACTGTAAATCTGCTGCTGCAGTAAAATTGGAAAGTAAAGAAATTTCTAAATGTTTTTCTTTTGCTTTAGATTGCTTACCTTAATAGAGGCCCTTACTGGTTGCAATATTTGTCAAAAATATAAAAAGTTGCAAGTTTTACCAACCTATATTCACATATGCCAACTACATATAACACATATGGCAGGTACAGTACATGTGTATCTTAGTAAAGTCCCATTATATCAAAGCACAAAATGAAAAACCTTTCTATATAGTACCACCATGGAACAGAGCTAAGTGAGCAGGAAGTCCTTATCTAGCTTGATCTAAGCTATTGAAAGTGAAATCAGAGGTGAAATGCATACAGCAAGGATGACTAAACCCATAAGTGGTGCAAAATTATTTGGTTTATTACATGAATTCAAGAGATTACAATCATGCTGAACAGGCTATTATCAAATCTCTTCAGTGACAAAGCTTTCTGTCCAAGATAGCATATAAAGCAAGTGGATAAATCACAGGGATATGTGGCTTAAGCCCATTATCCCAGAGGATTACAGACTCGTTTCTGCATTGTCCCTCTTTGCTTTTAGTACCTCCACCTTTGTGTTAATATTGTAGCTGTAGCTGTTGTGGAGGCCTCTGAGGGCACCACAGAGGAAGCAGTGCTTCCATGGAGGACTGGTAGCCCCTAACGCAGTTGACTCATCCCCCAGGGAAGTCTCTCTGAGAGACAGACTCCCTTGGTGCTCATGGTGAGCGGTGAGCTGTAAAGCCCCATGAGCCTTTGGCTGTATGCAAATGTTTTGCTCTTGGCTTGCTGTCACGTTACTTCCTGGTTTTCTCCTCCCTTGATTGGTTCATTTTGGATCCTCTCCCCAATTGGTGGTTTTTTCAATCCTTGTTCCTATTGGTTCTTGTGGTAAACCCCTGCCCCCCTGCGTTTCTATATAACCCCGGCTCCGGAAAGATTTGAGGTCTTTTGAGTCGCTGGTTCTGGGCAATAAAGAAGGCTTCAGAAGATGAGACCGACTCCTGTTCTTACTCCTGCACCGCCTGAAGACAGACCTGCCTAGACACACTGCCCCTGCAGTGAGAGCCTGAGGAGCTGACAGGCTCAGTTGCCTTGGCAACCTCTCACATGGAGCTGATCACTGTACCAGAGTGCCTGTGCCCCTGGGATAGAAGACTACTCACAGGGAAGAAGACGGCACCCAGAAGACCCCTGCCAGGGCCTGGGAGGTCAGTGACATACTACCGCTACTGTCTGAAGGGTGGAGTCCCTATAGTTATGAATGGCAAACAGAAAAATCCTTTCATAGGTTAAGGTACAGTCCAGGGTCCGATTTAAAGGTATACTCAGTAAACTTCTTTTAGTATTGTGTTTTTAATGAGCTCTGCCAGTCTTATCCAACTGTGTATGCTTTAATTACAGAGCACTATGCTCAGCACCACAGACTATGGTTGCCAGGCCACAGTCAAAGACCCACAGATCTTGTGCTTACCATGGCGCAAACATCTAATGAAGAAACTATGCTTGTTCAAAAGGTGCTCACAAAATTCAAAGGTAAGGAAAACAAGTGGCTAAAACAGGGAAATATATATCTGTAGACTAAACAGCCAAGTACAGCAATCAGCAGCCACCACACATTTAGGAATGCAACAAGGGAGTAATCAACTCTCAAATAAGACCACTATTGTCATTGACAATATTCTGAATACTCATTACAGACTGAAGTGTGCAAACTTCCCACAGTCCAAGTTCAAAATGAACACACACTTGAATAAAGACAACTACTGAAGGCAAAACTTAAGTGATAATGAAAACCACTCAGAGCCAAAGAAAGCAGTTCTTGCAACTTTTTAGGATCATGTATTCAAGTCCTGCTCCAAAATTTAAATTGACAGACATCATGCATACATTCCTACACAGTTGGAGCAAGCCTCAATAGTTTTGCAATATGCCTAATACTGCAATCCTAAATTGTATTTACAGAAATTAGACCTGTATCAACTTATACTTTGTTTAAAGTCAGTCATTTCAGTTTGTCAGCCCCTGAATGTTTTAGATGTACATGCAGATAAAAAAAAAAAAAACAGATCAGTCTGCATTTCCTAGCCAATTATGAACAACTTGAAAATTGCCTACAGATCACCATTTATTCTAAACAATTTCATAGGAGTTAATGACCTTACAGATGGGAATTTTGACTATGTAACATTCCATACTTATCTTCACCTAAAAGGAAGATATTCAAATAGATCCAGAGCATTCACTAATTTTCAGCTTAATATATAAATACAAACATGGGACAGACAGTTAGACATGTCAGCATTCTAATTCGATTTCTGTAGAATTTCTTCCTCTCATCTCTAGTTTCACAATGGTAACAAATTTTACAGTAACTGTGTCAGGTCTGGTTAGAGAATCTCTACTTTATTTGAACATACAAATTTTTTTAAGAAATAAATAACCATGATGAATCCAAAACTTCAGTCTACCTGTTAACTACAGACATGTAGGGAGAGAAAAGAAAAAAACCCAAGTACGACAGCACCTTGGACATCTAGTGATGTTTAGAAAGATTTATTAAACACATCAAGCACAGCCCATTCTGCATTCTGATGTAACAATCTCAGATACACTCCTATGCCAGCCCTTAGCAAAGCAGCTTCTACAATACAGATCTTTGCCTGCATCAAAAAGATACTCCCGAGCCACAGTGTTAAAGCAAAAGCTCTCCTATCTATAAGCTCAAAATTCCCCCCAGTTTTCAAAGTATAAGCCATGACAAGAACATATCGAATGAGAATTAGTTCTAAATGAAAGCAAGAATACTTATACCTTTCTTGTGCACTTCAGCTTTCAAAAACACTTTGCAAATATTAACATGCCAAGACACATAAAAGCACCATTGTTTCAGTTAAAGGCAGCAAGAAGAGAGGATGCAGAAGTTGGTAGTAAAACGGATGGATGGCTGCTATTTTAGTTTTGTAAACTGTGATTTCATTTCCATCATAGTGATGCATCAAAACAGGTTCTGCAGTACTAAAACAACAAAGATACAGTATATTACTGAGTATTTAGAGGTTCTGGCAGACCTGGTTTAATTTCAATTCTAATACTTTTTCCACTGAAATTCCTGTTGCTTTTGTTAAATTAAACCTGCAACACCTTTTTTATTCTATACCACTATAAAAAAAGCTTTTACATTCTTATTAAGAACAGTGTTTTCCCTTTGCAGTTCCCAATACTACCATTCAAAGGCACACATGCCCAGTAGAGTCAAGATGCTAGATAGAAAGATGTAATTTGTTAAAGTCTGCTCATTGCATGCTCTGCTGAATTCCATTTTCTTTTTTTAGGGTGCTGCATGTCTCTTTAGTCCCCTCTAACAAGAAAGACTTGTGCAAAAAGATTCATCACAAAACATTATCTGCTACACTCGTATTCATTTGGGTATCAAATGCCACTAATGTAGATCAATGTTGAGATCTCTTCAGAGAACTCCATGCCATCCCAAAGCATCACTGCATGCGTGCCAGTATTCCCCCACAAACTCTGGACTCTGACAGGTCTTCATCTCTACTGGTTAGTATCTCCCTCACCCCACTATTAGCAGCTTTGATTTGAGGGAGACAGATCATAGAAAGAATAAAGCAAGAATAGCCAAGTTTTTCACTTCAGTATTTAACATCCAGCTAATTAAGGGCCCTGCTTGAAGTCCTGTGAAACTGGCAGAAACATTCCCACTCAGGTTTGGAGGAGGTTTTGAAAAAGTAGGAGCTTGAACTTGATATTGAGAAAGGAACAGAAGCTAGCTAAAAGCAAGAGGCACAGGTTTCACGTCCTCCCATTGCTCAGCCTAGTTCAGCAAGCTTGATTACTATTAGTGGGAATTTGCAGTCAACTCAGATGAAAGGTCCAGTCAGCAGAAAAAAGCATGGAAGTTGGCTCCAGCTTAGCGTTTGACAGGACTATATAATTGGAAACATCCTAGCGTATCATGTACCAATCTCCTTGGGTGGAAGCAATGAGGATTTGAAAATGGGTCTGAGAAAACCAGAACAATTAGAGTAATTTGTCACTAGAAAGATGGAAATCAATATTACAAACAGATCTTGAAAATGCTTCTGTCTTAATAGTGTTATCTCTGACCTGCTGCAAAACCAGTGTTCAAGCCACTAAACCTCCACCAGAAATTCCACTTTGTTCTGATTAATCAATGACACCAAGTCCTAAAAATTATCTTAGTACCTGACTTAAAACAGAACAAACAGAACAAGTTCATGGTGATCAATACAGTTGTATCACAAACTCAGAGATGCATGGTGAATACAGGTAAAGAAAAGACACAAAAATATAAAGAGACTTACATTTCTTGCTATCTGTGATGAATGACTCAGTTCCTGCCATGTTAGATGCATTTCATCTTCATAAATTACCATCACATGGCAGGTGCAGTGGGATTTGTCTCGATCTGGCTAAAGGTTTTTGTTTAGATAGTACAAAAATGGCATTAAGTACTACTGTAATATTTTATTTTAGCACTTTCAAATCGAATATAAAAATATACTTAAAATACCATATCAATTTTTTTTTTTAAAAAAATGCAGTCTAACAGACAAAATCAGTTGTGTCCCAGAACTACAGTGACTTTTTTCAGAATCATCCCATGTTGCCGCTTTCAGTAGATCTCAACACGGGAATACAAATTGTATTTTTTCCAAAGGCATTTTAACAAACAAAGCCACCAACAAATAAGTATGCATTACTCAAACAACAATTAATTAAAAGTAAAGAGATTAAAACTATAGTCTAAAAAGTTTTAAACAGGGTAAAGTACAAACTACCAGTTTTCAAACACTTCAGCACACTCGTCTGTATTTTCTAAGCACTTTTGGGCAGGAGTGCTTTCTTCTGTTGAGCATTTCTGAGGCCCCAGCCATGTTGGTTGATGGTGTGAAGAGTGACTGCTAATTGATGCCACTTGGCTATCAGAAGCTGCCACACTAGTCACAGTTATACTGGCAAAAACAGTGCTTTCATCTGATTTTTTTCCCTCAATTGGGGAATTTATTTTTTGCATGAATAAACATCAATACTGTAAACACAAGGAATTCAAGATTTATGTGCAGTTTCACGGTTATAATCTTACTGGGATGAATGGAGACACGATGCGATGGCTTGCATGTGTAGAATGCTGCAAAGGAGGGATACAAGCTCTTTGGGAAGGGCATGTCACAAACACCTGGAGGTGGAGACACCTTTTTGTGAGAGAAGCATCAGAATGCATAGAGCTTCGTCTGGGCATGGATGATGAGCTAAGTGAGAGCTTCTAGGCACAGATTAGAGAGCAGCCCAGTATGGGTGACACTGTAGTGAGTGAACATCTGCTACAAGGCACCTGGCCAGGAAATCAAGTGGATAAGGCCCTCTACAGACAGGGAGCAGCAACCTCACAATCAGAGGGCCTGGTCCTCATGGGGGAGGACTTAAGCCATTATGGTACCTGCAGGAAGGACAACATCCCTGGGAATTAGCATCCAGAGCACTCCCAGAGAGCACTGATAGATTCCTGACCCAAGTGATAGAGGAGCCAACAATGAGACACTCTGTGCTGGACCTCATACTTAATAAAAAGGGAGGGCTCCTCAAAGACATGAAGGTCACAGGCAGCCTGAAGTTGCAGTGATCCTGCTGGCATTCACAACACCAATAGGAGGGAGAAAGGAAAAAAAACAAGATCACAGTCCTGGCATTCGGGACAGCAGACTCTGGTCTCTCTGGGGACCTGCTTGCAAACAGCCCCATGGGACAGAGCCCTGGAGGGAAGGAGGGGTCAGAGAAAGCTGCTTGATACTCAAGGATCACCTCCTCCAAACTCAAGAAACATTCATCCCAAAGAGCAGGGAGTCAGGCAAAAATGCCAGGCCTATATAGATGAAATGGAAATCCTGGCAAAACTCAAACACAAAAAAGAAAGCATAGAAAATGAGGAAGCAGGAACAGGCAGACGGTAAGGAGTACAGAGACACTGCCTGAGCATGCAGAAATGCAGTCAGGAAAGCCAGAGCCCACCTGGAGCTAAAACTAGTGAGGCATGTCAAGAATAAGTATCTGAAGGGAGGGTATGAAAATGGTAGAGCCAGATCCTTCTCAGTGATTGTGTTCAGTGACAAGAAAAGAAGCAACATGCACAAACTGAAACAAAGGAGTCCCTCTGAACATCAGGGAACACTTTTTTACTGTGAGGGTGACTGAGCTGTGGCACAGATTACTCAGAGAGACTGTGGAGTCTTGATCCTTGAAGATACTCAAAAGCCATCTGGATTTCATCCTAGGCAACTAGCTCTAGGTGGCCCTGATTGAACAAGGGTGATGGACCAGGTCGCCTCCAGCAGCCCCTTCCAACCTCAACCATTACCTGACTCTTTTAAAGCATTGCTGTACCAGAAAACTTCCAGCCACAAAGCAGTGTTTTGCTGCTGGTTTATGTCGCCCTAATCCTTAGCCTTCTGATAACTGTTTACATATTTTCCTTTGAAGTCTCTCAAAACAATGTATATTGTTTTCATTCCTCTTGGTGATGGACTTCTGGAATGACCACTGGGGTCAGAGAGGTGCTCCTCTCATTGACCAATCCTTGACCAAATCCCAAATACTATATAAACCCTAAAGCATAATAAACTGCCTTCTTTTCCCTGCTTCTACCTGAAGAGTGAGTGTGGTTCTTTTCGTGTCCCTAACTGCAACAGGTTTAGACCAGCCTTCCTAATCAGAATGTATCCTTCAGGTACACTCAGTGTACTTGTGGTTGAGCAAGCATGCAGTGAGCCCTCTCTCAACCAGAGCCTCCAGGCATTTTAATAAACTGAGTAAACAGCTGCTTTCTGTATTACATTCAGAATTCCACTACTTCAACCAGAATGTCAAGATCTTTTCTCAGATTATATTACTTTCATATACAGCAACTTAAAGTATGAAGTAAAGGACAAAAGAAAAAAAATCTTAAAAGAAACAAAACTTAGGCCTTTCTTAACATATCAGTGTCCAATAGTGGGACAGATCAAACTGAGGAACAAAATTCAAACACATGAAATAAAATATGCTTTCTAATTAATTATTTCAAAGAATTCTTGATACTAACTTCAGATTGAGAAATCCTTACTGCTGATGTGTAATACAGCATTTTTTAAACTGAGAAGAGAAAGGGAAGAAACGCACTATGAAAAATTTGATGTCTGAAAAATCTAGCTTTAGGATGTCTGAAAAATCTGTTCTCTATCAAACTACATCACCTCCAGACACCCGGCAAACATTGATTTACCTCAATGCTGTTTCTCTCATTCTCTCCCTGTACACTTAACAAATTTGCCCAGCAACATGGCACTATCTTTTTGTTTAGACAAATGTTGTGTCTGGTCCTCCTCATCATGGGTCAAAGCTGATATAAAATGATGCAATCAATAAAACTTCCAATTTTTAAATCCAGTTAACATGTGTCAGTAATTCAGTGGAAACTCTGGCTTCCTTACTGTTCATTTATGGTCATTTTTCTTCTCAATGGCAGTGGCCTTTTCCTGCTACACTCTCTAGATTGTTAGCAACACCTGACCATAGATAAACTTCATATACTTAAAGAACAATAACCTACAACTTTTAAATACCAAAATATTTATTAATTTATTCTTTCAAGCATTTTCATATTTCCTTCTTTTAAGTGTAGTATTATTTTCCATTTTTGAGAAGTAAAACACACTCCTTTCTTCAGTGTGGTCACAGCACTGCCTCTAAATCAACAAAGAGTATTTGTAAACTTCACTTTGATGTGTTTATTTTGTCTGTTTTCCATTTGTCAATTAACTTTTCCTTGTTTGTTTTAAGATACACATAAATTCTGAATATTTACGCAATATAATTATGTATGCCAAGTATCATTAGGGACTTGGTTTCATCATCTAAGGCACAACTATATTAAGCAATAGTTCTTGCCAAAGACATTGGTATTTTCACATGTTTAAGGCACAGGACAGTGACTCTCTCAGGAAACCAGAGTTCCGCTCTTTACTTTCTTGATTAGGCAACTTTGCTCAAATCACTTCACCTGCAGTGCATCAGTTTATTGTCACAGAATGGGTTTATCTTTCTACACTGTCATTTTCCTCACTCTAAGCAGCTCTGTAAAGCATTCAGGAGCCTACCTAATTTATTTCCACAACACTTCTAAGACTAGGAAATTGGCAAAGTTATTCTGCATATGAAAAACACTGTCATCAGTTTCTGTTCCTTACATACTAGTGACACAATATTACTATTTTTGCATATCTTAATAAAGAAAAAAATGTTAGGAACATATTTCTTCTCAACCCATTCACCAACTGTACACAGTTAATTCACATTATAACAGTAATATAAATCAAGATCTAAGCTTACTAAACAGCACCTCAGATGCTTTTAGTATATGGTGCAGTTGGATATACCTCAGGTGCCAGGCTAACAGTAGTGGTGCAGTGGCAGCACTAGAGTGGCCACCACTAGAGCAGTGGCAACTGGTACTATGAGCAGGTTGAGATTTTAAGTCCAACTTCCCCAGCATAGCACACAAAAGCAAGGGATAAGACTCTGGATAGCAACAGTAGAGATGGAAATTCCAAAACTGATAACCATAGTGCAAGGCATTACTGTGCACGGTTCTCCACTCTCCAAACTGGCTGGAGAGCATCCTGACTTTAACCATGCAGGAATCATTCCTTAAGCAATGCTTTCATGTGGAAAGGAGGTTTTCCAACAACAAAGGATCTACATGGCTAACCTAAACAGTGTAAGTCTGAATGACCCCAGAAGTTTGCTAGAAGCTGTTGTTTTAATCTAGCAGCCTTTAAGCTGCAGTAGAATTATACTGGGAACAAGGGAAAAGGTCGACAGACTGTAATGTTTGGAAGGAAAGATAGAAACTTAAGCCACTGTGACAATACTCCCCCTTCTTCACACCTGAGGTCTGGCAGCAATTATGGAAATATGTGAATTTATTCCCATACACATTGCTTCTTTCTCAAAGTACCTGCTCATCACCAAATCGTTTGGCTTAGCCACCAGCACGTTCTATATTCTAATGCACTCAGTATCAGTACTGATTTTTTTTACTGATTCTTTCTTCATTTTTAGCATCCCCATTTTGACAACACAAATCTCAATGAGGAAGACACTGCAAACTAAAAGCTTCTACCATTTATTAAACTGATCATTTTTGCTTTATGGAAGTTAATGTCAACATGCAGTACTAAAACTTGTTCACGACATCATCACCTACTTATTGCTACTACTTGGAATAGACACTGAAAATAAACAGATTTCTCAAAAATGCAGTTGCTATTAAAAAGTTCTGGAAGATTGAGATCAAGCAGTTGAGATTAAAGAGTTCTGGAAGACCAAGATCAAGGACATAAGTTATAACATATTCCAAAAAAATGTCACCTTTACAGAGACCTCATTCTTCAATGCTCCAGTTCTCTACTTTGATAAAACAGCATCTAATTGTATGGTACACTCAATATGGAAGAATCCAGAAATACAGACAATTGCACCCTTTTAAAGCAGTAGGAAACATCTTTATCTCATTTAAGATCCCCAAGCACACCAGCCAATATTTTATCTTTGAAAATTTGTCTTACATGAATGACAACCTACAGGTTTAAATCTGAGTCACACTCTAGAACCAGTCTTAGGATTGAGAAACTATGAGACTACAGAAATACAGAATTTAACTGCTGCTTGAAGAGTCTCAAGGTGAATGTCAGTTCATTTTATATAAAAATACCAGGAAACCTCATACATCCTTTCTGTTAACAAAACAATGAAAGCTAGTATTCTTAAGAATATGATTTAAAGAACATACATTTGGTATCTAATAATGCTAAAATGATGGGGTTTCATTTCTTATTTCTATCCAGTGTCATATTTCTAGCACCTTCAGCCTGAAAAATATTCAATCAAGCAGATTCATACACTGAAGTTCAGTAATTTTTAAACATAAAGCCGCATTTGCAGTACTAATTAGAAGCAGCATTAACTGAAGACAAGGGAGAAAAAATCACTAAGAGAATTTAGTACTGAGGTTCAGGGGCACATCAGGGGAGTCAGAAAGAGGAAGACAATGAAACCTCACCAAAAGAAGCTGGATTGAGAAGTCTAAATATCAACTGAAAATGTCACCTCATTTAAATAGTTCTCAATTCTTCTTGCTCACTCCATTCCACCATTCAGTGACACTTTATATTCCACGATGAGAAACACTCATTTCTCCAAACTGACAACTTAAATTAATTTCCAAGTCCATCTAGAAACTGTAAGCAGTTTCATATTTCAATAAATAAATTAAAGTCTACAATTCCTTCCCTTCATTTCTCTGCCCTTTCCCTCCTCTTCCTCTTGTATCCTGCTAATTCTTCTTTGTATTTAAATGAAGATTTCTCAGTAACAATTTCTAGTTTTCTCCTAGTCCTAAGTCTTAGCTGCCAAATGCCTATCAGCAGGGAAAATCTAAAAGCTAAGGGTAGGAGTGAAATGTTGACACTCTAATATTTCATTCAGCGATAAACTGTAAAGGAACTTTTGAGAATTGTACCTCAACAACTTAACTTCCCTGGAAGTTCTAAGCAGCAGAAAAATTGTGGAGGAAGCAGAGGGTTGCTTAAAATAATTATGATTTTTTTTTTTTTTCTGAACACCTTTTCTTGTAACTCTCAGTGCAGGTGAGTTAAAGTAGGTTTACACTGATACAGGAGTTGTCCTTATTTAAGAAAGCACTGGTTCTGGTGTAACCACTGCTACTTGCAGTTTGGCCAAACAACAGCTGATCAGAAACTGTTATGATTTCTGTAATTTTCAGAGATTCCAGGGAAAACAGTAAAGCAAACCACTCTTCCTTGATGTGACCCTTGACAAGCTGCCTCTCAGCCAGCACACACAGTCTTGGTCATCATGTGCAAGTATGCCCTGAGGATAAAAAATTGGTATAGACATGATGTAATGGAAATTATTCATCAATACAAAAAATGCACAGGAGAAGAGTGGAGTGGCAATGGAATCTCTCTTCTAGCACTCACTCGTCAAGCAGCCAGAAGCATGAGGAGGGAACTCCAGCCTTAAAAAAACCAATCTATTTCTTTTTATTTTCAGGCATACCTATCTTACGTGGGGTTTAGAGATGAAGACTGCATTCTGCCCACATCAACTGAGATTTCCAGCTTCTTCCACCATGCCAGTTACATGATCAGAGGCGACTTTTTGTTGTAGTACTGGCTGGACATTGCTGGGTTTCTTTTTGAAAATTTTAGGTGTAGATTCTACCCAGTTATCTCTGCTGTTGTGGAAATGGTCGTTACAGCTGAGAAAGAAGGTGACAAGGATACTACTGTAAACATTATCAGACCAGGTCAGATCTACAAATTAGAATGAGTAATGGAACTATTTTACAGTTTGCTTCTAATTCTGACACAGATGGCACTTAAACAAGGATTCCAGCCTTGGCAGATTTCTACAAAGTCAGTGCCAAGGCCAGGATAATCCTTTCTAGCAATTTTCTCCTTGATTTTTGAGCCACCAACTTCCAAATAAAATAGAATTTCTTATCTGCTGCTCCCTTTCTACAGCCATGCATTAAACAAGCTCTGAAAAGACAAGACAGACCTTCAAATACTGAACCAAGTGACACCAAAAGAGTAATTAATCCCTACAAGGTACAACCCTCATTTCTTAACCTTTATCTTCAGGTGTGTGTATCACAAGGAAGAGAAAAAATAGTGATCCAATGAAAAGGAAATTAAAAAAAGAAAAAGTAAAAAATATCTTCCTAGAGGTAGCTCTGACTCTTCAGCTCTTAAATTACGCCCAGTGTGGGATAATGAACAATGGCTGGTTTTAAGGTCAATATTAATGAACAATGTTTGTGTTTTTTGGTGTTGTTTTTTTTTTTTTTTTTTTTTAAGCTAGCATTCACTACCAAAAGGAAGAAGAGCCAAACCCAGACAACATAGCAAAAATAGTGCAATGGACATGTGTGCATGTTTCCTTGCAAGGGACGCTGTGCATATTTCCTTACAGAAAACCACTTTTGAGAAAGTTTTTTAGCCGCAGCATTAGATAAATAACCAACAGAGCCAACTCTGAAGAGAATGGAGGCAAACTCATGAAGAATAACCAACTGCAAAGTTGCACTGGCCATTATGTGCTCTTTTCACATAAATCTTAATGTAATCAGCACAGACATATTACAGGAAAAGAAGGTACATCAGAAATCTCATATCCTTAAAATAGACATTTTGTTAATTTATTCTTACACAGATGATGAAAGGTCTTCAAAGCTGGCAAGAGCTCATTAACATAGGCTTTCATACAAGACAGGATATAAGGATAAACACACATTTAAAAGAATAAACTGCTGTTCTGGATCTAGACAAACACTCCTATCCACAGCAATAGGAGTTTGCCTGTAGAGAGAGTTTAGCATACAGTGCAAAGACTTTGTAGTCAGATTACAAATTTTATCAATTATAAGCCCTTATAAACATCAGAAAAAAAAAAAAAAAAACACTTGGATTTTTTTGTTTTGTGTCTGTGTTTGTTCTTTAAGATTGCTCTTATATGGCCTTATAAAAAAATAAAAATAATCAGAAAGGATAAAAGAGGAGAGTATTCCAGTAACGGTCTATTAACAACTGATTGTTTATCCCAGGTAAAAATAAAAGCCACACATTTGAGCAGAAAGTAGTCTCACAAGTTCAAAATCATTGTTTTTAAGAACACTTCAGCAAGTTAAGCGCACTTGGTAGATGCCTAGTTTTACAGTTTTCTAAAATAAAAATTCATAAGGAATACTACTTTTACTAATAATAAAGTCCTACTGAAATTTCAGATCAAGCCTCTGACAGATCTTAATGTTTCCAACAGGCATGCAGTCATTCATCACTGCTCTGCACTTTGGCTTTCTGAGGACTGTACTCTGGAATTTCTGCAGATTGAATACCTGGCACAGAGGATTCAAGATATAAGTAATACTATTTTCCTTGCTCCTTTAAAGAAAACCAGTGCATATTTGTCCAGACCTGAGAAAACTTGCAGTCTTCTCACGTTATCTAAACAACAAAGAAAAGAAATTGTCATGTATATTTTAGACAAAAAAAAAATTATCTTGCTCCATACTGCCATTTAAATACCTCCAAGATATGTCTTCCCTACCAGCAACTGAGAAGAGGGCATATACTTCAAAAACAAAAGATGCCACACAAAACATAAACCAAAACTCATGAGAATTAAACATCAAAAAGATGGAGAAAAGGCACCAGCTACTACTGTTGGCAATTAAAAGACAAAAAAAAAACCATTAAAAAAATAATTTTAACCAAACTACCAATCCAGTTATCCATCAGAGACTGCAGTTACTGTGGCTCTTACATGACTCGCAGCCATTCTGACCAAGGGCCGTCACAGGACGCCTAAGTGGTAAGAATTTCACATTTCAAACTTGAAATACCTACCAGCAATTGCCAGTTTTCAAGAAGTACAGGGATACCTGTTTCACATTTCTCCATTTAAAAAACAGAAACACAGTGAAGACATTCAAGGTAACAAAGACAGTAATTTTTTTTTTGCTAGCTTGTCCTACTCCTATAAGTAAACTAACCTCTGATAATCTATCTCCTTTGCAGCAGTGAACAAAATGATTTTGTTAGAAGACTCCCCTGCCCTTAAGTCATCACCCAAGTTTCTACATATGATTTCTTCTCTAAGCTTACAGTATCATGATAGAGCTCCACAAGGCTAGGAAAAAGAGAATATATCATAGGTATTATCACAGTAGTCTGTGCATTTTCACCACTGAATGAGGGGAAGAAGGCCACCCAAACCAGTCCCCTCAGCATCTCTATGCATTGAGAGTCTGAAGAGATGTGACAGATCACTACTCTGTCTTTTTGTGTGTGAGGCCAGCTTTTTATTTTTGTCTAGGGATTTTTTCCCCGGTAGAAGACATACTCTCTTATGGAAACTAGCAACCTTTCATCGTATTTATCAAATTTCTCGCTGCTTCTGTTTATGAACAAGTTAAAAAAATATTTTGTACAAGGAAAATTAAATCTCTATCCAACAGAAATCACTAAATGAAATATGCTGACCTGCTAGCAATTGCCAGGTCTGATTTTAACACAGCACTTTGTTTAGCCTGGTGCTTTCTGCTCTTTCCAGCATTTCCAGCACTGATACTATCTAAAAATAAACTAATAATGTTTAAAAGACATTTGATTTATTTTTATTTCCAACCTGGCACCCAACTTTCCAGAATACATGCATGACAATCAGTGCTGTGAAAATGCTTCCTGTAGTAATACATACATACAGAATACATACAGAAAAAGGTAAAATCTTCTAACAACCGTTCAAATGCCTCCGCTGGCTAATTTATTTTTTAAAAAATCCATGTAGGGAAAAAGTAAGCTTTATATACTAGGTACCAGTACCCTTGTTCTAAGTTGAACAAAGCAGAAGACACTGTACTCAGGTGAAAACATAAAGATCGCTTGTCTGATGCTCTACAAAGAAGAAAAACTACTTGCTTACTTAAACTGGGCACAGCAGAAAAACCAGGAATCTCTCCAAAAAGTGTTACATAAAACATTGTCAAACTTCACGTCATCTCCACAGGGCCACGTTGCTATTTTCCCCCCATCCCCCGGTGCGCAGGGGATTAATGATCTAAATGACACAGTTCTCGGATACGAGGTAATAGCAGAACCCTTCCCAAAGGAGCGCTTCCCGGGCTGGAGGCTCTCAGGGAAGGCCGGCGGGTGATGAGAAAGTCACCCTGGCTCAGCTTAGCGTCCCAGCCGAACTCCAGCTCTACCCCCGGGCCCCCGTTCCAGCGACCAGAGCGCTCACGCCCCGCGGCTCAACTCCCTCCGTCCCACCCGCGGCCGCCGTCCCCGGCTCTCCCGGCGGCGAAGCAGCGGCACTCGGCGGGACACGCCGCAGCGGGGCTGGGGCCAGCGCGCAGCGGGAGCGCAGCCCGGCTTGAGCAGAGGGCGTGCGGCGCCGAGATAGCGAGCGGACCGGAGCAACCTCCCTCGACCGGGCGGACGTGCGGAAGCCACACGCGCGCCTCCGCCTGAGCATCTCTTCAATTCCGGATCTGATGGAGATTAAAATCCAGCAGATGAAGCTGCCAGCCCGGCCTTCTGGACTCCGGTGCCCCCTCCCCGGGCTGCTGGAAGGGAGACACTCACCGATTGTTTCTTGCCCTCCCCCACCCCTCGCTTCCCAAAGCAGCAGAGACTCGACGAGAAGGCACTTACCTTCCCCGGGTGGCTCCCGGGCCGCCGGGATGGGCGCTCAGCGCCCGCCGCTTCCCGCAGGCAAGCGGTCCTTCCCCCTCCTTCGCTCCAGGCGGGCAGCTCCAGCTCCGTCCCCGCAGCCCAGCGTTCCAGAGGTGTCAGCCAGCGGGTCCCAGTTGGGGCGGCAGCGACAGCTCCACTCTCCCAGGGATGAGGAGCTGCTAACGGTGGGAGGAGGAGGGCGGTGGGGAGGTCCCGACTCTTGCCGGGATGCGCTGCCGAGGTGGCCACCTCCTCCGCCGCCCAGCTCAGCTCTCCGAGGCCTGCTCGCCCCACGGTGTCCCGAGGTGCAGCCCGGCCACGTCCGTCCGTCCGTCCGTCCCGCTCGCCTTCCCCCGCCCCTCTCCCCGGCGGCGAACTGCACGACGCACAGGCCCCGCCGGCGGCCAAGAGGATGCGGGGGTGACGGGGGACTCCGGCCCAGCCTCCTGCCCTCTCCCCGGGGCCTGGTGCACACTCTCCGCGGGAAAAGGAGGTTCTGCCCCGCCCTGGCGATCAGCTCCGGGAAGGTCACGGGGACCGCGGAGCAGAGCACAGAAAGGCTCCCTCCGCCGGCCCGGCGTTAGCGACCGCTGGGTGCCGCGCTCCGACCGGATTCGCTCCGTGCCCGTGCCTGGAGACAGCCTCCGACTCTGAGCGCCAGGCTGCCCCCTTCCCGTTCCCGTTCTCCTTCCTTCCTTCCGGCGCCCGGTACCAAGCTGCCCGTCCCGCGGGCCGAGGCGGAGCCGGGAACAGCCGCCGCTGCCGCTCGGCGAGTGCCGGGAGCCGTGCGCCCGCCGCCGCGCTGCCCCGGGCTGGCTCAGCCACGGCTGCAGCGCCCGTGTGTCTGTGTCATGTCTGTGCCTGGGCGGGCGGAGGCGGGGCCAGCCCGCTCTCACGCCGCCCAGCGGCCGGCGCCGCCGTGCAGTCCCCGCCCGCGCAGCGGGACGCCCCGGGCCGCCGCACCTGGGCAGCGCCGTGACACCGAGCCCGGCCCGCGGCACTGGGGGCAGCGCCGGCCCCGCGGTCCCCAGCCCGCCCGGCGCGGTAAGGGCGGGGAGGGCGCACATCGGCCCGGCCCCCGCCTCGGGCTCCGGCAGCGGTGGAAACCCAACTCCGAGCGCCGCTACCGCATCAGGAATGAATTAATATGACGGCTTCTGGCTTACATGTGGCGGAGCGTGTCCCTGCGTGCTGGCAGCTGCTGAGAGTCAAGTGATAAGCGCACCTTTTGTTATTTCTTTCCTTTCCTCCCATGCGCATCGGCGCCCTTTTTTTTTTTTTTTTTCTTTAATCCATACTTTTATTTCATTAGAGGTGTAAAATGGATTGTTGCAATAGATCAGCATTCTGAGAGGACTGTATGAGAATCTCTGTGTGTGGCTGTAGAGGGTGCCTGAAATTCCAAGAGGAATATGCAAGAACAGAAATAAACAAATGTGCATACAATCCGATTTTAGAAAGGCATTGATCCATTCTTAGAATGGAAGATGAAGCAAAGTATACATATGCTTTGAGTAACAATGTAAATAGTCAAAAGTATGAGTAATTGGTTAGTAATCAGGATTTAACTG
The DNA here is from genome assembly GCF_965231275.1 of Zosterops lateralis. Taxonomy (NCBI): domain Eukaryota; kingdom Metazoa; phylum Chordata; class Aves; order Passeriformes; family Zosteropidae; genus Zosterops; species Zosterops lateralis. Next base: position 21,442,001 of record NC_139765.1, read on the forward strand.
CTTTCTTGTAGGATTAGGGAATAGTTTAAGAGAAAAGTGTTCTTCTCTAAAAGATATCAAGAATGCTAATTTCTCTCATTGCATAAGCTGCTTGAATGCTGTAACTCATTCAGAAATTTCTTTATTGGGTGGAAATTATGTTTTGCAGTATAGGGTACCAAAGTATTGTGAACTCTGGAACAGGTTATTCATAGCAAAATTGTATTTGGCAGACTTGATTAAGGTATTGGTTCATCAAGCTCATTATTCTACCACCAGCAGCATTCCTGATGCTTTAGTCAAGAGTGGTATCAGGTTAACTGAAGTAAATCATGATGGACATGCCACTGATATCACATAAGTGTTACTAATTGAAAATTTTGACATATTGTGATAACTAGGACAGCATTTTACAGGGAAAAAAAAAAAAAAGAAAAACAAAACAACTCTGCTTATCTGTAAAAATAATTTAGTTCTGGTAGAAAGGATTTTCTGGAATAGCTGTGGTAACAGAGATTGCTGTCTATGTTGTATGTATGTATGTATGTCTATGTTGTCTGTATTTGCTTATTTTCATGAGCAAATCAAAGCCAGAAATGAGATACACTGAACTGGCTAATTCTCTCCTTTCTCCTGTGCGAAGCTAAAGGATCAGCCTTGAAGTAATAATGTTCTCTTGCACTATGGGAGAATTGTAAGTGCTTTGGTGACAGTCACAATGAATGAATTTCTGGAGATACAGGGAGGATGAGGCAGGACTGTGTGTGCAGCTTCATTATTAAGAAAACCACTCTCTGTTACTAGAATTTTCAGCAGTTCCATAGTTTCCATCTTCATGTTATGTCTTCAAAACTACTGACTTCCAGAGTCTGATCTTACAAAATACTGAACAATTTCTTGGGCTTCTTAATGTTCTTATCTTCTGTTTAGAGCAGGGAACTCTCAGCACCCACAAAAATTCTTAGCGTTCAAGAGAAGCATGCATTATTAGGATTATCTAACATGCCACCATACCTGACAAATGATGGAACTTCATACTGGGACAAAATGTCTTACTTTAAATTGCTTTGTATCTGTCAGGTTGGTGACCTACTCCCAAAAGGACAACAGTGCCCAAACCCAGAGCAATGTTTGTCAGAGGCTCTTGCTGAGAATGCTAGGTTACAAAACCCAATAGGGACAGGAGGAATGACTACCCATGAAGATAGAGTTTTTCAGAAATTGTATTTATAAGCCAGTAATCTTTTTCATAGTCACAATAAAATTGCTTTATCAGTCTTTGTCCTTGAAAATCCTGGAGTGGCAATTGCTTTGGACATAGAGTAAACTAGCAGTACAGAAGGATACTTATGCCAAGGACAGGTAGAAGAAACTAGATGCAAATATTTGCACTTCAGATTTCATTTAGCCAGGAGGAAGGTTTCTCTAGAAATACACAGGTTTTGGAATGAGATCTCTATTTGGATTTTAAACAAAACAAAACAAAACAAAACAAAACAAAACAAAAAAAAAAAAAAAAAAAAAAAAAAAAAAAAAAAAAAAAAACAAAAACCTGTAGTAATGTCAAGCGTATAGATTTTTTTAAAAAAATTATCATTCCATTAGGTTAAAAAACTCAAAACTTTAATAGTCATATTATTTAAAAATTTTGTAAACCAGATGTTTAATTTTTTAATTGAAACATGTCAATTTTGAGATGATGTTAAAGGATTGATTTATAGTGACGTAAAATTATAATGAGAGTATGTTGTGGTTTGAAAGCAAAATGAATGAGAGGCTCCAAGTCAGAGATATAATTTAATAAGAAGAAAGGTAAAAAGGTAAAAGTAAAATAAAATAAATGCAATAACACAAAGGATCACTGACAGAGTCAGAATACAACCTGAGCAGGATGGTGGAAGCAGTCCAGGTGAGGTGCTCTTCCTGAAGCAGTGATCCTGTAGAAAGGTCTGGTAGCCCTGCTCCTCTGGGAATCCAGTGGATAAATGCTGCTTGCACTGTCCCACATACCAGCTTATATCCAGGTGAGAATGCTTGGCTCCTCCCCCTGGGCAGAGCATCTCACAATAGGATGAGGAGTGTGAAGTGGGTCCTTGATGGCCCATTAAACAGAGATACCCCCTGGAAGGAGTTACCTGTGACTCATGGGCCAGGCGTTAATGGGCCATTAGCAGAAGACACCCCAAAGGTCATTAGCAGAAGATACCCCAAAGGCCATTAGCAGAAGAAGCAGGGGGCTTGGGAAAACACTAGCCCACCTGGTTTCAACAGTTCATGAAGATGGTGATAGAATAAATACTTTGTGTACATCCTACACTGCAACCCAGGACAGAGTATTTGGTCTCATTTTTTTCCTTATTGGAATAAGAGAGAAAAGGCATAACAGTTCAGAACTCCAAACAGATTATGATGTTTTCATGACACCAAAACATCAGTAAATAAAATTGTAGTAAGTCTGTTCATAAGACCCTACACACAGACTATCTGGTTTTTGATTAAAAGAGTAAAATTACTTTAAATTTTACCATTTTGTATGAAAGGGAAGTATGAGGCCCACAAGTATTGAAACTTATAAAAGTGCATGAAGTTCATCTCCCATTTAACACCAACGAAGTCCTTTTTACATCCATACAGTTGCTTCATTGTTCTAGCTGAATTCAACCACTATGAGGTCTTTTGAGAAAAAAAGACAGGGCTTTGTTCAGGAGGTGACTGAAAAGTTCATTATTACTTTAAATAGTGCATTATGTGCCAATTGAAATAGAAGCTAAAATATTCTTGAAAACTAGGAGGTATTTTTGTACTCATTCCTACACACGCCCTCCTGTGGCTAATCAGCATTTTGAATACCTAGCGAGGTAGATGTTGCGGTGTCACACTCAAGCTATGGGATATGCAAAGCAAAATTAGATAGACAACACAAAGTTCTCCATTGCATTCTCTTATGTGGGGTTGATGAAATAGCTACTTTTCATAAAATCAAGCATTCAGGGTGATCTCACAGGAAACAGAAAGTCAAGTCTGATTTAGCAGGATTTAGGTTGGCTGGATTGTGCTATCTGATCCACTGAAAGTTGTGACTCTGTGAATTGCTTCTCTTCTAAATGCTGAATTGCACAACTTGTTGATAGATCAGAGCATGGAGAGCAAGACCAAAAGTCTGAAGCAAGTCCTAACCCTTGAGATCTTGTTACCATCTGCTGCTGCAATGAGTACAGCACTACTGCAGAACAAGCTGCCTGGCATGTTTTGTAGTAGGAAAAGACATTTAGACAACAAAAAAAGTGAAATTTAATCTACTCTGCAAAAGTAAATTCCCAGTTCTTGAGCATTAAGTAGAAGCTCCATTACATATGCTGTCCACAATGGGCAGTGAATTAAAATTTAATGGAGAATTTCCTGTGCATGTTACAGGAAAAAAAAAAAATCAACAAAATCCAGGAAAGAACAAGATTCAGATTGCTTGGGATGATGGGAACTAGGAAAAAAAAAAAAAAAAAAAAGACTGGTAAACTGAATGCCTTTAAATAACCAGAAAACACCATGAAAACCTAGAACTTTAAGAATGCAATGAAAATTTGGTTATTAATTTAGAAATTACTTCTCTTATACCAAAAGACTTCAGACAATAGTTTAGATTAGAAATAGTTAACACAGATTGTTCTATGTTAATTTCATTTTCACATTGATTTCTCCCAGATTTCAGTTGTACTTCTAATTGTAAAAAGGCAAACACCCTTCACTAGAAGCTTACATAGCGTTATGCCTTATAAGAAAAATATTGTGAAGGAAATATATCTGTTTATATTTCTGACAGAACTCTCTGTGTACTTTTCTTTCATTGTTCCTATTTACTACTTTCCGTTTGTTGTGATTCAGTCATTTAGGGAAGAGTTGGGGGGCTTTGTTCTTTTGGTTGGTCTTTTTTAAAGATTAGTGATTTTAAACCAATAAAAGCTAGCAAAGATATGCAGAACAAATATGAAGCAACTTTAATTCTATGAAGATAATCTGATTTCAGATTGATAGTACTTTTAGTTTTGACCAACCTAGTCAAGACAATCTTGTGTTTCTACTTACAGAAATAATTGATTACTATTTTGATAATATGACGTGCATAACTTAGAAAATGCTTAATTTCTTTTTTTTTTTTTTTTTTTTTTTTTTTTTTAATGCAAAGGAATCTTAACCCCTATGTTATTTGCAACAAAATTCTGGATAATTTCCAGTACCTGCTCAGTAACTGCTTTGTGTTAACATGTATCATTGCCTTTACAGAATCCTCTGGGAAAGAAAAGTAGCACTGAAAAAACTTTAAAATAATTTTAAATTTCACTGGCTCAGAAGGAGAAACTGACCCAGGCATTCTTAAGCCTAAATCAAGGTATGTCAAAGTCAGTGGAGCAGGTGCATTGATTTCAGTGCTATTTGAGCTAAACTATCCTTGATGTCCTAGTCTGTGTTCCTAGTCTGGGAAAACATATATACACACACTTTTATGAGGTTCTTTTTTAATAATTCTTTCTATTTGACTGCTTCATCTCATTGCGAAGCAAACAGTGAATCTAATGTCTCTTTCTTATTACTGTGTTTCCTTTGTTACACTTGGCCATTTATTGCCCTGCACTTTGAATGCTAAGACTATGAAAAGCCTTAACTGAATTGTAGACATGTGTAATTAATATCTGCCAACCTTTCCAGAAATATTAAAGCACAGTCTTAGCCTTAGACATTTAGATTTTGATTCATCTAAGAACACCTTTCACTATTTGGTGAAAAAGAAGGATACTCTACTTGAATACCACAAGACCTTTTTTTTCCATTAGCAGTACCTGTTTTACACGTGGAAGGTTTAATTGTTTCCAGAACATCTTCATTAACTTCTGAAACTGTTACTAATACAGGCCTCCCCAGAGCCAGGATGCTAATTAGAGAGAAAACTGGCCTTACAGTAGTTTGAAGAGTAGTCCTTTTTTTTTTTTTTTTTTTCAAGAGAGCAAGAAGACTCCTTCCGTCATTGACAGAGTGTTTCTTCCAGAATGTAGGTATAACTGCCAGTTGTATGAACAGAGAGAACATCTGTGAGAAATGAATTATTCTCACAATGAAACGCCCTCTTTAGACAACCAATAATACCGAGCCTAATAATGATTATGTAAATAATGTTAAGATGTTCATTCAAGGTCCGTGCAGTTCGAGCAATGTCCTTTATGACCAACACTGTGTGTCAGCTCCAAGGTCCCTGACTTGGTGGGTTGGGCGTGTTTGGACATTGCCTTATGAATGCTTGGATTGCTTCCTCAGCTACCCAGATTGTCCATAGTAACACATCTGGCCCTTGTCACATTTATTCTGATTTTATATTAAAGGTGTTTTAAGTCTGATTAAAAATAATAATAAAAAAAAATCTATACAGGACTAAAGAGTAAGTGTAAATACAAAATGCAAACTAAATTAAAATATATGGATGAACAATAAAAACATGGATCCTATTACAAGTTGAAGCATGATTTTAAGGCTTGTTAAAATAATTTGAAGTTTTGTATTGATGGTCAGCCTTTTAGAATCTGTATGAAAAAGTACCTGGATTGAAAATAGGTACCAAGGGAAAAGAAATTACCCCTGACCTTTTAGTAAGGATTACTACCTAATATATCAAATAGGAAAGTTTTTGGCCAAGAACAAAAGACAGTAATTATCAGTCAAACCCTAGAACTTGTGTTTTAAATATTTTCTAGGAGGATTTCTCTAGAAAGCAGAAGTACATTATAGCTGCTACTTTCCAGTGAAGAGAGGGTAAAATAAACCCCAGATCCTGACTAATGACTCAGGCTTATTTGCTTTTTGCCATTGCAATATGCCCATATGAAAATTTTCTGGCAATTTTACAAAATTTGTAGAAGGAAGTCCACTTTTATGTCCTTGTCAGACAAAAGCACAATGAAAATGTATGTACAAGCTTCCTAATATATAGAGGGAGCATAGTCTGAACAGCTAACATGAATTTATTTAAGTGGCCACAAGTGGTTGTGTATCTTAGAAATGTACTGTGAATTAACTAAAATGTTCTTTTGCTGGGGATGAGGTGTGTCTCTGAGCTTCATCCTGCTCTCTGTGCAGGACTGTCATTGCTAAAGAAAGTTTCTGTGTTCTTGCTGATGTTTCAGAAGTTATGAGTGTGATCTGACTTGCTACATTGGCAAAAGAATAGGACAGGTCACCCTATCTCAGCAGTGAAACTGTCAGTAACAAGGATAATCCTCCTCAGTCTCAACAGCAGTTACAGGGAAGTTGATGCTAAGGTCAGGCAACAAGGCAAGACCAATACTAGTGCCAATGAACCTGTCAACATTAAACACCTCTTTTTCAGAGTAGTACTTCAATGCTTCAATAGTCTGTGCTTCAGACTGTATCTCGACATGGTAGGGGGTTTTCCTTTCATGTGGGTGAAGCTAAAGCTGTCAGATGTAGTAGAGGCCAGACAGACAAGGCTAGAAAAAGAACAGACCTTCAGAATCTGAAGGTGACATGGAAGAAATCCAGCATCAAACACAAAAAATGCCCAAGAAATTTAAAATATTTTTCACTCTGTGCATGTACTTGTCTTTCTGAGCTTGGCAGCCACACAGGTGCTAGCATTGCTACTTCCTCTGAAATTGCAATCTTTATCAGATTGTGTACTGAGAAAAGGAATATGCTTTTACTTTTACCTGGGATGGTGTCAGAATTCATAGTTCCTGCATCACCTAAAATAAATGACCAGACCAAGCACATTTGCCAGTGAAATAAGCACATGTTTAAGTCCGTTAAGGGAAGAATTTCATCTGCAGAGAAAATAATTTTAAAAAACACTTTTCCAACCAACATACAAGAGCTCAGTGCTGGAATCAAAAAACTAGCCTGGCACTGTGCCCTTTTCCCATTTTGAAAATATTTCCAGACGTACTACTTTATTGTTTGTATGTCAGCTTGATATTACAACAGTTCCAATGAGAGGTTATAACTTGAGAGATTTCTCCAGTACCAGACTTGATGCCAATGGCCTTTTGAAACTTTTGCCCACCTTCTTCCATTTAGCATAACCATGTGCAAATTAGATGCAGCCAAGACAACTGATAATCAGCAGGAGGAACTGTATTTCCTTGCCTTCTCCCAGATCTAAGTGAAAAAGGAGCCACTCCTTGGGAGTGGGCTTTATGCCAAGTACAGTGTTAGGGCAATCACTCATCTTCATTATTACCCCATTTTAATCAATTAGCTCATTGAAAGGAAGGATTAGTGCAAGTCCTCTTCCTGCACTATAATATGTGATAAGTTTGAGAGGTGTTGGGATATTTACTACTGTGAGATTGACAGCTGGAGCCTCAGAACTACTTTTGGTTTTGGTTTATAAATTCTTTCTGAATTCTGCTAGAGAACAATGATACCAGACTGGGAGCATTAATTTATTTTTTTTTTTTTACTTAACTGAGCAAATCTGTATGTGCTTAGTCGAGAGTTGATAAAAGGGAACAGCTGCATCCTTAAGGAATTTATACCCATAAAGTAAGCTCAGATCTCTGCTTCTTTCTTGACTAACACAGCAGCTTAAAAAGCTCACTCTCCTTAGAATCATTACCAGGCTTTACATTTGCTGATCCCTGACAGCAAATAATTTTAAAAAAATATTCTTTTCACCACTGCAAGAGAAAAACTGAGTTTTTTCTGAAATGGTTATCCCTCTCATCAAGCCAATCAAGATAGGGATGGATACTGGAATTAACAATGGTGAATTTATTTCTTCAATAGGAGACAGAAAGAGAAGAAAAGAGATTTGATGGGGTGTTGCGATACAAGATGAAAAGCACAATTATCTAGGTGAAGAAATCAGATGTTGCTAAGATAGAAGAGGATACCTAAACATGCTATGAAGTCTGCACCCGATCTTTTTGCACATCAAATAAAGTAAGGGTCTGGTAGGAATCACTCTGTCATCATGTAATTAATAATTGTGTTACAATCTGAAATGGGGATATCAAAATCTGTTTGCACATGAGAACTTAGTTGTCATTTCCTAATTTTATATACTTGAGTTTGCAAGTGCAACAATGTTCTAATGTTTTCTACGTAGCTTTGATGTGTAAGGCTGGATATTACAGGAATGGAGAAGATGGAGTCTTAATAAAGGTTTTGTTGCTTCAAGCTTGTACTGACTGCATTGTTCACAAGGGCCTATATGAACAGGAGGCTTTTTTCATAGTTTCTTTCTAAAGATGACACATATGGTAAAAGAGTCCCCCAAACCTATGAATAGGCACAAGTAAAGTCAGATGCTAAGATATCATTGAAGGTCTCAGAATATGATAGGCCAGACTGTTTGTATTTGTTGTAGGCTACAGTTAGAATAGAATTCTGCTATCAGATTTGGGGTTTGATCCCTGAAATAGTACAACAGATATTCTCCCTTCTAAGCATTTTTTTAAGAAACCGGGGCAAATAAATGACAATTTTTGGAGAATATTTTGACAGGATTGGTGTAACAGGGCATTAGCAGAAGGACAATCCTAGCCACCAGCATTCACATGGTAAATACTTAGATGCAAGTGACACCTGCATGACAAATTGGATGCTGGAAGATACAGCTGTTACTACTTAACTTCAGTCCACCTGCTCCATTACCTCAGTAGATCAGTTGTTATATGTTCTAGTAATCAGGTGCACATAATGATTAATTTGATAATCTCTCTACTCTTGAAAAGATTTAGGTCAGAACAAAGAAAGTTTTGGCCTACCCATCCTGTAACTGATAGCAGAATGTCCATAACATGCAATCACAGAACCATTTAGGCTGGAAAAACCTCTAAATAACTAACTTCAGGTGACAAAATGTGAAATCTAGCCGAGGTGCAAGCAGAGAATACTGTCTTAAGACATTAGAAGGCTGATTTTAAAGAGGAATTATACCAGCTGAATTAATACTGTGTTCCGGTAGATTTTCTAGACCTATTCTTTCTGCTAGGAAAGGAGGCAGCCTTTTGGAACATATTAATTTTGAGTCTCCTCTGCTGCAAAGAATAGCCTCAGAAGAAGGACATGCTTGAAGCTATTTCTCACAAAATATTTAGGTTGGCCAGAGAGCTTGAGACTTCACAAATATGCCTCAAATGGAGTTTGACTGCAATGGAGTTTCAGCATAGTGTATATCTCTGATATAAATGATGCTTAATGTGCTGTTTCAAAGGCATCCTTTGAAGAAAATTTCAGTAGACCTAGTCTCCAGCCTGCCCACATGGTAGTTGTGCAGATCCACACCAGTTTAGTGAGAAAATGACACTTTCTGTGTTAGAATCTTAACATATATTGGACTGATCAACATTCCTTGAATGATAGGATAACACAACAAAGTCAGTATCATTGCAACTCTGTATTTGCCAGCTAATTTTGATGCAAACATGTACTTTTTTCTCTTTTTTTTTTTGGTATCTTTTTTCTTGCATTTGTAAGCCCTGGGTCACCAGCCTTTCTCTGGAAACTGATGAAGCTTATCTGGAAACGTCATGTCAGTTTGTTAGCAGGGCTGTTCATTTTCAGAGTCTGAAAGCAATATTCTTTTCATATACGTGTGTGTCATTTCACCAGGGACAAAAAGATGTGGATGTAGTAGGAGACAAGTAGTTAGTGGAAATCACTAAACTCCAATACTAAAAATATCCCACCAGTTTAAATTCACACCTACTCCTCAGAGTAGGTATACGAAAAAAGAAAATTTCCATCTACAGCTTTTGAAACTTCGTTTGTCTCATGAGTACTGAGCACCAGATCTTCCATTGGTAGTGCTGAAACCTTACCATGTTTCTGAAGGATCCATTCTTCAAAACCAGACTGCCAACTTGAGTGTCAAAATTCCATATGACCCTCAGCAGTACTTGAAGGCAAACAACAACAATTGCCTGGGGATCTCACACGATATTGTCAGCTTGATAAGGCTAAGCTGGGTAATAGAATAAAGCATTTTACAGTTGGGTATAATGTACAATTCATTCCTTACCCTCTTCCTGTAGCTACTCTGACTGTTCCCACCTCTGCCTCTGGTACTGCTGCTCAAAACTCTTGCTTTTCAGAGATCTAGACACTAGTTCATAATGAAGTACATCAGCAGTACATTGGCTCTTTAAAACTGGGGGATGACCATCTCAAAGCAAACCAGACACCAGAAATAACACTGCAATGTGGACTTGGACTGGGCAGTGAGCAAAGAGGATGGAATCAAAGAGCTGCATCATGGACTTAAAAAGTTCAGATGAAATGAGGACAACAGTACACCAGGCTGGAATGTAGTTGCTGGAAATGTGGAAAGGTCTTTTTGACTGGCTAAGGCTGTTAATGAGAAAAATTACATCGCTTCTAATTGGTATGCATGTTAAAAGCTGTGCCCCAAATAAATGGAAATCAGGTAGGATTCTGAACAGGCCGTATAAAATAAGTCCCAATGAGCAGAACTTAGAGGAGAGGAACTTGCTGGTAAAACAAGTGAATTTTACCAGCCACTGTAAATAATCTCAAATAGATTATTTATACTTTTGTATTTTTTGTGATGTCAAGCTGCAAGAGCTCAGAAATTTTCCAGAGCTTGTTGCAAATGCACACAGTGGAGGTCTGAGAATCTTTGGGACAAGACTGAAGATCCCATCTCTAGCCTCAATAAGTCAGCAAAGGCTATGGGTGTTGAGACCACAGCTTTGGAAAAGCTACACAGATATGCTGAGCACTTCTTATTGTCAGTTTTCACAGGGAAGTCAAGAAGACTTTTTCAGGAGTATGTTAACCTTAGCAACAGAGCAGCAGTATGCGTGGACCAGGTGAGCCATGGCCCAGCAGGCTGCTTTTTCTATACCAGGGCCATGGAAAACCAGCTGTGATTGCAGCTATCCCCACTGAGAGAACAGTCAGGATGAACAGAATTAAACAGTCTGAAACAGTTACTGCATAAGAAATTGTTCCAGAGAGAATCAAAAGGTGCAGTAGTAAAAAAGAACTAGTTAGGTGAAAGCTACTACTGCTGTTATGAAGACATTGATTTGGGAAATAAGTTCTGAGGAAGTAATATCTATATGATACAGAGGTAATTTTCCAGTTGACACATTTTCTTCAGAGGGGAAAAAAATCAACCTGACTTCGGTACTTCTGTAGTTATAGGAATCCCTTTTCCAAATTTCTCATCTATTCATATATTTCCAGATTCCCTTGATTTTTTAAAAGCAGTTATTTATGGCTGCAAGTGCAAACATCTGGTCAGTGGGAGGGAGTAAAAGGTAGCTAGAATAAAGAACAGTTTTCTGGAGCACAGACAAATCACTGAAGAACTTTGCTGCTTTTTTTCTTGATTTTTTTTTTTATTTTTTTTTTTTAATGGCTTGCATTGGTGGGATTTACAGTCTAAAAGGTAACTCACTGTTAATGCTGGTTCTCATCTGGGAATAGACACATTTAAATGCTCATACTGTTGTAGGCACTGAAATTCAGCAAGAATTTTTTTAACACTGCTGTTCTATAAAAAGCATAGGGAATGCCCATAAGAGGATCTTTTCCTTTAGCAAAAAGACACAACCTGATTAGAACACTACATAATCTTAATATATCTTTGGTATCTAACGCAGAACTCAACCCCTAAGGTGCTGGTGAGAATAGAATGTGGAAAATGGAAAATTGCCAGTCTGGTGACTTTTTCATGGTTTGCCCAGAACTGATGGCAATAGCTAGATGAGAAGAAATATATGAGAGGAAAAGAAGGATGGCTGCCAACAGTAAAAGTCACTGTTGCTCTTTCCTCTTCAGCTAAGACAAAAAGCCAATGCTCCAGGCATAAGCAGGAACAGGTTGGTGGAGGATTAAGGAGCAGTGACAGATACCTGGACTCTGAAAGAGGTTGAGACTGTCTGAGTGAGAAGGTGGTCCTTAAATGCAGATCTCCAAAACTGAACGAAAATAAGTATTAAGAACACATGAGGAGACGGGGGACGGGGTGGGGGACAGAGGGCGGGGGGGGACGGGGGCGGGGAAGGGGAAAAAGGAGGAGGTGGAGAGTGGAGAGAGGAATAGGTCAGGAAGAAGAAATTGCAGCATCGTAAAAGAAAAGGTGGAGATGAACAATGGAGCCAGAGACCTATGCAAAAAGAAATTAAAATAATGAAGGAGAAGCATTATTTGATGTTTCAGAGAACTGAAGGAAGTAGTTAAGATGAAATCTGGGAGAAAATCACAGAGAATAAACATGGAAGGCTACAAACCTCATTGTAGCTCATAGCTTTCCCAGTGTGCTGAATGACTAACTCAACAATCTCATCCAGCTTGTGAAATATTCAAAATACCATTAGTTAATTTTGTAACCTCCTCCCTGGAAATGCAGTACACTTTTTATACCACTAAAGATGTGTCTCACAAGTGGAAATGGCAATTAATTTGACAAGTTATTAACTATTGAGCCCAACTGTACCATCAATAACCAACTTGAATAGGAAGACCAGTAAATGTGATGACAGTGGAACCTTAGTGAGCAAAATCATGATCATTCTGTACAGGTTAAATGGAAATGGCAAAACAGCTATGCTGGCTCTTGCCCACTCTGAGCTTGTGCAGTACATAAGTGCATAAGTCAGTCAGTCTCCAAATGTTACATACAAGAGTGAAATCAAGATAAAAGATCTGAGCCTATCCCCATGTTGCCCTGATCTTTAGCCTTTTGATGATTGTTTACATACTTCTTATGGAGTCTCTCAAAACAATATAGATTGTTTTCATTTCTCTCAGTGATGGACTTCTGAATTGACCATTGGGGTCAAATAGGTGTTCCTCTCATCTACCAATCCTGGACAAATTCCTAATCCTATAAAAACCCTAAATCATAATAAACTGCCCTTCTTTTCCTCACTTCAACCTGATGGGTGAGTGTGGTTCTTTTTGTGTCCCTAACAGTGACATCCCTGATCTAATCTCTTATGAAAAGGAGAAGAAATTTTATGAATATAGTCTCCAAGTGTAAATGAACTCAGAATGTAAGCAGGGACTGATATATATGATTTATAAACACAGTATAGAAAACAATCCCTAGTTTCTTGGAGTTCTTGGCATCTTGCAAGGACTCCTGTCCCTTTTAGTATCCTGTATGGATTATGTTCAAAATAAATTCCTCTGTTAAATATCAGCAAATCCAATAAATGCATTAGGATCTTATCTAAGCAGATTGTTCCCTGTGATTTTACTAAATGGTTAGTACATTTTATATGCAGCAAAATTCTTTAGCAATATCTGTTTTCCTTAGTTTCCTGTTAATTTGGGAAGGACTGATACACTGGGCTTCATCACAGACCAAGACTCGGTCAGGCAGGATGAATTCCTGATGAATATTGACCACTGAGACTAATAATACCTAGTTATGGCAAAAGTTTCTCCTGTGTGGGCTCTTACAATTCTCCTCAAAGCAGACTATGAAAATATTTGCAGAAGTTTTTGTCTCTCCTTGTAAACTGATGAAGCCCCCACCAAAATGCAAATGAAAATGCTGCTTTAGTCATACCACCAAGGTTTCATGCTTTTTGCTTCCAGCTTTAACAGAAAGATTGTTTGGGGAAAAAAAACAAACAAACCACATCAATGACAAAACCACTAAACAAGCTAACTCAGGGTAAGAACTTAGGCTCAACTGTTGCTGGACAGAATTCTTTTTCTCAGAACTTTATCCCAAATATTCTGGCAGTCTTTCTCAGGACTTTATCCCAAAAAGTCTGACAGTCCGCATCTGCCTCCAGCAGGCAGCAAGAGATTCTAGCAGATTCACTTATGCTATGAGTCTGGGACAGCAAGAGGTTCCTGCTCATTCATCAAGTACAATTTGAGGTACAGCTAAGATTTTTGTGTTATGAGGGTTTCACAGCCCCTTTTAGCAGAATGCAGTGCAGATGAAACATTTGAGTTAGCAAAAGGATAATGCAGAGTTTGCAATGCAAAATTAGACCAGATAAAATTGTAGAGGGAGCATTTTTAAGAGAAAGATAAGCAAATGTCACACTGAGGTTAGAGTCTTCAGGAAGTTAGAAGTGAAATTCTGTGGCTTCAAGGGTCTTTGGAAAATGGCAGCTTATTCCTTGGAGAATGCAGTAACAAACCAACTGGTAGGGAGGGGTAATGCCAGATCCTGCAACGTGTGCATTGAGATAGGAAGAGAGTAGATGAATAAAGGGAATTTTCCTCAATCTAATAGGCAGCTAAAGGAAAATTACTTAAGGAATTAAAAGTGTAAGAAGAGAAAAATACAGTGGTCCAGCATTCTGGAAACTGCAGATGAATGTAGAGCTCTATTTGTCTCCCAAAGACAGACACAATGTTTTCTTATTGAGAATTTTATTGTCCTTTCCCATCTCTGAGACACAAGAGGATCATGGCTCTGGAATCTCACAGAGTTACAGCCAGAAAACCATTTCCCCAGAAAGTGACCAAGGAGAAAGATTTGAAGCACTGGTGAGAGAGTTTCTGAAAGAACAAAAACCTGCTTTGAAGGTGTTGTACACAATCATGTAAAGTTTCAAGCTGGAACTGATGTAAAACTCACACAGAGTAAGAAGGATGACAAAACTACTGTGGGACATGCAGTCAGCAGTGGACTACCCCATGAAGACACTTTTTCACTTACACATTAACTCACAATATGCAGTCTTCAGTCCTGTTGATGTTGATGCATCCTTCTGTTCCTAGCAGGTGCCTATGCACAGTATGTATTGTGGTAGAGGAATAATGAATCAGAGAATGCTTTCTCATGAGACTAAGCTAAGCAAGATGCCTGTCTGTTGGTGGCCAGCTTCTTTACTAATAAAAAATTCAAACCATTACATCTCCTTCACTCTAGGGCTGGCTCCAACACTCAATCAGCCTCTTCCTTACGGAAAGATGACAGTTAAACCAATTTTAAAGCATACAGGTCTCTTCATCTTGTCTGCATCTTTCCCAAAAGAAGCAGAACTGAGTTTAAAAATCCAAACTCATGTAACCTAAACCCACAGTTTTAAGAGGAACTTGTCCCTAGACAGGTACCTGATAAAGCAGCATTTTAAACTACTTTTCCCTGGCATTCTTTTCACCTATTACTCTTGACCTGTAAATCTGCTCTCAGGACCACCATAATGACTGAAGCAACAGTATGAAGTCCTGACCTCTCTATCTGACAAACAAAGGGACAGCTGCGAACATGCTTTGTTGAGGTAGAAGCAGCAATACTGAAAGCATTCATTGCCTTAGCAACTAGGACAACCTCTTCTTTAGTTAGCCCATCATGGTCTGAACTTTGCTAATAGAACCTGCCTACACTGCACGCTAACCATGGGTTAGGTAATCTCGCGCTTGCCAACACAGGCAGCCTACCACACTTCTGCTTCCTGACATTCTCCACATGAGCACTCTGTTCTCAGGTCCCACATCTGCAGGCAGTCTGTGGATGATGTTAATGAATGATACATCCTTGTGGTTTCTCACCCTGGACTCATGATCTCCTATCCCATTGCATATTTTTCTGGGCTGGCAGGCACACAGTGCTGTGGAACGGCTTCTGTGTGCTCTTTTAGGATTTGGGAGGTTGCTGTCTATGACAAAGGAATTCTTTCCTGGCATTTGCCTAGGAGATATGACAGAGAAATAAGGGAGCTACGTCACTGCCCAAGCAACCCCTCTTGGCCTATCCTCCCCAATTCCTCTCCCTGCCACCCTCTCTTGGATCTTCTTCACCAGTGGCATTACTGATGACTACGTGAAATCTCCAAGATCCAATGGCGCCAGCAATTATGGAACACACCCTTCAGAAGATATGCCCTATAGGTTTGTAGTGAAGCTATTCTCTGTTCCTTCCCCAAAATTGCAGGGGAAAAAACTTATTTAAAACCTGATCAAGAAGAAATAGATATCTGGATGAAAACAAGCCTGGAGAGGAAAAAGAACATAGGGTTTACAAAGTCATTTTCATAGTTCTAACTACAGGTCATTGAAATTTGTATCAGCATAGCAATAGTAGCACTAAATTTAAAGCAAAAAGTAAAAGTGGCCTGAGTTAACATTGCTCAAATATTCTGGGCTGAATTCTGTACTGTCACTGGCATTAGAGAGGTAGGGCCCAAAGCTAGCATGCGTATGTCTATAGGGACCAAAGCAGTGGAACAAATCGTGCTCTGAGACAACAGGTCTCACTAAGTGGGAAAAATATGGCATTCAACAGAGGAGAAAATGAAATTTTGATTGTTTTAAATGCTTTATTGAATAACACTATGAAATAAGGAAGCAAAGTCTTCTCTTTTTTCTCCTGTTATATTGGATTAACCCTGGGAATTAGGGAAAAAACAAGATTGCATGCTGGGTTTGTAAGGCCTGCTCAGCAAAACAGGGAATGACATTGTAACTACTTGTGGGATCGCCTTCAGGGTACTTTCACCCATGGTTTCTGTAAAACTGCATGACAAGATGTTTCTTAATTACAATAAAATGTTAAAAATGTTGAAGGAGAGCTTTTCACAATAAAGTAGGGATAGTTTCTGTAGATACTTGTTTAGGGTTTTGGTGTGGTTTGATTTTTGTTTTTAATGTTGAACAAGATAAGAAGAAAGAGAAAGCTACTGCCATCCTATAAAAGTAGAGATACCTATTCAAGATACCAGATAATCCTTATAAATGTACACTCTTAGAAGCAAGAAATTGCAACTCAAAAATCAGTAAATTCTCTGAATGCACATGCATACCATACAGTATCAATCACACATAAAATATCAAGCTTCCATTCTCAAATGTAGCTAATGCTTGGAATGCTGACAACAAGATGCTTTTCTTCTGTTCTTTAAAGTGTCAAACTTTTAACAGATCATTGCCCCAACAGAATCAGAGATTCAGAGAAGTGTCATGATCAAAGACACACACCATGCTTCTGAAAAGGAAATCAGAAAATGCAAGTTCAGCTACTATAAATAGCTACCACCTCTTTGCTCTGGTTATGTGAATCTTTAAATTAGCCATTAGATAATTCTGCCGCATCACTGAACTTTCTTCATTGAAGGTATATATTCTTCCTTGATCAGGAGGAATGGCTTTAGTGGTAGTTATTGAAATAAAAGAGATAATAAAGCTCCCATGCAAATCTTACATTTTGTGTATTTTCTTATTTCACTATAAAAGTGATATTCCCAAAGGTGTGGGGTCAGGGATGCTTTAAAACTGATGAGCATCACCCATTGCTATCTTAATTAAATACTAGTGAATTACCCATTGCAAAAGACTTTATTCCATTACAAAATCTTTTCCTAGTGTGTAGACGCTTAGAAAGAGAGTGTAATATCAACTTCCTAAGCTATTTCTGTAGAATAGAAGTAGTGAAGTTGACTTCCTCTAGTGAATATTTTGAGATCTCATGGAATGTGCAGTAGGGGCAGGTGATTTCATTACTACTCTGTCCTGGTTTGAAAAGACAGTTGTCTGCTAAGGAAGGCAGGAGCTTCCCTTGGGATGGAGAATGTAAAACCTCTCCCTCTGAATTATTATAGTTTTGAAATTAAGGAGCTCTCAGGCAAAGATATGGGAATGGGAATAACAATTCTTTACTGTAAAAATAAAAATATAGTAGTACAAAAGAGCAAACAAACAAGAAAACACTGACAGAACACAACCTGATACCTTGTTGGTCAGGGTGTTGGTAGCAGTCCAATTAAGTCCTCCTGGAGTGACAGATGTGGTTCTGTTGGAGCAGAGATGATCCTGTAGAAGGGTATAGTTTCCTCTGAAGGTCAGTGGTGGTGAGATGGATCCAGTCTTCCTCACAGAATCCAATGGAAACAGGCTGTCCTGGTGTTCTGAATCTCAGATTTTATCCAGGTAGGAATGCTTGGCTCCTCTCCTTGGGGCAAGCATCTCACAATGTGATGATGTAATTTCATCAGGCATGCAGTGAGTCTCAATGGCCCATTAACAGAAGATATCCCTCTGGAGGGAGGATGGGTTGTGGAAAAGATAAAGAACACTGCCCCACCTGGTTTTAACAGATGTTAATAGAATACATACTTATGGTTACATCTTGCATTGCAACCTAATATATACTCTTAAAGCCTCTTGCCCTTCTCTGCACTGGCAAATACTTACTCAAGCAATTAACATGTGGGATGCTATCAATTCAGAGTGTTCCTTTCTTTAGCTGAACTAGTAACAGGACCTTGGAAACCTCATAATAAAATTACTTTTCAAATGAAATCTGACATACTTGAGCACGGCCACTTGTTTCTATGCACTGATCCCTGCACCTATGGAGAGGTCTTGCTGACAGTTCCTGCTACACTCCTGCCCCAGGATAGTGATGATGATACTGCGTTAAATATCTCCTTGGAGGCCAGCAAGCCTCAACTGCTTCTGTAAACATCTCTGTAAAGCAGAGCTTTCTTTTTTCTTCCTGTGCAATGGAGCCATGGGGAATCAAGAATGAAAGCAAGAATCCCTTGGTGCATTAAAAGCTGGAATTTCTGCAATATTTTATCTTCTAGGATTATTTGCTTCTGGACTGGGAGAGCCTTCCAACATGGTGATGATTGGTGTGAGAGTAGAAGAAAGGCTGCAGGTATTTCCTGTGGCGTTTTTCTTTTCACTTTTTCTTATATGTAAATATAGCCAGGAGAGGGTTTTCGGAGCTGTCCTTATTCTCTATGTCTCTCTTATCCTTTCAGAGAAGTCTGCAAGGTGTCAGTGTCCCAGGCCTGAGGAATTTTGGTTCACTAATGCCCAGATTAGGGTACTCACGAAGATTCAGAAGAGACTTTTATGATGTTTGTTTGCCAGAGCACACAGCATTGAAAAAAAAAAAGTTAAAACAAAAAAAAAAAAGTGTTTGGATTAAAAGTACTTTCAAAGCTGTAAACTTAAGCATGAGAACGTCTGTCAGCAATTTCCTTTTGCACATAAAGAGTGGGCTAAACCAGAGAACTTCCAGTAAATTTCCTGGATAGTGGGCAAATCACATGTATGTTAAAGGTTTTCCTTTAAATCAGACAACTGGAGCCTGACTTCCTGGAGAAAGAGCACTGTGCATTCAATTCTGATTTGCCATTATCATAACACTCTGTAATTACAATGTATAATATGGGGGAAAACTGGTGAGAAACGTTAAAAAACTCTTGTCAGTGCTATGATTTATTGACATGTCTAAAGCTCGTCCCTGAAATGGATTCCTTTGAGTGAAGAGCTAATTGTACAATGACCACAACTATTGTCAGGAGCCTCTTGTTTGCCAAAAGGGAAGCCAAAGTCCCCAAAATCTTGTTTTACATTCACCCACAATGTGATGTGAGCAGGAGTCCCTCTGTTTCACACAGTCACAGCACACACATTTGGCCAGTCAGGGGTACTCTTGGGTTCAGTATTCTTAATCACTCTATTATTGGATTCTTTTTGGGCCATTCTGTGTGCATTAATCAACAAAGTCCAGATCAAGAGAGGTCAAAGCAAAGCCTCCCCAAATTTGCTACTACCCTTTCCACAATTGAGATCAGTCCTTTAAACTTTAGACCAGTGTCTTTCCTTATGGCATCAGTGGACTAGGTTGACATTTACTTCAAATGCAATGTATTTCCATAAGACTGACAGAGGGCCCTTCTAGCCTTGCTTGCCTGTGGGAGCAGGGTAAGAGGAAATGCCAAGTGCGTCTTGGTCAGACCTGCAGACTTGTTCTCTTTAGATCCAGAATGTGTTTCTTTTTTTCATTCTTCCCTTCAGCAATGAATTTGGTCCCTGTAGCAGAAGGAAGGATTGTTGACCTATACATTCACAGTGGAAAGGTTGCTTCAATCAGTGGGGAAAAAAAAGTCAAAAAAAAGAGGAAATGCTCCCCAAATTGTGTGTGTGCATCTGGGAAAGAAAGCTCTTCTACTCATAAACAGATGTGTCAGAAGAAAGCTCCTTTAAGGTACTTCCAACAGTCATTCTAGGTGACATTTCTTATTGGTTTTAGTATTAACATGAGCACACTTGAGAACTCCACTCCTAAATCAGAATCCCATTTTATTAGCCATTGTACAAATAATTCCACACTTTCCCTTAGTGGAAGATCATACTTCAGGAGAGTATACAGAGCAATTATCAGGCCAAAAAAATTGTTTCTAGTTTACAAAGAGAGTCAATAAATAAGCATATTCCTTTACTGGACACAGAATAATAAATTATTAACCCTTTATTTGTTTGAGGGTTTGTTTGTTTGTTGTTTGTTTTGTTTTATTTTTAAATTTATGCAGAAGGTCCCTCCCTGCTATCTCCAAAAATGCCAGTGAAAATGCCATGTGAGGATTAAGAATTGATCTTAACTCCTCACCACGAATATGCATTGTCCTTCTGGCTCAGGGCAGAGCTTAACTACGAAGAGTCACAGGGAAAGCACAGGTCCCTGGTAATTACTTCTGTCGATGGGGACAAATATCATAAAAAGCAGCCCATTAATGGACTTCAGTACTGTCCATGGTCAAAGTACATGAACCTCGTATCAGCCAGAGGTTGGGAAGGCTAAAGCAATTTCGCCAGATGTGTGATCTTTCTGTGACTGGAGCAAGAAGCTTGTGAGAGCGCAGCAGAACCTTCATGTACACAAGTGTACACAAAAGCTTGATGTTCTTCCAGAGGAAAGAGAGGGGAAGCTGTTATTGTGAACCCTCTGATTCAAGCACAGGTACCTTAGGACATGACAAAGTAACAAGCACATCCTGCATCAAAACAGGTCTTTTCAATGTTTCTAAAGGGTGCAGAGGACCTGTGTGTATCTGGGAATGATTATCTGGGAT
The DNA here is from genome assembly GCF_965231275.1 of Zosterops lateralis. Classification (NCBI taxonomy): domain Eukaryota; kingdom Metazoa; phylum Chordata; class Aves; order Passeriformes; family Zosteropidae; genus Zosterops; species Zosterops lateralis. The sequence continues at coordinate 21,462,793 of NC_139765.1, forward strand.
GGAGGGGGGTGTTGGGGGACAAGGGGTAAACAAAAGAAGAAACAATAAACCAATATTTTTTTAGTTAGTTCTTAAAATAACTAAGGCTAAAATATTTCCAACCAACCCTGACAGCTTATATCTGTCTTCTTGTTCTTTGAGACAGTGTTGTGGTTTGAAAGCAAAATGAATGTGAGGCTCCAAGTCAGAGATATAATTTAATAAGAAGAAAGGTAAAAAGGTAAAAGTAAAATAAAATAAATACAATAACACAAAGGATCACTGACAGAGTCAGAATACAACCTGAGCAGGATGGTGGAAGCAGTCCAGGTGAGGTGCTCTTCCTGAAGGAGTGATCCTGTAGAGAGGTCTGGTAGCTCTGGTCCTCTGGGAATCCAGTGGATAAGTGCTGCTTGCACTGTCCCAAATCCCAGCTTATATCCAGGTGGGAATGCTTGGCTCCTCTCCCTGGGCAGAGCACCTCACAATAGCATGAGAAGTGTGAAATGGGTCCTTGATAGCCCATTAACAGAGATAACCCCTGGAGGGAGTTACCTGTGACTCATGGGCCATTAGCAGGAGACACCCCAAAAGTCATTAGCAGAAAACACCCCAAAGGCGTTAATAGGCCATTAGCTGAAAAGGCAGGGGGCTTGGGAAAACACTAGCCCACCTGGTTTCAACAGTTCATGAAGATGGTGATAGAATAAATACTTTGTGTACATCCTACACTGCAACCCAGGACATAATCCACCCCTTATTCTATTACCATCTACATCATATCCAAATCAATACATTCTTACAAAGATATGCATACACATAGAGAATAAAATGTTACACACTGTTCTCACTTAAAATTAAGTCTCCCTGTGGTACACAATGGGTTTCCCCATCTTTCTGCATTACCCACCAGGTGTGACCAGGTCCTTAAGCAAAGCCAATCCCACGGATGGGTCTGCCTTTTCCTGAGGCGGGATTAATCCAAACAGTCTTCCCTAAAATGCCTTTCATATGCACTGCAGGGACTTTATCTCCATCCACTGTGTGCAAGGGTTCAGACTGGGCAGGACCACCTCGATTAATAGACCCTTGGGTGTTGACCATCCAGGTAGCTTTGGCTAAGTTCATTTCCCAATTCTTGAAGGTCCCCCCACCAAGTGCCTTCAGGGCAGTCTTTAGTAGTCCATTGCACTGTTCAACTTTTCCAGCAGCTGGTGCGTGATAAGGAATGTGATATATCCATTCAATACCATGTTCTCTAGCCCAGGTGTTTATAAGGCTGTTTTTGAAATGGGTCCCATTGTCCGACTCAATTCTCTCAGGGGTGCCGTGTCTCCACAGGACTTGTTTTTCCAGGCCCAGGATGGTGTTCCGGGCAGTGGCATGAGGCACAGGGTAGGTTTCCAGCCATCCAGTGGTGGCTTCCACCATGGTCAGCACGTAGCGCTTTCCTTGGCAGGTTTGGGGAAGGGTGATGTAGTCAATTTGCCAGGCTTCCCCATACCTGTACTTCAGCCATCGTCCACCATACCACAGAGGCTTCACTCGCTTGGCCTGTTTGATTGCAGCGCAGGTCTCACAGTTGTGGATGACCTGGGAGATGCTGTCCATAGTAAGGTCCACCCCTCAGTCACGGGCCCATCGGTATGTCGCATCTCTTCCTTGATGACCAGAGGCATCATGGGCCCAACGAGCTAGGAACAGTTCTCCTTTGTGCTGCCAGTCCAGATCCACCTGTGATACTTTCACCTTGGCAGCTTTGTCCACCTGCTCATTGTTGCGATGCTCCTCATTAGCCCGGCTCTTGGGTACGTGTGCGTCCACGTGTCGAACCTTCACGGTCAGTCTCTCTACTCAGGCAGCGATGTCCTGCCAAATGTCAGCGGCCCAGATGGGTTTTCCTCTGCGCTGCCAGTTGGCCTTTTTCCAGCGATTCAGCCATCCCCACAGAGCATTAGCTACCATCCATGAGTCAGTGTAGCGATAGAGCCTCGGCCATTCCTCTCGTTCAGCAATATCCAAAGCCAGTTGGACAGCTTTAAGCTCTGCAACCTGACTCGACCCACCTTGTCCCTCGGTAGCCTGTGCAACTTGTCGTGTGGGGCTCCAAACTGCAGCTTTCCATTTCCGGTTAGCACCTACAATTCGACAGGAGCCATCAGTGAAGAGAGCGTATTGTCTTTCAGTCTCTGGTAGCTCATTGTATGGTGGGGCTTCCTCGGCACGCGTTACTTGGTTTTCTTCTTCTTCAGACGATAATCCAAAATTCTCACCTTCTGGCCAGTTTGTTATAACTTCCAGAATCCCAGGGCGATTTGGGTTTCCAATACGGGCGCGCTGTGTGATGAGAGCAATCCATTTGCTCCATGTGGTGTCAGTGGCATGATGTGTGGAGGGAACCTTTCCCTTAAACATCCACCCCAGCACTGGTAATCGGGGTGCCAGAAGCAGCTGTGTTTCAGTACCAATCACTTCTGAGGCAGCTTGAACTCCTTCATAGGCAGCCAAGATCTCCTTCTCTGTGGGAGTGTAGTTGGCTTCGGAGCCTCTGTAACTTCGGCTCCAGAATCCCAATGGTCGGCCTCGAGTCTCCCCAGGCATCTTCTGCCACAGGCTCCAGGACAGACCGTTGTTCCCGGCTGCGGAGTAAAGGACATTCTTCACATCTGGTCCTGTCCTGACTGGGCCAAGGGCTACTGTGTGAGCAATCTCTTGTTTGATCTGAACAAAGGCTTGTTGCTGTTCAGGGCCCCAGTGGAAATCGTTCTTCTTGCGAGTAACCAGATAGAGAGGGCTCACGATCTGACTGTACTCAGGAATGTGCATCCTCCAGAAGCCTATGGCACCTAGGAAAGCTTGTGTTTCCTTCTTGTTGGTAGGTGGGGACATGGCAGTGATCTTGTTTATTACCTCTGTGGGGATTGGCGACGTCCATCTTGCCACTTGACTCCCAGGAACTGGATTTCTTGAGCCGGTCCCTTAACCTTACTTCGTTTAATGGCAAAACCAGCTTTCAACAGAATTTGGATAATCTTCTCTTTTTTCTCAAAGACCTCCTTTGGGGCGTTCCCCCATACGATGATGTCGTCGATGTACTGCAGATGTTCCGGAGCCTCACCCTTCCCCAGTGCAGCCTGGATCAGCCCATGGCAGATGGTGGGGCTGTGTTTCCACCCCTGAGGCAGTCAGTTCCAGGTGTACTGCACGCCCCTCCAGGTGAAAGCAAACTGGGGCCTGCACTGTGCTGCCAAAGGAATGGAGAAGAAGGCATTGGCAATATCAATGGTCGCATACCACTTTGCTGCCTTGGACTCCAGCTCGTACTGAAGCTCTAACATGTCTGGTATGGCAGCACATAGTGGTGGTGTGACTTCATTCAAAGCATGGTAATCCACTGTCAGTCTCCATTCTCCACTGGACTTACGCACAGGCCATATTGGGCTGTTGAAAGGTGAATGAGCCTTACTGACCACCCCTTGGCTCTCCAGTTTACGGATCATCTCATGTATGGGAATCACAGAGTCTCTGTTAGTGCGGTATTGGCGGCGGTGTACTGTTGTTGTGGCAGTTGGTACCTGTTGTTCTTCGATTCTCAGCAGTCCCACAGCAGAGGGGTCATCTGAGAGACCAGGCAAAGTATTCAACTGTCTGATGTTTTCTTTCTCAACTGCAGATATTCCAAAAGCCCAACGATATCCTTTCGGGTCTTTGAAATATCCATTCCTGAGACAGTCTATGCCAAGAATGCATGGGACCTCTGGACTAGTTGCGATGGGGTGTTTTTGCCACTCGTTCCCAGTTAAACTCACTTCAGCCTCTAATACAGTCAGTTCCTGGGACCCTCCTGTCACCCCAGAAATAGAGATGGATTCTGTTCCTACATACCTTGATGGCATCATGGTACATTGGGCCCCAGTGTCAACCAACGCCGTATATTCTTGTGGGTCAGATGTGCCAGGCCATCGAATCCACACAGTCCAGTAGATCCGATTATCCCTTTCCTCTTCCTGGCTAGAGGCAGGGCACCCCTATTCCTGGTCATGGCATATATTGTTCTCCTCCTGTACGTATGTTTCTGAGGTCCCTTCCAGAGGATCAGTCATATCATCATTCCTGTACCGTCTGGAGTTCTGAGAGACTGGGGCAACCTTGATTCTAGATGGGCTTCTTGTGGTAGGTGTTCCTCTTTTCAGTTCACGTACCCGGGCTGCTAAAGCGGAAGTGGGTTTTTCATCCCACTTCTTCATATCTTCTCCATGCTCTCTAAGAAAAGACCAGAGGTTACCTCGTGGTGTGTATCCTCTCTCCCTGGCTGGGGGACGCCTGCTCCTAATGGCAGAGACTCTCATCGGCTCTGGTGAGATATGGTAAATTTCTTCCTTAAGTTCTTTTAATTTCTGATGGCCTTCTTCAATCAAGCTCCGGACTTGCTCAGCCAGTCTTGTTTCCACAGACGAGACATGGGTGCGAACTGGGGCGATGACAGTGTCCTCGTAAATTCTTAATTTATTAGCCAAGACACCCACCTTGTCCTGACCTTCCCTCCATTGCAGTGTTGCCAGGTAACGTGAGTGCATCTCTGGTCCAAGCCATGCAAGTTTCAGCCACATCCGTGATGTGCATTGGACATCATCTGGGTTTTTAGGAAATCCCTCGTTTTCTGAAAAAATGATCTCCAGCACAGCCAATTCCCTCAGGCATTGGATACCTTGTTCTATTGTGCTCCATTTGCCTTGGTACACTTGGAGGTCTTCTTTACAAAGGTATCTGTCTTTCACACTTGTTAGCAGTCGCTGCCAGAGGCTGAGAGGTTCTTGGGTTTTCCCAATCCCCTGGTCAATGACCACATCCCGGGACAGCGATCCCAGTTGCCTGGCCTCAATTCCATCCAGAATGGTGTCATTGGCTGCAGCGTCCCAGATGCGGAGCAGCCAGGTCAGGATAGACTCGTTGGTCTGGCGAGTGAATTCCCTTCGCAGGTCACGCAACTCACCCAGGGATAGAGAGCAAGTGATGATCTCTATCTCAGTCTCCTCTGCTGGCTGCGAAGGTCCTGCTGCATCCTCGTCAGTCACTACACGGACTGATTTGCTCCTTGACTTCTTCTTCTGAGTGGTGGCAACTGCTACTGGTTTAGGTGGTTCCAGTTCAGTAACGGTTTGTGTGGAGATGCTGACGGCACCTTTGGTTCCTTTCTCCTCTGTGACAGTCTGCATAGATGTGGACACTGTTGCCTCACCTTTGGCTTCTTTCTCCTCTGTGGTGGTCTGTGTAGATGAGGACACTGTTGCCTTGCCTTTGGTTCCCTTTTCCTCTGTGACCGTCTGTGTGGATGCAGGCACTGTTGATTCACTTTTGGCTTCTTTCTCCTCTGCAATAGTCTGTGTAGATGCTGATGATGTTGCTTTGCTTCTCTTTCCCTCTTCCTCTTCCTTAGGAACACGCTGTATCACACCAGGTAGTGTTTTGTTCCTAAGTATGGTGCAGAGAAGACAAAGGGCTGTGCAGAGAAGAGAAAGCAGGGATGACAATAACATAATACTGTCCTTGGCATCCAGAGGGTACTCAATATTTTCAAAAACTGCTGTGTGATGCCTGAAAAGCTGGAAAAAATAATTCTTTACTCCTCCCCACAGGGGCTGAGTAAGATTGTTGAGGCCCCAGATGTAGCATCCTAGACCAGGACACGAATCCAAAACTGGGTATATATTCTGAATGCTGTTCATTGCCTCGGAGTTTATCAAGCAATCGACATAGAAGACCAATAAGGCAATTTTAGTACCATACCCTGGTCTACGCAGGAGCATTAAGACCGGCAGATAGTACCCCATGTGTGGAAAAATATAGAGAGATAGGTATAAGACACATGTAAGCATGTTGAGCATCATAGCAAACATGTGTCTTCTCAAATACAAAACTGTAGTTCTGACTTTTCTCAGTGCCTCTGCCCCACGTTGGGCACCAAAAAATGTTGTGGTTTGAAAGCAAAATGAATGTGAGGCTCCAAGTCAGAGACATAATTTAATAAGAAGAAAGGTAAAAAGGTAAAAGTAAAATAAAATAAATACAATAACACAAAGGATCACTGACAGAGTCGGAATACAACCTGAGCAGGATGGTGGAAGCAGTCCAGGTGAGGTGCTCTTCCTGAAGCAGTGATCCTGTAGAAAGGTCTGGGAGCTCTGGTCCTCTGGGAATCCAGTGGATAAGTGCTGCTTGCACTGTCCCAAATCCCAGCTTATATCCAGGTGGGAATGCTTGGCTCCTCTCCCTGGGCAGAGCACCTCACAATAGCATGAGAAGTGTGAAATGGGTCCTTGATAGCCCATTAACAGAGATAACCCCTGGAGGGAGTTACTTGTGACTCATGGGCCATTAGCAGGAGACACCCCAAAAGTCATTAGCAGGAAACACCCCAAAGGCATTAATGGGCCATTAGCAGAAAAGGCAGGGGGCTTGGGAAAACACTAGCCCACCTGGTTTCAACAGTTCATGAAGATGGTGATAGAATAAATACTTTGTGTACATCCTACACTGCAACCCAGGACAGACAGTCAGCCATAGTATTAGTTTTTAAATCCCAGCAAAAAATTCAAAGCTGTTCAAGGAGTCCTCAAGCAATAAGGTACCTATGTACAATAAAGTACTCATGGTTTCTGTATATAACTTTGTGTACAAGACTGTGTGCATAATTAGTCATGCACAATCACCTGTATTAATTGGAATCTGAGTTTTCCAAGACAAATGCATCCTCCTGCTTACAACATTTCTTTTCCTCAGAGACCGCACAGCAATTGCTTTTCACATAATAAAGGTGATTTATTTCCTTGTTGCATCACTTTGAAAATGTGACTGCTTCTGGAATGATACTGAGCCAAATGGTTTAGGTATCTGGCCAAGAGTAAGTCTGTGAAGTTGGAGCGAGTAAGAATTCAGTTCAGTGCCAGTTCCCTAAATTGCTATATTGTACCAGTTTCCCTAAGGCCTTCTCTTTACAGGGCATCTCTTCCTTTGGACCTTTTAGTTGTACATCCTTTAGATAATGTTTTGTAGTATGCTAAAGGTATGTTGGCACATTTCACCTGTGCTTTTGCACCAGGACATGATGCAGCCTTTTACTCAAAAGCAGCCTGTGGCTGCACAGAGGTAAGCAAAATTTGCAGTCTCTATACTGAATAGAGCTGTACCTTGAAATATCCATCCACAGATATAGTGAAAACTTGACTAGACAAGGCTTTAATGAACTCATTGTAAATTTGAAGTCAGTTTAAATCATGAATGTTGGACTCGATGTCCAGCTGAGACCCCTTCCCATCTAAAGTGTTCTGTGTTTTTTTCATGGAAGCTGGGCATGACAAGGAGTATGATGCAAGGTGGAATTAAAATCAGACTGCCTTGTATTGTTAGAGCTGGTGTAGGCGTTACCAGGTCACCAACAGAAGTCATCCCAACTCACTCACACAGCTGTTTGGTGAAAGGTGGAGTGCTATGAAGCAAGGCCACTCTCTGTGAGTGCTGATCTCAGCTCTGGAGCAAACAGCACTCACCTACATTCAAACAAACAAAAGGGTCTCCATTCTGTAGATTTCAAAGCTTCCTCAGTCCTATCTCAGGTGCTGAAAGGAGTAGTAGTTTCCTGCTCATGACAAACTCTAAGTGTACACAAGAAAGGCTTGTCTTTGTGTAAGAAATCTTTTGAGTGTAGGTCGTGTCTTACTTTCCAAAATCTGTTGCTGTCCCACCAAACTGCATTTGGAACTGATTTTAGGGCTTCTGTCAGAAAAGCCAGCAGCAGCAAGACTCTCTTATTTCTAAGTAACATAGAAACTAGCTAGAAACTCAAAGGTGCCTCTGATTCTTTTTGCTTGCTGGAGAACCTTCTGGGGTGCTCTGTCTTGAGGAAATTAGAGCAGCTCCCAGAAACTGCTTCAGTTTCAACAGGAGTCCAGAGCAGTATAGAAACCAGGGGTATGATTCACTTCTCCAGATTCATCTTGTTTTACTGTAGGTGTCTAAAATAGGTCAAATGAATCACATCCTAAAATTCCTGCTTAAAAGACAATCTACTTGACTTGCTCAAATACACATTTTCATTCCAAATGATTCTCAACAGACAGTTCTGACACTTGACCCACAACAGGAATGGTACATATAGGTATAGCCATATTGATATAGCAGGTAATCAGTATAATGAAATTAGATATTTTGATGCATTCAAAATTATTGTAATTAATTTATGAACACTACCCAAATGGTAATTCCATAATTTTTGGGTTCCAGATTGAAGGCAGGAACATTAGGCTTACTGACCAAATTGTGAATATTTCTCTAGAGAGCTCCAAACATCAGTCACTCACAGGTCAACAAAGCCGCCTCCATTTTCCAGATCCCAAGACCTCTCTTCTACCTTCATATTCACCATAACAGGAGATGCATTCTTTATATCCAGGAAAAGACATCTAAAAATATGAAAGGAAGGACTCTCTGCCAGTCTTCTAAATCTCATAAATTCTGTCACTAGCAGGATAACTGCCTCTCTTCTTATGAGGGAAAAAATAAGTTCAGTGTCCTCAATAGAAAAAGCTGATAGCTTTTCACATGTTTTCAAAGGTCACATGGTTCATATTAACTTTGTTCATAGGTCTGGCCCAACAAATTGAATCACATTGCACTGATCTCTCATTCTACCTCATTATTTTAGCTTATTTCATAAAGAACACAGTCCTTGCCAGGTTCTTTTAAAGCCAGGGAAAAACAGCCAACATACACATGCAGAATCCATCTCCCTTGAAAGAAAATAATATTATCACTTACAGCGAGGGTTATACTCCTTGCATGAACTATCAGTAATCTACAAAAATCACAGATATTACATTGATCCCAACATACCCCTGTTCCTGCCCACAAGTTTTTATGCCATTGCCACAGAACTCTGAAACACGTCTATATAGGAACTAGAAAAATCTGTGAATTCTGCTGAGCAATCTATCAGAACAGAATTCTCTACTTGAAATTCCATTTTGGATGCTTCAGTTAACCAACTTGGAAACAATCCGGAGTAAAGTGAGTGAAACCTGCCTGTGTGTGTGCGTACACACACACACACACACACACACACACACACACAAACAAACAAACAGATAAATATATATATATGCATAATGGCATAATGGCTATCTGGAAAGATTCAGATGAGAGAAAATAATTAAATAATGCCACAAAACAGGAATGCAAATGATCGTATCTCCATAATTTAATAATTTCTGGAGGGGAAGATAAAGACCAATATTTTCAATGATCATCAATGTTTCACCATTCCTAAGAACCCACCACAAACATTCTCTAAGTTTTGAATAATTCACTCCCTGACATGATCCCTTTAAGGTATTTCAAACTAAAGCAACCAAAAAAAATATAGCAGTATATCCTGTATGACTATTCATTAATTCATTTATTTTTGCCACAAGCTTGTAATTTTCACTATTAAATACCTAGCTAAGTACTAAGAAATCACTATTCACTGGCCAAATGTGTCCCCATTAAACTCTCAGTTAAGTAACAGTTATTCATTATCCTCAGGCTAAATTGTTTCACTGGCAGATGTCTCATCAAAACAGCTGTTCTGAGCAACCACAACCATATAAACCAGAGGATTTTCTATTGTCATTATTGTTCTTGTTATTATTAACAATAAGCATTTACATAAACACTTCAGATGTATGCAACTTGCAATTATTGTCTAGGAGTTCCTTACCCTGAAAGTTTAGTGATTCAAAGACCATTTATCACAGTGGAAGCAATTGCTAATTGGTGATAACACAATAGAGCATATGTTTTTTGATATCACTGTTATCCTGGAGCAAGTATTTGACCTTATCTCCTAATACTTTGGAACTTTTCCTTCAAAACCTAAAAAAAGCAAATTGGAAAAGACAGCAGCATTCTCAGCAGCTAGAACTGGGCCGGAGGGCTTTCTCATCTTTCCTCTTCTCTTTCTCCACTTCCTTACCCTCTCTCTGGCTTTTGGACTTCTCTGTGTATTTGTTCTCAACAAGAGCCCTGTAAACTCCTCTCCCACCAGAACAATGTGCTGCACTGTCATTCCTTTTCCCTGTTGGAGGAATCTCCATATTGAGAAAGGCAGGAAAACCAAGTTTCAGTCCTCCGCTTTCTTGTCTGTCTGCCTGGAGCACTGCTTGGCCTCTCCTGCCCTGGAGAGAGTTCACCCACGTCTTCCTCAAGGGCAACGCTTGCACAACAGAGCTGACCACATAAATGTCTCAAACATTTAGCAGCCAAGCTTTAACAAGGCTGTAATGAGGACAAATTAAATGTCTCAAAAGCTCGACCTTGCCAAATAAAGGCAGTTTTCCATAGCAACAATAGAAGGGAAAAAGGCAACGTCTACCAGGTACTGTGTCCATCCTCCAAAGAATGGGACCACTACCGTTTTGACAATAAAGTTTTACCTACTTGATGTCATGGCAGAATAGCAGTTTCACCGCTTAGTCTCATTTCAGAGAGTTTTTCAACCATTTTTTGTCAAAACTTAAAAAACACATATGCTTATTCTGAGAAAAAAAACTCACATGGGTAACATCAGTGCAGTCAAAGTAAGCAGAAGTTGAAAATAAAGATTTACAAAGGGAAGTGTCAGGAAACCTGGGTACGTAATGTTTCTGAAGGTGCTTGCAAAACATCAGTAATTGGGAAAGAAAAAGGAATGGAGCCTCTGCTTCCAGTCTCCCTAGTGGATTAGAGAGTGCTTAAGCAGCTCACATGCTCTGTGACAGGGCCCAGGAGGGTGTGGACCGAGGGGAGACCAAACTTGAGTCAGGACAGAAACGCAGGAGCTGGAAAATCCAATGCGGCCGCCTGGGCTGAGCAGGGAGGAGCAAGATGGCAATGGGAGCCACCTGATGGGAAGGCTCAGCACTCTGGAGAGGGGCAGAGCTGTCCTGCTCTGTGTCAATGGCAGCTCAGCCCGGAATGCCAGCATCTCTGCTCGGCCAGAGAGGCAGATGGGTGAGGCATTGCCTGGGATCCAGGAGGCTCTGGGGCAGGATGCAGGTGCGTGTGGCAGAAGCGTTGCCACCTCACCTCTGATGAACTGACTCCTCTTGCAAAGATCTTGTTTCATCTGTTGAATTAAGCTTGTTAGACAAACCCCAGAGAGTTTTTTTGGTTGGTTTTTTTTTTCCTTTTTCATAATCTGTGAAAGTTAAAAGCTTGTATTCTTCTACACAGTCAGATATTTGTCTTCTCACTGATCCATAAATGCTTTTGACTGCCTGAAATCACTGCTAGTTCCAGTGCGAATGCAAGGATCTCTCAGAAGACAGTTAATCAAGACCATTAGCAAGGTCTCATGTAGACTGTTAAGCACCAGTTTCGGTAAATTTAACTGTGTGACAGTAAATGGAATAAGTAGAATCACCATGTTGGTTGTCTGGTCATGGCAGGCAGAGGTATCCAAAGTTTATGTGGTCAAATTACATATGAGTCAACCAGTTCTACTATTTTTGTTTTTAATGGTGTTGATTGGGAGACACTTCAAGTCCCATAATGTTTTTTTAAATTTCAAATTTATTCCTAACCTGGGCAAAAATAAAGAAATCAATCTCTTAAAAATGTTCACTGTGAGAAACCCTCTCCAGATACAAAAATTATTTCAAGTAAAAGAGATATATTTCATTTCAATAATTTTAAAATGTTTTGATTTGATTTTCGCTGTCTATCTCTTACGTATGTTTGATATTCATCCTTCTCTTTCACTGAGAATTTCAAAATCTCTTTTTAGCTTGCCCCTTTTGTTTCAAAAAAGAAAAAAATCTGAAAATTACCAGTTCAATATGTTTAACGGTAACACCCTCACCCCTCATTACAGCCATTAAGAATTTGCATTCTTAAAATAGGACAGGGAGACCTGGAGTCAGATCCCATCTCCTTTGTCAGGAACTGTGAATCTTATCTACATCCATAGTGAGCCAGATGCAGCCGACAAGATCTAAAGAGGCTTTTAAGCTAATAATTCCTCAGATAGCTTGGAATCTGGGTGAGAGCCAGTGGGAGTCTAGCATGCAGTCTGATAAATTTTGCTAGCAATATAGTGGCTTTTCAAGCTTTGATGAACCTTGTGTCAGAGTATCTCTAAGAGATAGCATCTTCATCTTTACATGCAGATTCCTCCAGAAAATCAGTGCCCATAGCACAATAAGCATGCAGCAATTGCTTGTGCCCAGTCCGAATTATTTCTCATTTTACTGAGTTTTTTTAATTTTTCTTCAGAGGATACTCAGGTTATTTTGCAGACGTATGATTTCACTGGCAGATAGAGAGTCTGGGGGAAGGGAGAACATGTCGTGATGAGCATGGCACAAATTATGTCCATCTGTGCCTATTTGGAGCAGGAGGTACCCATAAAGGTGCTGTAAAGCACTTTCTTGAATCTTCTGATGACTAAATATATTTGCAAATCCATTCTGAGTTCTTTCCTTAAAGAAATGAAATATAAGTTTAAGTTTTATGTTTAGGGTACTCTAAAACTGAGGCATCATGACTCATGATGAATTATGAGTACACTGGTTCTCAAAAGTTTCTTCATCCTTTTCACTGACTGAAAAGGAAAAGGCTTTTTAGGAAGAAGTGGGATTCAGGAGCTACCCATGTGGTATGTAAAAACATACCAGGAGTCCAGAAAGGCAATATTCCAAAGTTTGGGAGGTTTTTGTCCTTGCAAATCAAGAGGGTCACGTAGAACTTAAATTTTTGGATAAACATTTATCTTATTTACTTCATCGCTGAGGAGTAAAAATAGACAAAAGGAGAACTTCTGCCCTTGCCAGAGTGGGGCAGAAAGCTCCAGCAAAATCCAGCACAGAAACACATACATACTCACATATTCCTTTAGACCAGCTCAGCAAATAGCCTGATTTATGACTACTTTTAGCAATTACTTTCCGGAAAAAAAAATCTTCCACAGTCTTCCCATAAATAATTCATGAGAGTATTTATCTTAAACTCGTTGTCCCTTGGCCCTGTAACTACTTGCTCTTTATACAATTCCTGTGGTTTGTGTACGTGTAACTGATTGTGTCTCAATCACCTATGACAATATAATACAGGTAATTTTCTTTGGTTGCATTACTCTATCATTACTTTGGTTCTCTGCTTAGTATGTCACAGTAATGAATGCATAACAATGCCTGGTAACTTTTCCTCTGCTTGTCTCCAAGTTATTTAAAGTGAAGGGGGTGGAGGGGGGGTGGAGGGGGGGTGGGGGGGTGGGCAGAGGCTGGCATCTAATTAATAATTTGTTCATTTCAGCTTTGTAATGAGAAAGAGAAAGGAATAATATGAGGATGCCTGGTTATTACTTAAGCCAATATAATGTCAGTCCATGATTGTGGTTGGCAGTGTGACTGAGGCTATTTCTTTGTGGGTATGTAAAAAACTGCAAAGAAAACGAAGTGTAAAAAAAACAGACAAGCAGCAGGAGGAAAACATTTCATCTTGTACACAACTAAATGGGAAAAGAGATAAGCAGGCAACAGATGACAGATGAATGGGCCTATGATGGACTGCATTTTTTGTGTCAAAACAGAGCCAACTGTCTAACAGTCATTCAGATGGTAGGAGAGGCACCACACAGCTTGATTTCCAGTTCAGCTGGCACTTAGGGGTTTAATTATGTACATGGTAAATATTCTGCAATGACAATATCCTGCCTTCAGATATGGGCACCTAAAGCCAAGGCTTTTTTCCAACTCTGCCTCTCCACTGTTCTTAGTTTTCACTTTGTACTGATATAAAACTGTGCTGTGAATTCCCAGCAATGAGGGAAGCTGTCACAAATGCCACATCAACTGTTTCCATCCCTGCCTCACAGAGAACATTAATTCCCCTGTTTGTTCATTGCAGGGAGCCTGTGCTCTGACACGACTCCAGCCCTCTGACACGAAGTGGTTTGAAAGGACAAATAAGGCTGGTTCAGGCTTTTTTTTACATTGACAGGTGGTTGTCTCCTGCTCTTCTCTTTGACTATCCTGTAGCTCCAGCAGCATAGCTCAATACAGGTGCTTTCCTTAAAACTGAAATGACACCAAGGGCATCAAATAGAGCTTACTGATAAGAAAAAAGGATTTCTGACCAGTCAACTTTCCAGAACTAACCAGAAACTTTCAACCTGGAAGCAAAAGTAAGAAGCTTTTTGCAAAGTACAGAAAAAAAAATTTGCTTATTTATAAATACTTAAACAATAGAACATAACTACTATCATATGCTCATGGTAAATGGTTTGGTTAACTATAGTGGAGCACTCATTCCTGTGCACACAACTGCCATTGGTGGGCAGAAGTCCAGTGATGGTGGATTGAGCTGTCCCTTCTCATTGCTGATTTCTTTCACACTGCTTTCAACTCTACTTTTGCTAGTGTAAAACCAGCAGTAACTTCAATTAAGAATCACAGAATGGGTTGGAAGGGACCATTGTGGATCATCTGGTTCAGCCCCCCTGTGCCATGTTTCTCTTGTACAGAGGAGCACAGAACTGGACACAGCACTCCAGGTGTGCCTCACTAGGGTTGAGTAGAGGGGCAGGATCATCTCCCTTGACCTGCTGGAAATGCTCTTCCTAATGCTCTTCCTAACGCCAGGACACCACTGACCTCCTTGGCCCAGGGCTCACTGCTGGCTCATGGACAGTTTGTTGTCCAGCAGGACTCCCAGGTCTGTCTCTGCAAAGCTGCTTTCCAGCATGTTGGACCCCAACCTGTACTGGTGCAGGGGGTTACTCCTCTCCAGGTGCAGGACCCTACATTTATCTTTGTAGAATTTCAGACAGTTCCTCTCTGCCCATCTCTCTAACCTGTCAAAGTCCTTTTGAAGGACTGCACAACCCTCTGGGGTATTGGCCCCTTCTCCCAGCTTGGTGTCATCATTGATGAACGAGTTAAACAATACTGAACTCTATTCTGAACCTCATGGGACAAGACTAGTGACAGGCTACAGCGAGACCCTGTGTCACTGATTATGGCTGCCTGCTAACTCTGTTGTGGTTGTCAGAGAAAATGGAAAATCCCTTCTGGACTTTCGCATCTTCATCATAGCTTTTAGAAACACTTTAAAATGTTGTCTCTGATTTACAAAGCCCTTCCAGCTGCGGGTCGTGGTTTCCCTTCCTAAGGCTGTTTCTGTTCATTACAGCAATTGAAAAAAAGCTGGGGCTTTTCTCTATTTAATCCCCAGACAGGAGATCTGCCTATTCTGTCTGCACATTACTTTTCCTTGGTGCTCTTAAACCTCAAAAATTGCTTCTGTGCTACCTTCACAGAAAAGAAAATACATTGACTCTCACAGCATGTGGCAACCCCAGAGGATCACAGGTAAATAGACTTTTAATTTGCCTTCTGTTTGTGTGTGTGGTTGGGGATTCAGGGACATGGGAAGATGCAAAGTATTCGTCAAATAAGTGGTTAATTATTCAGCAATAGCAGAGATGAGCTAAATGAGGAGAAATTGATCTTGCAGGACATAATTGGAGCTGATTTTTCTAAGGGAAGCAAGCACCTGTTTGTAACCCTAGGTTATGTAGAGGTCCAGAGATCTAACTAGGGTAAGGCAAATATCTCTGTAAGTCTTCCAATATTTGATGATGGAATAAAACAGGGAGGCCCAGCTGTGCTGTCATTTACCCTGGGCTTCCTCTTAGGACCCTTGCCTGCTCTGTATTGAAGAACACGGCTGCCAGTTTCCCCTTTAGCTAAGCATCTGGGTAGGATTCCACAACATATTCCCTTAGTTACAGAGTCTTCCTTCTTTATACTGTAAAAGAGGAGACAGAGAGAGAGCAAGAAACCTGTGTATCTTCAATGGACTCTGCTTTATAACTGAACTGCATTATCCAGGCTTCCCAGATAGAATATGCAATTTCAGTGAGTTCACAAGCAGGGATTTCTCTTTATTTGTCAGTTGTTTTCCTGCCATGTGATACTAAGAAGGTATGAAAGTTGCTGAGGTGTCGGCAGTCAAGGAAACAAATACGCTGATAAAATGACTTATTAGGTTGCAGTAACAGAAACTGTCTAAATTCCTTGCTAACAAAACCTGGTCATGATAAATTGCATCTCTGCATTTGAAAGCACCTCTAGTTCCCTAATAATAACCTCTCCAGATGAATCCGTACAGCACCGGCTGTTTCAGTTTATGGGCTACTCATGCCATGTCTGTTTGAAGAATTGATGACTCTCTGTAGCTGTTTCAAAACCAATTATCCACACACTGTGAGATAAAGATTTTCACTTGTGTTGAGTGTTAACCCAGAGAATGCTGAACATCTGCAGCCCTCCAGAAAATGAGACTTGGAGAGGAAAGGGATGTAGAGCTCTGTCTGATGAGAGCAGAGTGGAGGTACAGAAACATGAACTCTTTAGAAGTGCTGAGTACACATTTTGATAATGTCTTTATAAATCCAATATTAAAAGGAAATTATAAGTGTATATACTGTTCTATAGGAAATGCTAATGGTTTAAAAGATCAGGAAATTCTGAGCCAGAACACATCACTAGGACTATGGAGAACATTACATGAGCAAGGGAGTTCTCAAAAGAGAGCTTTCTAAAGGATAAAGGAAATCTTCTAATACATGGAAACTTCTTTAGAAGGTTTTTAAGTCTTGGCCTAAACAGAAGAGTCTAGGCTAAGACATGCAGTTATGCCAGTGACTTTTGGTTATCAGAGAATTATGGAATGGGTGAGATTGAAAGTGGCCTCTGGAAGTCATCTTGTCCTTGCTCTGGTTCAAGCAGGACCACATACATCAAGTTCCTCAGGACCATCTCCAGATGAGTCTCAAGTATCTCTAATGGTGAAGACTCCACAGTCTCCCTGGACAACCTGCACCAGTGCTTGGTCACCCTCATAGCAAAAAAGTGTTCTCTGATGTTTAGAGGGAACATCCTGTGTTTCAGTTTGTGCCCATTGTCCCTTGTCCTGTCATTGAACACCCCTGAAGAGTACTTCGCTCTATCTTCTTTTCACCTTCCTTATAGATATTTATATACACTGGTGAGATCCCCCCTCCAAACCTTCTCTTTTCTCTGCTGAACAGTCCCATCTCTCCCAGTTTTTCCTCAATATGTGTGGTTCTTCAGTCCCTTCATCATCTTAGTGGATTTCACTGGACTCTCTCCAACATGTCCATGCCTCTCTTCTATTGGGAGTCCAAAACTGGACCCAGAACTCCAGATGTGGTCTCCCCAGTGCTAAGTAGAGGTGAGAGATCCCCTCCCTTGACCTACTGGCAACACTGCTCCTAACGCAGCCCAGGATGTCACTGGCCTTTGCTACAAGGGCGTGCTGCTGGCATATGCTCAACTCAATGTCCAACAGGATCCCAAGGGATTTTCTGTCATGCTTTCCAGCGAGACCATCTTCAGAATTTACTAGTGCCCAGGTTCCCTTGTAGAATTTTATTAGGTTTCTGTCAGGTCATTTCTTCAGCCCATCATTTCTCCAGGTCTCTCTGGATGGAAGCACAGCTGTGTTAGGAGTTAGATTTGTTTCTTTTTTTACTTATAGAATTTTTCCCATAGGTTGTGAGGAAACTAACTACTGGGTTTTTGTAGCTACTTTAGCAGAACAAAAAGGGGCCAAAGAGAGGAGTTTTAGCACCTGGCTACACTTCTTTGGGTGTCTGGGAGTTTCTCTGGGAGGGGAAGATAACGCGAGGTTTTTGGGGGCAGGTAATCGACAGGACTGGAAGCAGATTCTCTCTCTTGTTTTCAGCACTGGAGAGGGGATAGCCAGGCTGCTGGCCTGGTCCTGCAAAATCTACCATCATCTGCTTGTGTGCCCTGGAATTCTGAGCTTGCCCCATCCCGCCGCTGCTGGTGTTTTCTTCGGCACTGCCTTGAGGCTTTCTGCTAGTCTGTGGCCCTGCACTGTCCTACTCTGCCGGGACATCCTTGCCATTCCAGTTACCACTGTGGAGCTTCTGATCATCCACCAGCCCGGGATTTTCCAGTCTTCCAGCTTGGTGCTCTCGGAGTCCCACGGACTGCCCTGGGCTTTGTGAAACAAAGCCCCTCGAGGTTCCTGGTTTTGTTTATTATTAATGCTGTAGTAGTTGTTGCTTGTTTGCCTGGTTATACATGCTAGTAAAGAACTGTTATTCCTATCCCCATACCTCTGCCTGAAAGCCCCTTTAATTTTCTAAATTATGATGATTTGGAGGGAGGGGATTTGAATTCTCTGTTCCAAGGGAGGCCCTGCCCCTCCCTAGTAGACACCTGTCTTTCAAACCAAGACAGACCTTCAGCCCCAAGCCCCAGTTTTGTGTCATTGGCAAACCTGCAGATGATACACTCTGCCTCATCATCCAAATTGTTAATGAAAATGTTAATCAGAATCAGTCCCAGCATTGCCCCCTGGGACACACTGCTAGTTACCAGCCTCCACACAGACCTTGTGCCAGAGGATCACCACACTCGGGGCCCAGCTATTCAGCCAGTTTTTGATCCAGGTCACTGTCTGCTCATCCAGCCCATACTCGAACAACTTGTCTATGAAGATCTTGTGGGATTAAGCCTTCCTTGATAGTCTTAGGAAGGTCCAGGTAGACAATGCTCATTGCTTTCCTCTCATCTACGAAACCAGTTCTTTCATCACAGAAGTTTTCAGGTTGGTCAAGCACCAGGTTGGAAATGTTTTGAACACTAAACTAGAAATTACTAAAGCAGAAAAGATTTGCAGAAATCATCTGGTTAATGCTTCCTGAAAGTCAGTCTAAGGTTGCACATTTAAATTAAGCTGTTTAAATTTTATCTTAAATGAAGCTGGAAGCAAAAAGCAATTCAATATGTATGCCTGACTACTGCAGGCAACATCTTTACTTTTATGCTTAACAATCAGGGGAAGAAACGAGCTGTTTAAGAAAAAATTCTCAATTTATGGTTTTCCTTATTAGCACAGATCTGAAAATTATGACTTTCTGTGTGCTATTAAGTGCTGATTCTTAAGTGTTAGAGGTCTACATGAGGTCTGATTTAATTATTTAGTATTCCATAAATTAGCATTCCGTAGTTTCAGCTCCTCCATAAGTCATTGGAAATATTCCCTTGATCTCAGTGTGTAGGTCCTTCTGAGTGCTGCTCAGGCTGAATGTTCAGCCTCTGGAAGGAAGAATTGCTGCCTGCTGTGCATCACTGGAGCTCTCCCAGACACTCCTGGTGAGTTGAACACAGCCTCTCCAAAAGGAGTGATTGGTCCAGTGAGGAAATCCAAGGAGACAGACCCATAGGGGAGGAATCTCTCCCACCATTTTGGCCATATTTTAAGTTACTTTTTCACTGAGTAAATATGTAGGATGCAAGAACCTGGTTTTTTTGGTAAAATCTATTTCTCATCCTATTCATTTATCCTTGTCTCTTTTATCTATCAAACCCTTTAACCACCTATCAGGAACATTTGAGAAGGACTGTGAATAACACTCAAGCTTCTGTTTATACTTCTCTATGACCTTCTCCAGATCAAAGCCCTTTCTACATTGGGAGTATCTGCTATGTCCTGGTTCTGTAGGACACCAGATCAGTTCTGTGTTTCCTCTGTATTTAGGGACCTCCTACTCACTCGGAAAGATTGTGAGGGTTGAATAATACCTCCTCTAAGAAGAAAGAAGGGTAAAAAGGGATGGGCTTTAAAGTTTAAAGGGCAACTTAAATCTTCAAAGATCTTCCATGTCTGGCTGACACCTTGCCTAGAACTGCAAGACAAACCAGTGGGACACAAACATGAGGGAGGAGACTATAGCAGATGGCAAAGCTCATGTTATTCTCATGAAAGTAAGCCCAAAGATGAAGATCCTAACTATTTTAGACCTATGTCTAAAAAACATGTCTGTATACATATTGGATTACCTGTACAAATAAGTGCAGAGCTATAATCACAAATTTTTGAGTTTTTGAGATGAAAGGTTGAAGTTTTTTAGAAAAGCATGTTGTTTGGAGTTTCTGCAATATGACTTTATAATATATGAGATACAGAAGTTCTACTGGTTTTGCATCTGTAATTTGGACACCAAAACATCAGACCACAACCAAAAACTGCTTTGATACCTTTAAAAATTTAAGTAGTTGCTTAATATATCTATTCTGGAAAGCGCTTAATCGAGCACTTACATTTATGCCTGTTTCAGTCCTATTGATTTCAAAATGGAATATAAGCACACACCAAATGTTTCACTGATTTTTGGTATGGGGGAACAAAAGAATTGCATAGTGGAGCAGATTAAAAGTTCTTCTAATAAGGTGTCCAATACCCATCAATGCCCAATAATGCATTTTACTTTTTACTGCTATATCATGAAGAAATTTCTTCCTGACCTCAGCAGGTAACCATGCCCAGAAGCATGAGAATTGATAGCCCTTGTAATTGTATTTAGCCAGTGTCCTTGCATATGTTCTTTTTATTTATATAAATGCTGAACCACCTGAACATGGGGAGTGATCCTTCTCAATATCTAGACCAGTGAATGTCATGCTTTAATTGCACCTTTTGTAAACATTGACTTTCATCCACTCACAATTTGTTGCTTTGTAATTTCATTCAATGGCCACTGATTTATTTTTTATTTTCAAAAAGGCTGACTAGTAGTGCTTCCTTTTATCATGTATAATTCTCCATACCTTTATGGTAGCTGCCTTTACTTCTCAAGTTATTACTTTCCTTCTTCTGAAGTGTCCTAAAGTGAACTACCTTACAGTCATATCTTTGGCATAAAATTCAGCTCAGAAACAATGCATGGAGAGAGAAATGGCAGGCCTTTGTTGTCAATTATTCTTCAGTGTTATTGTGAGCAGGTGGCACAGAGTAATAAAAGGACACTATTTCTACCCTGTCTCATTCTTTTTTGTAAGTGTGGAGAATGACCACGGCTTCTTTGCCTGAGGCTGATTTCTGACATTCTCTCATATATGCTATTACACATGCAGGTTCACTGAAGTCAGTGGAGTTCTCATCTCATGGAAGTATCTAAAATTCTCTGTGAGAGGTTTTCTGGATCTGGCCCCATATGGATTCATCATGTAATGAAGGTACAGAAAGACAGGAGGATAGGAAAGGAGAAAATCAGGTGATCAGATCCTGCAGTAACTTTTGAAATGGCTAAGAGGCAACATGAGGCATTTCCAATTTTTTACTCACTTCATTCAGTTTTCAAAACAGTGGATAATCTGTAAAACAAGACTGTTCTGTTTGATTCTGGTATTGTGATAACTGTGGGTCTTAGGGGAATGACTAGGGTACAGAAATACCAACAATTGGAGAACTTGCTTTGAAAAGGCTCCTGTGCTGGAAGGAGCTGCAAAGAAAGGAGACAGGCTGATTCTGCTTGGGGAGGAGCTGGGTCAGAGCAGGGATTGCTAATGAAGTCTGGTCAAGGTCACTGAATGCAAGAAAAGCCTCTTCACATTCAAGAGGTGTTATCTAGTCAATGAGCCCAAGAGAGGAATCAGCTGACACTGGGAGACAGCTCTGGGGAAAAAAAAACCACCAAGACACAGGCACAAAACAGATGGGAAAGGAAAAGTGCAGATGCCAGTGGTGCTACCAGGTTACAGGTCAAGCCAACAGGGAAGAAACTGATTCAGAAAAGAGAAAGGAAAAGCATTTAAAAGGGGAAATGAGTGTCCTCTTTTTGCTATGTCCAATTAAATAATATTAAGCATTTCTAATCTTCCTTTCAATGGAAACTCTCCAAGGCTTCCCTGGCCTCAGTAGGCAATCACTTTAGGCTCTGAAGCATGAGATATGATTACCATTATAATTATCTTAGCTTGTATAGATAAAAATGTTACTAATAGTCATGAAATTATCCAGTGTGGGCTTTTTTTTTTCTCTTTCTTTTAGATAGTCTTTGCATTAGTGTCCTTAGCTTAGCAGGACTGTGAATTTGTAAAGAGGAGTACACACTGCAGAAGTCAGTCCACTTGTCGGATTTGTTCTAAATATACAAGCTTTTACAATCCCTGGCCAACAGCTTCCCTTGGGTTTCTAAAGAATTTTGAATAATGAGTAGTGAATTGGGAAATTAACTATTGTTATGGGTGAATTTTATCAGATAGTTTTATGGAAATTGGTGGATTATTTATATATACTGTAATTGTAACATGATTCACTAAATACATTTGAGCGCTAAATGTACTGCTTATTAATTTACATTTTAAGAGTCCCCTTGTTCTTGCACTATGTGACAATATGAAAAGCACAGATTGATTAGTTTTCACTGGTTCTCATATAATTATGAATACCTCAATCAAGTCTCTTCTAACTCCTTTCTTCTTTCAGGCAAAACAGAATAGGGTCCTTTAAATTGACAAGTTTGACTTTTGACAAGTAGGTAAGTTTGCCTTATTATCTGAAATATTGCCCTTTATTTTCCTAAATTGTTACTGGAAATTTTAACACACTGTTTAACTGCACAGGCTTGCAGGGCACCCACACAGGATCAGTGGCCACTAAGACCTGTGTGGGGTAATTACCACAATGCCACCTCACTCCTCACTTCACTGCACAGGTCTTTGGTGCAAGCAGACACACAGCCTGGGGCCCGATTTGGGAAACAGCCCAGATGAAGCCAAGGATTTTCTTTAAATTATTTTGATGAGTGATAAGCTTAAATGAGAGAAGGCTTAAATGCACTGAAAGAAGGCCTAAATGACTCCACAAAAATGGCCAGCAAGCTTTTAGCGTGCAGTCCTTTGGGAGAGGGACTGTCTTTTAGTCAGTGCTCCTATGGATGAGGTATAGCTAGTGCTGCTGATACCACCACAAATACCATGCTCTGAGAGTAGCAGGATTAGTAAAGCCTGCCTTAATACCCCTGCTCCCATACAAGCCCCCAGCTCTCTCTCCTTCCAATTTCTGTACAATGTTATTGCTTACAGGTCTTTTCAGAGCCTGCCCACTTCCTTGGCTGCATCATGGGACTTGCATCATCCTCCTGTGCTCCTAATTCAGGACGGATTTCTGGGCAACAGATCTGCATGGGCAGGCTGAGCAAAGCAGGTAACCATAGATCTCACCCTGAAACCTTTCCTTCTATGGTGACACTGATTTGGATATCTTTTCTCTATCCAAACCTGATTCTTAAAAAGCATAGGTGTTTCAAATCTCAGAAACCTTCTCAAAAGTTGGCTGAAAATAGGCAATGACTTTAGGAGGTGGGAAAACAGCAAGCAGAAGAATGATTTCATAAGGCTTTTTTCCTCAAGAAATGAGGGTAATAAATTAATAGTCAAGAGTCAGGCTGCAGGCATCTGTGATAATGGTAGGAAGCTTAATACAGTTTTTTTTCCTCCTAGTAGCACTCATTGTAAGACCCTTGGTTTGGGCTTCTTAGATGGCTGGAAGTATTTAATAAATCTGTCTATCATAGGAATAGGGAGTTATCCTGGAAACTCTTGGATTTCTGCTTGCTATTTCCATGCTCTTTCCCTTTTCCTGTAGCAAGGAAGTTTAGCTCTGGAGAGGAGAAATAAACGGGGTATGTGTGTCCAGCAGGAAGGAAAGATCAATGGTCTTTCACACACCTGTGATTCACGATGTGGGTCACATGCTGGATCAACAATCTTTCTTTCTCAGCAGAGACTTATTTCCTTTGGTCCATCAGACCCTCCTGGCTGATAATGAGAAAGTATTATTCCTTGCATAATACAGCATATTTCTGCTGAGGAAATTCCACCACTGGTTTACAGAAAGTGCTACAGGTGAGAATGAGCCCAGATGGAGAACCAGAAGTGATGTCCAGCTAGGCAGATGGAGACCCTGCTTTTGGCCCCTTCTGCTTTTAGCTTTGTCCTCATTTCAGCCACCCCTGCAAATGCCTGTGTGGACAGAGTTTCCACCATTATACTCATTAAAGCTGAAACTCCAACTCTAGCAAGTAGCTTGTGAAGGGCTAAAGTTGCGTCAACATTAGCCACCTGTGCCTGTTAAATAGGTCTTGCTGCTTTCCTTCTCCCTTCTGCTAACTCTTTCAGAAGACAGGCTCTGCGTGTGTGTGTGTACAAGAGAGATGGACACCTTGAACTGGACTCTTCCCTGCTGCTGACACTACACTTCTACCTCAGCAAGATGCTGCCCTGGCAGGAGCTGCCAGCCTTCCAGCAAAGCATCATCCGTCAGGTGGAGCATTTAGCTGCTCTCTATGGAAGCCAAGCCTATTAAAATACAGTCCATCTCAGGGGTATAGTGGGAGATGCATTGACCAGTCTCAATATAAAGAATAGGAACACACTTGCCGTGCTCAGCATTTCCACCTGAAAACAAGCTTGGTAAATGATTCCTTTGCATGCTCTTTACCTCGTCTCCACAGACCTCCCAGGCTGGTGTGTTTACTCCTGAGTAGAAAAGTAACTCCTTGCTGCATCCTTAATCATTTTTTTTCACTTGTTATGAAAGAAATAAAAGTTTACCAAACAGACAAATAATTCTGATTAACTATAAATGGCTGTATGTCAGAGGTGTCTCTATGGTGCAGTTATCCACTCCCTCTTTGCTGTAGCAGAAGAGCATTTCTAAAACATCTGTCAGATAATGCTATTGCAGTAATTTAGTGCTCTGCAGGCAAAACCCATGGCTCTGCCTCACCCACCTCCATGCAACCTACTGTAGTCATCTGTAGAAATTTTCTGTGGATGGCAGGGACAAGGAACTTTGCAGACATGAGATGTTCTAGAAACACGTGGCTTTATTATTACAAGGGTCGTGGGTAAAGAGGGCCTGCTCCCAGCCACCAGCCTCAGCTGAAGCAAAGCCCTAAAGAGAGAAAGGGGAGAGAGAGAGATAGAAGAGAGCTAGGGGGTAGAAATGGGGTAGGAACAGGGGAAAAGTATGGGGAGAAAGCAGGAGCAAGTGAGGTAAGAGAGAGGAGAGGGGAAGAGCGAAAAAGAGCAAGCGAAGAGAGCCAAGAGGGTAAGAGGGTAAGAGAGGAGGGTAAGAGAGGCAAGAGGGCAAGAGAAGAGCGCGATCATCTTGTTACAATACATTATATCTCTTTTTGTGTTGAATATTCTAATTTACAGTGACCAACCAGCACAAGATACAAAACCTACAAACTTTGGATGCAGCCTATAAGAACTATTACATTACCATGTCATTTTATATTCTAAACTCTATAGACTCCTTTCTTATGTACTTGTTCCCTGATGCTTTTGCACGGTGGAAAGGCAACATTCTTGTCTTGTTTTCCTGTCTTTTCAACCCATCTTCAGCTAATCACTGTCTTCCTGCCTGCCATGCCTATATCTCGAAACTAGCTTTCATTTCTGTTTCACTCACAGGTTTTACATCTGCAGTATTTCTTGCCATAAAATCATATTCATAAGTCCTTCCTGTCCCATCTTTTCCAACAGTCATCCACCTCACAGCTGGGATCTTAGGGTAAAGCATTATAAGCTATTTCCCCACATCGTTTGGTGAACAAACCAGGAATTCCTACACTGGATTAAACACAGAAACACCTCCCTGAAGCTGTTGAGTCTCATAAAGGCCAGGATATGTATCTAGAGCCACAGTAGCTATGTTTCAGTACTTGAATTTTTTATGATGTTGCTCTGCTGGAGTGGTGCTGCTTGCAGCTCACACTGCTCCCTGGGTCAGCAATTCTCCTGCAAGCCAAAGGGTTTATGAACACTAAAGTAACCACAACCTGGCTTCCAGCCTTCATTCCTCTATCTCCAGTACCCATTCCGTCTATTAAAAGCTTGACTGACTTTTTCACCATAGAAAGGCAGCTGTGCTGGCTCTCCCATCTGTCTTATTCATCACTAACAAATCTTCAGGAGAAATTTGTTACTGATGAAATTTGTTACTTTTGCTATAGCAAAAGCTTCATTTGAGTAACAACTTCTCTTCCTGTATGCTCAGATAGTTCTTTTTCGTTTCTTATCTTTCACAGAAGGGCATTTCTAAAGAAAATTGATCTCAGGAACCTTCTCCACCCCCTCCTCAGACCAGGATGTTCAGCCCAGCCCTTATCCCTGGGTTACAGGATATTAAAGAATTATACTCCTTCACAACCTCTTCTTGATTTGCTTCCTTTATTAGGACATACATTTAAATATTCACCAGAAAAAGATAACTCTCTGTTGTGGAAGCCAGGAGCAATTGGAGCTTCAGTTTCTGCTTCAGTGAGTTTTTGCACAAAGCTCAGGTGAGAAAGAGAAAATAAAACACAGTATAAGCCTGAAAAGCATAAAAATAGCCCATATATAGGAGCAATCATCACTCCTTATGCCCAACTATATAAATGTGCATGCTGTCTCTGTCACAAACCCACAGAAATAATTTCAGTAAAAATGGTCACTGAACCAAAATTCAGCATTTGACTACTTCCATTCTCTTAAAGAAAATGTTTGGAGTTACCCGGGGTTTTATATAAAACCCTCCATTAAAAGGTTTTATACAAATTCAGGAGCAGGGATACTCTTCCTTCCTCCAAAATGCTTATTCAAGGTTTTAATTTGAGGAAATTTTAATCTTTATTTTATTCCTAATGCAAGTTTTGTACATTTTAGCAAAAAATCCTTTTGTCTAATTATTCAGAAAAGTAGGCTGTGTTTCTTCTTAAAAATCCCAGGGACCTCAAATTAACTCTGGAGTGTTGTAGGAGGTTAAATTTAATACCATCCCTCTGACTTGCATTGATTGGCAATGCAGATATTTCTGCTGTACATTTTCCTTCTTTACAATGCCATTATTATTTGTTTTTTTGAAATGTGAGAGGATCTATCCATCCTAACTAATTCTGAATTCTGAGACTTTGCTGTGCTAAGTGTTGTACAAACACAAAAGAAACCTATGGCTCTTTCACTGAGCATGCAGGGTTGTGAGACAGTGATGAGGAGATCAGTAACCATGGCCAGAGCACATGCAGCAGCTGCACAGCCAGACTCAAGGTTTTTGGGGGGTTAACAGCTTTCATTGCCTTAATGTGACTTTGAAGGAAAATAATGCAAAGGTAATCGTGGGTTTTAATGGGAACCTATTGAAAGGCGAAGGTGCCATGCAGTGCAAAAAGTGCAAAGGTGTTTATCAGAAATAAGCAGAAAGAGCCCAGTGTCACTGAAATAGCAGAGACTATTACCATGCTGCTCGTTTCACTTTAACTCTGCTACTGCTGAAGGTAATGTTGTTCCTCTGATTAGCTCAGGCACTGTAATTATTTCAAGAGTCACCATAAGGATGCAACATCAACACATTATGAATCTGACACATTATTCAAACCAGTATGGATAAGATAAATCTCAATATCTAGAGGTCAAAATCACTACTAGTAGTAATAGCTGAAGCCTTCTCTACATCAGAGAGTCAGCACAGGCTCAGCAAAATCCCAGTTAAACCTTTGGATTATAGAGATGATGTGTAACTAGGAAGTGTAGTCATGCTCTAGATAATTTTCATGCAAGTGTGTATAATTCTGAAGATATTAGCTCTCTGGGCTCCCAGTGTCCCAACATGTTCTCTGCTTTCCTTGCTGATAAGCTGAGAAGCTACTCTGATACCACAGACAGCAGAATGGCTGTATTTATATCCTGCTGGAGTATTACTTCAGAGGTTGTGGGAATGCCTGCAAAATTTGCAGGTCAGCATTTCACAGTAATGAGTAGATGAAAACTATAAACCACTTCCCACACTCAAGTTATGAGATCTGCCCTCCACAAGAGTTAATAGTCAGCTTTGTTAAAACACAAAACAAAGCAAAAAAACTACCAAATAAAAACAAAACTGCAGGAGTTTTTTACTTCACAGCTGCATGAGTGCAATTCACTGATGCTTTCCCAAAATTGAAAAGGATGCTAAGGTTCAAAGGAGCAGATTGGAACAAATATCTGCTGGAAGATAGCAGCAAGGCTCCATTCAAAAGAACATGAGGAATAAACAGCAAAATAGTAACGCAATGGGTAAAGTCAATCCTGGCCTTTTTGAAATTGAAAATACAGTCATTTATGTGAATGTGCATGGAAATATCACTAGACGCCCTGTGCTGGACATTGCTCTGCAACAACAGACTTATGAGATCCTTTGCTCTTCTTCTACACTTGTGCTCCTGGCCACGGATACTTCCTAAGCTGGAGAAGCAGTTGACAATGGAAGGTCCTTGCTGATGCTTAGAAGACACCTGGAGTGTTAGTGATCCAAACTGATCCAAACAGGATGTTCCAAAGCTAGATTACTACTAAAAATCAAAAAACAAAAAAAGGCAACCAAACAAAAACAAAACACAAACAAAACAAACAACCCCCCCAAAAAAAAAACAACCCCAAAAAAACCCCCAAAACCCACAGAAATTAAAAATAATATATTATAGCTATACTCACTTCATAAGGCAAAGTAAGCTGTTTCAAGTGATGCTCCCAAAAGATATGCTAAAACAAGAGGAAACACTCAGGACCTTCATATGCTGCCTTCATCCTGATGAATGAAGCCCAGTCTGTTTGTTTATTTATTCTCCTGATTTATAGACCATTTACTGCCATGGCAGCAGGGTGTTCATTTATACATACAAGAACATAAATTCCGATAGATTCCATAAAAGCTGGAGAACAAGCAAAGCTTAAGAAAAAAACCAAACCTCTAGCTAATGCTAAACATTTTGAGTTGTGTTCTGAATTACTACACAGGGACTATTATGAGCTCCAGGGTTTTTAACAGAGATGATTGATAAAAATAAAGCACTACAAACATTTTTTTCAAGACATTGAAATAAAGGTCAATTTATTGAAAGCACATATGTGATTTAGAAAATAAAGTCTTATTTTGAAAGACACCTGAGTACAGAATATTATCAGCATTTAGCATCTCATTCTAGTGAAAACAGTGAAGATTAAATACTTCTCATCTTGGGGGGTCTAGGTCTATAAAGGTCTTGTGGCCTTTCAAAGTACTTTAGTTTTAAGACTTTAGGTCTAAATTAGTTTTCTAATTAAGTTCCTCAATCATTTGGATTTTGTAAACCTGTATTGGAAAACCTAAATGCCTTTACAAGTCTGAACCTTGGGAAATTAATATCTCTTGACATTGAATGAGACTTCTGGTCTGCAGGCCACTGAGACTGAAGCAATTCAAGTGCTTCAGCTCTGCTAAGGGCCTCAGGACCACTTGTCCAAGGAAGAAATTTTCAAAGGCACAGAGAATTCCAAGATCCTCAGTGTTGTCTGATATGGGCTTGGAGGTGAATTTCAAATAAAGTATATTAATATGAAACTTAGTTTTCTCAAAGGAGGCAGAGGCTTCCAAACCAGTGTCTTTCAACTTTGGTCTTTTGCTAAGGAACACTTTAAACTATGAGTTTACTCAGCCCTCAGTAAAGTTACAGGGGACTTCTCTCCAAGTCTCTTGGAGAACAGAATAGTTCTATGACAATTTGCAATAAAGGAGGAAATCTATTGCAATGCTTTGCTACCTTTACTGCTAAAATTTCTCTAATGCTATCTTGCTTTCAGTTTTTTCCCATTATTTCCCACCTTATCCACCATGGACATGGACAAAACTTGATTCTTTCCTTTGCAGCAGTTTTATATTTATGTCTAGAGATAGTTGTGCTTTTATGAATTTCTCTGTTCTTTACAATACATAAATCCAATTGTTTCAATATATCCTTGAAGAATTTTTCACCTTATCTATGTCTCAGATGATGGATACAAATCAGATATAATAGGTGTTGAAGGTGGATGTCCTCTGCACTGGGCTGGGTTAACAACAATGTCCCTCAAAAAATGCAGTAGAAAACTGAAATGCAGACTGAGACTCAATGGCAGAGGAAGAGCATTATCGATCCTTTAGGCTGGTCTGCATGCCCAACCAGGTAGCAGCACTTTTGGTAAATTTGCAAGTAGGGTGAACCTGTGAGGCCGTAATATTTATGTAAAGGGAACAAAATAAGCAATAGATCTAATTTTTTTCCCTGAGACTACAGAAATGTGGGAGCTCGTTCCCAGTTTCTTCACAACCTGAACCTTGCTGACTTAAAAAACAGAGTGTCAGATTCCATGCGTATCATTATCAGATTTCTTGTGTCAAAAGGGATGGAACTGAGTCAAATCAGTCAAACAAGAGAGATGCAGTATGAGCTGTGTGCAAACCTTCAGGGAATGTTCTGGTGAGGCATTCCGCACTGTGAACTTGTGCTCAGTTGAGATAGGGGTGAACAGCTGATATTACTGGCTATGGTCTGGATGGCTTAGCCAACAGCAACCCCAGTAATGTTGGAAATGTGATTTAGTTTCAGCCTTCTGGTAATAGGGAAGTATACTTGAATGCACTGTCTGAGAGATGTGCTAGCTTTGAACCTGTCCTAGTCAAACAACTGATGAAGAAGAGAAAAATAGTCCTCATCATTTCAGGAAAGATGTAGAGTAGGAAGAGAATTAATGTATTGCTTGAAACATAGATTCAAAGATTTTTAAGGCATGTATATGCTTTAACAAAGAGAAAATATTATGTTCTGTGATTATGATACATTTGAACAGGGAACATAATTTGTTAGAAGCCTTGCATTAAACTCTTATTTTGTCTAATAAATACATAATGCTGATGTAAAGTATTACAGTCCAAAAATATATTTATTGTTAGTGAGGAGGCTGTTTGTATTAGGAACAAAATTACTGCTTCTAAGCTGCCATTCAATGAAGGTTGTCAAATCTAAACAAAGTCTATGGTCCTGGAGATTTTCTAAAAGCGCTGTTGGAATTTGGCACCTAGGGTGGTATACATAACTGCAGCTCTTGAGGTTGGCTCATAGACACCTCTGAGTGAAGTGGAAGGATTATTTCGTGGACTTGGCAAATGATTCTGCTGTTTATACAGCTCAGCAGGATATTTGCTTTCTCCACAACAGCAAGACACTGTGGATTCATGTTCAGTTCGTGATCTGCTGTAACTCCCACCTCCTTTCTGACAGAGTTGTTGGATTTCTCTGCTCTGTATTCATCCATATGCCACACATGGCTGTTCACTTCCATGTGGTTTCCTCCCTCATATCCTGTTCTTGTTCATTTGTGATTTTGCCATTGTGTTTTGCCACTAATCTATTGGATACTGTGCCTTCCTAGCAAAACACACCAAGATACTGTGAAGAACTGTGGAGTTCTTGGGTGTCATAAAATTGTTTTCCTCCTGCCCTAAAAAACAGACTGTCTAATTTGGCAGAAGTGGGACCAGGAGAGAAGAGATGTCTTCCTTTATTATCAGGATTGGACTACATCTGGCCCTTAGGAAAGTCCAGAGAAGAGGCTGGGGATATGAAGAATCAGAAAAATATCTTTGTTCATATGTGATGTGAGCAGAGTCAAGGCATGAGGTGGTTTCCTGCCACAGGTAACAATGGCTATTGCCTGTGGCTTCTGTGTTTGTGTTGGCAGGTCTAGAGATCTGCTAATCTGATTTGGCCATTTCTCATGCCTTTTTGGCCTGATAGCTTTGTAATTTACCTGCCCAGTAGACAGAGCATCTGCTACCACAGAAAGCATTAGGGAGAAAAAAAAAATAAATAATGAACCCCTCAACAGCCCCTCAACCTTATCTTTTTCTGAGGAACACTGGAAAGAGTTTGAGGCCTCTCACCCCCTCTGACCATTCCATCCAAACTATTTCCTTGATTTTCAGTTCACTTATCTACAGTTTTTCAGGCTCAGAAGGTACTTGCTAGGGAAATATAGAAAATTACACTGTCAGATGGGTAGACATGAAAAAATCATCCAGAAAGACAAACATCCAAGTGTATTGAGATGGCACTGAGATGGAAAGAGGTTATAAATAAGAAAACTGGTGAAAGTGGCTTATTAGGAATTCTGTCCTGTGCTTCCATGTGGAAAGACCATATTCCTGGCACTGAGAGGATGGCTTGCCTGCTGCTGTACCTCTTCACTAAATGTGTGATCACTTCTGCAAAGACACGCTGCCCTGCAAGTGCTCTCTGCCATGTTGCCATCCACACTGCCTATGCATCTGAGGTGCAGCAGATTATGGGCTCACTACTGGTACTAAAACCACCTGCAAGCATTTTTTCTTTTTAAGAAAACTGTTTAAGTTTTTTTCTCAGATCAAGCAGAATGTTACACTAACCTTCTGGAGTTAAACCTGTGTCTTTTTAGAAAAAGAAAAAGCTAGGACCTTTCCAAACAAGAGAATATTTGGGGGGGGGGGGGGGGGGGGGGAAAGCAAGGCTTTGGTTCACAAATTGCCAAAACACACTTCTTCAACTTTCCACTTCTGTGTTCATTTTCTCGAGTTATTTGGTGGACTGTAAAGTCAATTGAATCAAATCAACAGGGAAAAATAAGAGATGGTACAAATGAAAAATACCTCTGTCCTGCTCCAAATGTAAGAAAATATTTTCTACTTATAAACTGCTTACCTGGGGGCAGATAGCAGTTTCCCTGGCAGGCCCAGCCCACCCTAAGTGTTTTATTCCTAAGGTAACATTTTGCCTTTCCCTGCTACTCTCAAACACCTCTCTTGTAGCAAAATTTTAGAGTAGATACAATCCTAAACCACCATAGGTCTTACTGTTTTCTTTCTCTCTGTCCCTTTTCACTGATTTTTCTTCCACTGCATCTATTTCCTACCTACATACATTTTTTCATACATTGCAAAAACACTCTTGCCTTCTCTCCTCCCCTCTGTATCTACTCCTTTTTGTTTTTCTCTGTCCCTCTTTCCTACAGTTCTGGTGTTTTGTACAAGCAAGTCTCAGAACTACATCCTTTAAAGGTGCAGTAGTTCTGCTCTCTCTTAAGTTCTTTCAGCAGCTCATTGCAAAACAGTGAGGGTGATAAACAGCCTCACCACGTTTTTAAAGGCAGAAGTATTTCTGTCTCCTTCCTGGGGATACTGCAACTGCTGTATCACAGAATCACATTTATTAGCCATGGTTACCCTGTGACTGATTTATCACATAGGTCTGTGTCATTTGCCATTGTTCCCAAGTGATGCATTTCTACTTCATAGGAGATATTCCTCAATGATACTAAGTTGGGAAATATTGTCAAAATGCAGGAGAAGAAAGCAATGCTACAGGGAGACAAGTGGTCATCATTAGGGACTGAAATAACAGAAACAGGATGACAGTCACTATCTTAAACTACACCATCATAAGCCTGGGGACTAATAAGAATTTCTGCTTCAGAGAGGAGTTTGTCAATTGGAAACAATGCATTAAAGGCAACCTAAAATGAAAGCTTTTCATTAAAGAAAAAGGAACACATTTTTCTCTGGAAAAGATAGTTTATATGAAAGAAATTAGCTTGTTTACTTGCATTTCTTTTTAAGAGGATTTGATTAACAGTGATTCTCTAGGCAAATATTCTGACTGCAGTGAAAATAGTGCTTTCCATCAAAACTTTTCAATGTTAAAGTTACCCTTCTCTATATGTACCTACTACTTACAGCCTGTTTTTTTACAGACTGGTAGATGTCATTACATCATTAAATCAAGGATTTATTTCATTTTATAGGAGAAGGGACAAAATATCTTTTCTAACTGTCAATAAGTTTCTGGCCACAAAGAACATGACAATGGCCCATGGAAGGCTCCCACGAAAACTTCTCAGAAGTTCTGTCATAACTTCAAGGCCAGAGAGTAATTGCTTTAGCAAAACTGACCCTGAGCCCAGACAGCCAGACCCTGAGGAGGGTTTGGGATGAGCTCCATGCAATAGCAGCCTTTTCCATTTCCACCACACAGATGCTCATTTCTCCCTTAGACTCTCAAAATCCTGTTATTTCTTAACCTTTTAGTTTTTTCTTTTTTTCTTTTTTTTTTCTCTGAAGTTGTATCTGCTTGTGTATCTGCAGCCTACCTTTTTCTTTAAAATCCTCTTAATTTTAATTCATTTTGCCAAACAAAAATGCCAGTGCATTTCTTGCAGGGGAACAGAAGGAGTTAGTCTCTGTGGCTGTTCTGTGAAGCAGCCCATGTGAGATGGGTCTGTTCCATTGATCTTGCAAGCTGCACTGCACAATTTTTTAAGTCCTGACACACATTACAGCTCATAGAGTCCAGAGGAATAGAAAGGTACCTCAAAAGCACCATCAGAGGTGGGTGGCTCATGGGTCATCTCTCCATTTCCTTGTGGGTAGTGAACTGGCTCCCAGGTAGACCAGTGATAGAGGTTTCATTTCGCTGTGCTCCTTTCCTGGATAGATAATCCACTAGCCAGATGCTGTGGTTCTCCCTTCTGCCTCTCCCTGTAAGTCATGTCGTATATCCCTGCCCAAGACCTGTTTGAACTACTTGTGAACAGCACATTGCTCAAGGTCAACCAATTAACCACACTTGACTGATAGTGGCCAGAAGCTCTTTGAACTGTAAGGTTAGAGAAGGAAATTTTGGAGTGGAAGTGTCTCAGATGGATGAATCCTTGCACAGATGAAATCTGTGTTTGAGTAAAAGGTACTATTTGCATCCCCCTCTGAACTCTTCAGTCCTTATTGAATTTTCTCCCTTGAGGCTCTTTCACTTTGGTGCTGAATTCCAGAAATTCAATAGCCAAGCCATTCCCATTACCATGCTGTCTCTCTCCTTAACTGTGTTTCCTACATATTGCTAAAAATAGATTTAGGCACTACACTTTCACTGTGTTCTTTAAAGCTGTGAAATTCTGTTACCATAGAGATTTTTTAAAAAAACATTTAGCCATGAAAGTACCAATATTAGACTGTAGGTTCTTTGGGCAGGGAATTCCTTTCTGTCTGTGTATTGCCCTTTGCCAGACATATTATAAACAATAGATATTCTATAGGTAGATCTGTTTTACAAACTTTTTAATGGATATGACTCTTTTCTGTCCTCTGAGCTTCTTTTTGTCTAAGGTAAATGAATCCTTTCTATATGTAATGGATAAACAGATGGTTAGCTTTGCATCTTTGCTTTTTCACCAGGCCCTTATCTTATTGGAAGAACTGAGCCTTTGTCTAGATGGATCTTTGCTTCTGTGAGAATTAGGTCCAGAAGAACTCATTTTGCTTCCACTTAGCACTGGTCTAATCTGAATGATGTAGGGGTTTGCATACATTTACCCTTGGTGCTGTGAAAACCACAGCTATCATCTGCCTCTAGTATGGCAGGTCTCAAGGGAAGATGTCTACATTATTAGGACTAAATTAAACAGCAACTTCAATTGGTCCATCTTAATAAACCCTCCACTAAGCACAAGGAGAGCCTTTATCAAGCTTGAGTTTGCCCATAACTTCTGGAAGAAAAAGAAATAACTATGTTCACCCCTTTTTCACTCTCCTCCCTTTGAGGGGATGCTGGGAGGGTATCTACATAAGCTTTCAGATAACTCAGAAGTCAAATGAATCATTCTGTGGGTGTAAAGTTGGAAATCATCCTGTGTTTTAGAAGAAAATGTAATTGACAGTGTTTTAAACAAAGGAGATGCCACTGAAGCAAAGCTTGTCACACCATGTAAGCATCTGACTGGTCTCATG
Source organism: Zosterops lateralis (assembly GCF_965231275.1). Classification (NCBI taxonomy): domain Eukaryota; kingdom Metazoa; phylum Chordata; class Aves; order Passeriformes; family Zosteropidae; genus Zosterops; species Zosterops lateralis. Next base: position 21,498,262 of record NC_139765.1, read on the forward strand.
TGTTGTGACTTAAAACATTCTGAGGGTCGGGCAGTGGGTAGGGAAAGGACAAGTGAAAGAATAACTCTGCTGCTCTGCTAACCTCAGTGACTTTAATGAAGCATTTTGTTGAAAGGGATAGAGCTGTTGAAGGGGAAATATGTGAGATGTGCAATACCCAAACTTACTGGGATTGGTGGCAGCTACATTTTTTCACAGCTGGGAAAGTGTTTAAATCCTGAACAAGTTCAGAAGGCGTGGAGGACTGACTTGCTTTCTCCTAGCTCCAATTACAGCTCTCTTGCCACAGCAGAGCTGGGTGTATGTGGCCTTCTCTGACTCTAGAGAAACCTTGAGTTGTTTTAACTGGAGAGTCTCTTAGGTTGCCTCATGAATTAGTGGTTTAGGTTGCTCAGAGGATCACCAGCAAAGGTATCAGCAAAAACAGGTTTAATATGAAAGTTAAAGCACAACAAAGTTGTCTTGGTTTGAGTTCCAAGGGTCTCACTTAGGACCACAGTTTATAGGTTTGCAAGAGAATTGACTTTAGTTCTAGGAATTTTCCATTCTGGTCACAAGTCAGTCCAGTAACTTTCTTAGAAAGTTCAAAATTGTTCCAGTTGCATTGTTACTCACGAAAAAAAAAAAAAAAAAAAAAAAAAAAAAAAAAAAAAAAAAGTTTCCAAGGATGTTTGTTAAAAAGCAAGAGCTCATGAGATCCATGAGAGAGATCAAGTTCCTGGGAACAGATACTGTTTCTGATAAACTCAAGAGCAGCTTGGCCCAAGTGGTGTTGTTCAAGGCTGAGGTCTACGGAACATTTCTGAGATCGTAGTGTAGTGTGGGAGATGCACCACTACAGGTTGTGACTGACATGTATCAGCAGATCCACCTACTGAAATGTTATATTTCTTCACAAAAAAGGTTCAACAGAGGCAGTGACAGCATGCACAGTTCCACTGTGCCCTGGAAAAGGACTCTGCAGCAGCCTTTGCTCTGAGGATGAGAAATGGCTATGAGTGTGCAGATTAGGGCTCTATACATAAATAAGCTGAGAGACACAGAGGTTAAGGCTTGTGAGGTAGTTAGGAAGATTGCTGAGACATAGGCACAGGACTGAGACCTGGCTTCTCAACACCTTGTAGTCCTTCCAGCCAAAAGCGAGAGATGAATTGTCTGAATTCCTTCCTGGAGGTACTGTCTTGCTAGTCATCGATTTCAGAGTGATTTTAAGGCAAAAATATTCCAGGCTTTAGGGAGCACAGTCAGGCATCTAACTATTAGCTGGATGAATCTGTGCCTGGGAGGGAAGAAAAGCATCAGTCCAATCTTACCCTTCTGTCTGCCTATTTGCCTGTTTTACAAGGAACCAATTTTAGTTGTTCTGCACTGCAAAACAATAAAAAAATGTGCTTTTTCTGTCTCAGTTGCTTTAGATCTTCCTTTTCCTTCCCATTACTTTTTTCCCTTCTTTATATCTGTTGCCATTATATTCTATACCATTTCTTTCATATTCTACTCTTCAAGTATTTAATCTGTTTTCCCTGTGATACAAAACTGTTTGGACACATTTCTCTCAACATCTTACATCTAGTGAGCTGTGTAATTGGGCTGACTTTTTGTTGTTTTCTGCACTTCCTATTTCCAGCTCTCTTTTGCTGCTCTATTGTATATTGTCTTTGTTTACTTTGTTTACTCTACTTCACCAATTTTACTTGCTCCTCAGTTCAGACCTACACCTCAAATGAAAAAAAAAAAATCCCTTTTCTTGATTGGGATCATACCTGTTTATAAACATATGCAGGAAAGGGCGAGGGACAATTTTACAAAATCATGCACCCAAGACCCTTCAGCTGAGATGGTTGTTACTCTGCTTCCAGCTTCAGAGAAATTAACGTGATGGATATTTTCATCACAACACTTTACTCCTTTCTCTCAAGTCCAGAGAGCACCTAGGGAAACCTGGCAATGATGTTAAGGTCTCCTGAGAGATGTGAGCCATTCAGCAGGAACAGATGGCATCTCCCACAGTTAGGAATCAGTATTAAGGAGAGAAGAACAATCTCCTCTCCACAAGCCTCCCATCCCAAGTGTGACTGCAGGACCACTGGATATGGTTAGTTCCTTCAAACAAGCCAAAGACTTAGCTGACAGATGGACAGGAGAGAGGAAAATGCGAGTCTTCACTCCCAGGTGATAGAGGTTCTGGGCACCTTCTCCTCTTTGTTCTGGTTTCTTGAGGACAAATGTTCCGCAGGCTCCATCTGGTTCTGCAATAAAGGATAAATTATTAAAATAAATAAAATATTGATGAGATGTTTTATAAAACAGAGGGCCTTTAAAGTATTGATTTAGAATTGAGAAAGTCATAATGGGTTTTATCTGCAGAAATAATTGGGAAATAATTTTCGTGTAGTACCTCTCTTCATGGGGCAGGTAAAAGGCAGGTAAAAGGCAATATTTAATCCCTGGACATGGCTGTCAACTGTATAGTTTATACACCATCTGAACAAAATTTTTTACAAGGTCATTGTCTTGTCCACCCAAGAGCCTTGTGGCACCTCATATAAAGTTATAAAATTTCACAATAGCATTAAGAAACAACTAATCACCACTATAGTATGGACAGGACCATGTAGGAAGATCAACTTTCCACATCCTGCAGTGTATGTTTCAACTGACAGCTTTCAAAACCACGCAGAATTAAGAGAGAAAGATTTGTAAAAGCAAAAACACTGAATTCTTAAATAGCTAAAAGCAACTAAATACTTCTTCCTTAAATAAAGAATAAATACCAGTTATTGGTTTTAGATTAGAAAGGTATGACCTATTCTAAGTTGGTTCTTCAGAGTTAGCTGAAACACACATGCTTAGTAATAGCTATAAAATTGCCAAAATACATGATGATTTTGGCATACATGCAATCCTTGTAATCTGCTCCTAGTGAAAATCTCATCAGGCTGGTGTGTTTAGATACCTGCAAACTGACATCATGTACTTCCCTCTGTTGGGGTAGAACTTCTCTAGAGCTTCTCTTGTCATGACTTTGTCTCACAGGAAAGCACCACGTGCTCTGGCACTGCACCTGCACAAACCCTTTTCCAGACTCCCGTCATGCAGGCAACTTGTCCTCAGGCTGAGCTGTTGTGGAGAGATTGCAGTGAAAATCAGTTGTGGGATGACCCAGTCCTTCCTAAAAGACAGAAGGGTCTCTCTATCACTTTTGGAGAAAGGCACCTTCAGGAAGTGAGTCAGTTTTACCTAAGATTTAAATCAAAAGCTTGGCACGTCTAGAGGGTGAATCAGACCTTTGCTGGGCTGATAGACACCCTGCAGCTGTCTATCAATCTGACCAGCTGGCTAAGTCTCCCAGCTATGGCCTCTGAACTGCCTCCAGACAGATCTCTTTTGAGCTTGGCTAGTCCCACAGTTAATCAAACTTCACCTATAAAATCCTGCATTTCTCCTTTCTCTCTCCCACCCAAAGCTTACTGGACTACCTGTGAAGCACTTGACTTAGTATATCCCATCATGAATTTCTAATTCTTTACTTTTACTGCTGAGGTTTTCCAGCTGCCTTAGCCATCTGCAGAGCCATGAAGGAACTAGTTCTCCTAGTAGGTTTCAGTCAAATAATTCTCTTAAGGTATTTCCGGTTGAAAAGATTAATGACTCACTCTACCTACCTGGTAGATCCATGGCAGACCCTGCCAATTCTTGGCATCTTTCTACACATTGGGTGATTCCCAAAACAGCAGTTCTTTACTATGACTCACAAAATAAGCAGAGGCCCAACCTATGACTGATTTAAAATTGACTTTCTATGAACCTGATGTCACTGCATCAATTTATAACATATCTGAATTTACTTCACCCTCTTCTCTTCATAATTCATTAACCCCTGTCTGTGGGTGACTATCTAGAAATCTATTAGAACTCTAAATAGTGGCATAAAGTACCCTCTCTATAACTTGCAAAGGGATATTCCATAAAGCAAGGTCTCAGATTTAGAGGAAAGGAGTTGCAGAGGTAATACAACACTCCTGAATACTGGTGTCCTGAAATACTGGAGATGTCAAGTTCCATATAGCAGGATAGGTATGTCTAGTTAGGGTTTTCTTTTTTTAGGGTTTTAAAGCCTGGGGCACAGATCCACGCAAATATTTCCACTGCAAACGCTGAACATTGCAGTGCCTGGCTTTCAAACCCTTCGTTCCTGATTTAACAACACTTTGGAGGGTTGGGTGCTAAGGAACAGAATTCACTAGAGCCAGCATGCTGAGAAGAGAGCTACTTAAATTAGCCAATAGGAGAAAACAACAGGAGGGATGATTTTAAAATCACGTCTCTCTTGGGGATTGAATGCCTTAATTTGACTTCATGGAGATTAGTTTGCAGGCTGCATTGCCTGTGCGGGGAGGAAAGTGTTTGGAAGGCTCTTTAGCAAAGGCATGACAAAGCCCAATCATTAGAAAACAGGACTAAAATAAGCAAACTGGAAGCAAAGTGCATGTTTTAAAGAATCAGGATAATTACCTGCTGAATTAGCTTATCAAGAGATATAAAACATTTTCTACCTACTGAGTGGCATCTTGCATTCTGAATTTCTCTGTCAATATTGAAAACAACTGAAATGGATGTGTGTGGTTCAGGAATTACTTGGTGATAATGTTTGTCAGCAGCTTAGAGCATATCACCATAATCTACCATCTCCTGTCTTTTAAACAGATTAATCTGCTTTTACCAGGGCTAAATTTGGCCTCACTCTTGTTCCCGAGGGCTCAGGGGTGTTTTCGTATAGAATAACATGAGATAGAGATTGTATCAGCTTGTCTTGTCATCTCGCTGCAGCCATAGCAGGATTGTCTTTATTTTTCTGTTCATTAGTACTTTGACCTGGGCTTTTTTTAATATATGAACTGTTTCTGTTGTTTCCCCTGGGGTTATTGAGCAGTCTATTAGGGCTCATTACCAGAACATTTTCAACATATAAATTGTCCTTTAAATCATCTGCTCACTTACCTGTAATTTCTTTAAAGTCACACCCCTTATGGATGCAGCTCTCCCTCTCCTTTTGCTGATTACTTTTTGGTTAGAGATACACTAGCCAAAGATAGTCAACCTACACCTTTTATGCAATTCACATTTAACTCTCATTCTGGATATGGGAGCCTGGTCCACATTAATTTTTGGTCTTGCAGTGCCACAATAGGATCCCTGGGAAACCCCAATCACCAGCTGTCTGCAGTCCACTCTCAGTGCTTCCCCATTGTGTGCTCTACCAAGTACATGTGCTGCTGACTGTGACCACCTGAAGCTTTGAGTTATGAGTTATAAAAGATCAGGAAAATTAGCCAAGCTTGGTGGACACTACTTTCCCACAGTTTAACCAAACTCTGAGAGCTGGGGCATGCATTTGGGACAAAATGAACCCCATAAAAAGCAAAAGCCTGATTTTGGCCGAATTAGATCTTTTAATCTTTCCTGCATGATTGCATAACCTCAGGTGGAAGAAACTTGTAATCACATTGGCTTTTCTCTTCAGTCCATTGCATTGCAGATTCGTAACTCATTTATTCATTCCCACCATCCATCCCTTACCAGTCAGCTCTTCAAGTATTTCCCTTTCCTCAAAAAAAAATTTAGTTTCAGAAGAGTTTTCCCCTGTGTGCATTTTCCCAGGCTGAATCTATTTGTTTTTTTATTTTCAAACTCTATTTCTTTCTCAGCTTTGACAGTTACGGAGCAAGTAAAAGAAGCTACATGGAATTAAATGCAATCCTTGGGATTTGCAATAATTCCTGGTTTTGTATCACCTGTGAATGTAATTAACTAAATCTTTATTTTGGATCAGGGTTATAACTACTCAGTGAAGAAGTGGCCATGATGAGATCTGAATAGATTTAACCCCTCAACTAAACGAGGGATTATCTTTCTAGTAAGAAATTATTTTAGCAGTATGTTTATTTATGTGAGATTCTCATGTCTGTTTTTATGTCATGCAACATTTTCTGTGTGAACTGAGAGAAAACTTTCTTCCTTTTTTTAAACTAATTTTGCCTTGTAGTGAGCAGTGATTAGATTTGCAAGCCTGATGCACACTGTAAAATGCTGTAATGATGATTTCTTGTGATTTTGTTATCACATTTGTTCTTTCAGGGTTGTTGGGTGGTGGTTTTTTTTTTTGTTTGTTATTTGTTTTTCCCTGAAGGGGAGGGTGGGTACAATGTCAGTGATGCCAGCATCTACTCCTGCAGCCATCCCCTCAGACACCAGCTGTTTTGAGCCCTGTGCCCAGAGCTACCAGCAGCTTGCTTTGGCGAAGAGGTGCTGCTGAGATGCTGCGTCAGAGCCAGCAGAGGGAGCAAAAAACACTGTGTTCAGGAGCAGAATTTAGGGTTTTGTTCATTCAGTATTATCTGTTGAAGTGAAAAGGTTTCTTTTTTACTCTTAAACGGATTTTTTTCTTGCTTTTATACTTATACCAGAATCGTCTTACCTATGAACTTCTTACTACTGCCATAGGACTGTCCAAACCTTTAAGGTGCTAGGCTGCAGAAAATGAGAGTCAGCTGCTATGTCCCATCTTAGGTCTGTAGGAGCAACATGAAATGGAGGCAGTGTTGCAGTACCAGTGGTAAATCTTATAATTCAGATGCTATGGAGCAAAAATATATGGAGATTGGGAAAGATGAAGACTGAGTGCAGCACCACATCTCATGTTCTCTTTGAAGTTTCTTAGAACTTTGTGTAGGTGAGCATAATAAATTAGCTGAGCAGTGCTGAAGATTGCTGAGACTCCTTCTCCACACTAGACTTTCAGTAACTGAGGACAGAGGCAGCCTGCCAGTGCAGCACGGGCAATAACAGCAAACTGAGTGGAGGTCCTGTGTTTATGCCTGCTCACGCAGCCATGACAGCCTGGATTTGATCTTGTGCTCCCTATTGTGTGCATTGTAGCCACTTGTTCAACATCTTAGCAACTTGTTTAACAGCTCTTTGAGCAAAAGGTCACCTTGCTGCCTTAATGTGTAGTGCTGAAGACGGCAGGATCCCTATACCTAATGGGGAAATAATTATTATTATTAAAGCATCCAATCACCAGTTTGGTTACCTTATCATTAGGTCTCTGAGCCCAAGAGTCATGATGGTCCTGCTACTAACTCATATACTCAGTAAGTATCTGACTTTTCTTCTTCTACCCATTATGTGGCATGAGGCAATCACAAATACTTTTCCTCTAAACTTTTCAAGAAGTTCATTAAAGAAGGATGAAGTCAAGCCCAGTAAAGTGCAGGATGTCTGGAACTCTGCAAATAATTACTTTAAAGTTTGTTATTTCCCATTTAGAATTCTGGTATATACACAGCAAATGCTGTGTATATACCTTGAATTTATCTCCTTTCTACTAAATGCCATATGCTATTGATTGGAGCCATAAAACAATTGGTCTAAACGGAACCAAACAAGCCTTGGGATTCCCTCATCAACGCAATTACAGATTTTTTTCACAGAATTAAGAAAAGCCAAACATTTGATCAATAAGTTAAGAGTCCATTTTGTGTCTAGATATGTTCATAGTGGAAGGATTTCTGGTAGAATTTAGGAAAGCTGACGTTGGTTAAAATAGATACACCTTAGAAAGGTATCCAGGAGAAAATCTGGCCTTCTATATGAAAGGAGAAGGATAGGATGTCATAATAACACAATATTGAGAGAGGCTGTTTGCTTTCTGGTGACAATTTCCACTGTTCAAGTGAATTTCTAAACCTTTAATGGAGTCAACAAGGATGCTGAAAGATGACCTGAATAAGACTTCTGGAACCAAAAGTGCAGGGTCCTGACTGCAAATTCAGTTACAAATAGGCAAGGTAAATGCCTATTTGATTATAGATCACCATCATCATCCACAAAAATATTCTTTTCTACATCTACAAGGATCTGAAAAATGGCCCAGAAAAAGGAAAGATGAGGTAGAGATCTCTATATTTAGTTTTAATTTCTCTGGTTCTGTCATTGCTTTTCTGTTTTTCTCAGGATGACCCACTCCTTCTTTGCTGAAGAGGTGTATAAAGAGTATAACATGAAGAATGCAAGGTGCTGAGAGGAGATAGTAATTGCCAGTCAAGCATGGTAGATAGACATTAGTGACACTGAATCTATATGGAATAACCTAGACCCTGAACAGAGAGACAGCAATAGAAATAGCAAATGTGAGGTGAAATCCAAAGGTAATAAAACTTTTAGCCACCTTCTTACATATGGGCTTTAAAAAATGGGCATATGCCCCACTTCAAGGGAAAGATACATTAAATATGTCACAACCTTCAGCTTTCCAGCACACATTTAAAGGACAGAATTGAATGAAAATGGTCATAATACAGAGTGCTTGGCACAGAAGCAATTAAGGTAGGTTTTTCTTAGTTTCTGAAAATGTGAAATCTGTGAGAAAATAGGAAAATTGACACTTTAACCTCCACAGGCCACCTGGAAAGCACTGCAAAGATTTTAGCTGTATTATTAATAACATTGATCTAAGCTAGATCATGAGTACTCAAAATCAAATTAATAAGATGAAGATTTCCCTAGCCAGTCTGAACTCTGGATTTATAGGAATCTGGATGGAGAAGGTTGAGGATCAGTGTAATCATCTCTAAAGCAGCTAGAAATCTTGACAGAGTAGCTGGAAAGAGAACAAAGAAGAAACACCTGTAGCTTTCAGTCTTTGCCAAATATACCCAAAGCTTGATTCCTAACTTGATCTAGTTCTGGTTACTGCTTAGAGAGAAGTAACACAGGAGAAAAACAATAATAAAATCATAGAATCATAGAGTAGTTTGGGTTGGAAGGGACCATCAAAGGCCACCTGGTCCAAGACCCCTGCAATGACCAGGGATATCTTCAACCAGATCAGGTTTCTCAGAGCCCCATCCAACCTGACCTTGAATGTTTCCAGGATGAGGTATCCATCCCTCTCTCTGGCAACCTGTTTTAGTTCAGTTTTAGTACAACTTGGAGCTTCTGGATTCAGAAATTATCAAATTCAAAGCCAGCAAATCACTTCCTGTGGGCCTGAGTGTGTAACTAGATGGTCTGACCATGGCCATTTGCTCTTGAAGGTTTTCTGTGTTGCTGGCTGTCACCTTTCACAGTTGTACTTGAGAAGGGTGAGAGTCAGATTTAAAAACCTGTAGTATGGGCCACCACGCGGAGTCTAATGGGATGAGGATTTCATTCACACTGTCTGCATGGTGTTTACAAGCCCGACAAGTACTGAGCTTGCTTGAGCAAGCTTTGGTAGTGGGTGTCAGAAATGACCTTGCCAAATAAACACACACCTTTGTGTTGACTGTTATGCATAGATGCAGTCCAGCAGTAAGTCTCACTGTCAGATTCCACAAGGTACTTAAGTGCCTAATTCTTACTGATGTCAAAGGGAACCAGGTACTTATGAGAGGACAGGGCTTGTCCTTTCTGCTGTGAAAGATGGAAAGGAGGCAGAAAGGATTTGGCAATGATGGCTTCAAAATGGTTTCCTCTGCCCTGGGTCTGTAAAACTACTGAAGGTCTTCCTGAGGCTCTGCTCTGTGATAGAGTAGATCTGTGGCTGTTCTTGCCTTCCCAGATAGGGTCATGAGACACAGGGAAGAGCTGTAGCCCACCATGAGCCATCTCCATTCCCTGACACTCAGGCTGCCAAACCCCCTTTCCTATGAGCTCCAAGATACTTGTCAGGAAACATGTTTGGATTCCTGAGACCTGTAAGGTCAAAGACATTCAGGCTGCAATGTGACATGGGCTTACCTCTGGATGGGCAACAAGGCACTCTGGGCTGCAAAGTCTGATTTTTGAATCCAAATTCTTCAGTTTGAAATATGTCTTTGTACCCCAACACCTAGCATGATTCTGGCACTGGTGAACCTTTCCACTTGATTTTTGATGTCCATATCCCTGCTGGGTGTCACTTTTATGATTATTTTCCTGTGCAAGCCTTTTCCCCTTTCAGCAATAAGTCTCTCACCACACCAAGCCCTTGGGCTGCCTGTGTGTGTTCGACAGTTAAAATCTCTGTCAGACTTCTGCCTTCTAACCTTTGCTTTGGAATGTCTCAACAGCCAAGCAATAGCCCCTGCCATTTAAGCTTTACCACTTTCTTAAAATTCACATGGGCTAAACCTAGTCACAATGAAAGGTTTTGTCTTCAAATATATTAAAATATTTAAAGCAACCATTGCTGCTAAACTTCTCAAATTTCTGGAATATGTAATTGCAGTTGAATGAAATTATTTAAACAGACTGTGCTTTGGGAAAGTGGCCCATAAGCTTTTAAAGAATTAGAAGTCACTACAAAGCCATGAGCTCTCACAGGGACACACACACACATCAACTTGCACATGCTCAACCAAGCCTATGCTACCAAGGGAAAGGAAAATTTGAAAAAGCTTTAAAAACTTGTTCTTGGAGCTGGTATAGAAGGTCATGAATGGGAGGCAAAATAGAAAGCCAGTGGTAGAGCTTAAAGTTTGTTGTAAAACCTGCCTCTGATTCCTGCAAGAGGAACATCACCATCCACTGCTCAGCTACTCTCTCATGAGCTAAAAACCAAGTACTCTAAAGACAGGAGCAAGCAGGAGCCTACAAGGGTTATTTACCTTAATTAGACTTTCTAATTTCCATAATTTCTGCTGCTTAGAGAACTGACCCCTGCTTCTTTTTCTTTACCAGGATTCAGAGTCATTATCTCTGCAATTAAAGCAGTTACAGAGGTACATTTGAAATGCAGGTTCCTTTGAATTATTGCTAATAGAAATATTAAGGAGTTCTGTTATTTTTGATCTCTTATCACATCATGCACAGAGCTCACTCTTGTCTCTTTCTCCCTCCCTCTCCCTCTCCAAGCATGGCTGCTCCCAGCATCTCTGTGTGTAATCAGACGTGTCACGCCTCCACAGAGGTAAATTTGGTTTATGTAAAAAGGAAAATTAAATTAAAACTGGATAGGAATTAATTGTGACTGCCTTGGATTAATCTATCATATTATACTATTTTTGGCGCATCAGGGGAAAATATCAGCTAAACCAGTTTTTGGAGTGTAAGGGGAGGAAGCACATTCACCTACACCTAAAGAGGCAGCAGTAAATTCTTGGAGAGTTGTTTTTTACTCTTATGAAGTTGATATTCCTTTGAAATAGTGCAATGTGTTGCATCAGCTGATCCTTTTAACAGCAAAATCTATCATTTCACTTATGGAAGGACATACCACATTTCATCTATGTCAATAAAAGGACTTAATAAATTGCTCACCTGACAAACCCACATGGACTTAGATAAAATGATGAACAAATTTAAGCCAAGGAGTTAACTATCTCCACTAAAAGTAAAAACCATCAAACCGTAAGTTATAATGAATAGGCATAAGAGAAATAATATCCCATCAAAGCGTTATGAAAAGAAAAAATCATTATTTCAAACAACGTAGTTTCTGCAAAAGGAAAACATTTTATCCTGATAAAGGCATCTCCTTTCTATGCCACAGACAAGGTCTTTATGACATACTTGTTAATGACAGACAAAAAATTGTCACTTCATGGGGAAATATAACAACTCAAGGGAAATTAAAATTCACAACTGCATATCAAAATATTTGGTGAAGTAATGAGAAAATGAAGTCAATATACAGTACTTAGGGTGGAAAGTCTTAAAAGTCCTTAGATCAGCCTTACTGCTTTAATTTGAACATCATCTGTTCAATGTATCCCAGTTTTAAAATTCAGAATCCTAATAGTCATCTTTCCAAGTATCAACTTCCACACCTGAAAAGCAGATTTGATGTGCTTGCAGTGACACCACAAACATGAATTTTCTGCCATGTTCCTGGCTCACTCCAGATATCATTGCCACATAAATACAGAGCTCTGCCTGAAATACTGAGGCTGCTCTGGAAACGGCAACACACTTCCTCAGCCTCTTGTATCCATAAGCACCTGGATCAGATCAGGGATTTTAGGGTGGTGGTAACAGCCCCATACTCAGTGACCAATTGCTGAGCAATGATTTAGAAGGACAGTTACCGCTGAAGCACAATCTCCATCACCTCCAGGTGACGGAATTACCAGAGCATGGTGAGTGGCAGAATAACAGCACACAACTTTTCTATTATTAGTGAGGATATTATAGAATCAAGCAGCCTTTATTCATGACAGACAAATGGCAGACACTTTTGTTCTAGGGAGAGGATAAGTCTCTTTTTTCACATAGGACAATTACACTTTGGCTGCAGCTTTTATTCTGGAAACAATAGTTTACAGCAATGAGAAATAAGAAAATTAATCTATGTAATGTCTTCAAAATTCTCTGCAGTCCAAGTGAATTTGTTATATAAAGTTTGAGAAAGAGAGACAGGAAGAGGACACTGTAAAGAGAGAACATAATTTAATGCCATTTAGAACAAACATAAGAGGTCGTGTTTTAGATACTCACTCATGTAGTCCCAGCTACTGATAATCTATAGCTCTCTAGTAGTTGAATGTGGAGGTACCCACACAGCCCACATTTGGAAAATTAATTCTGTATGTGTATATTGGTGGGATTAAAAGATTAAAAGACTCATTGTAAAAAGATGTTTAGAAATGCGTAGGTGTACAAAGTTGTAAGGTGTAAGAGTTTGGTCTTATGGTTTATCAGCTGGTTTATTGCTGACATTATGTCCCAAATGTTTATTTTGCTGACTGGCATTTAAGTTCCTGTCATTAATAAATCAACAAAACACTTCAATCCTGATCTGTCTTAACAATTTGAACTGTGCAATTCTTCCCTGCTACAGCAGATGTCTTGTGATTGGGGCATTTATTATAGACAAAAATTACAATCTGTGTAGATAAATAAGGGAGAATTTTTGTCTTTAGAGAAAATCAGTCAATTAAATCTAAATAAACTGAACCACAAAAAGAATGGAACAAGCCTCTTAATAAAGTCTGGATGTACACTGATGTAGTTATCCAAATTAAAAAAAAATATAAACTTTGCTTTGAATCGGACTGAGCTAAACTTTAATGTGGCTGTGACAAATTAACTTTGGATACAGTCCCAGAAAAGAGTCAAAATTGAATTAGGGTCTCATACCTAATTAAAATGGATTTAATGTCACCCTTGAAAAGCAGATTAAAATATATGGCCTCTGTGGTTAGCTGAAAGAGATGATGATACTTATGCATTTATGGGCCTTGATAACCTCAAACTAAACTTTTTTGTATTTTCAAAATAATGCAGACCAATAGAGTTAGTGAATGTTCCCCTTTAAGATACCAATTGTGTTATATTCTTGGTCCTCTGCCACATCAGGTCACACAAGATGTTGATCTTGGCCAAGGGGAATAACTAGAAAGAATGGATGAAATTAGAAGGGGCTAATGACACAACTCATTTTGAGATCAGTTCAGATCAGCTGAGGGGACTGGATCAGCATTTTTTGACCAGAGGCAATCAGGATATCTGCTAGAAGAAGGTAATTAGACATCCTAGAATCATGAGTTGCCCAGCTGGAAGCTAATGAGTTATAGAACCCAAACGAAGGAGAAACAGAGCCTAATTAGGCTAAATAGGAATTCCTGGAGGAGCAGGGAAATGTCAAGGAGTAGACAGAAAAACTTCTTCCAGTGCTTTTTAACCAATTTTTAAAAGCAAAATAATTGGGGTTTTTTTAGCATAATTATTTCTACTTTTATTGCAAAATTGAAATCACCTTCTCTTTCTGTTTCCCTCAGCTTCTCTGTCCAAGTCAGTGCTCTCTTCTTAATATAGGTTTGTCAGTAGTTTTCCAGTTTTCCAGTTTCCCTAACACACAGTCTTACCATGGAGGTTTGTTGCACAGGGTATGGACGCAGGAAGCAAAGCATTGCTGGCAGTATCAGCAAGGTGTGGCTCTCCTTGAGCACACAAATCTGAACTTTATTACCCCTGAAGAGGTCCCATACTAAACCATGAAAAACATCCTACTTGGAACTAAAATTTTGCCTCCACACTTCTTAGTGTCTTGGACCCTTACCACACCTGCTCCATCACTATTCACTTCATAGATCTAGACAGCTGTGAAACTTGGAGGAATTTTGATCCAAATGGCTTAAAAAGGAGATCCAGTGGCCTAAATATATCTCCCAGATGCATGAGTTTTGGATTTGGTTAAAAATTACTCCCAGTCCATGCATATATTTAAATAAAGAAGCGTAAAGCAGAAGCTTCACTCTTTGGGAATGCACCCACCTGTTCTCAAGCAACAGTTATTTTAGCAGACAGTGTCATCAATCCATGTGGTTACCTGGGCTATGACTGCATGGGATGAAAGAGGGGAGCTGAGAAGCCTCTTATGATGCTGCCAGAGATTCTTTCAGCTGTGTTGTTGTGATGTATCACACTGAAAGAAGGTTGAGAGACAATGGCAAGAGAGTAGCAGCTGTGTCAACAGACAACACTTGTATTCAAGGATGCTGAGATTTTCAAACTGGTTGCTTGAAGTGAAATATATAAATAAGTGGCCTTGATTCACTTCTTCAGTAACAGATGTTCTCTCCTATGTGATACATTTATTTAGTTAGAGTGACTGGAATTAAGAGCTAAAATTTGGTCACCAGCTTTTGAAAGGTGTAGGTTTTCCCTGTAAGACAGCGTGGCAGAGCAAATGAGGGTGTCTGGTATTCTGTGTGTTACAATCTGTCTCACCCAGACAGGATCAGTGAACAACCTAGGTAGGTCAGAAGCGACCCTTGGATACTGCCTGATCCAAGACCCTGCTCAAGAACAAGCTAGTGTCCAAAACAGAGCAGGGCTGGATCAAACACCAGCCATAAAGGAGTGGCTTCTGCTCCCCTTCCCCACAGACATACATGCATTTCATGTGGGCACAGTGCAGTGCCATGGCTGCTGCCCTGATTTGCAAGGAGTGGAAGAAAGCTTGATTTTTTTCAGTGAAACTTGGTGAACAGCACAGACAAATGGCAAAATGACAAAGCTTGCGTACAAGAAGACAAATCCTTTCTCAGAGCTGACCTTGCTAAAAACACAGACATAAGGCAGCCCAACCTGTGAGAAATTTCATGTTGCATTAACACCTCCAGGTGATCCTTTAGACATTCTTGGCAACAAAGAGACAAAAACAAAACAAAGAAAAAATTAACAAGAGAAGTTGCCAAGAAAGTATTTTGAAATCCACAATGCTCTTGGGGAATGATGAGGGAGGAAAGGCTAAGAGGGACAAGAGAGAAAACTGAGATCATAATTCCCTAACAGGAAGCCAGTACCTTCTTCCAAAAGGTTACAGCCTAACTAGATAAGACAGACCAATCCCAGACTGCCCCTTCAGTGCACCACTAAGAGGAAATATTTGGCCAGGCTACCTGCATGGCTGCTCTCAGACAGATATTTTGGCATTTCTGCTTTCTGTTCTACAGGTTCAAAGCTGGAGGAAGAGTGTTTGCATCTCTTAGGCCTACCCATACACAGTCCCATTGAATAAAGGAAGAAAGCGGTGATCCTATTTTCCATTTTACAGTGGGCAAATGGGAACCAAAGGAAACTCCACAGCTTTTAGAAGACTTGAGTACTCAGCTTGTACTCCTGGATTAGCAGCACTGACTTAAATTCAGGGTCAGTCATGTTATCCTCTTGGTGGGATAGTGTTAAGACAGTGGGTACTTGTACCACTGGATTTGTAGGGAAGACCTGCAGTAAATATAAGATCTATATAAGAACTATTCTGTTAGACAGGTTAGGAAGAGTGATAAGGAACTCCTGATAGAGCCAGGAAAGAGATTTTTTCTCCTCTGTGAATGTGCGAACTCAGAAGGCTGTTCTTCCTTATGGGGACGCTAGCAATGAAACCATGAAAGTCAAATGTAATGTCTTTCCTGAGGGGGAGCAGAGTGTGATAAGGACGAAGTGCAAAGTTCATAGCAGTCATCTTTGGTGAGGAAGATATTCTTTTGTGGTTTTTCTTCGTTCTTCTTCCTTGAATTCTGCTAATCTAATGTCTTTCTTTTCCCATGGCTATTCATCTTTCTTTGCCTCCCCTTCATGCATCTCAGTAATCCCATGCACCAAATTCAAACTCTTGACTGGCCCCATTTCCTCCTCAAGGCCCATGGGCTGAAGCCTATTTTGGTTGCTCCTCAGCCTACCAAATCCATTCTCTCTTCTGCCTTCTCATGTGAGATATCATCAGTACTTCTTGGATGCCCCTGCCCACTGTGTGCACAAACCTGTCAATGCCCCTCACATGGCTCAGTCACAATGCCCCGCTGGAGTTTCCAAACAGCAAGGAAGCCATCCATGAGCAGCAGTGAGAAGAAATGTCAGCCTGGCAGTGGGCTGCTGGAAATCACACGTGGGAAGAAAAAAGTCAAAGCAGAGCTTAGGGCTGGGTGATGCTGTAGTCTGAACTCAGAACTGTTCCTACACTTATCCAGCAGGCACCAGCTGTCTCCTGTGGGAGCAATAACACTTCCATGTCTGCCTGGGCTTATAAACTTATATCTGCCCCATCAGCAGTCTGCTAAGTGACTATTTGAACACTATTTGCTCCTTAGGAATCCCTGCCTCACATTACGGTGAGATCCCTAAGTGTCATTTGCCAGATGGGAACATTGCACAAATTGGTCTTCACACCTATGGATGAATCAGCATTGAGACTGACTTAACATCAGAGATGCAGATAAATGCCTCTCAAATCCCAGCCTGCAACCTGCAGGTCTATTCAGGCTGGGGCAAAGGAGACTGAGGGGGAACCTCACTGCAGTTGCAACTTCCTTGTGAGGGGATGAGGACGGGCAGATCCCGATCTCTTCTCTCTGGTGATCAGTGACAGACCTGAGGGAATGGCCTGAAATTGTGTCAGGGGAGGTTTAGGTTGGGTATTAGAAAAAGGCTCCTCACCTAGAGGGTGGCTGGGCACTGGAACAGGCTCTCCAAGGAAGTGGTCACAGCACCAAGTCTGACAGAGTCCAAGATGCATTTGGACAATACTCTCGGGCACATGGTGTGACTCTTAGAGTGTTCTGTGGAGGACCAGGAGTTGGGCTCGATGATCTTTATGAGTCCCTTCCAACTCAGCATATTCTGTGATTCTGTGATTTTGTAAATGGAAAGATGCACTTCCTTTGCCAAAAGCAAATGCCGATAGGCCAAATGTGGTCCTGGATCATTTCAGGAAAGCTTAACTAACTTCTTCTATCAGATTTGCTATATGTAGATGATTTTCTCTGTGCCTCACCATCATCAAATGCAGACATGCTCATGACCACACATTAATTTATTTTCAATCACTCCTTTATCCTACTTATTTTTTCCTGGATATGACATAAAGGAAAACAAAACAGAAAAAGAAAAGGAGTGAAAATGCTGTAGAAAGACAGAGATAAAAAGGCAAGGAAGGGAAGCAGTTACAGAAGATGTGAAATATTGGAGCCCATTTTCTCAAGAAGTTGATTTGGACCTATTTTTGTCAGGAAAAAGGTAACAGCAAAGGAAACATGACCTATTAAATTTGAAATAAAACTGTGGGAAGTGAATGTCAGTGGGCAGTCAAAACAATAACAGTAGGCAAACATGCAGGGATATCTCTGGGTTTATATTAAGTAAAAAAAAAAAACCCTGGAACTACACTAATTTCATGTGGCCCTGTCTCCCTCTCAAGGTATGCCTTTTTTTCCAATCAGAGAAATCCATAGACTGGCTGACATAAGGGATCCATTGCTTCTAGTGTGGTGTCCCTGGAAGGATCAGTGGGACCTGGGACCACTATAGCACCAGCTCAGCAGCCTGGGTTAACACAGAGATGATACCTCAGGTTATGTTGGATCCAGCAGCATTTTAACTGCATATAGAAGCTGCTGCTAGAGGTGGTCTGAGCGGCACCAGGAGCTATTAACATTGTGTGGGCCACACCTTTTGCCATGAACCCTGCAGAGTGCTGAAGTTATATTCTCCCTACCCAGCTGCAACCACATCTTGAGTACTCCTATTCCTCAGGATAAAGGTAATGTGATTTTGCACAGCTTTTCTACCTTTTTCAATTAAGGATAGCAAATGCAACATCAGACGTTTTCATTCTTACTGTTTTTTCCATCCTTTCTTTCCCTATCTGTACTCTACCTTTCTCCTTTCCTTTTTTTCCTCAGGTAAAACCTGCTCTTTCATCTTCAGTGTCACAACAAGAATCCAAAGTAAAATTGCAGTCAGTGAGCAATGGATGTACAGTACACAGGGCCTGTAGGACAGAGCCTAACTTCTAGATGGACTTGTTCTATTACAAGCTTTATATCAAAGTTTTAAATGCAACCATGTAGGTAAGCCAGTGAATGTGCTAAGCTGAACATTTAAGGATTTTTTCTTATTTCTTTTTTCTTAAGCATACAGACTTCTCACAAGAGTTATTATACACTTTCCCTGGAGTGATCCTTCTTAGAGAAATTCAGGAACAACCTCTATATATTTTGAAAAAGACCCAGTGAAACTTTGAATTTTATGTTCCACGTGTTATGTGATAACTGTATTAATGCAAATCATTTACGGATTTTGAACATTGAACATTATTTTTCCATTCTCAATTGAAAAAATGAGCCTAATGTATGCAAAGAGCAGCAACATTTTTCCACTCAAGTTGTATGAATATTTAACTGAAAGAGGTTTCTTTTTGCCTAGTCTGGAAAAGCAATCGGGGAAGGGGGGGAATCTACAAGGACTTGAGACTCTTGAGCATGGTCATGCAGTACATTCACTCAGAGAATACTCTTCCCACCAATCCCTTGAGAATTATCCCTGGAGATGCCAATCTGGGTGCAGGTCTGGGAAGAGCCAGTGGCGTGCTGAACACAGAGAGATTGAGGTAAGTGTGATGTGGCAGCTCTACAGTTATTCCAGAAACACAGTGAACATGAAGTGACGTTGAAGAGGTTATCTGCTGAAATTGCCAATACTGTATGAAACTTTAGTATTACTCAGGATATACTGACCACATTCACAGAAGCAGTGTGTTCCTACCTATGCTGGCCACTGGCTGGGAAGTGTGGAAATATGAGCCTCAGCCACCTTTGCTGTTTTACAGAATTTCTCTTCCTCTTTTCTAATTCCTGTAGCTACTGCTGTCATTTCTGTCCTGTTCAAGCCCTGCAAAAGGGTCCAAAGGCTTTGGAAGTATGTGCTGTTAGGTAGTGAAGAACAAGACTCAAAATATAAAATGCATTAGAGAGAGTGTGGCATTGGAAAGGTTTCTTCCTGTCAGGCCACAAGCAGCTGTTGTGAAACAACTCTCAGACCCAGATTTTACTGCTGTTTGATGACACTGACAGCTAATGCTGATGACACAGGGGCTGGTTATTACTGGACAACAAGGAGCAAGGCTACTGCTGTGGGTTGAAAAATTAACACCTCAGAGGGTTCCAGGGAGCAAGCAAGCTTACTAAAGTACCAGGAAATCAGGAGTTGATGGCAGTGGCACACACAGACATCACATGAAGCTTGTGCAGTCCTTGATGAAGTCTGAAAGATGCTATTTTAAGTTTGGCATGTTCATTTTTTTTAACCACACAAGCTACCTTTGATTTTCCCTGGGTTTTGTACTAGCTGATCTGGTTCATCTTAATTCAAATTACCAGAACTTCTTTTGTTATCCTGGCCTCATATCCTGTTCCCCATCTGATATTAAGTTGCTTATGCCATGACAGTCTTGTGTTTCTTTTATGTGTAGCATTGTTTCTGAAGCTCCTCAATTTCAAGTGCCACACATAACTGTACTCCAGAGACCTCTGTTAATAAATATCTGTCCCTTTGTTATTCTAGTCTTCTGCCTCTGTCAAAGTTGCTGATGGCACAAAACAATTTTGGGATTTTTTCTAGTGTTTGAAACTTTTGATTCTGTAACTGAAAGGAAGAAACTACAAAGGATAATAGCTTGAAACTAATAAAGAAAATATGCTTGTCATAACATACTTGAAATTTTCCTCTGCAGCGAGACAAAACATTCAATAATGATGATTTTATTTAAAACTGAAATGGAAAACGAGAAAATAATAAAAATTTTGTTCCACTCAATCTCAAAGCACTCTTCAAGATTTAAACAAACAAAAATCAAACTTTTGTTAAAAATGTTGAATTGAAACATTTCAATTTTACCCACCCTCCCCCTTACATATTTCTTCTAATCATTTTGGCTAAAGCAGTCTGCAAATCCAACCTCGATTTGCAAAAAACTTGAGTAATTTTTAAACTGAAATTTTAGTTATCAAATAATTATCCATTTGAGAAATGCCTATGGTAAAGGCTTCGTAAAGAAAGGTTAAACAGGAGACACCAAATTCATGTTTATTTATGACAAAAATCTTTCCTTGGGATTCCTGGCTGCTGTGGTCACTATGCTTCTCTGGGCGTTCTCTACTATTCTGCCTTTACTGGCTACTTCTGTATGAAAGGAAAAGGGAAGAATAAACCTTTTAGTGAATTGGATGCTCTTGTTGCACTTCTTATAGTACATTCTCTTTTGTGTTGAAGACCAGACTGTTCTCAGGATTCCTTGTTGCTTCTGTTTCACAGCCTATTGGTTTCTTTTATTTGTCTCAGCATTAAAAACTATTGAAGTGTTTGGTGCCTTTTTTAAAGGATAAAAAGGAAATAAACCCTGGAGTATAAAGGAAAAAGAGTGTTGGGAAGATAGGAATATTCTGTTTAAATGTCATGAGTTTAGGAACTTGATTAAAAACTGTCAGACTCTACAAAATGAGATAGGACGGGGAAGTGGAATGCAAAAGTGATGGATTCCACTCCTGGTGCATGGTCAGGAAAGAGGCAGGTGCAGATGGGAATTCATCCCTGTGCTGCCCGTTCCCGAGAGAAAACACAAACCAACAGAGTTTATGCGGTGCTTTATTTGAGGCCCAGGGGACCTGAGGACTAATGTCTCAAAGTCAGCGTCCCAAGTTGGTTACAAAAGATGCTTATCTTTTATACCTTTGTTACAAGTCTTACTTCATCAGCCTACGTGCAGTCTCCTATGTATTTTACTTTAAACATTCACATTCATCTTACAGGTAACCTTTCTAAAGGCTATAAATTTTGCACGCTTGCTCTAGCTAAAATAAAGGTTAATTCTCTAAGCTTAACTCCCACCATAGAAAACATTTTATTGGTAACCATGTAATCATATTTCACAAGTAATTTGTATACCTATATGTACTACATGCTCTACTAAGTCCTTTAAACGTTGTTCCTTGCATCAGCAGATCCTCAGGCCTCATTTCTCAGGTTTGGTTCCCATGGGCCTGCACAGGGACCAACTCCTTAGCCTAACTACTGCTAACGGAGGCCTTATGGCAACACCTGGAAGGTGACAGAGAGCCAGTTGCCTGCCATTCACGTGTGAATGAGGCTCTGTGTGCAGCGCTGGTGCAGGAAGTCTGTGGTGTCTGCAAGCAGTGCTGGGTGCTCTGCAGCAGGGATTTGGGAGCAGGCACTGTCTTGGCAGGGTTAAAGCCTACCTGATGCAAAATGGGAGCCAGGAGACTGCAATACTGTCCTTGTTAGGCACAAGAGCACATCTTCTTCTTAAGTATCCTAATGAGTCTTTTTGTTGTGTGTGTCAGTGTACACAAGGATATAGGCAATGTTTTAATAGACTTGAAAAACATCTGTAGGTCAAGCTAAAACAAAGAGATTTGCTTTGGCCTCTGGACCACAGAAGTGTCCCTACCATAACTGACCAAAGGCCTGATGGTCCCAGTACTTTTTCACAGTAACAATTAGTGGGTGTTAAATAGATGGACCAGTGGTGATTATCACATGAGATTGGACACAATCAAATCCTCATAATTGGTTAAGGAGGCTTACATGCCAGATTAAGCACAAAAGCTTTTTAATTTGTTGATCTGCCTCTAATAATGACCTCAGAGAGATGTGTGGAGGTCTCCAGAGTGGGTGAAATATCTTCGTGGTACCACAAACAACTAGACAAATCTAATGCTGGAGTGTACAAGGCAGTTTGGGCATAGTAAACTAGGAGCTGAGCTGTCCCAGAATAATATTCTTACAAAGCCATTTCCATTTAACAATCATAAGCTTGGAAGGAGGGCAAGAAGAGGAATTTACTCTCCGTTTTGCGTCTAAAATTATTTCTCTGCCTTGTCAGGGTGAGGAGAGCACAAGATTAAACATATATAAAACACACTGATATAAGTTTTAGTCTCTAAAGCCCAATATGTGAAGACTTAATGAATAAACATGGCCTTTTCAATCCATCTTGTGACAGAATTAAAATAAAGCTTTCCAAAAGTGACTGTCTGTAGGAATATCCATGGACAGCAGGGAGAAGGAACTCTGCAGACCTGAGATATTCTAGAAACACGTGGTTTTATTGCAAGGGTCGTGGGTAAGAAGGGCCTGCCTTCAGCCACCAGCCTCGGCTGAAGGGAAGCCCCAAAGAGAGAGGGAGACAGAGAGAGAGGGAGAGAGAGAGGGTATGAGGTAAGGGAGATAACAGGGGTAAGGGAGGTAAGGGAGCTAAGAGAGCTAGGGCAGGTAAGAGGGCAGGGGTTAGAGCAGTCAGAGAGCGAGGACCCTATTACAATACATTATATCTCCTTTTGTGTTGAATATTCTAATTTACAGGGACCAACCGGCGCAAGATACAAAACCTACAAACTTTGCATGCAGCCTATGAGAACTACTATATTACCATATCATCCTGTATTCTAAACTCTAAAGACCACTTTCTTATCTACCTTTTCCCTGATACGTTGGCAGGGTGGAGAGGGGCTACATCCTTGGGTCCTTTTGTTTTCTATCCCTCAACCCATCTCCAGCTAATCACCATCTTCCTGCCTGCCATGATCACATCCCAAAGCTAGCCTTCATTTCTATTTCACTCACAGGTTTTACATCTCCTGTATTTCTTACCAGGCAATCATATCTGCAAGCCCTTCTTGTCCCATCTTTCCCAACAACTCTCAAAACCAGAAAAGACTGATTTAACTGGCAAAAAGGTAGTAAAAATTCATAACAGGACAAACCATGCAAGAACAAAATTATGCTGGGATGCCAATTGATAACTGCAAAATTTAAATGAATCAAAATAAAAAAAGACATGGAGAGGACTGAATTCTCATCAGGAAGAAAAAATAATATCTAGAAATTGGGGTTTTGACAGTGTTTAAACCTGCAGAAATGAAAATGCTGAAAGGCTCACAGGAAGTTGTTAACTACATCCTAATTACAGTATAAATCTCTATCTCAAGCTTAGTAGGACGTCAGGAAAAAAACCTCAAATGCTTATTATTTTGATTAAATACATAGAAAAAAAAGCCAAACATCTGACATTTGTCCTGGGTTGACAGTGCTTCCTATCCCATATTGTGGACTACCTTGTTATGTCTAACAGCTGTCCTTGTTTTCCTGTTGGCTGGGCAGGCATGGGCTGCCCCCCTTTTTCGCTCTCTTGGCTTTTATGCTACTCTGGGCTAGCTCGCTGTGCTTTCCGCTTGCCGCTTTCTCCCTCTATTACGCTGCTCATCTTCCCTGTTTCCGTTTTTTTTCCCTCTTTCCCTTTCTTTCTCTTCTTCCTCCCCTTCCCCCCCCTTTAAGATTTAGGACCAGCACCCGGAGCTGATCTGACTGGAGGAGTCCGAGGAGGATCTCTGGGGCCCGTGAAAGAAGCTCTGCGCCCTCCCCCTCACAGTAACCTGAGCTTTTTCTTTACTTTTTTTTTTTTCCCTTGTGTCGGGGGGGTGTTTATTTATTTGTTAATAAACCGGTTTTTTCCACTTTTTGTTTGAGAGATTCCTTTCCAAACCCAGGGTTGGGGGAGGGGTGGTAGAGGTTTTGTTATTAGGGGATTCCTTGGAGGTTCTCCCCTAATTCAACCCAAACCAGAACACTTTATTAGACCAGGACAAGGATATGTAATGAGAGCAGTGAATACCTAAGCAGATTGCAATTAACAGCCAAGGACAGTGCAGTAACTACCTTTAGTGGATTACTCTTGCCCTACAGCATGACCAGACGTCTTTAAGCACAGGAATGCTGTAGAATACCTTGCACAAAACTGTTAACTATCTTAATGGACAAACAAAAGGCAAGGGAGGTAATACTAATAATGACAATTGTAAAAAATTGTAAAAAATCACAAAAGCCAATGACATTTCTTAAGAATGTGACCAAAATTACAAGATCTACTCCTTGAGACATGTTTCCCTGCCTGTTGAAGCAAGTGGTAGGAGAACAAATATCAGGCTTACTTGTTCTTGGATCTCAGGCCCTAATGAGTATGAAATAGCCAGAGTTGGTGACACAGAGTTTTGGAAGTGCATTGTAAAATCACATGTCAGGAAGGAATGGAAGTCAGTGAAATGTAGAACTTGCTCCTATGCTTGTCATATTCTAAAATCAGAAAATAATTTGATACTGAAGAGACATTCTTTATCTATTAAAGAATTTTGAAAGTTGTCTAAAATTAATTTACATTAATTTTACTTCCGAGACAACAGTCCACTAGAACTTACTTTTACAAGGCATTAGGTTTATATTTTTGTGCAAGGACACAAAACTGGTCCATTTTTTTAGCACTTATGCAGAACATATATTTTCCCTGCGGATTGGCAACAGTATTTAGAAAATATTTCTTCCAAGATGGTTAGCAGAATTGTCCAATATTTAAACCACTGAGATATATTCATTCTATTGTATTTTCATTATCTTTCACTTTGACCCCACACAGAAGAAACTCCATATTGGAGGTGGCAGCTGGGGCAGGGTTCATTCTCTGTCCCACACTGGAAGGCATTGGCAGTACATGCTTTTCTCTCTCAAATTTCACCTTACATACATCCTCAATTCAGTCTATCTGCTTTCTGCCATTCAGAGGGCTCTCCACAACCTTTGCTGATACTTCTATTTCTATGGAAACAGTGTTTCTTACTTATTCTTTGGCAAATTTCAAGCTGTCTTTTCACATTTTTTAAAATTTTAGGTCTCCTTTCCTTTGCCTCTTCTCTCTGCTCCTTCTGTACTTGCCTACCTTCCTTTTCCCTCAAATTTATATGCCTTTATATTTCCTACTCTTTGTGGCCTCTTTATAGTCTGTGCTATATTTGTTCCTTCCACTCCTTTTGCTTTCCATTCTCTTTCGATTCCATTTTGTCTTCACCCTTTCTACTGTTTCATTGTACCCTCTTGTCTCTCAGATGTTTCACATTTTTCTCCCTACATCATTCTTTTGAAGATTTTTTTTACTTTAACATGTCCTTTTCCCAACATATGCATACGTCTCTTCCTTAATATCATCTTCCACATTTCTCTAAGGTCCCAGACATTCATTTTCCTCTGTCCTCAGCCTCACAGCCAGTTTTTGCAAAGGGGGAAGACCTTTCTAAATTCAGTTGTAGGTTAAAAAACTGTGAAGAATGTCCCACAGAGATTAATAAGCACTATTCATACGGGGCAGAGGTCCTACGGGCTTCTTGGAGATATCTGTGTAAATCCAGGAGTTAGTTTAGCAGGTGGGGCTGATGCTCAGTGCTGCAAACTAAACTTTTACATTAACAAGACTATAAGATCCTGTGTGTCATGGTGTCATCCTTTCCATTTTGTGAACAGCAGTGAGTTTGTGATGGATGTTGTAAACCTTAATATCTTCACTGAACTCCAGAAGATTTTAGCCCAATCTGCCTCTTCACCTATTCTAATAAGAGACTTACTCTTATTTATAGTAAGGCACTTCCAGGGCATTCCTGCAGTTGTTTTGAGACTCTCCTGTAAATGATAGTCATTATCATTAATGGATAATTAGGATCTAAATACTCTCGCTGCAATTTCATCCTTCATCTCAGGGCATTACAAGCTATTTTATGAATGATCACAGTATCATAAAATCATTAAAGTTGGAAAAGATCTTTTAGATCTTTGAGTCCAAAGATTAGGCCAGCACTGCCAAGTCCACCACTAAACCATGTCCCTAAGTATCACATCTACACATATTTTGAATGTTTCCTGGGATGGTGATCCTCTCACTTCATGGGGAAGCCTGTTCCAATGTTCAGTCACCTTTTCAGGCAAGAATTTTTTACTAATATCCAATCTAACAATATTTCATTATGTTATTTTAGAACATTGTTTGAGTATACCTACATACTTTCTACATTATACAGTAATTTGGAGATCTCTCACCTATCTGTGATGTTGTTGGCTGGGATAGACAATTTTCTTCACAGTAGCTGGTATGGGGCTCTGCTTTAGTTTTGTACTGGAAACGGTGTTGATAATTCAATCATTGTTGAGCAATGCTTACAGAGTCAAGGCCTTTTCTGCTTCACCTCACCAGTGAGGAGGCTGAGGGTTCACAAGAAGCTGGGAGAGGACACAGCCAGGGCAGCTGACCCCAACTGACACGAGGGATATTCCACAGCACATGGTACCATGTTCAGCCTATAAAGCTGAAGGAAGAAGAAGGAAGAGGGACATTTGGAGTGAGCGATTGTGTTTGTCTTCCCAAGTCACTATTATGCATGCTGGAGCCCCACTTTCCTGAGGGCGGCTGAACACCTGCCTGCCCATGGGAAGTGCTGAATGAATTCCTTGTTTTGCTTTCCTTGTATGTGTGCAAGCCTTTTGCTTTTCCTATTTATCTGTCTTCATCTCAGCCCACAAGTTTCCTCACCTTTACTCTCTCCCATGTCCCACTGAGGAGGAATGAGCAACTGGCTGTGTGGGGCTAAGTTGCCAGCTGGAGTTAAACCATGACATTATCACTTTCCTCCTAACCAAATTAATGGATCTAATTCTTTTCTGCTTTGTCCCTATTTGAAATGTTCACTTGAAATATTTCGCTTCCCTTTCTCAAAATATTTCTCAATTTCTCTCACGATCTCTTTAATCGAATTGACCAAAAGTAATATAGTATTCAAAGTAAGGACATGCTGCAGAGCCGGTCGTGTACAATGGTATTTTATATAATTTTGTCTTTGCTATACACCATCTTCTTTCCCATGCAGCCAAGCATCTCATTTCCTACTTCTTCATGCACAGAAGATGTCTTCACTGAATGATCTCTATTTATGCCTGGAACTATTTTCCTAAGAAATAACAGCTTATTCTGAATCCATCAGTGTATATCAGTATTTTAAACTGTTCCTTCCAGTGCCAGTTACCTTGCACTTGTCTAAAATAAATCTGATTTGTTATTATGTTGGAAATTTCTCTAATTTGATAGATCTTCTCAGAATTTCTCTCCTCATTTCCACAGAAAGATTTTTTTCTTCTAGGCAGTACTGCAGCTTTCTTTGGTCCTACTCTGTTCCTATTATTAAATATTATTTAATATTTACACAATGGGATTGATTCATCCCCTGGTCACACCTGATATACAAAGGCCTATTTGCCGCTGGTGTGAGAAGTAAACCCATCTTTTCTGCCACCCTAGAGAGGGAAGGAATGTGTGCAGCCACACAAAAAGAGTGCAGCTGCCTCAGGAAGTGCAATTATGGGGCAATTCTGTAATTAATCTCTTAATTGAACTGCTCTTGCATTATCTCCATGAAATCCAGAGTAGCTCTGCCCTGGAGCAGCTCTGCTCAGCGGAGCAGATGCGCCTCTGGGCTCAGAGTGCGAGGGATCTGCAGTATCAGCAGTCTGGGTTTTTCTGTGCTGTGGATTCCCTGAGAGTGTTAACAATCCCGGGCTTCTGATTTTCTCATGTAAATTTTGACCCATAGCAGGACTCTGACCAACAGTCTTCTCAGTTCCTCATGTGAAAAACAAAACAGGCCAACAAACTGTTGTAAGACCTTCCTCCCCAAGACAGTAATGATTCTATCCTCTTACACTGGGTATCAATAACAGGGCAAGCACATACAGGGATGGATTTTACCTGTGAGACCCTGTGGATAGCATAGCCATAAGGCAGCACAGGTCCTGGCTGCCAAAGCCCATCCACAGCTCCAGCCAGGGAGCAGCACACTGGGGACAGTTCCAGGTATTTGGCATCAACCAGGGACCAGGGATGGGCCATGGCAAGGGTGGGCACTCAAATGGGATACAAAACTGTGTTTGGGGCTAGATTCTGGTACAGTTATAGCCTAAAAGTACTTGAAAATACTCACACAGGCAATAGGACTGTACAATGTTGAATGATGGAAAATAAAAAATGCATTATTTGTACCTAGCAAGTTCCTGACACTGGGATTTTTTACAGAACAGTTATGGCAATAGGAAAGTCTTGATGTTCTATTACCTGGGACATTTAAAATTAAGTTGATCAAAACCTCAGCACATGCACTGTGGGAGACACTCCAAAGATAGATAGGTAATGCAGTGGATAAAAGGGGTTTTTAATCTCTTATTACAATGAAATTATAGCTTGAATTGCCCATCAAGAAAAAGTTGCACATGTTTTTTACATGCAGTTTAAATCTTTCAGTTTTGTTACACATGCAAGGAACAAACTAAATCCCAACAGGATATCACCGTACTGTGCCCATGCCACACAGCTAAGGATGTAGGAACAGCAGGTAGTCATGTTCATAATGAATAAGAAATAGAACCAAAGCCTGTCACTTTTGCTACACTGGCCTTTCTGCCAGCCAGAATGACATATGCCACTATTACTTTAGACATTTTAACCAGTCTATCCACAACAAAGAAAAAAACCCAAACAAACCCTCTTGATGAACTATTAATTACAAATGGGCTTAAAATACTCTTATCACTGGAAATATAGGGCAAAACCTTGCCCTGGGACATGCAGCAAAAATCGTGTTCTC
Source organism: Zosterops lateralis (assembly GCF_965231275.1). Classification (NCBI taxonomy): domain Eukaryota; kingdom Metazoa; phylum Chordata; class Aves; order Passeriformes; family Zosteropidae; genus Zosterops; species Zosterops lateralis. The sequence continues at coordinate 21,527,028 of NC_139765.1, forward strand.
TTCAGAGTGACTTGCAAGTGTATATTCAAGGGCAATAATTAGTCTATTACTATTTGCTCAAAGGAATAAGCCAGGTAATAATGAAGAAGGACATTCTAAACATTTTATCCATAACACTGCCATCTTGATCCACATATATTTTCAGACTTAACTTGGAATCTTTTACAGCATGCAAAATACTGTTTCAAGTATCATTCATTAAGAGATTCCTGAGGGTCTTGGTATTTTGCTTGGAAAAAAAGAAGTCATTATTTCAGAGAGTACAAAACAACTTTTCAACTGAGAGTAGATCCTGAAAAATGAGAGGGAAGGGAGGGAGGGAGGGAGGGAGACAAAACAAATGTGTACATTGCGGTTTGTAAAGCTGAAGAGACATCTTTGTTTTTATTTCCATCTGTGAAATGCACTCTTAAAGTCACATGTGAATTATACAGAGAAAGTGGAAGGCTCTTATTTCCAGGATGATCTCTTAGGTTCATTTAGAGGAAGAAGCAACCCAGATCTACTTGAAGACTTTGTGAACCAAGAAATATGTGGACAAGGCAACTTAGTAAGATGTTGAAATATCAATGTAAACCAGGCCTTAAACTGTAGGCATTGAGACTTGAGAAATGCAAATGCTTTAAAAATTGTTTACAATCCCTAAACAAACAAGTCTAACTCTTGGAATCTGGGATTGTATTTTCAGAAGTAAGACATCTTAAAGCATTTTTGAGGAAGACCTGAGCACTGGTCATCTGGAAAACTGGGCACTTTGAAGCATCTTAAATTGGACACACATTATTATTCTGCCTGTTTAAAATTTATTCTTGAATTCCTGGTACTTGCTTGAAGTTTACCCTGCTAAGAATACTAAAGCCAGTGCAAATACATTAATTTTCAGCAGCATTTCTTCCAGTACAAATGTTTATAAGATATTTGCAAAAGATCCATTGGATATTTATAGTATCATTGATTATGATATGAATACCAATATTAATATTATTGTTTTAAAAATTGTCTCCATTTATTTGTTTGGAATAAGTTTTTTTTGTGTTCTGTGCAGGTCTGCTGAAGAAGAATGCAAGCAGTCTCTGGTATGCTATAATATTAGGCCCAGCATTCCTGGCCTGAGCTATAAAACTCTTATTGTCTTAAAGGGATGAGGAGAGATTTCCAGAGTACACAAAAATATCTCTGGCAACAATAGTAGCAGTCACTCCTTTGTCCATCTGCAAGATTGTCCTGGGTTGACAGTGCTCTCTATCCCATATCGTGGACTCCCTTGTTATGTCTAACAGCTATCCCTGATTTCCTGTTAGCTGGGCGGGCACTGTCTGCCCCCTGGTCTCTTTGCTTGGCTTCTGGCTTCCAGGCGGCTGGATCCGCTTTTTGCTGCTTTGCAATTTCTGCTCTTTTTTTGCCTTTTCCTTCTGTCTCCTTCTGCCGCCTCTGTGCCTTTGTTTGTTTGTTTGTTTGTTTGTTTGTTTTTCCCTTTCCCTCTTATCCCCTTCCCCCCCCCCCCCCTTTAAGATTTAGGACCAGCACCAGATCTCGACCTGAACGGAGGAATCCGAGGATCTCCGGCCCGTGAAAGAAGCTCTGTGCCCTCCCCCTCACAGTAACCTGAGCTTTTTCTTTTCTTTTTTTTCCCCTTGTGTCAGGGGTGGGTGTGTGTGTGTGTGTGTGTGTGTGTGTGTGTGTGTGTGTGTTTATTCATTTGTTAATAAACCGGTTTTTTTCCACTTTTGTTCGAGAGATTCCTTCCCAAACCCAGGGTTGGGGGAGGGGCGGTAGAGGTTTTGTTATTAGGGGATTCCTTTGGAGGTTCTCCCCTAATTCAACCCAAACCAGAACAAAGATAAAATGTTCTTCTGTAAAATACTGGGTTGTGGGGGTGCTGAAATGTTATCATAAGTTTCTTAGTTGTAGGTTTGATGTGATTTGGACTTTAACCCTAGCCTGGTAAAGTTCCTGTCTTGAATTGTGCTTATCAGAGGTTGATAAGAGTTGCCAAGACAACTCTAATCCTCTGCCCTGGGTTTCGATCATCCTATTGTATTTTCCCCCATCCCACTGTATTTCTCCCCCACATGTCCACCATCCCCCAGGCCCCAGAACCTTCAGGAGAGGTGTCTGACAGGGATTGGTGGGTCTCACAGGACCACATCCCAAATTCACCTGATTTGTTAATGTTGTGTATTGCATTTTGACCTTACCCACCTGGCCTTGTTTCATTGGTCTGGTAACTTGTGTCCACCCCCGAGATTTTGGGGGAACAAAAACCCCCTGTAACCGAGGCTGGGGGTCACTCCCCAGAGGCACAGGCCTGGAACCAGGGGCTGCCCCTGAGTTACCCGAATAAAACCTTTCTCCCTGAGCCTCTGGAGTGTCCCCTCTTTCGAACCACGGCCGAGACAGCTAAGGCAAAAGCACTGCGGAGCCAAAGACCCACGCAAAGGTACTGTTGGGCGTATCACAGCTAGCAGGGTGGCCCAGCTGACGCTGAGCTGACCTGAGAGACAGATACGCGAAGCAACACTGGGTAATGGAACTTTTGACCTTCATCAGGGAAATTCTCATTGCTGAGTCTTCATCTTGGATCTACATGCTCTATTCTCTTTTGATAAAAATGAAATTTAGAATGTTTATCCTGTAATGTAACAGTGAGGGGCCACCTCCGTGGCACCTCCCCCCAGACCACCTTAAAAACAAACCTCGAGAGCTCCATTCAAAGAAGCCCAGCACCGCGGCCCCCCCACCCCCAATGACAGAGCGAAAGGGACCAGCGGAGCAGCCGGCGCTGCCGCCGCCAAAGACCGAGAGAAAAGGGCTTCGAAGAGAGGCGAGGCACGGGCCTCGCCCCCAGTCTCCCCCCCCGCTCCCGGAGCGCGCTGCTGCAGCAGAGCTCGTCCCCGCCGGCGCTGTGCTGCGGCGTGGCAGCGGTGGCCTGGGGCAAGAGCGAACAGAACCGGCCGCTTCTCCCTGCCCACAGCGGGGAATCCCCAACCCCCGCAGCCAGCCGCCGCCGAAGCAGGAGAAAGAGGGGCCGGCCGCGCTCCCCCAAGCCCGGCACGAGAAATCCCGGACCCCCGCAGCCGCCTCCCCGGTGTGGCTCCAGCTGCCATGCCGCCCGCCTGGCTTAAGCACAGTCGCAGAGAAGCCCCAAAGCCCGCACGTGGCTCAGCCCGCCCGCGGCCAGCTGCTGCTGCTGGATAGCGCGTCCACAGGCCCGCAGGGCCGCGTCCCCGAGCGCGCCCGGGCCGCCGCCCCGCTCCAAGAAGAGAGAACCCACACCAGCCACATCTAGCAGCCCTGGTGCTGCCCAGCCCCTCCGAAACACCATATTGAATACTATAAAAGCCCATAGCCCCTGCCGCCCAGGCCGACCCCGCATACAAATAAAAGACCTCGAAATGCATCTTGGGATCCCGTTTAACACCAAAAACCCCTTATAAAATAAAACTAAGCAAAATTGAAACGCACAGAAACCAATGCTAGGCCGTGTGGACCCTGGAGTATCAAAAGAGCTGATTTCTCCGGTTTTTCTTACTAGCTGTAAGTTAAAAAGACCAAACCAGAGATGAGACCCCCAGAGAAAACAAAAGAAACTAAGAACCCTGGGTTACTCCCAGCGAGGGCGGGTTCTCCAGCTCTGCTCAACTCTCTGCAACAGAGCTGATAAAGACTCTCCTCCTCCACGGCGCGCACGGGCAGCCAAAAATCCCTCGAGCAAATATTGTAAGAGCTGATTAATAAGGGCATTTTAATGAGATTAATATTATCTCCGCCCATTTTATTCATAACACCTTTGAAAATGCCTAGATAGTTACTGGAAGCTATCACCTCAATGACTGCTTTGAGCATGAGACAGCTGCACTTCTGCCAATAGCTCTGCCCTGCTGCAGTTTCCTCACATATAGTTTTTTCCTAAGTGGAATTATTATCAGCAAGAAATCTGACTTCATTGTCTCAGGTAGATTGCATTTGCCTGTTCAGTTTTGAAAGATTGCCATCTTTCAATCTGAATTATTTTTTTTATCGGTCATTTCATGTTCTGTTGTGTTCAAAAAATTCTAATAGCTGTTGCAAGAAAGCCACAATGGAATATTAGATAATCACTCATTACATTTTATGAAACATGTCTAAATTACTACAAAATATTTCTCCATTATGCAACCTATTTGAATTCTAGTACTGTGAGGATTTACTTATGTGCTAATTTATGCCTGGTGCTTTGAAGTTTCTCAAACAACAACAACAACAACAAAAAAACCAAAACCCAACAAACAAACAAACCAAACCAAAACAAAACCAATAATAAAAACAATCACAACCCCCCCCCCAAAAAAAAAAAAAAATCGAACCTATCTTAAATATTTCCAGAAGGGCACCAAGAAACAGAAAACCTTGAAGTCATTATTATTCTCTTATTTCTCTTCTTTAACATTAAAAGACCTGATTCCTGAGGGATCAGTTAAGTACTTGCCTAACTCCAGTTAAGTTACTGTCAGACCTGTCCTTAGCATTTGAAGTAAAAAAATTAGAGACAGCGGTGGTGTCAGTATCAAGTGATGGTACAGAGTAGCACAATAAATTTTTCTTTTAAAAGTATCCTATAGACTACAGAAAAAAAGCAGTGTTTTCCTAATTACCTCTGAAGTCTAAGCTTGACAAGAAAATATACCACACAGGTCTTTGTTGGATGTGGAAAAAGACAGCCTTCACATGAAAAGAACAGTGGAAACATCCTGCAGCATCTCAGATATGAATGTTGTATTGTTATAGATCACCAGGTCTTACTTCATTTATTAGAGAGCTGATGCCAGGCACTGCACTGTAGATGCCATTTCCAGTATATGTAAGTCTTAATAGTCCTTTAAACCCTAAAGCAAATGCTAAATCTTCTGGACTTCACTATACTCGACTTGTATAAGAATCTGTTATGCCTGAACAGCCCCAATACCAGCTTCACCAGCTCTGGATTTTAGTGTGAAACCCCATGGCTCAGATTGAGACATATCGTCAGAACACAAAAATCAAAGAGTAACATGCCCATTATCAGCTTTTCAGCAAAATTATTCTTTCTAATTTTCTTGTCTTTTTGCACTAATGCTTTGGAAAAGTCACAGACTCTCCTTCCCCCTTCTGACTTCTGACATTCTTTTTTGGTCAACATAACCCCCATCTCTCTTTTTGTGAGTATTTCAAGGCAGACCCATCACATACACAGGTTGCAATCAATGATGAAAATTGATGCATAGACACCATATGGAAAATCTTCAATAGACAGTAGAATTGCATGCCAGTTCAAACACTGTTCCCTGAATAATCCTATCCTGATTCCTGGCTGGAGGTGTTTCCCAGACATCAGGCAGGTGAGAGCATAAGTATAGTAAGGAATTTCAATACTAAAGCATATCTTGAATCTTAAGACCATTTAACTGTCTGAAGCTATTTCATATTCTCACAACCTCTTAATTTTGCAATTTCTTGATTTCCATCAATTTTAGTGATCTAAGAGATAATGAAAAGGAAAGTTTTCCCTCAGGCTGCTGTTGAGGTTATGTTTTCACACCTCCCATTCCTGATGAAGTGCTCATGAAGCTTATCATGAGCCATTGCAGTTTATAGCTTGATTTTGCTCTGCCATAAAATGTCAGGCTTTAGGCTGTGCCTATAAATGGCAGGAGAAGCACAGCTGTCCACTCTGCCAACCCAGAGTAGAAACCTTGGCAGCCCCTCCAAGGTTTCTTGGAGTTTCTCATCATCTTGTTTTCTGGAGCAAAGCTGAAAAAGATGATGTCAGTGTACCCCAAAGACTCCAAGAACCTAAAATATCTCAAAAGGTGTAAAAAGCAAATCCGGATTTATGAGGTAACCATGTCATTTTAATGTGTATTTTTTTTTTTTAATTTTTTTATTTATGGGACTGGCCTCTGGGGTTAGACACAGTTTGCATATGAGACTCAGACTGACTGATTTCACAGATACAGGAGAATCGTGCTCTTCTGGGGTTTGGCTGGTATGTACCTGGCAAGACTCTGCACAGACAGAGTCACTGTTTTCTTTGGGCAGGTGAGAACTCCTAACTAAACCTTGCTGTTTTCCTGGGACTCAGTCACCAGCTTGTAGCTGGTTTCAGTGCCAGCAGTCATGAAGACAGCACTGATGAAGTTTTTTTTCTAGTGGCAGCAAAGTGCTTTGGCTCAGAATCCTGCTGTCCCAGTGGAGTGGTTATAAAGCACTTTCATGCTTTTTTTCTGGTTCAGATAGCCCCTGGCATCGATGTGAGCACCCTCCAAGGCAGGATTAGCTGCTGTGACCCCCTTCTCACATACATGCCAGTGTATGAGAGGCAGTCAGGATAATGAGTAACATGGCATGAGCTGTATCTGTGGGAAAAGTCAGCTTGCCTTTCCAAGGAAAGTTTCCCAGGGTTTTCTTAATTTTAAATGCAAGCACTAATGCATAAAATGAAGTGGTGGGGAGAGCAAAACTGAACATCAATGTACAGTGCTGAATGTAAGAGAGGCAGCTCTGGAGAATACCTTTAAACCTGGAAGATTAAGACCCTTAGAATAAGGGTAATTTCATGGTGGAAAACCTATTTTATTTTACCTTCTCTTGAGATAAGTAAAATTGCAATGCAGTTTTCACTGCACAGTTAGGGACTGGCAGCCTTTATACACTGTCCAGCCTATGGGATAGCAGAGTGCTTTCTTTTTTCTGAGGTTTCAGAAAATAATTTCAAAACAAATTAACAAGAATGGAGCTTCATTACATCAATCACGTATCTCCAAAAAAGACGTGTGCCAGCAGAAGGCTACCTATCTAAAAGGCTGGAGTAGGTCACAAAGACATATACCTTATATAGACTTGCTGATGAAATACGTCATGAACCCTGTCCACAGAATTATTAGATATTATGAAACAGTTTTGAGATGCCTTTTTTGGCAACTCACTTTTAAAGCTTTAGGGTTAATATGAGCATTCTTTGATGACTATCGTGACTTGTTGAAAGGTTGGCTTTTTAAGGAAATGTGACTGAAATCTGTGTCCATCAGCCTCTTTGCTTGCTCTTTGCTCCCTCATCCCCTTAACCAAGCTAGCTGGTCCTACCAGAATCAGCAAAAGGGAAAAGTATCTTGAAATTACTGGAGATGTTAGAAAAGTTTCACAAAAATTGACAGTTGAAAAAAAAGGAAGCCTCAAATTAATATTGTCACTGAGACAAAAGCTTCAGCACAAACACAAGAGTTTTCAGCATGAGCTGAACTAACCACAGTAGATGAAGATTATAAAGTTATAGATCTGAAATTTGGTCACATGGGAAGTAGTTAGGAGTGGGCAGAGGACTAGCTGAGATAATTGTGGTAGGGGCAGGCAGAAAGATGAACAAATGTAGGATGTAAGTAAATAGAAAAACTGTCATTCTTCTGTTACCATAACTGGTTTCTAACACAAATTATAACTCCAAATAATCACAAATATCAAGGAGCTGCAGAATAAAGTCAGACACCAGGTTTCACAACACTTGCTGCACTAGGTCTGCTAACATTGCAGCACTAGAGCTCGTTCTTACCTTTTCACAAGGCCAACCAAATGCTGAGTGGTAATACTGACCTCATTAAAAGCAATTTTCATAAGCAGTCTCTATGCTTGGTGTAAAAGAAAACAGCTTACTAATATGAGGGTCCATTGGAGGTTAGATTTTTCAGCAGAAACAGGCCAACTTTTGTAATTCTGTGACACAAACACAACTTATCTTTTGGAGATCAGGGAAAGGACAATCTAAAATGCCAGTGATTTGTAAGAGGCATCTCATATAAACCCAAAATTGAGTTCCTAGCATCCAAATATTTAGGACAGAATGTTTAAGAGTAAGAAGTATCTATTGTTTTCTTTTCTAACATGGACATCACTTCTGGAGGACCGATGATGCCTAAAGATTTTTAGGTTTTTTGTTGTCCTGGGTTGCAGAGTAGGATGTACACAAAGTATTTATTCTATCACCATCTTCATGAACTGTTGAAACCAGGTGGGGCAGTGTTCTTCCCAGGCCCCCTGCTTTGGGCTGTCTTCTGTTAATGGCCCATCAACGCCTTGCCCATGACTCACAGGTAACTCCCTCCAGGAGTTATCTCTGTTTAATGGGCCATCAAGGACCCACTTCACGACTCATCATCCCATTGTGAGATGCTCTGCCCAGGGGGAGGAGCCAAGCATTCTCCCTTGGATATAATCTGTGATTTGGGACAGTACAAGCAGCCCTTACCTACTGGATTCCCAGAGGACCAGAGCTACCAGACCTTTTTATGGGATCACTGCTTCAGGAAGACCACCTCACCTGGACTGCTCCCACCACCCTGCTCTGGTTGTATTCTGACTCTGTCAGTGGTTTTTTTGTATTATTGCATTTATTTTATTTTATTTTATTTTATTTTATTTTATTTTATTTTATTTTATTTTATTCTACCTTTTTACCTTTCTTCTTATTAAATTGTATTTTTGACTTTGAGCCTCTCACTCATTTTGCTTTCAAACCACAACATTTGTGTATTTGTAGCTTTGTAGAATTTAATATATAGTTTTATAGTTTCTAGAACCTTCTTACCCTTTTTCCACATTCTTAGCCTTTTTCACAGTGTAAAACAATAGTTAATCCTTTCTAGCACGTTATGTCATACTCTTGAAATTTTGTTTAGTGTTATTTTCAAGGAAAGAATTTCTAACAAGGACATCTTGCTTTGCTCCATCATTTGAGAGACAAAGCAAGATATAAAGCAAAGAACTCCCTGGAGACACTCCAAGGGCAGGCCCAAGGGTGGGTCACCAGGGCAACTGATCTCCTACTGGATGTATGTTACAGATTTCCTCAGGAAAGGAGGTTATGATTTATATTTAGACCTCCTTGAACTACCCTAACTGAGGCCTGACCTGAGGCCTTGTTGAGACCTTGAAGCCTGTGACGCAGTTAAAGTTAGTTAGTAAAGTTTGTGGCGCAGTTAGAATTAGATATTAAGGTGTCTGGGAAAAATAATGGGGTTTTAAAGGTCACTGAATAGAGTTGTTAATAGGCACATGTTAGCCACCTTAAAAGTAAACAAAATAATGTGTGTTTGCATTCTTTCCTCTGCTGTGTGCCAATGAAAAAGTTATTACATGTGTAAACTATGTAGAATTGTATATAAACTGCCGTGCTGCACGTAATAAAAGGAGAATGTAGAAGTAACCACAGTGGTCGGATCTGCATTGCTTCGTCCAACCCTCTATTATTATTATTGGTATCCCTGGCTTCAGATGTACCTGCTAGATAGAGTAATCCATTAACCTGATAAAAATTGTAGAAATCCTATACAATGCACCCACATAGCTATTTTTGTGTACCTGAAAGCTTTCATTAAAGAACAGCTCTTTATATTACTACTTTAATATTGTTTGGAAAGTTTTTCTTTTGATTCCAGGCAACAGTTGTTGCTTTGATTGAAAATTAATATGTTGATACAAAATCCCATAATGGATGTGTTTTTCACCATACTACAATCTCACATATCTACCAAATATTTCAGCAGCCTGGGAAGAGAGTCAGCTGCTTATAATTCAGGGAGGATCTCAGACATAATACTTTTTTCAGAGTCTGGGTAGAAGAGAGTTTTCCCCAGTAATTTGTGATTTTTTACCCCAGAGTGCAGCAGAGTGGTAAAAACGGCAGTACAGGCACCTGAAAGGAACTGAGCCCAGCGGAGTGGCAGTGCGACTCAGCTTGGGCAACCTACCTTCCAGGGTTTGTCACTGGTGTCCACTGTTTTGGGCTGGGGTGGAAGACTGCCTGCAGGAGTCCCTCACCCTCCTGTCTTTGTTCCCACCAGCTGTGTGGTGTGGCCTGTGGGGGCAGTCACCATCTTACCTCAGTCCGGGGAAGCCAGTGGATGTGGCCTTTGGGGTGTGGCCACTATTTTGTTTTTGTTCCTGGTAGTGAATGCCTTTTGGTGAGTAAAACATCTTCTCCTTTTGAACACATTTGTTATTAATATTGCAGTTGCTATTGTGCATTTCTTATTCTATTGCTTTGTGCTTTCAGTAAGTTATTATCTCAACCCATAGTCTCTGCTTTTGTCCCTCCCTACAAGAAGGAGTAGCAGAGTGGCTTATTTAGAATTTAAATTCCTGTTGGTGTTAAACCACTACACTTGCACACACACAAACTTCTGACTGTGTCTCTTTTTGGAACTCCCGTCCATGTATTATTTGTCTTCAGACAAACTGACTTGATTTTTTTTTTTTGTGTACCATAATCCTAACCTGTCTACTCTCATCCTGCTTTTGTCTGCCTGGTGCTGAGGATCATGACTATGCCTAAAGGTAGGAATGTCCTCTGTATTGAAGCAGATCAAGTTATCCCTTGCCCCATCCTTTTTTCCCACTATTTATTATTGAATCGACTGTGTTCCAGGCATTATTTCTTCCTCAGCTCCCTGAGATGTGCCAATAGTCCACATTGCCTTCAGCCACAATTCAGGCTAAACTTGCTGATTTTGTACTGAAGCAGGCTATAAACACTCATAAAAACTCATCGTGCAGGTTGGCTACAAAAACAGGCAGAGGCCCATGATGGATATCCAATAGGCAGAAAAATCTTAATCCACTACAAACTATATCCAACGGGATTGTATGTCTGTATCATTATATATATATCATAGAAAGTCATAGAGACTAAGGCCAGAACTCCAAAGCATTTTAAAGGGCAGCAAAGCTCCAATCTATCTCTTAAATCACAACCTGTGTGCCTTCCTTAAAGACACATAGGGAATCTGTGATGGAACAGGAAACTGAATTAAGATTCCTAGGTAGCAAGTCTAAATTGCATTTTTTTTTTTTAAGTTGGAAGTCAAGTTAGAAAAACAATTCACAACTAAGCAGTGCACAGCAGTGGAATAGGAAATAAAAGTTTTAGTTTATTTAAAGTATAGCTACTTCTGTGAATTGCAGATGTTACAGATTAACACTTTAATGGGAGCCACATGCATTGCATCCTTGATGTCTGACTCCAAACTGAGGTTAAGAGACAAAATTGTTTTGACATCTGAGGAGGACACAATGTTCTTTCTGAATATAGATCGAGCTGTCTGTGACATGCAAATGAAACTCTTCTGAGTATTTTTTTTTTAAAGAAATGTGATCAGAAAGAAAAGGTAGAGGATTTTTCATGCTTATATGCTATCCTGGGAGTCTAGTTCTAATTACAGAGTCTCTTTGGACAATGGCAATGTTTTAATCTTGTTTTGCTGAAACACTTAAGCATGTACTTAGGTAAGGTTGTTTTCAGAACTGCATGTAAATAACACTTAGATCACAATGCCTTTCCTTGGTCTGACTGTAATTTCCATTCATTGATTCTGCCAGCCTTGTCTGGTCTAGTTTTTGGAAGATGTTTACATATATATCCATATACTTCGCCATTAGTGTTTTTCCCCTTGTCTGCTTACATGTGTGCCATAGACCTCCTATATGTCTAACGAAATATTTCTAAATTGGTTTCACACTGCTTCCATGACTTTCAATTTTCCTATTTTTCTTTTCAGTCTATTCTTTCATCTAAGGAAAAATCATTCTGTACTCTGAAGTTTTGTGTTGGAGACAGCCATCTTTAACTCTATAAGGAAGTAGAAGATGATGCGTCATGCAAATGGACCCAGATTCTATTTCTTTTCAAAAAACAAAACACTCCCTTAATGGCACTGCCACTTCACAGAATCACTAAATCAAAGAATTGTGGAATTCTTTAGGTTGGAAAAGACCTCTAAGATCATTGAGTCCAATCATTACCTGATCACTACCAAGGCTACCACTAAACCATATCTCTTAGTGACCCATTTACATGTTTTGAACACTTAGAGGGATGGTCTCAGACTCTGCAAACCTCTGCAGAGCTATATAATGTTCTGTCTCTGTGCTCTCTCTTCCTTTCATGTCAGAATGGTTTGTTTTCCATCTTTGACTTCTGTGGTAATGTGCCTCTTCTTCTCAGTGTCAAGCTCTGTCTCATGCTCTTGCACAGACCATCCCCTCATTCATCATTATTTGGTCCTATCCATGCTTTTTTCCCCTCTATTGCAACAATCTAACTGCACGGAAGTCATGGACTCAGATGCTCACATCTACTTGCGCTGCATTCTCTCTTTGTCTTATACAAATGTCTACATATTCAGCATTTATGTTTTTTTTCCCTTGTCTGCACAAAACAAGTATTTATTTACACAGAAACCACATGGAGGAAGTTTGCCAGAAATTTTGTATACATTCACTAATTCAGTTTCACAGGAAATAGAGTGCAAGGAGCAACATGGGAAGCTTTGTTTTGAAGAGGTTTTGTAACTTTTCCACTCATAGTTTAGTGGTACCATTCTTGGGCATGTGGCCTTGATTCAGAATGCCATGCATAAAGAGATGTACCTGATTTTGCGCTACTTCATGGAGGAGAGGATGGAACATGGACATATTCCAGAACCTGGTGAGACAGAGATGTTTGATTTGATCGCTATTTTCTAGGTCATCCAGAAGTAATATCAGTGTCCTGTTCTTCTGAGTCTTGATGCTGTGGTTTTGCTATGAGTAGCTGGCATCTAGTTCCAGAAGGATTGTGTTTTCTGTGGCTTTCTTTTCTTTTTCCTTTCTGTCCCACTTACAAGGGAGTTACAATAGCTCTGACAGGATATTCCAGATGTTCTGAAACAGAAATACAGAGGGATATACAGCATCCAATATTTAACAAACTTCTGGTTTGCCTTCTAATTTCTGTTTAAAGAAGCAACAAACCCTTAAAACAAGACTTCCATGCTCATTATTCTCTGCTTTCCCTCAGGCACATGCCGTGTGGGTGGAAAAATTTATATCTCTTAGTCTGATGCTGGCTACTTTCTTTCTCTCCCTGACCTTGCCTCCATCCTTTCTCAGGGTTTTATCAAACCGAGGTGACAAATCAGGTAGAATGATCCTGCCATCGGCTTCACTCTGGAAATCTAAGTTGGGTGACAAAGAGAGAGGTAGAAAGAGTTTGTGGAGAAAGTACCAGTGATCATGAAGATTTCAGTAGTAGATTCCTCATTCTGTGTGGGGAGTGTCTTCCAGAATTGATATAATGTGCCATTGTGCACCCCTCAGTCCCAACCAGCACATGGAAGCCATGCCACCATGGCATAAAACAATTTCCATTCAAAGCATATAAAAATCCAGGCAAAAGAAGAGATTATTATTTACTCTGTCTTATTTTTGTTCCTCTGACAACCTGCTAAGTGCATTGCTTTGCTCATGGCATTCAGGGCAGTCTGACCAACTCATGCTAAATCAGTAGATGATACCTTCTCCAGGTAACAAGTGACAGGATGATAAAATGGCCTCATGTTGCACCAGGGTAGGTTTAATTGGATATTAGGAAAGATTCCCTCACTGAAAGGTTGGTCAAGTACTGAAAAAGAATGCTCAGAGATGCAATGAAATCACCATTTCTTGGATATGTTCAAAAAGCACCTTGTTGTGGAAGCTGGGGACACAATTTCATGGTGAAGGTCATAGTCTTAGATAAATGGTTGCACTTGATGATCTTGGAGGTCTTTTACAACCTTAACAGTTCTAGGATTCTGTGACGTAGTAGAAAACAGAAGAGGTCAAGGCCTCAGTGTATCCATGAAAAGGAGAACTTTGTTGATGTTAGGGACAACTTTCTAACATGCAAGATCATGCTGAGGTAAGGAATATTTGTCACCGGGCATAGGTAGAGACCCATCTGGGACCAGAAAATATTTAATTACTGTTTGCAGGTTCAAACCCCTTCTTTAGACTTTCAAAACAGGAGAAGGTATGTATCCTCTGCTCTCCTCTTCAAAAGAAGAAGGCATGCACTGTCTATGATACCTGTGATTTATTTAACATTCTGTTGCTATTAGGCATACCCTCTTACTTTCTGCATCTGCAAATAGGTGAGTCTGGGAGATGAACACCATTACATAAATGACCAAGGATAACTCTGTGAATCTGTGTTGCACTTACAGGGCACAGACTCTGCAAGGACACAGCTAGGGAAATGTGCCAGGGACACCTTAAATATAAGAGAGGGTTGGACAGAAGCAACGCAGGCCCGACCACTATGGTTACCACTGTGTTCTTCCTTTATTTTGTCTAAAATGGCTGCTTATATACATTTTTACATAGTTTAGAAATTTGATAGCTTTTTCATTGGCACACAGCAGAGGAAAGAATGCAAACACACATTATTTTGTTTACTTTTAAGGTGGCTAACATGTGCCTATTAACAACTCTATTCAGTGACCTTCAAAACCTCATTATTTTTCTTAGACACCTTAATATCTAATTCTAACTGTGCCACAAACTTTACTAAGTAATTTTAACTGCATCACAGGCTGCAAGGCCTCAGGTCAGGCCTCAGGTCAGGCCTCAGCTAGGGTAGTTCAAGATCTAGATATAAATCATATCCTCCTTCCCTGAGGAAATCTGTAACAGGGAAAGTCAGCAGATATCACCAGTCCTAAATCTTCTTTGAATATCTTGCAGCTGAATTTTGGGACCAAAATAAGGTGATGTTTCCTTTTATTTGACTTTCTGGAATTTAGATTTCACAAGCATATTTTTTTTTTTCTTCTCTTGTTTGAAAGCTACCTAAGATGACAAGAAACCAGAGTGTAAGACTTATAAAGTCTTGAAACTGGGCAGTACAATATTCAGCCTTAATGTCACTCTGTTGACTGGGTACAAGATAGCTGTTATGTAAAAAAAAACAAAAAAACCAAACCAAACCAGAACCAAAACCAACAAAAAAACCCAAACCAAAAAAATCAACAACAAAACACAGATTATAGAATTGTGTATAGAATTCTCTGATAGGAGAATAAGAAGCAAGAACTCTCAGGATAGCCATAATCTCTGAAGAATTTTGTTCTTGTTCCTGCTTAGCTCAAGCCAAATCAATGTAAGGGTTTTGTCCCAATTCCAATTAGTCCATCATAGGTCGGTATATCTGGAAAGTCCTAACAAGATCTGTGGGGTTATTTCAGGAGATTGAGCAGCCCAGTTTCTGTTCAGTTAAATGTCAGCTGAGCATACCAGGCACTTTGCAAGAATCGCTTTCTGGGAAGAGATGAAGGCTGACTCTGACAGAGAAGTAGAGGGTGAGAATGGAGAGATGCAAGCAGCTGAATCTCTTAGATGTTCTTGAGCATCATTAAAAAAAGGAGTGACCAAGGAATGTAAATTCAAAAGAAACCTAGGTTAAAACTTCAAGTGTGATTTTGGTGCAGCATCTCTAGCTACATTATTTGGATATAGTTTGAAATAGAAGAATTTGAAAAGGATTTTCAATATCCTGAAGGTATTTTGACATCTGTTCATTTGGAGGTTTTAGTTTTGCACTAAGGGGATAAGGGCGGAATAATTCCTGCTTAAACTTTACTCACTGGAAAAGTAAAATCATTGCTTTTGCCCATGAGCAAGAATAACTTTGAACAAGTTCTGGCCAAGTTCATACCAAAGGTGCTGAACTCTTCTCTTTGAAGACATATCATGTAGCAGAGATCATTTTGTACTGCATGCTGATATTTCCTCCAAATTAATTTAAATTGGCATTCTGCCTCAAAAGCTGAAAAATATTAAACCTGACACTCTGCTTGTTTGTTCTCCATTAAGAATGTCTACAGCTACCCCTTTTGTGACATTTCTTTTGCTGCTAGGTTTCCACTTAGATCACTTAGAGGTCCTTTCTCACTATTCTCGAAATCTCTGCTGGCCCGTGAGTGACTTCTTCACTGTGACTCATGGGCCTCTTTCATTAGGAGGCAAACGAACGGTCTCCTTCGACACATGCTGGATGTGTTCTGCACAGCCCTAGGGTTTCTGCTGCTGCTGCTAACGAGATTTTTCTGGAGGGTTGGGAAAGATCATTAAGGTTTCTGAAAGCCCAATATTAGTTTTTCAGTGTTTAACCAGGGGTGCCTTCTCACTGCTCAATGCTAATAATGGCAGAATGATTGCTTTGGTAGCAGGGTGGTCAAGGATCAGCTCACTGGAGTCAACACAAAAGTCCATCTGCAAGACTGGCTGTTTTTGAACTTTTGGAGTGATGAAAAAAGGAGCAATGCTTGCAGGCTTATAGCAAGGTGAGTTGTGGAGCTAAGTGAAAAAACTTGTCACAAGGCTAATGGTATAACCTGGCTGCACACAGAGGGAATTCTTACCTCAGTTAGGTGTCCAGTCCAGTGAAGAAAACAGAGTGAATTACCAGAAATACTTACTTTGAGAGCAATCCCTGTCCTTGAAAACAAACAGGACGGTACGAGATGGTGGTAGATTGAGGGAAATGAAAAGTGTCCTTGGGGGACAGCCCTGTCAGCTGCTAATTGTGGGGGTGATTAGAGAATGGAATCATGGGGAAAAGAACATTGGGATAGGAACTGTGGATAATGCTAGAACAGCTATGGGGCAGACAACACAAAAGAATTTGGGAAAGAGAAAGGCAAAGTTCCCTGTGATGCTCTTCATTAGTACTGTCAGAAAGGATTCAAGAAGATTGTGGATAAATACTTGACCAAAGGAGAAGGTACGTGCAGTGCAGGGAGACAGAAAAATGCATTATTAAACATTCTTCAGATGCTCTAGACAATGTCCTTTACTCACAGTCCAGAGCTGACAAAGGCCTTAGGTTTCCCTACTTCCTACTTTGTAAGATAGCATGACAACCCTTAATTCAGGGAACTTAGAATGGTGAGATACAGGGTTTAAACGCCACTGAGGTAGCTGAAAAATTTAAGAAAGGAGAGAGGCTGAAAGGCATCACTGGTGGGGCATGCTTCATAGATTTTGCAAGAGCAGAGAAAAGATCACCCTGATGGGAACACTGTGCCTTTAAAAGGACCTTGGCAGGAAAAAAATGCATTTGAGTTTAAGAGGAAGCTTGGGTTTGGACATGCTGATCTATTAAGCTTCAAAAACATGTACTCAGGTCACAGAGCTTTCCTGGAACAGTCACAGAACTGCCCAAAAGCTTAGTGCCAAGGGATTTCTGAATACCACATCTGAAACTAAGCAAAGAAGTGTCCTTTTTTGTGAAGTGCAGCAGGTAAAATCACTGCAGAGCTAAAACACTGAGAGCACACATGAAAGCCACAAGAAGTTTGAATTCTGTGCTGCTTTCTATGAAGTGGTAAAGTAGGCAAAAGATGATAAAATTTACATGGTTGAGGTATTTTTGACATTTTGTCTGTTGTCAAACATTTATTGCTTCTAAAATTTTAGCTGAAGGCATGGCAAATTATTAAACTGCAACAAAGACGTATACTGTTAAAAACGGGCGGAGATAATATTTTTCTCCTTAAAATGCCTTTATTAATCAGCTCTTACAAGGGTAGCTCTAGGGGCCGGGAGCCGGGTTCGCTCTTGAGGAGGAAGGTCCTGGTCAGCTTTGCAGCCGGAAGTTCCTGCAGAGCTGAAGAACTCTTTCCTCCCTGGGGGTCTCCAAGGAGTTTTGATTTCCATTGGGTTGGGTTGGGGTCTTGACTTTTCTTGGGTATCTTTAGGTTACAGCGAGTTACAAAAAATTGTCCATTAATACTCTAGGGTATACATGGTTTAGTACTGTCTTTTGTGGGTCTAAATCTTACATTGATTTATTTTTATAGGGTTTTTGGTGTTAAAAAGAGTCCCAGAGTGCACTGGGATTCTTAATTTACATGTACTACAGGGTCGCCCCGGGGCGGGGGGGGGGGGGTGTTATTTCGCAATCGGCGCTGCAGCTCATGGTGGGAGCGGGCGCCTCAGGGGTCTCATGGTTTCGATGGGGGGGGTGTGTGTATGCTTCTGGCCGCTCCGCAGCGGGAGCGGAGTGGGAGCGGGCCGGGCCAGGAGTCAGGGCTGCAGTGACAGGGGCACACGGCATGGCTCCGGCGGCAGTGACAGGGGTCCAGGACGGCTGCGCGGGTCGGGCTGGCTCAGCAGTTCAGGGGTTTCGCAGGAGAGCGGGGCAGATTCATGCCACTTTGGTGGGGGAGGGCGCGCCGCCGGCGGCGCCTCGGCAGCAATTTGCTGCGGCTTTGGGAGTGGGTTTTTGGAGCAGGCCGGGCTGGGAGTTGGGGCAGCTGCGGGGGCACATTGCATGGCTTTGGCGGCGGTGGTGGCGGGGGTCCGGGATGGCTGCGCGGGCCGGGAGCAGCAGGCTGCCCCGTCGGCAGAGCCACGCCAGGGCGGTGGCAGCGGCGGGAAGGCGCGGGCAGCCAGCATCTCGTGGGGGGAGGGGCCGGGGCGGCCCGCTCTGGTGTCTGTGGGGGGTGCAGGCTCTGTCGACAGCTCGCAAGCCCGCTCCGGCGTCGGGGGGGGCTGCGGGCGGCTTCCAGGGACCAAGCAGCCCCCCCACCACCACTGTCCCTCCAGGGGGACCACGGAGGTGACTCTTTACTGTTACATTACAATTTAAAATTATTACATTTAAAATATTAATACACTTATTACATAACAATCAAGGGTTTCAACTCTTCAAATCTGCAACATATATTTAGGAGCTTTCCAATTTTCACTCCTTTCATATATTTTCTCATATTAAAAATAAAATGAATAACTATATGTTTCATCTAAAAGTACAATAAACAGGTGAAAGATTTCAAGACGATCAAGGGTCAGAGAGCTATTTTTACAGTTTCTGGGAATTAATGATGTTCCTGTTAAGATACCAGATCATAATTATCTAATAACAGGGATAAATGTATAAACAATCATACTAGCAACAGCAGGAGGGCAGAATAGTTACACATGGGGATGTCTTTAGGGAACAGAGAAGTCAGAGTGTAGATTAGAATTGAAAGATCCCAAATGCCCCATAAATGTATAAACAATCATGCTGGCTATGGTTTCTTCTGAGCTGGTTTCCCGGCTAGCTTGCTCTTCATATAACCATATAAACAAGTTATTCCTTCGGGTCCAGATTTCAGACTGAGACATGATCTTGGCTGGAAGAAAGGAGTGGCTCACACTTGGTGGTAATTAAGAAGGTGTTTATTCAGGGTGAAGCCCAGGGTATGAGAGCGTGAGAGGATTTGAGCTCTTACCTGCCCTTAAGTACAGGGTGTTACTGTTGGAAATGAGGGGGAGTGACTTAGGTACAGGGGTAATTGACATGGCCATTTTGTGGCAAAAGAGGTATGGGGATACCTGAAGCCTTGGCTGAGCCACCTGGCTTTGCCAGAGCCATCAAGTACCAGAGTGTGTCAATGGATAAGATACAATGGAAGGTACAATGGGGAAGGAGAGGCCTATTGAGGGAATAAGGACAGGTATTAGGGAAAGGGGGGTGGGGGTAGGAATGAACTATTACAGAAACTCAGTAACAAAAACCATACAGAACTTTAGAAAACTCAAAATGCACCGCAACAACTGGCAATAGCAGGAGGGCAGAATAGTTACACACAGGGATGTCTTTAGGGAACAGAGAAGCTCAGAGTGTAGATTAGAGCTGAAGGAACACAAATGCCCCATCATTATTGGTCTTGAGACTGTCTTCTCTCCTCCTGAAAAGCCAAACATTTCTGGAAGGGCTTTAAACTCAGCTGAGCAGAACTGCTGACAGAAAGGCTATATTAGCCAAGGGAGGAGTAAATATCTTATTTAGGATTTGTATCTGCACAAAAAGCAAATTTTCATTAAAATGGAAACACTTCCCATCAATTAGAGATCTTTTTTTTGCTGACATCAAATATGTTCTTGTCTGCTCTGTTTCTGGCCTGAAATTCTCAGGGCACTTACATTTGCCTACATTTGATTCTTGCCTTAGGGTTTGGTTTTTGCAAAGTGTCAGTTGGCATGTGTTGGGAAGTCAGGGCATTTCCCTGGGAAACATACTCTCCAGTAAAATCTGTTCCACACTGATAACATTTAGATCTGAGGAAAAACAGGAGAAAAGTATGGCCAAGGGCCTTTGGCAACTTCAGAGAGAGCCAGAGTTCCTGCCTACAGCTGCTCAAAAAAGCCTAAATTAACTAGAAAAGAGGGAACCTTTCTGGAAGCCATTAGCCTTGGAGGAAAGCTAAAGCATCAAGATATGCACAGGTAGTTTGAAATCATCACTTGCAAGCCTGCAAGCACAGAAAAGGTAGAAAGGGAGACAGTTGCCACAGGGAAACTCATATTTAGCCTGGCTGCATTAATCAGCTGTTGCTAAATTTCTTAGGGAAAGAAAATATGATTTATATATAGATATTGAACTACCTTGACTGAGGCCTAACCTGAGGCCTAACTTAAGGCCCAAGGCCTGTGACACAGCAAAAATTTTCTCAGTTAGTTGTGGCGCAGCTAGAATTAGGTATTAAAGTGTTTGGGAAAGATAATAGGGTGTTGAAGGTCATTGAATAGAATTGTTAGTATGCAGGTGTTAGCCACCTTAAGAGTAAATCAAACAATGTGTGTTTACATTCTTTCCTCTGCTGTGTGCCAATGAAAATGTGTCTGCATTTGTAAACTATCCGAAAAAGTATATAACCTGCCATTTTAGATGAAATAGAGGGACTTCGTAGAATTAACCATATTGGTTGTATCTACGTCTGTCTCAGTCCAACCCTCTCTTATTATCGGTATCCCTGGCTTTTATCAGCAATTTGAGAGTGCTGCTGTATGTGCACAACACAGTAGGGATGCAAATGTAAGGGGCAGAGAGAGGGCTGGAGAAGCTGAACTGTTTGGATACTCTTCCCGTACCTCCACGGGTGAGCAAAGCTGAGTCTGCCTTCAGCAAGTCTTCCCGCGAGTGGCAGACCAAAGGTGGTCTTGTTACCCATAGAACTTTTCTGGATTGATGTCTAAAGATGTGAAGGTCAATTGACTTTTCCTCTTTAGAAATTATACCCTTCGCATTTCTCTCCTTTTTGGATAATAACAATGTATTTCTCTTTGAGACTGTCAACAGCAGTTTAAATGAGCTAAAAAATACTTCAGGTGAGTGTTCCTCTGGTAATTTAGCTGAAATCAGCCAGAGTTCAAAAGTTAGGAATGTTAGATGCATGCAGAGAATAAACAAGTTGACATGCTGAGTGCAATTGCAGAAGTAAGGTCGTCTTCAGAAAGCAGCCTAAAATCTGTTTGTTGGCAGATGAAAGGCAGATAGTGATTGTCACCACTGCTGCTCAAGATGAAATCCTGGAAACAGTAAGAGTGGCTATTAGAATAAGAAGGCTACGACAAGACATAGCCTGTTTCTTTCAGCAGTGTAGAACACAACTTGCAGAGGTGAGAGTCCTATGTCATATAGAAAAATAGCAAGATCACAAGAATTGTTTGCTGGTAAAAAATTCAAGAAAGGGGCTAAAGACATCTTTATTCAGATCTCAGGATCAGTGATACTGAAGAAACGCAACTGATGGTTTCCGTCTTCATCTCTGATACAGCCTTTCTTTACCACTGCCCTTTCATCACCAGCTAAACTGTTTTTCTCTGTCCCTTGAATTTAGATATTGCAAATATTTAAGGATTTGATGGGGCTCTGTGAGCAGGGAGCTCAACTGAAGGTATCATCCACAATTTATTTTTTCTCAGATTAGAGTATTTAATATCAATGTCTTAAGATGAGGGAAACACTGTGTGCAGCTCCAGTCCAAACTGCCTACCAGTTGAATAGTTAACCATATGTTTTAGGCCAATGGTGGTTAATGGATAAAAAACTTACTGGAAGTGAAATTTAGCCCATGGTTAAATGGCAGTAGGAATAAGAATTGCATGCCTAAAAATCAGGATTTTTGTGCTGATGATGAACATACAAATTTTGTAGAACTCCTCAACTAAATCAATATCCAGTCATCCAGTATCTTTATGATAGTCGATTTGGAGAAAATAACACCTTCCTTCACAATACACTTACATTTTCCATAAAGATACAGGTAGTTAAAAAATAATAAAATTAAGAAAATAAGAAAAATTCTGGGGTTTTGAGACTTTTTGGTTTTTCTAGATTCAGCTTAACCATTCTGCACTAAGTGGAAGCTTATTGAGTTATTTCTGAATACAATTTAGAACTTGTAGCAAAAAAGGGTTTTTTGTTAAGAGTAGTAATGAAAACTCCATGTAATTTGAAAGGCTGAAAAGTTCAACAAGGTGGTAAAGTCATTATTCTGGGGAGAAGAAAATGAAAAATGTGTAACAAATCTGAAACATCTCTTCCAGGCAGAAGCTGGTCCCTAAAGTGCTGTGATCATTGCCCAGAAGTGGCACTCAGTTCCCTATGATTGCTTTTCCTAAGGCTTTGGACAGTAGTGTGGGGAGTGAATGCTCATTTTGAGGGCAGTCAAATTACTTCTAAACTGCATCATGAGGCCTTTCTTTTGATTAAAGCATTTTAACACTTCATGGAAGTGGTCTTCCCCACAGCCTGTGCATGGGACTTGCTGCCCAGGCAGGCCCAGCCAGCCACATCTCTCAGTGCTTTTCCAGACTATTGCTTCTCTCCAGGGAGTGAATTGAGTGTTGGTAATGTTTCTTTCCCTCAAAAATTACAACAGCAAACCCCTTGGGCCCAGTAGGAGCCAAATGCCCAAGTCTGTCAGCAATGTTCAGCAGCACAAGGCCTGGTTGTACACATGTAGAGCCATAGACTGCTGGCTTTTGAATAAAATATAACAAAGCCAATGGGAAAGCAGAACAAGCTGGCTAAAGGGGCCTCATCCCATTACTCTAGTCTTCAAGATACTTACCAAAATCAAGTGTGTATTGCAAACATGTAAGCGTAGAGCATGTGAATTCATGTTATGCAGACACAGTCAGTTGCAACAAATGATCTTATAAGTCTCTGTAACTGTTAGGAAGCTGTCTGGATGACAAAGCCCTTCACATGTGTCTGACTTTTGCCCAGGGGATCACAGACTGACTAATGAACTTGTCAGTAAGGCTGGCAGGGCTTTAGAATTACAGCAGAGTGAGAGTTCCCATTCAGAATGCTGTAATGAGAGTGTTTGTGCTGGCTGGATAATACCTGTATGGATCACTCCTTTTATTTTCATGCCCTTTGCAGCCTTTTGTGTTGATCAAAAATCTTGTATCTCCAAAACTGCCCACCAGAAAGGCCTTATTAGCTTTTTTCTCTTGCGGTCCCTTTATGGATGAAGACAGGCTGCTTTAGGCGTTCAACATAGATCTTTCACCTTGCAAATTGCTTTAGCTGATGTCAGTTGGTGCATTTGAAATGAAGTGTTGGGTTCTCAGTATTGTCTGTAAGTTTTACACCACACTTCCCTCCCATCCTCAGGATAGGCCCATGAATCCCGGTCTCCAATATCCTCCTGCTCCCTAGCAAATTATCATTTATTTTACTACTCGTGAGACAAATCTGACAACTATTTCCTCGTGAAAGCAACTGTTTTGTCAGCAATTCAATGGCAGAAGTCTCTTCTTGGGACAAAAGTTCTTGACTTAAACATTTTAAAATACCTGTCCTGAAGATGGTGGAAATTCTATTGTCACTCATGTGACCTATTTTCCTATGAGAGGGAAAGCAAAGCAAAATTAATTTATTAAGTACAGTTTATGAGGAAAAGTAGACTTTGTAAGGAAGCGCTGCAGCTTGCAGGTATCAAGTAATTGTCATTCAATAGAGGCACACTATGTTTTCAACACTGCTGTCCTGTGCTGACGTGTTCAAAGATCCAGTGGTATCTTAGTCATAGGCAGCAGTGGGCAGCCACAAGTATCGGAAGGTTGATGGCACTGCAAAGCCTGCCTCTGTTTGAAGCTAGAGCAAAACCGAATCCCTGCCCAGAAACACTATTTAATCTGTTTTTGTTATGGGGCTGAATCACAAAGCTCTACCTCTGGGTCCCTGTTGCTGTCTGAAATCAGTGTCACCAGGGGATGTCCTGTGTCTCATGACAAATGTCATCTTGACCAACACACTGTAAATTGAACCAAGGAATCACTGCCCCATAACCCACAAGTTACCACAGCTTGTGTTGGTGCATCAGCACCGAGGAGGTCCGTGCCCCGAGAGGAACTACGTGCTCTATAATCTCCCTCTAAGCCAGGGGCTGCAGAATCTACAAGGAAATGTTTTATTTCACACAGTGTCAGGGAAGATGGAAAAATAGCTGGGAAAAGGTCAGCTCTGAAAAGATGCTTTTACAGACTCAGGCTCGCAAATGTTGAAGAAACTGCAGAGTCTGAGATACTGAATTGTCAGAAGTTCCATTCGTACTTTTAAAGGTACTGCCTGTGTGGGAGGTGTGGATTCCTTCAGATGGTCACTGCACAGCCTGCAGCAAGTTTGAAATCCTGGTCTGAAATGTCCTGCAGATACCTGGCTAGAGGGGCTGTGCTGGGAAACATCAGTCCTGTCTAAAATAGAAAAAAATAAGGAGGTGCAGTGGGAGAAATTATGGCTAAAAATAAAGTATTTTCCCCCTCATAACAAAATACAGGTAAAAATAAAATTCAACACTTCCAGTCTTTCTGCATCTCTGAATGACAGCCAGGTATGAATTCATGGAACTTGTCTCATGACTAGAAAAATGCAACACAAAGGCAACTTCCACATCTATTTTTATTTAAGTTTGTTAAATTCCATGGCTCATAATAGGGTTAAATTTGGTCCTAAGAACTGGTTTGTCCTGGGAAGTCTGCTGTAACTAATAACCCATTTATGTTCACATTACTTGTTTTAAAATGTATATGGGATTAGTGGGTTTTAACTGTGAAGCTTTTTTCAATGAAAAGGGATTTTTCAACCAAACAAGGATTTTCCTTTTTGAAAAAAAAATCTTAATAATAATAATAGTAATAATGATGCAATTTTGATTATTTTTCAGAAGGAAAAAAAGGATATAACTGTCTGGCAATAAAATAGCTATTTCTTTATAAATTTATTTGATCTTATTAAATTTTGAAAATTGAATGCATATCTTTTTTTTCTGTAGAGATCTCCAATAATGCTGTTTAGAGTGTGGGGTTTTTTTTGGTGTGTTTTTTTTTCCTTGTTTTGTTTTTGTGTGTTTTTTGTTTGTTTGCTTGTTTGTTTGTTTTGTTTTGTTTTGTTTTTGTTTTTTAATTTCTACAACATGCCTGTGAAGAAATTTTAAAAGTCCCAGTAAGTGGGTATTGTTTCTTCTATGCCTTGAACAGAATACAATTGCTGGCTCTTTTGTTTCATTAATTCCCCATACAAATAATACATTATATCAAATTTATGTTCCTGAAAGACACAGGGATTAGAAACCTATTTAGCCTAACTAAATCCTTCAGAAATTTAAAATGGAAAATATTATCACAGTTTGAGTGTTAAATCTACCAAAATTTTGTGTAACCAGTTAATTATTTGCTTGAGAGGATCCCTAAATCTTCTTGTGAAAGCAGGGAGCTTTGGCATTGATGCAATCCCCAAAACAGAAAGGCAGGCACACGTTGTCGTGCAGAGTGTGGGAAAATGAAAACCAGTTGATGAATTTTGAAGGTTTTTGTTAGAAAGGCTTTGCTGCAAGGACAAGTACACCTGTGTAATTAAAAGGAACAGCTCAAGAAGAGGGAATTAAGAAAAACTCCAGGGAACTGGTCAAGTAAAAACTCTTGGTAAAAAAATGTGTCTAAAGCAAAGGCAAAAAGTGCCTCCAGAAGAAGTGAAAGGGAAGAGGGAGGGAATGCATTGTGAGCTGGTACACAACAGAATGTCACATAAACTCTGACTGCTCGCTTCCTCCTGCCTCTAAAACAGCAGGGCTGTGATGCATCCCACTGTAGTTACAGGAGTGTGTCCAAAGACTCTCATCATCCAAATGTTTCATTTCCTGACAGCAAGAACCTGCAAAGCTCTGATATTTTGGACTGGCTGCTGAATCCAGGAAGCCATGTTATTTTGTGATGGGAGCATCAAACCATGGTGCTAACTTTGCAGGAGAAGGTGGGAAAGGGTAGATCGTTTTTCATAAAAATAGATCTGTGCTGTCAAGATGTAAATAGGATGGATAAATTTTCTGCTCATACAACTTTGTAAGATGCTCTCTATAACTCCTCAGTCAGCAAAAAAATGTATCTAAAACATGATAGCAAGGAATCCCAGAGAGTTCAGGCTTGAGAAGTAACCACTCAAATCCCTTTAAAGGTGTTAAAAATGCTTGGCACTATTATGGTTTCAGATGATCTTACAGATTTAACTATTTTTTTAAGTGACTCTTTTCTTCTCTCTGAAATGGGACCCCAGTAGCTAATTTTAATTTATTATGGCTACCTTGATTTGTCTGGCAGCAAGGTAAGGGTCAAGTGGACTCTAAAAGAAGGGTATTTTTTGGTCAGACAGTAAAGAGCATGGGTGTGGAAGCCAAAAGACTGAACAAGAAAGAGCAGAAGTATAAAGAGCAGTTAGAATAAGAGGTGTGAAGACATCACAGCCATTTACCTATCTGTCACAGCATACCTTCCAGTCACCTCTGCAGGACCACATAATGTCTAAAATATGTGAAGCAAAAGTAATTATCCTGTCTCAGTGGCTCTGGCTTTTTATAGAAGTCAGTTAGTTTGAGGCATTTTCTGTTCAAAATTAAATTAGAAGCAGGCTTTTCAAACCAACTGAACTACTTAATGTCTCAGTATGATGTTTTCACACACATGTATGTGTTTTCAGCATGCAGCTGGCATTTTTCCCAGCTTTCCTGAGACGAATGGCCTACTTCTGGGTAGCTTTTCCCACCTCAATACACTGCAGTGTTTTGAATTTCCAATTGCTTTTATTTTATTTCTTAGTTAGGTCTCTGAATTTATAATACAACCAGGTATTCCAGAAACAAACAAAAAAATTACGTGCTGAGGGGAATGATGGATTGAGCCAGCATGGGTTACTGTTTTTGAAATTGGGGAATAGCTTAATGTAATACAACAAACTTTGATGGGTGAAGATCTTTATTAAGTATCTTTCATCAGAATGCAATAAAGGAGTAGCAGGAGACAAATGTATAAGGAAGAGTAGAGGAAAGTAAAAAATACATGGGTTTCTTCCCTGTATGTGCTTTTCAGCAATATGTATTGTGTAGTTCTGTGTCTATTTAAATACCAAACGGCATGTTCAAAAATATGGACTGACAGAAATACATACCCTGCAACACCTTTTCTTCTCTCTCAGTTCTGGGATGATGGAAGGATTTCAGGTGTGTGAAGGCCTCCTTGAAAAAACAAAACGAAGTACCAGGGTATTGTTTTGGAAATGGGAATGCACCCAGCAGTAGGTAGAAACCCAAATTCCTTTGCTCTGCAGTTTCCAACAGAGGAAAACAGAGTTCTGCATTCAGGATGTCCTTGTGTGCTAGCATGTCAAGCTTATAATTTTGCTTTTCAAGTGTTTGTTTTTTCATTTCTATACGTTTTTCCCCTCTCTGTTGGGCAGATGGTGGTTCTTATGAAGGGTCATCAGTATTCCTGGGAATGGATTCACAGGAGTAGAATAAAAATGGGATGTAGATTCTCTTTTTCCCTGCCAGTGCTGCCTGATTAAATAAGTGTGCTTCTGATTGTGAGACAAGAGAGGTATCACACTGCCATGCAGCCAAAACCGCCACACTGGGGCTATGTCTGGTCCAGTTTATGAATTGCTCTTATTTTAAAGAAAATCCTTTGCTAGCCCCTTATTTTTCAGAATGCATCACTACAGATGCAAAAAGATAGATTATGTGTGGATTTTTGCAGTAGGATTTCCTCTCTGCTCCTTTGCTGAGGCAGAGTAAAAGTATTCTTCCCTTTTTTAAATAAAAGCACAGTGTGTGACAATTTTCTATGTTTCTGAAATATTTGTGAAACTAGCTGAAAAATGTGGAAGGCCACTATATATTCCTTTTTTTTAACCTACTGGGGCTGAACAAGAAAGGCAGGGAGAGGACAGGAAACAGAGGACAATTCCTTCCAATCTAGAAGTCACCACTGATGGAGGTAATTACTGGGAGAGTCTTTTCTGCCTTCTCCACAAGCAGACATTGTAAAATCAGGCATCAGTATTTGAGGGGATGCTAGCAAGGAATAGGAGCTGACATTCCGATTGAGTTCTCTATAAATGGCAGTTTGTCCTTACATTGATGTGCATTGTTAAAAATTTGTATATGCCTCCAGAGGCTGGAAGAATTTGACATACTTGTAGTAATGAATGAGCCTTCCAAAGTGGATTATACAAAGTACAATATTTCAGGCTAATTTTGAGCACTGTGTTTACTTTGGAAGCCCTCTAAATCCACTCTAAAATGGTTAAACTAGAACCGTCTGCTGAAGCATTTTAGGCTTTCTGAGACAGAATTACATGAGAAATTGCTTTTACAAAAAGTCTACAAAAATATTTTGCCCTGCAGAAACAGGAAACAGAAAAAATTTCATACTTCAGACAGCACATACGTAGATGTTTTTCCTCAGCACCTTCTTTCAGGAGAGATCATCCCAGGAATTCAGTACCGCTTTCTAAAGAGAGCTCTAGAAAAATAGAGTATTTCTTGTTATAGTGTTATGCTGCCAAGAGTGACTGATAACCAGTTACTAAGCCAGGGACTCAGGTGAAGGCACTGGAACTGTTGAACTTCCTTGGCAGCTCAGAAGAAATTGTTTCTTTCAATTTCCAGGTTGTATAACTCTTTCATTTCTTTTCTCCCTCCTCTACCCTTCCCATCAATAAAGGTTAGGCAAGTACCTCACTAAAAATGTTAGGAAATGAAAAAACTTAGGATCAGGATTGGTGCTTGCTGCATAGCAGTGGGGCAGAGACCAGGGTAGCTGGTGCTGCACACCAGGAACCAGGGGTCCAGGAAAATGCTATATACAGAAAATCTACCCATTGCCTCCTGGCTGTCTTTTATGAGCACTGATAGCCTGTAACCTTCATGAGCATTAAACTAATTCCAGCACTAAAATAAATATCAAATTGAGCCATGATAAAGAATGCAGAGTATGTCCTTGTTGCCTTCTACGTGTGTCTGTCGCCTGTCTCTGCTGGAAGGCCTCCTTAACCAGCTCTGTGTCAGCAAACAGATGGGAAGCAAGAAAATCTAGCAGTCGTCTTTCCCTCTGGTACCTCAGCCACTCTAGACTGTGACACATGGAGGCTCCCAGTGGTGGAATCTACATAACAATTTAATTTTAAAGAAAGAGGACATGTATTCTTCTGGCAGTTGTGTAATTGGTGTAGTTCCTCAGCAGACCCTCCACGGTTCCTTATGTATTTTACTGAGAAAGTTAGAAATGGCAGACAGGTTTTAGCAGACAGTGGTTTTCTAAGTTGAAAGTCAAAATGTTTGCTGGAGTGGGTAAAAACTCATTCAAAATATGACTTCAGCTTCATTATCTGCCTTCAGTCTTATGTGTCCTTTGATTTCCATGCACATAATTTGGATGTGCACTAAGGACAAGTCCAGGGAGCAAAGATATAGATGGGAATGTGATCTGGGGTCTTTTATTTGTGGATTGATCATACTTACGTGCAGTTCTGTTTTAAGTTGTATTAGTTGTTTTCATCTCAAAGCTTTATGCCTTTATGGTATTGATCTCATAAATACAGAAAGAATAATTGCAGAAAACTCAAGAGAGGAGAAGAAAAGACCTTGCATAATTTAAAATCTCTTGTAATTTTCTTCTATTCTTCATGCCATGACTTTTGAGGAATGCTGGACAGGGCAGGAAAGATCTCCATCTCAACCTTTGAAGAGAGGCAAGGGGGAAATGAGAATAAAAGCAATAAGGCAGAAAAATTATCTACTCTAATTCTGTAAAATTGCGGGAGTAACTAGAGTTACATCTTTGCTTTTAGTCTGCAGTGGATTTACCTTCTCGAAAGTCATGGTGACAAGTCCTGACAAGCACCAAACCCCTTGGAGAGGAGTAAACATTTTGTACTTCAGAGGCTCGTGGACATGGAAGACATGCTACACTGAATACTATTAGTCCCCTAGTGCTCACCCCAGACTGATGGTGAATTGAAGTGCATTGCTGGCTTGGAATGACCACAGGTGACAAACACGTACACATTCAGTCAATCCATTTGGGCTTGAGAAATCTTTTGGGGAGGCTAAAGAGAAAACAGAGAAGTGTCTTTGTGTTTAAATGCTTTCATTGTACCTCAAACTGACAAAACACCATGTACTTACCCAGGTCACAGTTCAGCCTATCCTGAACTATCATTGCCCATCTGATTCCATTGGAAGA
Organism: Zosterops lateralis; assembly: GCF_965231275.1. NCBI lineage: Eukaryota > Metazoa > Chordata > Aves > Passeriformes > Zosteropidae > Zosterops > Zosterops lateralis. The sequence continues at coordinate 21,557,193 of NC_139765.1, forward strand.
ATTACAGGACAGAGGGTAAAGTTTGGATACAGGTGAGGCAGGTTTCTTTCTGCTGTTTCTGCTTTCGTGCCTTTTTCTTCACCCTTCTTTTTTTTAAATTGAATTCTATGTTGAGACTATGTGCCTGTCTGCCTCTTTAATCTTCCACTTTGAATTCATTTGCAATGTGATAGATCGAGTCTGTGTTTCAAGAGGTGTCAGTCTTATTCATGATAATGCATCTCAAATGGTAAAGTCTGCATCTTAATTGATTACCCATGTTCCTCTTTGGCCATGTCCTCTCCCACATATTCAGCATAAGCAGGGCACAGGGAGAAGGGGCTGGGGTTGAGGAGAGGAAGGGAAAAGAGAAAGCACTGAAGAGTTTTAAAATTATTTGTGTTAACTCCTTAAAGATGTTTCTCTGTCAATAAGTGATTAGATTGAAGAGAGGATAGCCACTGTTAATCCTCTTCTATCCATTCCCACAATGGGTATTAATATAGGAGCAAAACACAAACAAACTTGCAGAGGTTTGTTGTTGTTGTTGTTGTTGTTGTTGTTGTTGTTGTTGTTGTTCTTTTTTTTTTTTTTTTTTCACTGCATGTCAAGGAGAGCACTGAAGATCAGAGTCTTTGGTCTCATTTTTCCCAGGAAGGCAGTAGTGAAGGGGAATTGTCACAGGAGTGCTGGACCGATTACTCAGGCTCCCTCTGCAGCTGCATACCTCTCAGTGCAAAGCTGTTATTGTAGCCAGGCAGAATAAGCATTTTCCTTCCAGCAAAGGTTAGAGGGAAAGGCAGTGATTTAGGGTCTGTGTTTCCTTTAAGTCAGGCCATGTGATTCAAACTTTTGTCATTACCATGAATCTTCTGGGTTTTCTAATCACATGCTTTAGAAAGAAATTTCTTTTGCATTCACTCAGTATCAGCATGAGTACTAAAGTGTATTTCCAGTCAGCCAGATCCAGGTGTGCTGTCAGCCATTTCAATTTCAGCTTGTCCATCTGGCCCATTCTCTCACCTACCCCTTTATTAAGGCATATCAGGCTTATTTTCATGCTAGAAAGAAAGGGAAGCACTAGTGATTACTAACTGTTTCCCTCCTCATGCACTGGTCAGACAATTATAAGTATCTTCATGCTTTGTTTCAAATTGCTTTAGAGAACCTCCTGTATTCTTGCTGTCTCATGCATGCATCTCCCCCAGAACAAGACTCTATGTCCTAAAATAGATCAATGTGCACACCATTTCTTGGATAGCAGACTGGCAGTGAATATGGGAGCAAATGAAGAGGACACTGAGCTGAGGAAAAAGAAGAGTCTTTCTTCATTCATCCACCTCCTATTTTTTTCCCTATTGATAAAAGAAAAAGGAAAAAAAAAATCATGAAAAATTCATTCAAGATACAAGCCTGATCTATAAATAGTCTCTGACTAAATCTGGACATCCTGACTCTTGATGACAAGTTCCTTATGTTCTGCCAGTATTAACCTTTGGGGAAGACTGAGGTTATGATAATAACCATTTCTATAGTAACTTTTATCATAAGGTACTGAAGTGATTCACCAGCACTAACCTTGGAATAACCTTCTGGATCAGTTAGTTATCAGTTCTCCTCTTTTACATAGAGAAAAGCAGCATTGCAGAGCATTGAAGCAATTTCCCAAATTAGTTCATAGCCTGTGGCATAACTCAGGACCAAGGCACAGGTCTCTAGGCTCCAACACTGGTGCTTTGAGCACAGGATGACACTCCTTAAGGCAGCCCACTGCTGCATAAAGTGGGACTTTATTCCTCATTTCCAGTCAGCACTATAGCAGCAGAGAAGATCTGCTTCCTTTGCTTTTGGTCAAGCCTTTTCTCTACAGAGAAATAAATAATCCATTTGCTGTTTCTGCCTGACATATCATCTCACATGCACAGCTCAGACATCTAAAAGACAAGTGAACAAAAGCAGAATCTGTTTTAATATATAATTGTCCAGTTTATTTCTGGAAAAAAGAATGTTCCCTATTACACACAGGATCTTTAAGTAGGTATCATAGGCACCCCTGTCATTTTCAAGCAGCTTGATAAGGCCTTACACCCATTTTATCCATGGTCTCTGCTTCCCTCTTCTCTCATCAAATATGTTTTTATTCTTTACCCCAGTATCTGATTTTGATGAGCTTTCTGCCAGTCTCCAGATCAGGCTGTCCAAGCCAGGATGTCAACTACCAGCAGAACACAGATAAGGCATTTTTCCTGTGAACCATGTGAAGGGTAGAGTGTCTCAGGGGTTGTTCTAGCCCACCAGTCCCAGCCCTACTCTACTGCTGCTCTCTGGTAGGGGCTGTGGGGTGTGAAGGAAACATGGACAGCCTCAGCATATCAACCTCTGCAGGCTGGGCTCTAGCTGTTCCCTTGGTTGTTTGCAGCCTTGGCTGGAGTCACTGGTTAGCTCAAGTATATAAAAAGAATCCCTCCCCATGCAAGAAACAACAGTGGTTTTGTTGCCTTTTTTTTCCCCTGGTACATCTGTGCCAGCCACAGCTGGGCAATTCTTCACCATGAAAGTACCAGCCAAGCCTTGAAATCCAAACCTTTTTTACTGTAGGCAGTGATGTGCTTTCAGAGACTGAGCAGCTAAGGCATGTTCTCCAGAAAAGAAGGAGAAAACCACTCAAAACACCAAATGACATCCTTACTTAAAGAAAATGAGGGTGCAGACTCTCACCTTCTTTGGCATTTTACTTTGACAAACCTCATGGCACCCAAAACAGCCTTCCCAAAGATTCTGGAGCTCTTGGAAAGATCAGCAGACTGCACTTGCTGTAATTATTTGGGGTTGTTCTAACATATCTGCTCAATTCTCAGTTCTTTCCTTTGCCCTGTTAGAGTTTTTATCTCCTCCTTCTTTAATCAGGTATAGTTACCACTTTGCTCCACAGAGCTCAGATATATTTCATTTCAGGTGCAGCTTTAGTGAACAATAAATTTGATTCCAGTCACTCATAACATTCTTAACCAATTTAAGCGCTCTTCTCCCTAAATTCAGGGACTACTCAAGGAAAAACACTTCTCCATATTCCCCCTCTCTCCCAAACCAAGGTCTCTTCCACACTGATTGATTCACCATCACCTCTTACATGCCAGCTGCAACTGAAAAGCTCCACCTGCTGCTATTACTCAGCAGTAATTGCACTGCACTTCTGTGCAGGTTTCAGGCATTCATCATCAAGATGACCCAATAAGGTAGTCCTGCACTGATGAAAGGCCTTAGAGCCTCCATCTCTCTTGTACATGCAATAGCTACCTTCTGGATAAACTCTGGCATATGTTGGGGGGATGGAAGAATCCATTTTATGATGAGTAATTTACTTGCCAAAATTTCTTGTCTCCTCTCCTCCCTGTTCTCAGCTGTGTGAGGACCAATCCTCGCAGTCATACATTACTCCCTGAATTTTTCCTGTGAGTGATGTTGCAAGTGTAGCTTATCCTCAGGAAGCCTCCTAGAGAGCATTCAAAATCAAAGCCGTGTGACAGATATGTCCAGTCTGCAAGCCAGGACCTTGGTGCCTTCCCAGAAGACCCAAATCCTTTGTGTCTGCTTATTCTGCTGCTGGCTGTGCATGTTGGGGCCCTTTGGCTGGGCTTGAGCTCTTGGCACAGCTACACTCCCACTCAGGCTTCCACTTGATGTGTTCCACCTCTTTCCCAGCTGCAGCTCCATCACTGGCCAGGCACACAAGGAAATCCCCTCCTTCACGTCCTCATTTGGATGAAAGCAGCCAAAGGACCAGATGTCAGCAGTCACTGATTCCTCTCAAGGGCAAACAAGAGGGCAGGAGAGAGCTGCTAGTGAAATGTCCACTTGTTTCTTTCCAAAGCCATTTTCCCTGCTGCTTCGGGACTGATTGTGCACATGTGGTGTGGAGGCATTTGTGGAGGAGATGGCTGAGGAATGGTTAGAGGATAAGGGACACAATAGCTCTCAGATTAATCTTGTAATTAGAAGCTAAGACAAGGCCAGCATGTTCCTGGCAGAACTGTTAGAAAAGAACAGGATGAGGGAGAGAAACTGAGATCATGAGAAAAGAGGAACTGAACACTACAAGGCGATATGACTTTTGCAATATGCTGATATAGCATGAAGTAAGCTATTGTTTAGTCACTACCAATCAGGAGCTTTGCTTTTGCAATAGGTATGAGCTGATTACTTAGAATATAAATGTAAGCGAGGAAACAAATAAAATTGAGCCTGATTGATCAACATCGGTTGAGTCAGTCTCCCTCTTTCCAACAGGGATTCACAGGAATGTTGACTTGTTTTTAGTGGGGGTATTTCTCTGCCTGTGCTGGGCAAATATAACTCTGGGATGAAGGTCTCTAGAGAGCTCAAAATTCAATTTTCATAATGATTATGTAATAGTCCCATGCAGCTGTCTGGCAGAACATTTCTGCTAAATCACCAGAACAGATCTGGAAAGCAAGCAGAGCATATACCTGCAGGTTCATACGATGTTTATTTATCTCTTGCAGTGTTCTTTCATTTTGCTGTGGAATATCATTTATGCAGCTTTGGAAAGGTGCAACAGCCATGTCAGCAAGCAAACCTAAGTCATGAAAACCAGCACCACTCTTGGCACTATTACAAACTCTGTAGCATCCCAGCAGCTCCTCCAGTGCCTCTGGTCACCATGACCTGGGCAGCAGAAGCATTTCTGTTTGCAGTGGTGTGATGAGTGTGAGCACGTTGGTGGATGAGGAGGGTCAGATATTATGCTGGAATTGCTGAACAGGCTTTCCACATTCACTTGTGCGGGTTTTCTTTTATTTCCCTTGTACAGGTTGTGAAATGCATTCCTATGTATTTTAGACACTTACACCTACATACATATATATCTAAAATAGTTTATATATATATATATATATATATGCATCTCTATATAGCAGCATACTGATAATCATTACCTATTACATTACAGTCATAGGTTGGAGACAGACGTACAACAGGACTCACTGGGGATCATGCAACAAACAGCCCAGATTTATTATGGCCACCCTTTTATAGTGGATTCAAAATTCCTGTGCCTGAACACCTGATTGGTTGGGGTCTCAGCACTGCCCAGCTCCCTGGCCAATGATATGTCTGTATTCAGGATTGAATTGGATTGGCTGGGGTTCCTTGCTTGAGTTCAAAGCTATCCTATCAGTGCTTCCCCAGGGACTTGTTTACTTGTTTTCTATATGGAATTAGGCTAGCTGAATTTGGTTTCTTATTTATGGCCAAATTTATCTGTCCAGCTACAGACCAGCTGTGCCGTCACAATTACCAGTATGAGGAGGGGAGTTACAAATCTGAAATAGAGCAGACGTCCATTGCTGGTGCTGCCAGTGGAATTGCATCAAAGCTGGCTGAGAAAATAAACAGGCTTCTTTCCCCCCTGCCCAAGTATCAACACATAGAAAATTCAGTCTAGATGACAATTGGTACAAAATGAAAAGAAAAAAAGACAGTTGCCAAATCTTTCAGTTTGAGAAAGTTCAAAAATTTTTTCTCTCCTCATTCAAATTTAAAAATGTAGTTGAAAATGTAATAAATTTTACCTCCTTTGGTTGGGAATCGTGGTTCTCTCAGAACTATTTCTATCCCAGACTTTCTGGCATTCTTAGAAGCTAATTGGTCTAGAGTTTTAAAGGTATTAGTCATCTAATGTGCCTAAAGATGCAGACAAGTGTCATAGTTCTAAAAAATAAAACTAAATTTTTTTATGCATTGATAGGTACCAAAGTATCTTTACAAACCTGGTCTATATTTCCTCTGTAGGTGAGTGTCACAAGTGTTAGAGTAACCAATGATTCATTGACTATGCTATCATTGGGACACACAATTGCTTGATACTACCTTCTTCAGAACTCCTCAGAGACCTGGTCCTGATTTCCAGAGAGAGGAAGAAAACCTCATCCTCCAGTCCTCCTGTTTTACAATTTTTTGATTTCAAAATCAAATAATTAAGAAAAAAATAAATATTAACCCAATTTATTTAATCTACTTTGATATAAACAAACAAACAAAATCTAACTATCAGGATAATTAATCCATTCTTTATAAATCAACAACCTTATAAGCTTTATCTAACACACTGGAGGACAGCTGTTAGCTTCCAGACATAAGCACAACATATCATTATCAGCACCAGCTGGAACATCTTATTCCATTCTGAATGCCAGATATAGCAAGGCGTTAGTCACTCCCAGATCAAAGGTGATAGTGGTGTTCATTTAGATAGTCTGTTCAAATTTCAGATGGTCAAAACATTGTGGTGTGTATCAAAATGACGCAGCTTGCTATGTTGCCATAAGGCCTCTGTTAGCAGTAGTTAGGCTAAGGAGTTGGTCCCTGTGCAGGCCCATGGGAACCAAACCTGAGAAATGAGGCCTGAGAATCTGCTGATGTAAGGAACAACGTTTAAAGGACTTAGTAGGGCATGTAGTACATATAGGTATACAAATTACTTGTGAAATATGATTACATGGTTACCAACAAAATGTTTTCTATGGTGGGAGTTAAGCTTAGAGAATTAACCTTTATTTTAGCTAGAGCAAGCGTGCAAAATTTATAGCCTTTAGAAAGGTTACCTGTAAGATGAATAAAGTAAAATACGTAGGAGACTGCACGTAGGCTGATGAAGTAAGACTTGTAACAAAGGTATAAAAGATAAGCATCTTTTGTAACCAACTTGGGACGCTGACTTTGAGACATTAGTCCTCAGGTCCCCGGGCCCTGAATAAAGCACCGCATAAACTGACACTCTGTTGGTTTGTGTTTTCTCTCGGGAACGGGCAGCAGTTTTCTGGCGACCACGGCAGGACTCCGGAGGTGGCTGGGGCGGTTCGCGAGCTGATCAACTCCACGCCGGCACCAGGTGATTTCTGGGGAGTCATCGACCCACGCCCGACCCCGCGCCTGACGGACAACTGTGAGAAGGTAAGCCCAAAGGTGCTTTATTCTTTAGGTTTGGGTGCCTGCCTAATAAGACGGGACGGCGATTCCCGCAGGGTTGGGCTAAAGACGTCTATGGTCTGGGAAGCCTAGGCGCCGACCGTCAGACGAGGCGAAAGCTTCGCAGGCTCGGCACTTGCCCCTTCCGGTGACGAGAAGTGGCAAGATTGGTATTGGTATTGGTACTGGTATTGGTATTAGTATTAGTATTGGTGTGTGTGTGTGAGCAACTTCAGGTGTAAAAAAAAAAAAGAAAAAAAAAAGGAAAAAGAGAAAAAAAGAAGAAAAAAAAGAGATGATGCCGTTTAAAACCTTTAAGACTTTGGTACAATCTAATGATAAGGTCCCAGGGAATTCCCCCTTGGGATGTTTACTGGGAAGGTGGAAAAAGGAAGGATTCCACCAAGAGTTACATAAAAGTAAAATGATTGATTATTGCAATCATCGGTGGCCATTATATGAAACTGGTGGCCCAGAGTGGCCTTTGAATGGATCTGTTAACCCTGATGTTATAACCCCTTTGATGTGCTTTTTACAGAATAATGAGAAATGGGATGAGATACCTTATCTTGATTTGTTTTATGCTCTCAAAAACAAACCAGAGATGGCTGCAAAATGGGTCTTTACAATTAGAACTTATATCACAACTGATGCCACATTGTAAACGAGAATCGAAACTTGATGAATTGCCATACATAGATCTTTTCTTTTATTTAAAAGAGAAACCGGCATGGTTAGTGGAATGTGGAATACAAGCACTGGTCTTAGAAAATAATCATTGTTTGGCTTGCGTCCAAGATAAGTGTTGTGTAGAACACCTGGTTTTGGAAAAAAAAAAAAAGGGAGGAGATGATTTGGAAGCTGATTTATTTGTAGGACCCACTGACCCTACCAATGTTCCCTCAGCATTAAGTTTTACTCCACTTACTCTCACCCCACCTGATTCTGTTTCCTCTGCTCTGCTTCTGCCTATCCAAAATGTTTCTCCTGGCTATCCCCCTTCTCTGCTGACACTTGCTCAAAGATTTATCCCTCTACCGACCCTCCTCTCCCACCTACGCCTATGTCATCAGCTCCTGTCCCCTATCCCCAATCCTCCTCTGCCGGAGTTGCCCATTGCTTCTATCCCTGGCAGCGATCGGGATTTGACTGTGGGGTGGGGATGAAGGGAAGGGAGATGCAGGGGGGACAGGGCGGAGAGCAGTGGTGGTGGAGGGGATGGCTCGGATGCGGCCAGGAGGTATACTGGTCTTCAGGTGGATGGTGGGCGAGCGGGGATTCAGCTCGCCTTTATTTTTCTAGACCAGTCACAGGAGGACATTAGGAAAAGTTACAGGAACTGGAAAGCGGAAAGTTAAGAAGTTTGGACAAGCTTTTCGAGGTGGCAAGGATGTAGTGGCAGAACCGGTCGGGACAGTAATAGAGGTGGTTTTGGCAGAGGCTGTGGAGTATTAAGAATAAATAAATTAGAAGGACATTGAAAGTGAGAGTGCCCAAACTGGTTTAGTCAGTATGTTCAGCCTCAGTTGAATAGCATAGCCAGAGTCATGGATCTGTGAGGGGAAGCCAGGATCAAAGGAACAGATGATCACTCTGCGCTTAGAAGGGAAAGATGTCACTTTTCTTGTAAATATTTCATATTAAATTATGTAGAAGGGCAGATTGGAAAAAAAAAAAAAAAAATTGACTGTAATTATTGGAGCCACAAGGAAGGAGGAGATCTGGCCATTCCTGCAACCCCTAGATCTGAGCTTTGAAAATAAAACTTTAACACATAAATTTTTACATATGCCTGGGTGTTCAGCTCTGCTTTTAGAATGTGATTTTCTGGCAGCTCTAGAGGCAGTGATTACTTTTGAGAATGGTGAACTTGTAATGAGGATACCCGAGTCTAAACCAGGAAAGATTTTAACGGTAAAAGAGAAACCAACTCCAATAATCCTAAAAAGGTAGAAGAAGTAGTGATTCCCTCTGTGTGGGAAACGGATATACTAAGGAAATCTAAATTGGCACAGCCAGTACAGGTAGAATTGAAGGAAGGGCAAGTCAAGTGCCATGCAAATTAAACAATATCCTATCAAGGCAGAAGCACGATAGGGAATAGTAAAGACCATTGATAAATTCCTAAAGTACCAAATTCTAGAAGAATGTGAATTAAAATACAATACTGCAATATTCCCAATAAAGAAATTTAATGGTGAGTATAGACTTGTGCAAGATTTAAGGGGCATAAATGAGATAACTAAAAAGACATTCATTTAGTAGTTGCTAATCCTTATACATTGCTAGCATCAGTGAAAGAAATATACAAATAGTAAGTATAGACTAGTGCAGGATTTAAGGGCAATAAATAACATTGTCAAAGACATTCACCCGGTGGTGGCCAATCCGTATACTTTGTTAACATCTGTGTCAGAGAAATTCCAATGGTTTACAGTTATTGATTTAAAAGATGCCTTCTTCTGCATCCCACTGGCATTAGAAAGTAGGAAATATTTTGCCTTCGAATGGGAAAATCCGGATACCAGACGAAAAAGGCAGCTCACTTGGACACGACTTCCTCAAGGATTTAAGAATTCTCCTACAATTTTTGGAAATCAATTAGCCAAAGAGCTGGAGGAATGGAAGACGACTCAGGTAAGAGAATCACCCTTCTCTTACGTTCTCTTCCAGTATGTGGACGACATCTTTCTGGCTACAGAACAACAGGAGGTTTGTTTAACCCTAACCATAGAACTGTTGAATATGTTGGGACAAGGATGATATCGGGTTTCTAAGGAAAAGGCCCAATTAGTCCAAGAGAGTGTGATATACCTAGGCTGTGAAATCTCAAAGGGGGTAAGGAAATTGGGAATCAATAGAGTTGAAGCTATCTGTGCAATACCCACACCCCGAAACCACCAAGAACTAAGATCCTTTTTAGGAATGGTGGGTTGGTGTAGACTCTGGATACCAAACTTTGGGCTAATGGCTAAACCCCTTTATGAAGCTTTAAAGGAGTCTCAACTGCAGTGGAACAAACCACAGGAGAAGGTCTTCCTAGATCTGAAACGGGCCTTGAAAGAGGCACCTGCACTCGGCCTACCAGATTTAAATAAAGACTTTCAGCTATACGTCAATGAGAGGCAGCAACTAGCCCTGGGTGTACTAACCCAAACCCTCGGATCGTGGAAGAGGCCTGTTGGGTATTTCTCTAAACAACTGGACACTGTGAGTGCAGGATGGCCGGCATGCTTGCGGGCAGTCTCAGCCGCAGTGATACTGATCCAGGAGGCCCGAAAAATTGACTCTGGGGAGAAAGATGGAGGTGTTTGTGCCCCATATGGTACTGGCAGTTTTGGAACAAAAAGGGGGGCATTCGATGTCCTCTAGCAGATTGTTACAATACCATGCATTGCTCAGAGAACAGGATGATGTTGAGCTCAAAGTGACTAATTGCATCAATCCAGCAGAGTACCTCCGCAGTGAGCAGAATGAGGGCGAATTAACACATGACTGTATGGAAACCATCAAACAGGTATACACTAGCCGACCGGACCTGAGAGATGTGCCCCTGGAGGTGCCAGACTGGGAACTGTATACCGATGGATCCAGCTTCGTAGAGAATGGAACCAGGTATGCCGGGTATGCAGTGGTGACCCTCACGCAGGTGGTGGAAGCTAGGGCCCTCACTCCAAGAACATCTGCACAGAAGGCTGAAATTATAGCATTAACCAGAGCCCTGGTCCTGAGCAGTGGGAAAAAGGTAAATATATGGACAGATTCAAAATATGCATTTGGAGTTCTGCACGTACATGGGGCTTTATGGAAAGAGAGGACTGTTAAGTTCACAGGGGACATCCATTCGACATCGGAATGAGATCCTGCTGCTACTGGAAGCTGTGTATAAGCCAGTGGAAGTGGCTGTGATGCATGTGAAAGGACACCAGAAAGATAAGGGAAAGATTTTTCGAGGGAATCGGCTGGCTGATTTAATCGCACGAAAAGCTGCTAGAAAGGTCTGGACTGAAATGGTGCTGATTCCAACGAAGGTAGGACCGATACAACCTTATATGGGACAAAAACCCAGTTATTCCGCTGAGGATGAGAAATTGGCACAACTGGTCCAGGCCCAGAAGAATGCAATGGGATGGTATGTGACTGGGACTGGCCAAGTAGTGGTCCCTACCAAATTGATGAAGGTGATTTTAGAAACTGAGCATAATAAATGCCACTGGGGAGCAGAGGTATTGGTAAAATTTCTGAAGAAGGAAATTATCTCTAACCAGATGTTAACAATGGCTAAACGAGTGAATGCCATGTGCCCAGTGTGCCTTAAAAATAATCCAATGGTGAGGAAGCAGATACAACTAGGGAAATTACAGGTAGGAGCAGAGCCAGGAGATTATTGGCAGATAGATTTTTCCGAATTGCCCCGATCACAAGGACACAAGTATCTGCTGGTGTATGTCTGCACGTTTTCGGGATGGCCAGAGGCTTTCCCTTGCAGAACCAGTCAGGCCAAAGAGGTAGTGAAAACATTAATGAGAGAAATCATTCCGAGATTTGGGATTCCATTAGGGATCTCTTCTGACAGGGGACCTCATTTTGTGGCAGGAGTGGTACAGACAGTCGCCCGACTGTTAGATGTTACCTGGAATTTGCATACCCCATGGTGACCTCAATCCAGCGGGCAAGTAGAGAGGATGAATCAAACCCTGAAAGGACAGATTAAGAAAATCTGTCAGGAGGCCAAAATCCAGTGGCCTCAGGCCCTACCATTAGCCTTGTTAAGAATTAGGATTAAACCCCGGGAGAGGATAGGAGTAAGTCCATACGAGATACTGTATGGCAGACCATATCATGCTACAGTATTAAAGGGAGACCCTCATGTAGTAGGGAATGATGTGCTCTTTAATTATGTGTTGTCTCTGAATAAGGTACTTATTGCCCTAAAAGGAGCCCTGCAATGGAACAGACCGCTGCCGCTGGAAAATCCTGTCCATGACTCCAGCCGGGAGACCAGGTCTATGTGAAGAATTGGAACACAGACTCCTTGAAAGAAACATGGGAAGGCCCGCGACAAGTGATCATGACTACCTTCACCGCAGTAAAAGTCGAGGGGATCGACAACTGGATACATTACACCCGAGTCAAGAAGGTGCCGACCCGTTGGGAAGTTCAACCGTTAACCTCCACTCGAATGGTGTTCCAGCCCAAGGTCGGATTCTGACAGTTGGGTTCTTGCTGATCTGTTTATTACCTTTAACCAATGAATTTTTAGTTATTACAGAACTTGAACCCAAATAGTGATGATGGAAGGAATGAATGTGTCTATGACCTGTCTGTTCATGGACAACCAGAAAGTTGGATCCGAAGAAGTCAATGTAAGGTGAAGGAGACAGGGAGCAGAACAAATTCATACAGGTATAACTATGGTTTGGGATAAGGATGAGCAAAAAGGAAATACCACCCTGCAACTATCCAATGTCACGATAACTGACAGCGACGTTTATCGTTGTGTAGTCTGGATAAGAGAAAGCTTTGATTATGGGAATTTCAAATTGAAAGTTTTACCATGGGATACTGGGAAAATAAGTGAAGAAACTGTAGCTGTAAATGTAACTCCAGTCTCAACTCAGGTGGATATGTGGGACGGACCTCCTTTGAGAATAAATTGTACCTTCAAATTGGAAAAGAAATGTTATCAGGATATCCTAGTCAAGTGGTGGAAACAGAATAAACATCAGCAATGGGAAAGACAGCTGGGGAATATAAGTTGGTGGACTCTGGGAACTTATGGGAAGGGGTGGCTGAATTATACTGATCCGAAGATAGGAGAGACAGAAGGTATGTATCTGTGCATAGTGTCTTGTGGAGGGAAAGGGAATTTTGGGTTACGAAAGGTGGAGGCAAGGGCCCACTTAGGCTCTGAAATTAAGGCCCAACATGGAGAATATCAAGTAACCAAAGAGAAGGATGTGATTTTTACTTGTGAAGTTAAAGAAGGCCAGCATTTTTCCGAGTATGGATGGTGGTTTGGGAAAAATTTAACATCTGGAGGGAAGTATCAGATAGAAAGAAGATTAGGAAAATCAATTATCCTGATAGTAAGGAATGTGCAGCCAGGAAAAGATGAAGGCATTTACTGGTGTTGGATAGCACAGGATGATTGGTGGGCACATGCAAGAACGATGATGAACCTAGATGAGATGAGAGTGACTCAGTAGGTAGATAATGAGGTAGGGTTACCAAGAAACTAAACAGGAAAATCTGGTAGTAGGACTGATACGAGACTTTGGAAAAACTCAGAATGTGTCATCCATAACTGCTTGTCTACCTTTACCCCATGCAGCAGGGGATCCCATACCCTGGGGAATTATTCCTATCACTGAAATGCCTCCGATCACCAGAAATGGGACAAAGGAATGTAGGAAAGAGTTGCATAACCATACTGAGTGGACAGTTAAAACAACAACTCTCCGCAAACAGTGGTCATCACCTGGAAGTAGAGGGGATTGTGAAGCCTTACCCAATTCCAAATTCATCACGATTGGACGATTCAAAAATGTAGGATGGTGTGAATATGATGAGGTACAATCGCATAAAATGCCCACTACAAAATATTACTATGAAGTGGTTTGCCAAGATGGCAAGGAAGAGTGGACTACATGGCAAGCAATCTGTTGTTATTATTATTTCTCTATGTGCTTGGAAAGCCTTGCAGGACTAGCAGTGGGTAAGAACTGCTTGTGGGTTTCATAGGCAGTTGCAGGCACTCTGGAATAGTGAGACTGAGATTTCCAAATTCCAGTTGCAGGTATGGGGAAGGGGATTGTCTCAAGCCTTCACATTTCATTGTCACAATGTTATTTGTTTGTCCTAGTCCATGTCTGTCTTCTGAATTTAATGGTTTCCAGTTTTCCCTTTCCTGATCAAACACTGGAACAGGCTACCAGGCAAATGATTCCATGATTCTATTGGCAAAATCTCCTGCAAATAACAGCATGTTTTGTTCTTCTCATCAATGGCATTGGGGACCCAATCGGTCCTACCACATTACATAAAGCCCTGCCTCTCCTTCCGCCATAGAAGATAAACCTGACTCTTGACAGAACAGGGCTTAGTTGATTCATTTGAAAAGCTACAACAGTCCCTTCTGTACGTCTTGATCCAGCTGTGTTATGTCAAGAGGTAGAAAAGGTTCAGAGGCACATTCCTCAGCACAAGAAATGCCACTGCTGGAGCAGACTGAGGAAGCGGCAAACAGCAAGGATGGGACATGGGGGGGTTGCAGAGGTCTTTCCCTGGCAATGCTGCAAGTGATCACAGTAAATGAAAAGCAATGTCACTCTGCAATACGAAGAATAGCTGGATTTTAGCAGTAGTCTCTGTTGAGTTTTCTCCAGTTTGTTTTCTGGCTGGATTTGGTACTGCAGGGTCTTCAGGTCTTTCTTGTCATGTGAAGCCTTCCTAATCTGATTGTGAGGCTGGTCAGATTCCTCCTGCTTCCTCCCACTCTGGAAATATTTGTTCATCAAGAGAAAGCACCTTTGTGTAGGCATTGCAGCTCCTGATTGTCAGGCTGGGCAGAAAGTGTAATTTGTAATGTTGAAGTGAGGTTGACAGGAATAAACTAGCAGTCTGATATTTTTGCTTTGTTACTATGTTGAGATAAATTGATCTTGCTTCTCCATTGTTTTAGCTATGCAAGAAGGACTTCTCTGTTTTCCCACAGTATGCAGTTGCAGCAGGCAGAATGATGTTCCACTGGTCAGCAGCCGAAGATACGAGATACATATGCAGAGAAGATGAACAAGGCTTTAAATAGTAAGACTCTTTTAAAAGAGCCTTTAGGAAGATTAGTGTATGTGTACTTGAGCCCTTATCCCAGACAACGGGAAGGACTGACAGTAATTTATGATTAGTTTGAAATCTTTATCTGCAGCCTAAGATTTTCCTATGTTTTAAGACAAGAAAAGATATGCAGTGATTAAAGGCCAGGACTGGGAATCCAGGGCTCCAGAGTCCTAGACTCCTTACATTAATTTAGGATGTATTCTTTAGCCTCCCAATACATATCCCTTCTTCTGCATCCTCTTTTCCATTAAAATAATTCCCTTTCTGACACCATTGTCTGAATTACTTATGCCTTTCTCTGAGGGCCACACTTAAAAATATATCAAAGCCTGGAAAGTACCTAGAAAAAGGAAAACCTGATGGCAAAGGCTGGATAAACTGCATTTCTGAAAAAGCTCATACTCTGAATATCAAACCCCTGTATTGTTCTTGAAGTCCTTCTAAGGACTTGGTCCTTCTAAGGACTTGGTCTCTCAGGCTTTGAAGACTAAAAGAAGCTTTTCTGTATGGCACCTTTTGTATGGACTTTGGAGAGTCCAGGGGCCACCTAAAAATGCCTGAGGGAGCTAAGCTCTTTCTGCAACCACATGGGTGTAGGCAAAGAGCAGGTATGAAGACAAGGGGAGAGGAATTGGGTTCATGCCTACATAGATGTGGTAGCAGGGGAATATTTAGCTGGAAAGAGAGCATCATATGCAGGAGTTACTGAGGTGTGTCCCTAGTGGGATTGCTGTGCCCTCACATAACCCACAGGGCTCACAGCCTTGGAAGATGACCATGTTCCCAGCTTTTGCATCAGAGAGAATTGTTCAAGGAAAAAATTTTGGCATGGTGGTCTTCCTGTGACCCCACAATGATGCCCCCCACATTGTCTCTTCTTACAAAGAGCTTTCTAAAGGGATCTTTTCACCTTGTAGAATATTAACGCATTCACCAGACTTGTCTCACAGCTCTTTCCCATTATTACACCAATATAGTGCATTTTTTATTCCTTCCCTGGCTTTTTCTGGCTTTGGAGCATATCTGGGAGACAGAGGAACAGAGGACTGGGACTGATCTTGGTAGCTGGAGATGGGTAGAGGTGTGGAGAGTGGTGGTCATATTCTAGTTCCTCAATGGAAGGTGGACAGCTGAGAAGTGTGAGATCGATGTTCTCTCAGTCTGCCCATGCTCTGGGATGGAGCACACAGGAAACCATGTTGACCTTTACCTTGTGGGCTCCACAGAAAGAGATCTAAAGATTTTGACCAATTTTAATTGGACAAAAAAGGTAGTTGCTGCAGGCATGTGAGAAGATAAACTGGGAAAAGATCTGGGCTAGGATATGCTGCAAGGAACTCATGGTTCTTCTTTTTCTTCTATCTTTCTCTTCCCTCTCCCCTCAGCTGGACATGAAAAAGTGTCTTTAAATAATTATATCTGCCTCTCAGTTTTTTAGAATTTTTTGCTCCAGTTTATAAATAAGCCTCACTTCCCATGTACATGAATGCTCCTGATTTTAACTAGAGAACCGGGATACTTATCCAGGCACTGCCAATTCCCTCTCTCTCTGTATAACCCCCCAGAGAAGGAGGAGAATAGTTACATGTGAGGTAAGGCAGAGAAAGTGAACAATGCAACTGAAGATAGTGCTGACTAAACAGAAGAAAGAAAGGGAAGAAGAGTGAAGCAGTAGATCATGCTGAGGTGAACAGTGATGGGGTAGGGCAGATCACTGCACTCCTCCAGAGACTTTTGCACAAGCAACATATCTAAGTGATATTCTGAATTTGTCTCCTGTTACCAACACATTGATTTCTGCTTGACAGGGAAATTGGGCATCAGAGTTTAAATGAAATGGAGTCCTGCTGTTTCCATGGAAATCTCCCATGTCAATCAGAGTAATGGAGGGTGCATTGTGATTTGTATAAAAGTAAACAAAATAAGGCTGCTGCAAAGGCAGTGGGTTATCTTTTCCATTCAGAGTGAAAATCCCATAAGTTCTCATCATAGGTTCTCTCCTTTCCCACCTCTGCTTCAGCAGAGAGACCCTTGTCCTACATACAGCCTTCATTTCGGTTGACTGGATCCCATAGAGACCCTTATTCTTGGATAAACAGCATTAAATGCATGACAGATAAATTACAGGACTGATAGCTTTATCCTGTATAACAAACTACATGTTTCTTTGTTGTATCCAGCTTTTCTGTATCAGTTTCGGAGTTTTCCCCTGACCTGTAATATCCTCTAGTTACAGGCACCTTGTGTGGCTCAGTTAAGATGGTGTTTTGATATTTCATATCCCATCCTTCCACCTCCCAAGGAAATCAGTCTACTCCTGAAGATGAAATCTTAAGATGTGAAAAATGAGCAACCAAATATCAGCTTAGCATGTAGTTCCCACTGCAGTCTGTCAGTGGAAATGAAAAGGTTCATTTCTGGGAAGCATGGGAAAGAAGAGCTTTGGGTGTATTTTTCTTCCTTGCATCAGTACCAGCTATCTCACCTGACAAAACAACAGGCCATTCATCCGGCTCTATCACTCCAAACATTGTTAATTTCTTACCACCCAAGAACTTTAAATAGTTTGCATAAATATTTGTGTAACACAAGTTTACCGCGGCATGAGAGGTTTCCTACTTCAAGCACAGAGACAACAGAGAGCAGGCATTAGCCTGCCTGGAGCTCTGTGTTACCACAGCTGGATCACTTCCATCCCTGAAACAGCTTGGATATGACTGTGTTCCCCCACGTTGTACAGGGTGGGCATTCTCTGCAAAGATCTAAAACTGCAGCTGCCTCAAGTTTGTCCTTCCAGCCATACAGCAAAATCTCACTGCCCAGAAACAGAATCCTGGTTTTGCTCTGGCAGTGACAGCTGCTCTTCCTCCCTTTCTTCTGGCCTGAAACATAAGCAGGGATCACATTTGTGGTCTCAGGCAAGATTCAAAGTCACAGAAGAGGAAAAAAAATGCAGATTCACTTATTTTAAAACTTATACACATAAGGGAGCTACAAACCTAGTTGTTTGTTTCCCAGCCCATTTTATTATCTAAGCAGCATTAAGTTGGTGCGCAACCAAAGACTCTGATTTTACCACTATGGTCATAGATTTCAGCAAATTTGTTTTCCCCAGTGTTGTGGTTTGAAAGCAAAATGAATGAGAGGCTCCAAGTCAGAGATACAATTTAATGAGAAGAAAAGTAAAAGTAAAATAAAATAAATACAATAACACAAAGGATCACTGACAGGGTCAGAATACAACCTGAGCAGGATGGTGGAAGCAGTCCAGGTGAGGTGCTCTTCCTGAAGCAGTAATCCTGTAGAAAGGTCTGGTAGCCCTGCTCCTCTGGGAATCCAGTGGATAAGTGCCCTTGCACTGTCCCACATACCAGCTTATATCCAGGTGAGAATGCTTGGCTCCTCCCCCCGGGCAGAGCATCTCACAATAGCATGAGAAGTGTGAAATGGGTCCTTGATGGCCCATTAACAGAGATAACCCCTGGAGGGAGTTACCTGTGACTCATGGGCCATTAGCAGAAGACACTCCAAAGGCCATTAGCAGAAAAGGCAGGGGGCTTGGGAAAACACTAGCCCACCTGGTTTCAACAGTTCATGAAGATGGTGATAGAATAAATACTTTGTGTACATCCTACACTGCAACCCAGGACACCCAGACAAAGAGAGACAGGCTAATAAATGCAGATGAAAGATAAAATGCAGCAGAAAAGTGAAGGGACAGGAAAAAAGAATGAGTACTCTTGTCAGTGTGGTGATGAATGGGTAGCTATTATTTTCAGACTCAGGCATGTACCGGGAATTGTCTTTGGACAAGTTGAAGGTGCAGGTCAAGGTCAATACCTGAGTAAAGTTTATGATTCAAAGTCTGGATCATGTTTCTTCTTCACCCTTCACAGCTGGGGCAGTAGGACAACACTAAATCTTAGTATTTCAGCTTAGAAACTAGGACTGGTTTTTAAAGGATTCACACACACTTAAACTGCAAGAAATAAAGTGAAGCTACAACTTAATGAGCTTAAAGGAGAGTGTCCAACTGCCCACCAAGGATTTACCAGTGCTGGATCCCTAACATCATTGTCCTAGGACTGTGTTTTGACTGGAAAAGAGAAAGCTAAAACAACAGTGAGAGCAAAAAACTATGTTGCTTGTAACTTATAACCTTGGGTGCAATGCTGCTGCATGGGTACCAAGGTGGGGGGACAACTGCTGTAAGGTGGAATAAAAAAATCCTGAGCTTCTGCTTTAGCTTTTAAACTCACTGACAACACAGACTAAGCTCCCCATTGTAACTTTCAGCCATAGAGTTCAAACTTTTATCTTGGAATAAAATATTTTAAAAGTCTAAGGAAATGATAGATAGAAAATGAATAAGAACTAAAATGAAACATCCTCTGCTGTCTGCTAACTTACTCTGTTTTATGAGTTTTATCATACTGGGAAAAAACCTAGTTATTTTACAGTTCTCTACACATTGACCTAAGGTAATTAAAAAGAAATGTTCCACAAGCAATGAACAGTCCATAGGATGATTTTAAGACTTCCTTAGATTTTCCTGATAGTAATCCACAGTCATTAATCCATCTCAATTTCTGCTGACTTGGTATATCTACATGAATGATCTTGCTATCACAAAAATTATCTGAACTTGTTTCCATGGAAGAAAAAATAGAGTATAACTTTCAAGTTTTCACCTTCCATTTAAAAGTTTGAAGAAATGAGTGGCACTGAAGATTCCCCTCTATTTGCACAGGAAGTGGGTCAAGCTGATCAAAAATGTACAAGTCTGAAGCAAATTTTCAGAGGAGAGAGGGAAATGTGTGTATATTTGTGAAATGAAAAAAAGGCTAAGTGAAAGCTTAATAAACTCCCAAAGGGAACAGAAAAAAAGGAGATGTTAATGCACTTACTGCTAACATTTTGAAAGACTCTATGTGTGTGTGTGTGTGAGAGAGAGAGAGAAATTGGTACATCAACTTGGAATCTTTAATTACCAGCATGTTAATTACACAACAAAGCTATCCTCTTATAATGAAAGAAACGAACAACTATCATAAGTGTTGTTCCATTTAATACAGAGAAGGAGTGCTGAGATCAAAAGTTGTGTCATGCAAATCATGGGAAGAGCTCCAAAGTAGTCTAGGGTGTTAGCCAGTCTCCAGCACAGGCCAGCAGAGATGTGATGCAGTAAGGAAATACACAAAGTACTGTCTGATTTCTCTCTTGGAAGGAGAGAGGCTATGAGGTTGGTTCCCTTTGGCCCCTGCATGTGACTGAATGCTGACTAATGTGTGGTTTAACTAATAAGGATCCTTTTCTTGGATCATTGGCCTCTTCCTGATGGGCTGTTGAGTGAGAGACCTTTACAGAGGTTATAACTCTTCTGTAGTTGGGAACCAGAGGAAATTAGGAGAATGAGATCACATCAATGTTCTGTTACTAACAGTGATGAATCAAAAAAGTAATTCACTCAGACAAAAGTTAGACTATTTATTAGGCTGCTGTTGCCTACACAGGTTATGTTTAACCTGCTCATAAGACTTGTACTTCAAACCCTTCACCAGCTTCATCGTCCTTCTCTCAAAGTCCTTCTTGTGGTGAGAGGTGCGAAACTCAACACAGGATTTGATGTATGGCCTCACCAGGGCCCAATACAGGGGCACAATCACTGACCTGGTCCTGTTGGCTACACTTTTCCTGATACAGGCCAGCATGACATTGGCAAAACCACAGGAAAGGGATCAACTTCTCTATTACATTCTATTCAGTTTTTACCAGAGTTGGATAAGGTTGACACTGCGGTGGCCCAGTGTGTCTTGGGACCCCCGTCCCACGTTGCCTGGCCAGCCCTGGCACCAACCGCAATATAGGCATGGTTCGGTATCCTGAGATACTTCCCTGATCCTGTGGATCTTTGCCCCACAGAAGCGTGAGCAGATGAGGAAAGAAGGAAGGACTCTGATGGGGAACAAAAGCTGGGGGTTATTGACGCCCATGCGGGACCTCTTCACCACCAGAGAGTCTGCCCACGAGAGGGAGGATCCTCTCTGTACAACACCTTATAAACAGGAGAGGAGCAGGGGGTAGGATACAGCATGGAACCAATCCAAAGGATGAAGGGAATGAATGACCCTGTACATAAATGACAAATATTATAACAAATCAATAAATCAAGGGAGGGAATAACTGGGACCCTGCCCAATCACTGGATTCCCTCACTGGAACTTTCTAGACCCAGAGTGAGGCTTTGAGGTGATGGACTGGACCCATAATTATGATTGACACATAACTATAACTCGGGGGAAACCATGAAGGGGTTAACATGGGTGTACTTAGTGTTATAAATGGGCGGAAATAATATTTTTCTTCTTAAAATGCCTTTATTAATCAGCTCTTAAAATGGTGGCTCAAGGGTCTTGGCAGCCCGGTGCGCTCTGGAGGAGGAGGGTCCTTGTCAGCTCTGCAGCAGGAAGTTCAGGAGGGCTGGAGAACTCTTCCCTCGTCGGGAGTGTTCCCGGAGTTCTGAATTCTCTTTGTTTGCCTTGGGGTCTCACATCTGGTTTGGTACTTTTAAGTTACAGTGAGTCACAAAAACTGGAAAAATCAGTTCCACTGATGCTCTTGGGTACATACGGCCTAGTATTGGTTTTTGTGGGTTTAAATTTCACTTAGGTTTATTTTTATAAGGGGTTTTTGGTGTTAAAAGGGTCCTGAGATGCACCTGGGATTTTTAATTTGCGTGTACGGGGTTGCTCTGGGGCAGAGGGGCTGCAGGCTCTAACAACCTCATGGCAGTTTTGCAACAGTTATGGCGTCTCTGAGGTCTTGATGGTGGCGGGGCTGTGAGGTAGGGATGGAGCGTGTTCTTTTTGGAGTGGGGCGGCGGTCTGGCAGCTGCCCGGCTGGGTGCGCCACGTGGTGGTTTTGCGGGCTTTGGGGTTTTCTGCGCCGGGCTCGGGCCGGGGCGTGACGAGGCCGGCCGGCCCATCGGTTGGCAGCGGCAGCTGGCCGCCCGGGGACGCGGCTCTTTACAGGAGCCCGGGGACATGCCATCTCGTCGGCAGGGCTGTAGCAGCCGCAGCCGCCCGGGAGCGGTTTGGGAACCAGGGTCGGCGGCGACTGTGGGAACACATGGCATTGCTCCAGCAGCGGCGGCAGCAGCAGGGGTCGGGGCCGGGGCGGCCCTGCTCGCTCTCGGCTTCCTCGGCGGCGGCTGGCTGCCTGGTGGGGATCGCGGGGGCACTGGGAGCCAAGAGCCCGCAGCAGTGGGCGGGCAAGCTTCCCTTCCCTCGGCCCCGGCAACGGGTGGCCCGCTGCTCGGCGGCGGTCCGGTGGGAGCACCTGGCTTTGGCGGCGGCAGCAAGTGGGGGTTGGGGCCGGGCAGCCCCGCTCACTCTTGGCTTCCTCGGCAGCGCTCGCGACGCCGTCTCTCACTCTCGCTTCAGGTCGCCGGCGCCGTGCTGCAGCACGGCGCCGGCGAGGACGAGCTCCGCCCCAGCGGCTCACTCCGGGAGCGGAGAGCTACGGAGCGCTCCCCGAGTCTGCATTTAGGGGGACGAAGGCCCTTGCGCGGTGCCGACGGCGACCGCGACGCGACGGGCCTGCGAGGCAACCCCAGCCGCGCCGCCGGGGTGACCCCCCTGGCGGCTATTGATCGCGCAGACAGCCGCCCACACGGGGGGGAGACCGGGGGCGAGGCCCGCGCCTCGCCTCCCTTCGAAGCCCTCTCTCTCGGTCCTCGGCATTCACTTCGGCATCGGGGGTGGCTGCGGATTTTAAAGACCTCTCTTCTTTTTGCTTACCAAGGCGGCTTCTCGTTGTTACATTACATAATAAACATTCAAGATATTAATACACTTATTACATAACAATCAAGGGTTTCAATTCTCTAAATTTCATTTTTTTTCACTTGGGAGAAACCATTAGAACTTGCATAAAAAAGCATAAAAACAAGGAACAAATACATACATGGAACTGATAAAACCACAAACACACCACTACAGCCACTTTGCAACATATCAGTCATGAACAAGCCTTATCTGAAGTTTTATCACATTCAGAGCCACAACAGAGTAAAACAGACTTTTCTGCACTTCAGAGAAATTCTTGGGCAAATATGCTCTCATTTCCCTTAGATTCAACTTCTTAGAATTCATACAGAGCCCTAGCACAGGGTGGCTGGATTTTGTCAAAGGTTTCTTTCCCTTAAGGGTTTATTCTTCCCCTGATGAGCTCTTGTGACTCCCATTGCCACTAATGGGAAGCATTGCATGTCCAGAGGAGAGCTCCCCCTCCCCCCTCAGTGAGAAAAGAGAGTGGTTTTATCAGAGTGGAATGGGGAAGAACAGAAGGAAAAGGAAAGTTTTAAAAGCTGTGTAATTATAGGCTGGTGTTTTAACTGCTCCCCCAGCCAGTGCATGTACTGAGCATTTGGCACAGTACAGCTTTGTTTTTCTTGATTAGAGAGAAGCATTTGGAAGATTGATGAAGGTGTAGGAAACAGAAAAGAGAAAAGCCCAGCCCATTGCTGAAATGCAGATATGGCTGCTGAAGGGAATCCAGTGGTGCTTTAGCAGAAATGTAGATGATGCTGCAGCTCTTCTTGTGCATGGGTGCACATCCCTTTTCCAGGCAGCACTCTTGACTTCCATTAGACTGAGTGAGCATGCAAGTACAGGAATTTCCATAAAGAAACCTGAAGAATTCTATGATGATCATTTATGAGGAACTGGGTCCCTGAGGTGGCAACTTCTGCTGAACAGAGGCAGCCTTTGCCTTTCCCCACTGGCAGCCTAAAGAGGAGATTAACATTAACCCCGGAGGCGCCCTAGCTCCTATTCAATAAGAGACTCACTATGATTTTGGTATGGGAGATCCAAATTCAGTCCACATGGGGAAATCATTAGGAGGACAAGGACAATTGTATATGAAAACAGAAGAAGAAATAAATTATGAAGAATGAGATGGCTAAGTATAAAGCACTTCTGTGTAATGCATCTGAGTGTTCATGTGCCCACAGTGCTGTGGTGATCCATTCTTTCAGATCATACCTGAGTGGTGAAGAAGTGGCTGTGCCCACTTTCAGGAGTCTTTCCCAGCATATTGTGGGCACAACCTCCGTATAACAGAGTGCAGTCAGAAAAGTCTGCAGATATATCTTTTCTTGCCTTTAAGCAAATAAATCATTCTCTCCCTCTTCTGTATAACTCAGTAACGAATTTCAGCTTGACTAAAATGCACATCAGTTCAAAGAACAGCTGTCTAAAAACAGCTTCTTAAGATAGATTTTATTCTCACTTCAGTGCTGATGCTAGTCCTTCTTACTGGTTCCTGCCTCAGACTTCCAGTCAGACCCGTCTCCACTCCTTGTGTATCTGCTTAACCTCTTCACTGCCAGCCACAATTGCAAGTAATCTTCCAAGAGATTTTCTCAGCTACTTACTGCAAGCAGAGTTCACTCCATGCAGAAAGGACCCAAAATTGGCCAGGAGGGAAGAAAAGGGTAATGAAGTCATTTATAAGATGCTCATTCCCCTGCTTGCAATGACACAGAAAGAAAAAGAAAAAATTCCTAAACTGATTGATGCAGCTGTTTAAACCAATTTGTCCATAATGCCAGCAAGAGCTTTAAATGGTGCATTAATTTCTACCATAGAGGCAGAAGAATAAGAAATGTGCATATTGCAGTAGATGTGGTGTCTGAGATCTCAGGGGAAATTGCTGAGCTCACATGCTTGACCTGGCATGGGTTTGTGTACCTGAATTTGCACAGCAAAACATGGAAAAAAACCATGAATTATGAACCCTAGTAGAGGTGTCTCACAGTGCACCAGGGTTCAGGTCCCTATTGAAGTTCTCACATCCCAGAGGATTGAATGAACCTAAAAAATACAGTGACTCTACATTCAGTAAAAGATATTTTTAAATTTTCAGAGGGCAAGGTTAGTCTGCTCCCATGTGACTGAAGAGACTGAAAGGCCTGAGGAACACGTGCAGAGTGCTGAGAGGTATCTGTGAGAGAGTCCCCACCCTGTCCCTGTGCCAGCATGGCGGGGCTAACTCACTTCTGTCACCTCTCAAAAGGTGACTGCAAAATGTATAGAAAAAAGAAAATTTCATTAACTCATGAATTTGTTTCCAGTGAAAGGTACTGTCTTAATAGCTCTGGAAAATTATTTACCTTCAGTGGGTGGCAAAGTGTACTGTGTCTTCTCTTTTTTTATTGCCCATCAGAGGGCAAGGGGGAAATGAAATCCCTGGAGACAAGGCAGTATCTAGACACCCTATTAAAATAAAAGCAGTAAAAATATTTTCTCTTTGCATTTAAGGAGGCCCAAACAAATAAAATCAATTCTGTAGATGGATATAATAGATTTTTTCTTTGGCATTCTTATAGTCTGAAGATAACACAAAAAGGAAAGGGTGTGCATGAGAGAAGTCAGACCCCTGAACAGAGAGTGTTCTGAATTACTTTTGCAATTTTTTATTTCCCCTACATGTTTGATTCTCTGTGCAGGTTCCCTTTGCTGTGTGTGATTCCCATGGAAAATCCCTATAGAGTTCAGCTCCATAGTGGTGGGGATTGCTGTGATGCACATCATCTTTGGTTCTTTTAAGCACTGGATGAAGACCTACCGTTTCTTTCCATGCAGTGATGAAGTTATGAAAATACTCTATTTCCATCTGCCAATTTTCCACTTTTATGGCTGGCTCAAAGAATTTCAACCCTGCTGACTGTTCTGCTTTGTGACAAAGAATTATGCACTGAATTTCTGCTATCGGCATTAATGGGATGTGCAGGTACTACATGTAAATAGCAGATGCTAGCCTGGAGACACCTCTCCTTTGAAATTTCAAAGAGGTACCTTTGTGGCTCTAAAATGGTTTTGGAAGTTTCTCAAATGCTTTTATTTGGACTTGTGTTGTTTTTTTTTTTTTTTTTTTTCAGTAAAGAAAGCTATTTCTGCATCCTCACATTTATTTCCCACTCTTTTGCTTTCTGGAAGATAGCTAGCTGAAATGCTATGGTTCAAACTCAAAGCATGTCTTGCTACTTAGTGATGGTGATGCTTTCCTCTGCACTCCCTGGGGCTGTCAGGGGTCAGACTACAGCTTGTCTTTTCCCAGCAAGGCTTTCCAGGAAGATAAGTTCACTATAGAAACCTGGGAAACCTGGAGGAGTTGCTAGCACAAATGTCAGAGCAACGCCTAAGGAGTTTTTCTCCATAGGGGATAAATCTTCAGGACCTGAAGTAGTCCTTTAAGAATTTAAGAAGGCCTTTAGCCTCTCCTTGTTTCAGTTTCTTGCTGATGTTGTATGCTGAGAAGGCTGTATTCCTAAATCATGTAAATTTAATGCTATCCAAGAGCCCCATGGGCTTTAACCATTCTCAGGGGTAAACACAAGGGCCTGCTGTGTACAGTGAGCTGCTAAGCAGTCTGTCCTCACACCTGCCTCTGCTGTGTGCCTTGCAGACCCCTGCTTCCTCTTCAACTCTGCCTGAAAGCCTGCACATCCTTGTCTCAGTGCTGTCCATCATCCCACCTTCCACTGAGATTTAAAAGAAATCAAGTGGGCAGGTGGAGAATAACTAAAGTAACTAAAGTAAATCAGCAGACATAGTTCAAACATCATTTGCTCTCCTGTGGCAGTAAATATGCTTGAGAGAAATTTTTGCCTGTGCATCTGTCACACACATGAGTCTAGGAGAATCTTTACTCCTTCTCTTTCTTAACCTATGCCAGCAAGGTGCCTGCTAATATTCTACTCTTGATTTTACCTTGTGGGTTGCAACACTGATTGAACTGTGCATATGCAACTTGTTTCTCATCCATTCTCTTTCTGAAGCTAAGAGAAGCACATGAATCAAATATCTATACTATAAGGAGTACCTTTGGAAACTTATCCTGGGTTGGATTTCTTTTCTTTAGAAAAATAATTCCTTTTTCAAAAGTAGTCATGGGGCAATCCAGATGGTAAAATTTGCCCTGTTTCATTAAAGTCAATAGTACTACAGCAGTTTGAAAGTGGAAGAGAAGTGATTCTGAAGAATCAAGAGGTTATAGAACAGATCTGTCCAAGCAGTTTGTAAAAAAAACATGTGGGAGACTAAATAATTACCCAGTACATCTTCCTAATGTAGAGTTATTCTTGGTTCATTAACTAAGACTTTATTCAAGTAGTTCCAAGTTATACAGTTCTACCATTTTCCTTATAATTTCCTCAAATATAACAAAAAACCCCATAATATAATGTCCCTGGTCTTCAGTGCAGGTTCAGTTTCTTCCCTGTTTCTAGTAGGGCATACTAATTGTAAAGAGGCCTTGAGCTCTATGTGTAATCTTGCGTCTCTTCTCAGATATTTCCAACTCTTAAGAACTTCGGAAAAATTATTCTTTTCACTCTCACTGTATCATACAATTCTTTCATGGGTGGGGTAGACTTTCTGTTGCTCTGATTTTTCAGCCTTCTGATGTTTTCATTTTTTGGATTGGAGAGTTTTTACAGATTGTAACAAAAACAAAGACTGATATTTTGTAAATACATTCCTTCCAGGGGAAAGGACAAATTAATGGACTGCTGGTTTGACCAGTAGGGTCTGAGGGGTTCAACCTTGTCCCCTAAGCGCTGGTCAAAGTCCAAACTCTATTTAAACCCTGAATCTAAAAATAAAGTTTTTATTTTTCTCGCTCTCAACCTAACAGGTGACCATCCTTCTTTTTGTGTCCTCTTGCAACAACTTTCCAACTCTAGTACTAAGTGAAGGAAATGAATCCTAAAAATGAATGTTGTACCTCTCTATTGAAAGGCAGTTTGAAACAGAATAAATTCTAGACCATCCTTTGAGATGCAGGATGCCCAGCTAACCTGGGCAGTAGCAAAAGTACTCTGTTAACAGCACCAGACCTGGTTCCAGTACAGGGAACTTTCTCTCTTCACCATTGAGTTTCTTTTGGTCCGTCAGCATTTGTAAGTGCCTTCCTTCCCAGCATGCTGATTTCACCCAGAGCCCACTGTTCCTTCTAAACTTCACTTGCCATTAGCATTATTGTTCCACTGATTTCCAGTTTCCAATTCTTTTCCAGTATCCCAGATGATTCCCTGCCCAATCATCATCACCTGAGTTTCCCTGAGTGAAATCTAATTGCATTGTGATTGCTTGACTACTCTTCTCATTCTTCCTCAACAAATACTGAGGCTCCTAATCCCACAGAAATAAGAAAAGAAAGCAAATAAAACCATATGGAATGAAGCTTCTTTCCCAGGGTTTAGGGACTTGCTTGGAGATATCTCAATTCCCTTTTCCAGCTTTAAAAACTGCTAGACATAGTCATTATCATCTCAGAGCTTAATCTTTTGTGAAGCTATGGAAACTGCTTTTAAAGTTTGCCTTGGCTGTGCTACCATGTCTCCCTTCCTTTCCTGACCCTTAGCACACACCAGGAGCTGAAGAAGAAGGTGATGATGAGTGCTGAGGATTGGGAAAATCACCACTGGCTCTTTGCCAGCTGCTTTGCAGAAACCACTGCCAGCCTCTCCCACATTACCCTCTGTCATTGCTTATTCTCTCTGGTGTTCATAACCTGTGTGACTTTGGAAACAAGACTGAGAGATTCCCAGCTACAGTATGAGGCTGACCTTCATTAGAGACCACAGAAAGGTGAGCTGGGGATCCAATTCACCAAAGCACCTATAACTTGAGTTATATTTGCTGCAGTCTTATGAGTGAAAGACAAAAAGCAAGACTTTATTACAGTCCTCATTTCTTTTCTACTGTTGGCTGTAAATATTTATCATGTAGCTCAATGCACCCTGCCAGCAAGAAGAGAAAACCAAATAAAGCAAAGGAAGGTTTTATTAATGTCTCTCTGATCAGAATGGGTTTATGGTAGTAAAAAGACCCAGACATAGGGTCTTGCTTGAGCTAAAAATAAGTTTTTATGAAAGACAGGTGAGATGAATATTTATACAAATGCAAGTGCAAGGGAAAGAAGATGGAGGGAAGCTCTAGTCTTGATCAATTGTGTGAAGGTATGGAGAGAAACAGTGACTGGGAAATACATGCCTTCTGGGAAAGTGAGTTCTTTTTTATAATAGGATAGCTCTATTCTTCTAGGCTTTGAAGCAACTTCCTTTTTTATTTCTTTGTCAAGATGTCATGTTTGGCCATTTGAGTATAGTCTGTCATTCTATCT
Organism: Zosterops lateralis; assembly: GCF_965231275.1. NCBI lineage: Eukaryota > Metazoa > Chordata > Aves > Passeriformes > Zosteropidae > Zosterops > Zosterops lateralis. Next base: position 21,586,191 of record NC_139765.1, read on the forward strand.
TAAACAAGATAAGAACTTTGCCTTGTGAATTTTAATGCTGTGGTTTGATGGATCCTGATGAGACTCAGGAGATGACAACATTGCTTTCAGCTCTGTCACTGGTCTGCAGGTTCACCTGGCCAAGTCATGCAATCAATCTTTGTCTCATTTACCTGCCTTACAGTGAGACTATTTGGAATCATCTACCCATTTTTTAGTTTGTATTGGGTATTCCTTGTAAAAAATATTGGATTCAAGCTTGTGTGGAAAGGACTGGAGATACTTGGTCACTTATATTCAAATATTTATTTTAATGTAACTAAGCCAATAGATTGACTCCTCTTTGTCTAATCCTTGAAGGAAAATTTAAGAACAACCCTGTAGATTATAGAACCACTTGAAAAAGATTGTTCCTATGGTGCCTTCAGGGGGTCTCAGTCTTCGCTGCCCTGCTCTGTTGAGGATTGGTGGGTTGCGAGCATGCGGCTGCATCTTTGACAAGGCACCAAAACGTCAACACCACCATGGAGCACAGCACAGTGTAGCTCAGAAGTGCCCAGCCCGGCTCTGACACTCGTTCTAATTTTCCTGCCTTTCGACCTAATTTTCCTGCCTTTCGACCTAATTTTCCCTGCCTTTTTAACATGAGCACAGCTAATGCTCCTGAAATTTTTCCAGTACTTGCACTCAGAGATTTTGTGCAGTGCCCTTGGCATTTCCCAAGCATGCCAGATAATGTGCAGCTCTGAATGGTTATATTTACATTGTATTTTCATCCTAGACTTGAGCCCTGGGCTTTGGCTTCACACAGTCTGCTATTTTGCCCAAACTGATCTCAACTGTTAGGAAGGGGTTCAGATCATCCTGCCTGAATGTGGCAGGAGCTGTAACTTGTGCTCTCTTTTCCCTCTCCAACCCATGTTCAGACCCTATTTGCTGAAACAGGGCTGATCTGAGAGGTTTAGGCTGCCCATGCAAGAGACAGTACACTCGAGCCTGGACTGAGGCTGAGAATAGGAGACAAGTCAGAGTTCTGATCTATCTGGCACTCATGGCTCTTTTTGGCAGCTCCTACACAGAAGGGGCCAGTCAAGAACAGGGCCTTTTCCAGGCAGACTTGCTCCCATAAGCACATTAGCCCTGGAAACATAAACAGAAGGGAGAAGAATGTCTTGAGATTATGTTTTCCTTTCCTTGTACTATGTGCCTCTAATACAAGAACAGCCCACATGCTGGGCATCAAATGGAGATGATATGGATCCACATCTCAGCAATTTGTCTTTTGCTGGCTTGTTTGAGACTCAAAGTACCAATCTGGATTTTAATACCTCAGGTACTACTAAATTTGACTCTGAGGAAAAGTTACACATTCATAAAGCTTTTTACATAGCCTCAGCTTCAATACAGATAGATATTTTTATTTCTTTATTCCTCCCTGTAAAAACAGTAAAGTATGTAGGTGGACACCTAGTCAGACTTCTGGGATGTCTGTCTGGGTTCTGTCCCATTCCTCAAAGGCTTGGCACCTGCAAAGAAGTAAATTCAGTTTGTTATGGATTTTGTACATAGTCTTAAAGCTATTGGGCAAACAAAAAAAAATTCAAGACTACACATTACCAAACTCGATATTCATTTCAGCTGGTGTTATTATGAGAAACCCAGAGCTAAACACTCAAATTTTAATATTAGAAGCAACATTTAATCACCTCATTTGTGCAGTGACCAACCAAACACATATTCCCAATCTTAAAAAACTATTGGAAACGAGAGGGGGTGACAACAATGTGATTTGCTGGAGACACCAACAAAAAGTACATAATTAAACTAAACTCCAGAGTTGATAAAAGATGGTGGCACCAAACGTATGTTCATTTGTTGTCTGAATCACCTATCTAGACATGTATATAAAGTGCCTTGTATAGGCAGCTTCTCTCCCTCTGCTGCAACAGAGGCCCAGCCAGGGCACAAGAGGAAACTGAAATTTCACTACCCTTGTTTGACAGTCTGTAGCTGACAGCTTTAAACAGTCCTAAATCCTGTCCTATAAAAAATACTCTTTAAAGTGTGCTTGAGAGTGTGAGGAAACTAAAACTTTGTGGGCTTTTTTTTATTATTTTCAAGCTCTTTCCCAGTGGTAGTTATAGGCACTGAGTGTGTATGCAAGCACACAATCACATGCTTTCCCTTAAAATGAGGAAATAAAAGCTAAGTGAAATAAAAGCCATGTCTTCTGGTGCATGAAAACTGACAAAGTAAAACAAAACTTTAAAAAAAATGCATTTAGTAAGAGCAAGGCTGTCCTCTCTTCATTGCTTACAGCTTGGACCCCAGTGCAACAAGAATTGAAATAACTGCTATAGAATCAGTTTTGTCTGTTTTGCTTCTAGGTCATTTATAGGGTGCAGGTGGATGGGACAGGGTTGACATGTCCTGATCATAGATCCCTGGATTTCCTCCACCGAAAATGATTAGTCTCCAGTCCTGGAATGCTGTCTGGACCAAGAACACTGGAGGAGATGGATATCTCCCTAGCTGTTACCAGGCTGGTTTTGCTTGTTGTGACCTTTTCCAAACACATAACTTCACATTTTGGGCATGGACTAAAGCCTGACCTGAAGAGGATGGGCCTATATACGTGCTGAGTGATTTCCCTAGTTAGAGCTGGAACAGCTAGCAGATCACACTCTGTAAAGCAGCAACATCTGAAAAAAGCACCACCTCCTAGATCCTTAATTATTGGTGTTCCAATGAGAGCTTCTTCTTTTTGGTTGAGTTTTCTGACCTGAGAGACTTTTTACATTGCATATGCAATAGGACCAAGGGTTATGGTTCCAAACTGAAAAAGACTAGGTTTAGATCAGTTATTACTTTGCTGTGAACATCCTGAGGCACTGGAACAAGTTTCCCAGAAAAACTGTGGGTGCCCCATCCCTGGAAGTATTCAAGGCCAGTCTGGACAGGGCTTTGAGCAACCTGGTCTAGTGGTGCAGCAATTGGAGCTTGATGGTCAGTTCCAACCCAAACTATTATCTTATTCTGTGGTAACTAGTCAGCAGATATCTATGAGCAATTAGGCCCTCTGGAATACTTTCCTGAGTCCTTAACACAGGTGGACTTGTTGCCATAAGGCCTCTGTTAGCAGTAGTTAGGCTAAGGAGTTGGTCCCTGTGCAGGCCCATGAGAACGAAAAATGAGGCCTGAGAATCTGCTGATGCAAGGAACAACGTTTAAAGGACTTAGAGCATGTAGTACATAGGTATACAAATTACTTGTGAAATATGATTACATGGTTACCAATAAAATGTTTCTATGGTGAGAGTTAAGCTTAGAGAATTAACCTTTATTTTAGCTAGAGCAAGCGTGCAAAATTTATAGCCTTTAGAAAGGTTACCTGTAAGATGAATGTGAATGTTTAAAGTAAAATACGTAGGAGATTGCACGTAGGCTGATGAAGTAAGACTTATAACAAAGGTATAAAAGATAAGCATCTTTTGTAACCAACTCGGGACCCTGACTTTGAGACATTAGTCCTCAGGTCGTCCCCGGGCCCTAAATAAAGCATCGCATAAACTGACACTCTGTTGGTTTGTGTTTTCTCTGGGAATCGGGCAGCAGACTCACATCAACTTCTAGTTCAGAGAAGACTTTACACATTCTCCCCATGGCCACAACTGAATGGCTTCAGCTGCACAGCTGCCATAGCAAAGCTGCCCCAACTTTAGGCATTTACCTGTGTCTTGGTTTGAAAGACAGGTGTCTACTAGGGAGGGGGAGGGCCTCCCTTGGAATGGAGAATTCAAATCCCTTCCCTCCAAATTACTATAATTTAGAAAATTACAGGGGACTTTCAGGCAGAGGTGTTGGAATAACAGTTTTTTACTAGCATGTATAACCAGGCAAACAAACAACAACTACTACAGCATTAATAATAAACAGAACCAGGAACCTCGAGGGGCTTTGTTTCACAAAGCCCGGGGCAGTCTGATCTCAGTGCTCCTGCGGGACTCCAAGAGCACCAAGCTGGAACAGTGGAAAATCCCGGGCTGGTGGATGATCAGAAGCTCTGCAGTGGTAACTGGAATGGCAGGGATGTCCCGGCAGGGTAGGACAGTGCAGGGCCACAGAGTAGCAAAAAGCCTCAAGGCAGTGCCAAAGAAAACACCAGTGGTGGCGGGGAAAGCTCAGCAGAGCAGGAGGAGGCAAGCTCAGAATTCTGGGGCACATGAGCAGATGATGGTAGATTTCACAGGACCGGACCTGGTGGTGACAGTGAACTCCTCCCACAGCAAGCCTGGCCATCCCCTCTCCAGTGCTGAGAGCAAGAGAGAGAAGCTGCTCCCAGCCCTGTCCTTTACCTGCCCCCAAAAACCTCGTGTTATCTTCCCCTCCCAGAGAAACTCCCAGAGACCCAAAGAAGTGTAGCCAGGTGCTACAACTCCTCTCCTCTGGCCCCTTTTTGTTCTGCTAAAGTACCTACAAGTACCCAGCAGTTAGTTTCCTCACAACTTATGGGAAATATTCTGTAAGTAAGAAAGAAACAAATCTAACCCCCAACGGCCTGGATGACCAAAGTTATCCCAAGCTTCCTTCATTGCCAAAGGACAGAGCTAGGCCCATCTCCAGCCCATGGTTTAGATATAAACAGCCTGGACCACAGTGGGCAGTGGGTGCAAGCAGCATTCCTGACTGCAGAATCCAGCAGCTCTTGTGCATCAGTTGACAGATGAATTTTGGGAAGATAAATCCAGCCCCATCTGTAGATTAGGTTTGAGTTGTGGGCATATTATAATTCTGTGAGGGCACTGCTGTGTAGATTCCCTTCCCTGAGGCTATTTAACAGAGGTTTCATTATGGAAGAAGGTGATACGGGGCCATGTAATTTCAGAGGAGAACAAAGCTTGCTGTAGAGGTGTGAGCAGAATCCTGGAAGCTATCTGGAGTCAGGCTGATTAGATAACATTTTGTACACAGTTTTCATTAGAAAAGAAGTCTTTGTATTAAGTTTACTTTTTAGTTTTTTTCAAAACCATATGAATTTCTGTGGAATTCGTACAGAAGAAAATATTTTTAAAACAAAAATGGATTTAGGATCCCATTTCAAAATTTCACTTTGAAACAGGAAAATTGTAATGGTACTACTTTTCTATGCATTTTTCATATTTCTGTTTTGTGCATGCCTTCTTTCATGAGATCACTGTTGAAATGTTCTCATTTTAATTTTTTCACAATAAAGCAACGGCTTGGATTTTAACAAAGCCAGGATATAACACAATTCACAAAAAGGGCTAAGACACTCTAATTAGCTCAGTGTGATTGCCCTCAGTAATTGAAAGCAGGATACTTCAATGACCACTTGCATTCATACTTTTGCAGTAGGAGGAAAGGTTATGCGGTCTTGTTGGGAAAGACCGAACAGGAAGGACTTATGAATATGATTGCATGATAAAAAATACTGAAGATACAAAACCTGTAAGTGAAATAGAAATGAAAGCCAGTTTTGAGATGTGTGCATGGCAGGCAAGAAAACAGTGATTAAGCTGACAAAGGACAAGAATGTTGCCTTTCCACCTTGGCAAAAGGCATCCAAGAACAAATGCATTAGAAAGAAGTCTATAGAGAGTCAAATGACATGGTAATGCAGTCGTTCTTATAGGCTGCATGCAAAGTTTGTAGGTTTTGTATCTCACGCCAGTTGGTCAATGTGAATTAGAATATTCAACAGAAAAAAAGGATATATTGTATTGTAACAAGAGGATCACTCTCTTACTCTCTTGCCCTCTCGTCCTCTCCTCAGCCCTCTTGTCCACTCTTGTCCCCTCTTCCCCTCTCTTGTCTTGTCCACTCTTCCCCACTCTTGCCTTGTCCTCCCCTTCCCGCTCTTGTCCACTCATCTCCTCTCCTCTCTCTCACCTCCCTTGCTCCTGCTTTCTCCCCACATTTTTCCCCTGCTCCTACCCCGTTTTGACCCCATAGCTCTCTTCTATCTCTCTCTCTCCTCCCATTCTCTCTTTAGGGCTTTGCTCCAGTCCAGGCTGGTGGCTGGGAGTAGACCTGCTTTACCCACGACCCTTGTAATAATAAAGCCACGTGTTTCTAGAGCATCTCAGGTGTGCAGAGTTCCTTGTCCCTGCCATCCACGGAGAATAATCCCTACATGGTCTTAATATAAAATGATTTTTAAAAATTCACATAAAATTCAAAATTATTTTTGAAAGCCAGGTAAGAAATATTGGAAGATTAAAAAAAGAAATATTCTTGAAAGTCTGGGGTTTTTTCCCTTTTTTTCTGGAATTCTACATCATATTTGAAATTGAGCTTGCTAGCAAGTAACCTACAGTAAATTTGGCTTTAATGTTTTAAAATTATGCTAGCCCAGCTGTATTGTTTCTACTGGTTGAGATAACCAGCCTCAGAGTAAGATCCAGTGAACTTAGTGCAAATCCCTAATTGCTTTTCCGAAATGGGAGGTGTAACTAAAGGTGCAAGACTCGAAAAAGAAGGGGCTGGGCCAGGGTCTCACTTTGCCTCCTGTCCTTCAGAAGCAGTGACTTTCAGCAAGGTAAAAAAGCTGGAGGCAGAGCATTTTATTTGGTCCTGGATGCTTGCCCACCCCTGCCAGGTAGTCGGCATCCCATAGCATCTGCAGGCAAATCTCATCCTGCCTTTGTCTTAATTCCCTCTTCTGTAAAGAATGTAGGTAATAATGCAACTACCTACCTCAAAGCAGTGCAGGAATTAATTACTGTTAGTAAAGTCCTTTGAAGATAAGATCTAAGTCTTATTATTAATAATTTACCTGCAATTTGCTCTGTGCCTTAAAAGACAGAAATAATTTACCATGAAATTATGTGATACTACCTAGGGCTAAATTAAGGTCTTGAATGGATGTGAAGAGCTTACATTACTGTTAATGTAAACTACTGTGTAGAGGTGCCAAAAGGTAGAACTGGGCTTTATGTAAATACCCAGCCCAAACCTCATTATATCACACAGAATTAGTACTTATAGGATACAAAGGTCTTAAGAATTATAAGTTACCCATTTCCTGGGATATATACAGAGCGGCAGATCTTCAAAGACAGCCTCTTCAAGAAAAGTAAAAATTATTTCGTAGTATGCATTTAAAGATAATAACACAAAAGACCTGAAGATTTATTAGTTGAAGAGGCAACCCATGAGGTTTTCTTGGTTACTTCAGACTGACACAATAAACCTCTTTGCATAATTTATCTCCCATTGTTTACCTCATTCATTATCCTAATGAGATACTTAAGCATAATCTCCATCAGAAATACTTGTTTTGCCATAGGAGTGAAGGTTTAAGCTTCAGGGGAATGAGATTCAGTGCTGAAAAGCCAAGAGACCCATGAATAGAAGTGAAGAGATCAAGAGATCCATGATAGCTCCTCCTGTCAGAGGAAGCAAAGGGCAGAGAGCCACATTCTCCCCTGGCATCCTTGGTATTTAGGAGAGAAAATGAAGCAGCTATGGCAATGTTTCAGTCATTCCTGCACCTCAAGAGCAGAGGGATGCTTGGAAGAAGAGCTGTGCATTACTCATGTACCTCTGCTCACCTATAACCCATACTGCAGTACTTGCATGAAGTCAACTTTCCTTTGTGTGCTAAATTATGATAAGCTGCCAGCAACACTTCATTAATCTCTCCTTTAAACCTTTTCCAGGGATCATGACAATAGCTTATGAAGACACACCCAGAGATATCAAACGGGAGAGAAAATGGAGGATTCCTGGCAGCCACCACAGCCATGAGACAAAATAGGTTGATTCTGGTGTCAGTAGAGAATATCTTCTCTCCCAGTCTGAGGGCCAGGCTCTGGGTAAATTTTATGCACAGAGCATAGCAAGCAACATGAGGAAGACTTAGTATTTTGTAATAGATGATAAGCTTCATCCAAGTTTTCATCATATCTGTGAGATAACATCTTCCTGAAGCCTTATCAAATTTATATTTCCAAGGTTAACAAAAGATAATACTAATGAGGATGAAATGGCAGAGATGATGAACTGTAGATGCTGATGAGGTGAAAATACAAATAATTTTCCTGTGATCAAGTCTTTACAGTGAGAAGTGGTGGTGTTGGTCTAACAGCACCACAATGAGGAGTTGGAATGGATACCCTAAAGGTACCATGATGTATCTTCAATACTTGGTGACAATGGGGTCCTGATTTTTCCTGTCTGGAGACAGTTATCCTCTCTCATTCTTTGCTCATCAAGCCAAAGCAGCGGAAAAACTTTCACTGTTTTTAGTCTGTATCTGAGCAACTGAATGATGATGGAGAATTTAGGTCAAGCTAAGCAGATATAGCTTAAGTACCTGACCACTGTTCTTAAGACTGTATTTGCTCCAGTGTTTGGATGTGAGTGGTAATATGAGTCCCTCTCACAGCAGTACAGCTTATGTGATAGGAGACAACAAAAAAGTGTCACGCCCCTTCCTAAAATAATACTATTACAGCTATTTCACGGAGATTATGAAGTAAGTTTTCTACTACAGAATTAAAAAATGTCATTAATGCCATGCTTTGCAGAGCTTTCATAGCTCACCTTTGGAATGTGCACAGATCAAAGTGCTCAGGAAAAAGTTAATTTACAGTTAACAATACTATGTTTGTACACGTTACTTGTGCAGCTCCAGTTTTAACCAAGAGATAGCAGTGGTGCTTAAAGCAATCCATGAGTTCTTTGTCTGCCTCTCTGAAAATATTGTGAGAACTCAAATTTCCCCCAGAACACCAACAATCAAGTCCTCTACTTTCACCAGTTCACAGTATGGATGTGAAACTGGACTAACCTAGGAAAATACCCAGCTAATGACAGTAGGAAATCAGTCTCTGCATTTTTTGTGCTCTACTTCGTGTGGATATTAAAAATTCATGAGAAAAAGTGGTTTGGAGACTTCCCTATAAAAGATTATTAAGTATCAAAGATGGACATTTTGTTTCCTCATCTGTATCAGGATGAAACTACTGGCTTTTGGCTCTGTTTCTGGCTGTGACCTAAAGTCCTACCATGGGCTAAGGAAACCTTCCTGGCAAAAATTTCATAGAGATGCTGATGTTCTTATAATGACAATTTGAACAGACAATTATTTTTCTGTTAATCCTATTTTTTTCTGCAAAACATGTACTGAGACAGCTCCCAGTATTAATCTTGATGCAGAATATGATCCAGCTTCATTTCATTGTCATCCAGGGTCCTCATTCCTCATACTTATTTAATGGTTACAGGACTTTTTGAATTTGCCAAGATGGTGCATCTCTCAGTTTCTAGAACCATACTCAGAGCTCAGGGACACCACAGGTGTCAATTGCCTTTGTTGTTTCTCAAATCCACATGCAGCCATTTGGTGATCACACAGGACAGACTTAGGTGGTACCCAGTTTGCAGATATTTCTTCAACTGGTAATATTTATGACTGACTACACTACCACCCAAGTCAAGTGTTGACTGTATTTTCAAACATTTTGGCTCCAGTAAGACAGGCACTAGTTAATAAAAGGGATATTTTTGTTGTATTTGTAGCAAATTATAGTAGCAGGTGTCACAGGAGTTGAAAACACACACCCAAGATTCACTAGTTCAGCTGATGCTGTAGGTGTATTTTTAGATGCCTCTTCTACTAAACTGACCTACACTGACATTTGTGATTCTTTTTTTCAGTAGTATCTTCCTGGGTAGCAGAATCTGTCTGGTGCTCATGGTCAGTAAACCGTGGACTCAGTCTTTCACACTTCCATTACATTGCATTGGATCTCAGCCACCTCATATGTTGAGTTTTTAGCTACAGAGGCTGCTGTCAGCCCCTCAGATTGGCTTCCACCCTTTCCAGAGAATTTCCAGCACCAATTGAATCAACTGTCCTCTGGTGTTACCTTCAATGTAATGGACCCTGGATGCCTAACACATATCAGACAAAGTAACACAGAAAAATCTGTCTTAGCAGAGAGCAGTAAGTCTCTACATGGTAGTATGTGGCCTACTTTTCAAATGTTAAGTTGATATGGAAGTGAAAACCAAAGCTTAGACAGATAGGAGAAACAGAGGAATTAGGGCAGCAGAATTAAAAACCTGCTATTCAGACCCACAGTGCAAAGTCTGAAGGGAAAGAAAATGTTCTTTACAAGAGAAAGTGACAGCAAAGTAAAACTGTTCTCAGACCCAGATGAAGGACTCTTTGAGGCTTCTCTGTTCCTACAGTACTAACATATCTGATGTGTTGAATCTGATTTGCAATTTACTTCCATTATAAACTTCTACTGTCAGCCCTATGTCTAAACTCAGTCTTCTCAAATGTTTCATTATGTCTCAGTCTTTGTTATATTGAAATATTTGCTGTCAGGGACATAACTTGGTTTGTCATTACATGATTGATATTCATGGCAGCCATCTCTGAAATTGTCTTGAGCAATCAACCTCATGCAAGTGGTGACATTGGTGAGGCTCCAATTCTCAAGTTGTCCATGGATGCAGGTGTCTTAGGGGCAACTGACATGGGATAAAATAGAAATTGCAAAGCCTTTCTTTTTCCAGCTGTTTTGCTTGGTGTGGTTGCACAATTATATTGATTTGATTACATTTTTGTAGGTGCAGATATTTCCTCTGGATCTACTAAAGAATTGAAAATGGACCTTCCATTATGGAAGAAACATGTTTCTGCATAATATAAATGACACCATGACATCTTTCAAGCAAAGTGGCGCTCTGGGGAGCATTCATGTTCATGTGTTTAGCTTTGATCCTCTTGATTTTCATATATGGGTAGCTTTTCAATAATTAGGATAAAATACTCTCTAGACACATCTGAGCTGCTATTGTTAACTGACTTAGTGGAGAGGAGCCTTGCTTAAGCTGTAATAACACTATATTTAACAGCACAATGACAGCAAAGAAAAAGAAATTACAATAAAATAAAATAACCCTGTAAGTAATTAATAAGCCTGTGACTTCTGTTCTAAGTTGTGCAATTGCAGTAAATAGTATTGTGCTGTGACAAAAATGAATGCAAAACAATATCCTTGCAGACCCACAATGAGTCATTTATCAGTTAAATAACTGTGGTTTCTGAAAGAATCTATATCTTCTTTAAACAGATGTGTATGACTATTTTTATTATTATCGTGGGGCTGTAATGCTCCTAAAAGGTGTGACTGACATGTTGGAGACTTCTACCCAAGAGAGGTTCGCGGAGTTTGTATTGTTTATTTACAGAGGACACTACTATGTGGAACTCTACACAGAAATTTTATGCCAGGGTTTGGCTGCTGTTTTAATTTTAAACCTAGAAAATCAAAAGTTTTCGAATTCATCAGGTGGGAACAATGCCACATCTACTGAAATCTAACTTCTTCTGGGGAGGAGAAACAAGAAATTATTCACAGCATTTGCTAAGTAAGAAGCTTCCAGGTCTCCAGTCCTTTGTCAGTTCCACTTCTGGGCTGCAATCTGGCACTCCTACAGCCCAGGAGCAATGAAAGCCTAAATGCCTTGTGACAGGCAGGAGGTGGGGAGCTGGGGACTTTGAAGCTTGTAAACTCAATATCCCACAGGGTCTGACTCTCCTGTCAGGCTGATGAGGGCTTTCCATCCCTCTTCAGCCTGACAGGAGAGTGAACCGTCAAGCAGAGAGGAGTCCAAAAACGGGGTTTCTTGTCCTACAGCTGGAAAGGCAGGCTAGTAGGAGGCCAGGTGAAGCTTCTAGTCAGGTTTTGCAGCAAATTCATTTGCAATTAAACTGTCTCAAAGAAGAATTTTATTTTTGATGAATAAGCAGTTTTTCTGCAGGAAGGAGAAAGTAAACTAAGCAGGGAATTTCCAATTAGCTACAATAAGTGAGCCTGTTGCTCACTGAGTGTGACACTTGAAGAAAAGATATTCCAGGAAGCAGTCATGGGTGTGAGAGGAGGAATCTGTCTATTGGTAGACAATAGGTAACCTAGAAGTTACTAGTGGCTGTGTTGGAAATATGTACTGATGGTGCTTTGCTATCACCGCAGGCAGGGGTTTGTAAAGAAGATGTAGTAGGCAAAAATGCCTGTGCTGACTGTATGACTTCTGCTGAAGTGATTGTCCTGCTCATCCTTCCCCATCTTTGTGCCCTCTCCAGCTCTCCTACAAGCCATCAGCAACCTGATTCGGCTCAGTGAACTGACAAAAGGATAGTTACCTCCTTTTCTTCTCTGTTTGTTTTCTGCTATGATTAGGATAGACTCAGAGCTGGAGTAGGGGAGAAAGGGAAAAGGAGGAAAGGAGGAAAGCCAAATCTGTCTTCTTGCTCCTTTTCCCAGGGCAAGTAAACCCTCTGAGCCTTATCCCTTATGGCCAGTCATGCAAGATAGATCAGACTGTCTGTGCACAGTCCGTGCTTCAACACAAATTTCTAAACCTGTCTTCAGATTGCTCCTTTAAAATCCATCTCTCCTTGCCAGTTCTTCTCAATGTACTGTATTTGTTATGATTGTCCTCATAATTCTTGGAAAATCTGTAGGATAGATCTGTGATGCAGAGGTTACAGGCGGGTTCTTTTTTCACATGCCTTGGTCCTACCCGAGCATTCTTGCAAGTACTGTCGTTGACTGGTAAAATTAGACAATTATAGAAGGCAAATGAATGGCACACAAAAATTATATCCTATGGCAGCCTGCTGACAGCAATGAGAGGTTTGTCTATAGGAAATCAATAGACTTTCTGTAAGACCTCTGACACAGGAAACACATGGATTATAGAATTTTTCTCATTAGTCTCATTTTAGTCTTTCTCAGCTCAGATGGCAAGATTCAATTTCCCACCACTACCACAAAACTTGAGTAAACTTGGGTTATTCTTTGACAGAAATATAAAGGAACAAAAATATCACATTATTTTTCTCTTGAAAAATCTTAGGGTGTTATTAATACAATCAAAGATTTTGGAGCTTCCCGAGACTTAAAGGTTGCTTAAATTTGGCAATACCAAGTTCACAACGATGCAGGAGACATTTTGCTTGACAGAGAATGAAATCATACCCGGAGTCTCACTCTAACCCAAACTCCTTAAGAAGATTTTCAGTATGGTGAAAATATTATGACTCCAAGCAGTAGGAACTGGTTTGGGTAATTTCACCAGATGCTTCACCAAGGAAATGTGGTCACCGCTTAAAAAATCTGTAATGACTATTTGTTTGGAGTCAGCAAGGGATTTTGTACTAATTTGTGAAGTTTCAGGAGAACAGTGAATTTTATGCTAAATTTATCATAGACTAGATGTACCTTTTTATGAAATGCATAATAACTCTGATTTGTGTGTTCAGAAAATATTATCTGCTCCGACTTGCAAAGGAAAAGGCAGGGTCTACTCCTATATCTCTAGGGAGGACTGCTGCCTCCTGCTTTTTTTTTTTTTTTTTTTTTTAATTTAATTCATTTGAGGGAAGGGGGAATATGGAGGAGAGGTTATAAATTTTTATAGCAGTGCCAAATCATTGAAGAAAATTCATCCACATTTTGCTTGATGCAGTTACAAGGCAGTTCAGTTTAAAAAAAGTCAGATCTACAAGAAAAAAAATTAAGCGAGAACTGACAGGGAGCATTTGTTTCCTGGAGAGACTGTGAAATCCAGTGTAATAATTTTAATTCCTTTTTTAATTAGCACAACATTCCCAAGCTTGGCAGTAAGAGAGGCCATTTTGCAGTGACATGACATGTAATATTTACACAATCGAATGCCCATCACCCAAAACACTTGCCTGCTTCTCAAGTTAGGTCACTCATGGAATAAAATAGCATTTCATGCCCTGGAAGACCATATTTTGCTGCAGCATGTCTGTCACATAAACTAGCAAGGCTGGAAGTAAGACAGCTTTTTAGAGCACCTTGTACCTTCAAATTTCAAGGCACTTTGCAGGGGCAGGGCTTAAATAGCAAACATGAGAGGACTCTTCAGTGCTGCATGCTCTTCCTGTTCCTCTGCTGCTTCTGCTGCAAAATGCATCTGGTGCTGATTTCCTTTGCAATGCACCTTGGGGAAAAGAGAAACACATCATCTGAGTGGGATATCATTCTGATAGAAATAATTGCAGGGAGAAAAGTTCTGCCCCAGAGTGTCTCTAGCCTCAGGCTCCACTCACACAATGCATTCTCCATGCAGCACACTTTGTGCTCTGTGAGCAGTTCAGCTGACTTCAGTGGTGCCTGAGGTGCACCTTCACAGTGCCTAAAGTTAAACACATACAAGTAAGACTTTGAAAAGTCATAGGCCAAGTGCTGCAGCCTTGTGAAATTCCCTTAGCCATGGATCTCTGTATCTGTGGAGAGCTCCCCTGAAACAAATATCACTTCTGGCTACAAGTTCCACCCAACGAAAAAAAGCAGGAGATGCAGAAAAAAAAATACAATGGAGAGAGAAGGAAGGAGTAAAGCACATGTGAACATGGCTGTCAGGAAAGGAAGGGGTGTGGGATGTCTTAAAGGGTGTAGGCTTATCTGGGCACCTTCACATATGCAGATATGGAGACGCTGAGTTGGCCATGCCCACAGGTGCGGGTGTAGTCTAGCTCCAGTTTAGAAACCACCTGGTTGTAATAATGAAGCTTAGGTTTGACCTGATACAATTCTGAATACACATTTAGATCTGTCTCTGCAGACTTAGCTTGCACACAACTGTTAGCCGAGATATGGGGGGGGGAGCCAAGTACAAGGGTAGATACATGGGTACCAAATTCTCTTTCCAGTCATTCCTCTATGAGAGTCAATTCACAAAGGATCTTGCATCCACACTGGGTCTTGTCCAGCAGGGCTTTGTTCCTACTTCCTGCTTGTGATTCAAAGAAATAGAAACCAGGAAATTATTGTTTTCAGATCTGAGATTTTTTTTGTGGGGAGGGATAATCTCATGATTTTGGGGAACAGACCTGATTTATCTGAATGTTTTGGACTGGCAATGTTGTATCTAGAGTAGCTTTTTCCATTCTGAAGTTGCTAGTTGAAAGTCCTAAGGACCTCAATCCAGATCCATATTTATCTAGACAGATAAACTGAATGCTGTGCAATTTTAATACATGCAAGTATTCCAGAAAAAACTTCAGCAGGAATCAGATTCTCCTTTTTTTGAGCTTAATTAAATCCCACAGATGGTTGGCATTATGGCAGGAACAAACAATATCTATTGAAAATCCCTCCTAAAGAGAAACCCTTTTGCTTGGCCCATTTCTGCACAGGGGACTGAGTGGTGTAAGCTGTTGCCTTTCCAAGACCAGCCGTATTGAAGTGATCCAAATGGCTTTAGGCACAAGTCTCAGCACATGATAATAATATCTCCTTGCTGCATGGAAAAATGTATTCAGATTGTCAGGAGAACTCATGACTTTGCAATGGAAGAAGACACTAGCCAGGAAATAAGTAGAACTTTTGAAGTTGTTCCACCATTCTGACAATGGAGCTAAAAGGAAAGGATAAATATCACTAGGTATGTGAAAGAGAGGGAAAAAGAACCAGAACCAGATGGAGAAAGCAGGAAGAAGATAAAAGGAAGGAAAATGAAAGAAAAAGGAAAAAAAAATGTGAAACATAGGTACCCAAAGAGGATTTGGGTCTTTCTAGAGAGGTTTGTTTTTTGGGTTTTTTTGCAGAACATCTGTTGTTTGTAAGATGTTTCACAGGCGCTGAAAGAAAGATGTGGAGGAAATGGATATTAATTTAATTTCTGAAGTTGCTTGTACATCTACTTGACTTGATAGGTATCCATAAGCCAAATAGCTGAAAACTGCTACTCTAGATATTGGACATGAAAACATTTCTTTTGCTATCCATACAGCTGTAGAAGTGATAAATGAGAGATGGAAAGAAACAGGAAGTTCCATGAGAATGCATATTATCTCTCACAGGGAAAAGACAATGTACTGGCAACTCAGTAGTAGCTGAAGCAAATGGCAGATAGAAACAAAAAGAGAAAATAGGTCTTAAAAGAAGCAAAAATAACTTGGCACAATAAATTTTCTTGATCTGTGGCTTTCATAATGGTGCAGTAGGCAACTCAGCCATCTCTGAGCACCTAGAAAGAATTCAATAATGAGGCAGCCCTGGCAGCCACAGCAGCCAGTGACTGGGGATGGCAGTGATCATTTGTCAGCACCGGAAGCCCAGATCAATGCATCCCACACTGGGTGAGCTACAGGGGGATGGAGGGACCAGAATCTTAATTGAAGCTCATGACATGAGTGAAATATCCTGGCTAGAGTTACAAGTTTTTCCCATTACTGTTAAAAGTTGGAACAGTAAAAATCATGTTCCCTCCTCTGTCTCTACCTGTGAAAGAAAAGGGAATATCCACAGAAAGTTGCTTCTGGAGCATCCCTCACCCCCTCCTGTTATAAGCACAGGAGCCCTTAGCATGGGTTTCCACAAGTGCAGTTAAGTGTCTCCTGAGTATTTATTTTTGCTGCTGCTTAGTTGAAAGTTAAATACAAATCTTAGTTCTTTTTCGGACTCCTGAACTGCAACACTCCTGTCTTACCCCCAGAGTTGAAGCAGCAATTTAAAAGACTTAACTACATTATCATCATTTCCATTTTGATGTGTTATTGCCAATTTGCAGCCTCATTCCCTTACCTTCAAATTTAATAGAAGACAAGAGCTGTTCCCTTTTATCCCATTTTCTTTTATTTCTCCTCTTATTTTTTTAATAAGCTGAAAGACATAAAGAAAGCAAAAAAAAAAAAAAATACAAATACTGAAACAGCTTCAGAAGAAAGGCAGTAAAATGATTACCTGCTGCTCCCTCTTGAACTGACTGGCAGCAACTCAAGAGTTCCTCCTGTTATAAACTGTGGGACTCCTCTCTCTGCACTGCTGGATCCTTTTAACTCCATCAGGTCTGGCCAGGAGACACAGCTGTAGCAGCAGCAGGTTTCTCAAGAGATTTAGAGACAGAACAAGATGAGAAAGGGGTGTTCCTTGAACTTTCCCAGGAGTATAAAAAGTCCAACCCAGCTGCTGTCTCACCTTCCCTGACTTAAAAGGACTGTAACTGCCATGCAAGGACTGATGGGGTCTCATCTATTTTTTTTTCCTCATCACTTTCCTGGTCTGTTCCTTCAATCCTTTTCCAGGAAATCTGAGCCAGAAAACGCTAGCCTTTGAAAGACGGTACCAAGGAAAAGTAGCAGCAGAATTAATGACAGAATAGAAAAGCTACACACATCTCCTGAAGTGTCCTGAGCCATGCAGTATGTCTTGTAGTTGCCTATGTCTGGAGTCTTCCTTCTTGGAAAAATACAATCTGTGCTGAAAAGAATAAAAATTAGAAAACTCCTAAGTATATGTTGAAAATTTAGAGTGTTAAAACCCTTAGTTCTTGTATAATAAGTGTATTAATGTTTTAAATGTTTTATAATTGTAAATTTCTGTAGTGTGGCAGTAGAAAGCCACATTTATACTACCCTGGAAGAGCAGAGGGGGCGTATTTGAAAGTGAAAGCAGCAGCCCCCCTCGATGCCAGAGTAAACCTGCCCGCCGTCAAAGCCGGAAGAAAAAAGGAGCCCCGCGCTCCCCGCAGCTGCTGGCATGCTGCACCGCCGCCCCCGGGCTGCCGGCGTGAGTCTGCTAACGGGCCGGTCCAGCCCACTTGCCTCGGGCCGGCCTGGCCCGGCCCACGTCCCGCGCGACCGCTGCCGCCCGGCCCCGCCCCGCCCCGCCGCCGCGGAGCGGCCGGTTCCCGGCGCCCGCGCAGCTCCCCACGCCACCGCGCAGCCCCCGCTGTCGGACCCTAGCCCCGTTTCCCCCAGCGCCGCGGAGCGGCCCGCCCCCGGCAAGACCCCAGTCGCCGCCATGAAACTGCAAGCCGCGGCACACAGACGCCCCCCCCCCCCAGGTGACCCCGTGCCACCAACATGCAAATTAGAAACCCCGGTGTAACCTGGGACACTTTTAAAACAAAAAGCCCCCTACCAAATCAAACCGATGTAAAATTTGGACCCACAGGGGACAGTACTAAACCGTGTATACCCTAAAGTGTTGATGAACAGTTTTTTGTAACTCACTGTAACCTAAAGTACCCGAGAGGAGGCAGACCCCAGACCAACCCGATTAAAAGTGAATTCCTACGACCCCGACGAGGGCAGGGCTCCTAGCTCTGCAGGGATCTGAGACTGCAAAGCCAAATAGACCCTCCTTCTCAAGGTGAACCAAGACGGTCTGAAACCTCCCTCGAGCCACCCTTGTAAGAGCTGATTAATAAAGGCATTTTAAGGAGAAAAATACTCTCTCCGCCCATTTTTAACAGTGCAAGATGTGAGCTATGAAACCCTGTAATGGGGGAAAATATTCACATGGCTCCCTGGAAAGCTCTCAGCATCTGGGTCTTGAATCTGCCTGGTCAGTCCTGCTCCAGCCATATCTTTCCTGTCTATACGTGGCAGTGTGAGTGCAGCCAGAAAAGAATTGAAAGCTGTGCACACTCACCCGGGGTTTAGCAATGTCTCTCTCAATGTCTCTGACCACCTGCAAGGTGTTTAAAAGCCAGGAGAAAGTTCACACTTTAAAAATTAGGCTGCTGCTTCAGCATGTAAAACCAGCCACAGCTCAGTCTGTGAGAGAGCATGGAGGTTTCTGAGGAGCTGTGTCCTATTAGCATGGTCTGGTCTCATGGGGTGTGAAGACAAGGGAGTAGCTGCACATCCTCTGCTCTGCTCTCTTGACAGACCTGTTTCTGACCTGACACCAGTGATACCTACATCAGAGATGTCTCCATTTAAATGGTGATGGCCTTTCTCTCCCCTGCATTTGGATTTGACCCTCCTGCTACCTGGGCTGACTGTGCCGCCCTCCGTGCATCACAGGAGGGATATGTGGTTCCCAGTGCAGGACATGTGCCTCCATGCCAGAGAGCTTCGGAGGCCAGCAAAACAAGCATTCTCTGACCTCGTTCCAGCCAGCGGGTTGCTAATTAAAGAAAGCAAAGCTACTCTTTGCTGAATGCTAGCTCTCTGGGGTGCCAGACTAACGTATGGGGGAGCGAAGAGACAGCAACCCGAGGCCGCAGCACCGCATGCAGGTTAAGCCAGGCACAAATCAGAGAGGTAGTGAGTGAGAGCACCTCTGCCATTGAATTGAACCCTCCCTGCCTGTGCCATCCCTCCATGCAGAGTCCAGCTTTCATGCCAATGATACAGAGCCCTGTTTAAAAATGCAGCTGCAGCCATCACTGGGGCATTTCCATGAGCACAAATATTCCTTTGACAGTATGTCTGTTTCGAGTTAACTAGCAACAGAACTGCTGTTCTGCTGTTCTCTCCAGTTTAAGTGAAACATGTGAGTCCCTTCATTTAGGACTTTGAGCCACAGAAGCATCCCCGCTCCCCCAGGGTTTCCAGTCTGCATTCCCACCCTCAGGTCCTGCCATTCTCTTTCCCTTTTTGCCCCTATGTGAGCAGAGTCCTCCTCTCCCTCTCCCCCTCCCTCTCTCAAAACCTCTGGGTCTCCTCTCTCTAGGTCAATCCCTCTGCTCTTACACAGCATCATTCCTTGTCCTTTTTCTTTTTTGAGGCTGATAAAGGAGATTTTACTGACTGCCTTTGCTACCTATTGAAAAACATGTATTACTGCTACAATGAGTTTTTTGGGTTTTGTTTGGTTTGGGGGTTTGGGGGTTTTTGGGGCTTTTGTTGTGGGTGGGGTTTTTTGTTTGTTTGTTTTGGGGTTTTTGGGGTTTTTTTGTTTGTTTGTTTTTTGTTTTTGTTTTGTTTTGTTTTGTTTTTGTTTTGGTTTTGGTTTTTTTTTTTTTTTTTTTAATTGGCCTAATGGAAAAGAGAAAAAACCAAAACATTCATAACATTCATTTGCTCACTGAGAACTCAGGAAATCTAAACCTCGGGAATCCTTAAAGTGCCAGGAGATGAGATATAAATTAAACAAATTACCCCAAACGCTTTCCTGACACAGCTCTAGAAAGTCTGATGCACACAAGGGAGGAAAATTGATGGATGACAGCATCTCTATTTTCTTTGCCTTGTATAACCACTGTTGAAAGCAGAAAGGATGTTCCAGAAGAAACTTCCTCAACGAAGAAACAATTCTGAAGTATTCCTCAACACTGTTCTCCAAATATCTCTAACTTTTTTCCTTAAGAAGGGGGAAAGAGGAAGGTGTTATCCAAGAAGGATGACACACTGGTGCCTGGGGCAAAATAAAACTCCCAGACATGTCTCTGCTGGCCTTCTACAAGTTCTTGCTTGTTAAAAAATGGAGATCTGTTTATTGCCTGGTGGGCCTTGGAAACCTTTCCTGACCTAACTCTAGAAACACCTGAAGCCCCACAATACAAAATTTGTGTCCTACAGGTGGTGTTAGAGATCAGTGAAAATAGAGCTCCAAGCCCCAGGAATCAAGCTGGCAGCAGCCAGCTTAGGAGAGGTGGGAGACAGTTTAGAAGAGCAGGTGGAAGCTGTTTTATCTCTTGCAGCCAGTGAAGGATCTGGGTGGCTCCAGCAAACCAACTGCTCCTTTCATAATGCCTTCTTTTCTTTCAGGTTGTTGTTAATACACCAGCTATCTTTGTTTGTTGGTCCTGACGTGCCTGAGTGTCTGCTAATGAGCTCAGAGGCCTTGTTCCATCATTTTCCTCTGCATAACATTGTACCACTCAAAGGCATTTTTCTGAATTGGGGGTGCAGACACTGGATGAAGCCACAAAATACCAGTCTTCAGTTGGGCAGAAGTTTCTAAATGGTGTGCAAGAGCTGCCTTCCTTGCAGGCACTAACCAAGCAATGTTGGGTCATCATCCTTCCTATTATCTGGGGAGCAGGAGACTGGGAACAGGAACTGCACTGCTGCTCCCTCCTGGCAATGCAGCATGCTGAACCCGTGGCCACCACTTGCTTAAGGGATGCTTTCTCTTCTGTGTTCTCTCATTAATTATTAATTTGTCGTGTCATGTAATGACTGTCTTGATCATTATGAATTCATCTGAGGCTAATGTGCATGTCATATCTACTGTGACAGGAGACAGTAAATCAAAGCAAACCAACCAGCCAACCAATTTCTTTCTCTCTATATCTATTTGTATGTAATTGATTTGCAGTTAGTTGATTTTTCAATTTGGTTTTTTGAGGTTGGTTTGCAATTACTATTTTTTTTTCTTTTGTGTTTTGTTTCATTTTAAAAAAACCCGGATTCTAATTTACATCTGTCTGCAACTCCTTGCTGGGAATTTATCAGACAAAAAATTTTTTTCCTTCCTTCCTTCCTTCCTTCCTTCCTTCCTTCCTTCCTTCCTTCCTTCCTTCCTTCCTTCCTTCCTTCCTTCCTTCCTTCCTTCCTTCCTTCCTTCCTTCCTTCCTTCCTTCCTTCCTTCCTTCCTTCCTTCCTTCCTTTTTTTTAAAGTACAGTTATTTACAACAGCCAGAATCAAGGACTCAAAGGGCTAAATCTTTAGGTCTTGATTTTTTCCAAAGTAGGTTATCTTCCAACTCAAGTACTACAACAAACAGCAGAACTTCACAACACTGCAGTGCACAGACACCCAGACTCCTCTGGAAACGTGGTCTCTTGAGAGTAATATGCTAGTGAAGATGTCAGACTAATTGCTG
This sequence comes from Zosterops lateralis, assembly GCF_965231275.1. Taxonomy (NCBI): domain Eukaryota; kingdom Metazoa; phylum Chordata; class Aves; order Passeriformes; family Zosteropidae; genus Zosterops; species Zosterops lateralis. Next base: position 21,607,752 of record NC_139765.1, read on the forward strand.
TGTCCATGGAATACTTTCTATTAAGCAGCACAAGAATCCTTTTGTCAGCACTCCTCAAAAACATCTGATTGATCAGACCATTTCCTACAACGAGAGACTACAAAGACAACCTTTTGATGGAAGGTCCACAGAAATGCAATCTATATCATAGTGTTTTGTCATAAGGTTGCATTTCCACTATGAGTTTGATCAGGGCAATGCTAACCAGTGTTTAACTGGCATTGTCTCCTAGCAGTGCTTAGCTGCTTTAAAATGGTAACAAACCAAAACTAAGTGTAGGTAAAAGGTTTGGCATTTTATAGCAACTCCCCAAGTTATTATCTGTCTTTATTTATTCTAATATATAGGGGAAGAACCTTTCAGAACATTTCATTGAATAGGTGCTGCTAGTTAAACTGAAGTGAGACAAGGTGTTTGGTTAGCTGGTATAATCTGCCTCTTTAATTTTCTGAAACATTTTCTCCATGTTTTCCCAATGGGAGTGGAACTCTGTTCCATTCTCTTTTCAGCCTCTTTCACTGCGGAAGTTGTGGCTGGCTTTATGTGCTGGGTGGCTACACCTATGAATGAACATCTCCCAGTGATGAGAGAGTGGATGATAAAAGTTGTGTCTGAGCCCATAGTTTTAGAGGGAAATGGAAACAGAAGCACATGGAACCTCAGCACTGACAAGGGCAAAGCTCCAACTTAATCCTTTGTGCTAAGGTTGTGCCATCCACACACAGCAGGCTGCCGACTTATGGTTCAGCTGTATAGAACACTACCTGATGATAGGTGATATGTATTTGGGTGTCAGGAATGGTTCTGCCCTGAGCCTGAGGCAAGCTCAGAGCTTTGCAGTGCTTCCTTGAGCTTGATCTGTGCTGCAAAAGCCAGATGATGCAGGGCAAAGTGGTTATCAGCAAGTGGGTAACTCTCAGAGTCACAGCATTAGACCTGAATGTCACAACTGCCCAACAGGTCAGTGCCTTATGCATATACTTTCTTCTTTCCCTTGTGAAACTGGGAGTGAATCAATGGGAACCCTGCCTTAAACAAGGCAATGTGGGGCTCTCCAAAGTATTTGAGATTTAGGGTTGTTTTTTTCAGTAGTGCTTTCTGTTCAAAATTCCATCTTGGGAGAGATCATGAGTCATTGCCAAGAAATCCACTCCCATTTTACACCCATTAAGTCCCCAAAATACAGCCTCCAGTCTGAAGAGAGCAAGCAGAAACAAGAATAAAAGATACAGGCATCATAGCATTGAACTGCTTTTTGCATTGTGTGGGTGTAAGGAAACTCTCATGGAGTAGCTGAAGTTTTTGCAAAAATACTCCTAGCAATACATTGCTGGTAAAGAGCTTTCTGTGATATATAGGGTATGAGAGGCTGCAAAACAGTGGATATAATTCCCTACTTCTGCTTGAAAATAAATCCTACTCCAAGTGACATGAAATGAAGGTAGGAAAAGGCAGGGAGAGTGAAGATATTTCGAGGAACAGAAAACAGATAATTGCATTTCAGGCCTGATTTTGTCTTAATTCAGCATATATTTTACAGGCTCAGACAGTCCATCTTCACTGACCCTGTTGGATCACAAGGTGTTAGATTTCTTGCAGACAAGATAAAGTAGATATTACAAAAGTACCCTACAAAAGGAGAGTCTGGACTGTGTAGCTGTCTGTATTCTGAGGATGTGAATTTGTAGTGTTTTTTCTGCAGCAGATCCCTTGTGTAACTTTGGGCAAGATATGTGTAAGATATGTTGCTTTTCCCCCCTGATCCTTTTAGGTTAGGGACAATTTCTCATTGGCTTTGTGCAGAACTCCTGGGACACAGAGGCACTGATGTTGGTGAAGGTCTTTAACTGCAGAATGAGAAGTGTGAGAGGAGCATACAGATAGTAAATGTCATTGTTCTGAGTGAGTGGTGTGATCATAGATATTGAATGCTTCATTCACATCCTCCAAGCATAAGCATTAGGAGTATTTGAAATACACCAGAAGTAAGTGAAACATTCCTTGAGGTCTGACAGACATGGCACAGGACCTATGGGAATCCCTGAAGCAGCATCTAGAAGCCAGGGAGAATACTGTAGGGCATCCTAGATGGCTTTAGATGCATGCAGTGAGAGAGGTGATCAGAGCTCTGGATCCTTTCCTCATTAAGCTGGTTTGGAGGCCTCTGTAAAATGAATTGGCATAGACTTCTTTCCCTCCCTGCAAGCACCTTTCCCTCCATTCCAGGGCTCCACACTGTGAACAAGGATATAATTTGCAACACTAGCTCACCTTCGTTGTAGGGGATTACTCCAGCCTAGGGCCAGGGTAAAGGAGCCCCTGGAGGGGACACTGAGTGGAGCAGCAGTGATGAGCACTCATTCTCTATGCAGTGACTTGACCATGAACTTGTGGGTCATCTTAACTGGGATACTTTAGACACCAGCTCTTTTTTTTTTTTTTCCCCATGAACTGAGCCAAAAGAAACACTGCTGCTCTTTCAACCCAACCACCAGAATGGAAGATACATGAAGAGAAAAAGTGGGTCTATTCCTCATGCTGTAAAAATGGAGGTAGAGATCAATCATCCAGACTTGCCATCATCTCTGTGTGATTGGCTGATTTTATGTCTAGGCTCAATAAGGAACAGAAAAAAAGTCTGTATAAAATGTGGGTGCCATTTGACATATTTATATGAAATTAATTAAAGATCAATAATCCTTAAGGGGAAGAAATGAGAAAGGGATTCAAAAACCTACACGGACGTCCAAGTACTCCAAGTAAAAATGAAGGGAATAATTAGACATGAAATCGGACATATTTTTGCAGCTCAGGTATATCTCCTATAAATATAAGTTATGATGCCCATTGTCCCCAAGGACTGTTTTCCTAACCATGTGGGTTAAAAAACTGTCCAGAAGCTTGTCAGCTACACAGAAGGGAAGACAACAAACTTCAGATTTCCTCTTGGGATAAAAAGATAAAATATAGTTTTCTTTTCATTTTGTGATGCAAGTCTTTATATCTCTTTCTAACTATAAGGTCTTTCATGGATCTCGTAAATAAATATTTTTAATTTGCTTATGCCTTCAAGGCCTGCTTTGAGTGTAGGAAATGCATAGTGTGGTCTGTTTCCAGAGATAGTGTGAGTCATGAAGGCCAATTACTCGTTGTTGGGGGTTAGGTTAGCTCCTTTTTTACTTTAAAGAATTTTTTCCCCCTGAGTTACCAAGGAGATTAAATGTTGGATACTTAAGGGTACTTGACCAAAACAAAGAGATAGCCAAAGGTTTTGTTTTTCTTATCTGTTGTAACTCCAGAAGGGAGGGGGTAACTGCCTTCCCTGATAAAGAGCCAGCTGTTAAAAAGCGAGTGGGGTATTATCTCTGATCTCTGCTCAGTCTTTCACTATCTCCATGGGAGTATCTTTTGTTAATGCACCATTAAAGCTCACCAATGACATGACACATTTCATCATCCTATTGTGAGATGCTCTGCTAGAAAGCAGAAGAGCAACCATTCCCACCTAGATAAAAAGGAGCCACAGGTTTGACCAGGCACTCTGGTGTTTCCCACGGGACCCCCAAAGGAAGACCGGACCCATCTCTGGAACCCTGGCTCCACAGGACCATCATCTCTGCTTCCAACAGGACCACATCTGCCACTCCAGGAGGGCTGACTTTGGACTGTTTCCAACACCCTGACCAACAGGGCGTCAGGTTGTATTTTTCTGACTCTGTCAGAGATTTTGTTTGTTGGTTTGGTTTTTTTTTCTGGGATTCCTTGTTTGTTTGTTTGCTTATTATTTTGTACTATAAGATTTGTATTTTTAATATCTCTAGTAAAGAACTGCTATACCTATTCCCAAAATCTTTGCCTGACAGCCTTTTAATTGCAAATTTATAATAATTTGAAAAAGGAGGCGGGGGGAGGGCTTGCATTCCAAGGGAGTCTCCAATCTTCCTTGACAGATCCTAGTCTATTCAAACCTAGACACTCGTCCAGCCTCAGAGTCCCCAGTACCCCACTGGAAAGCCTTGCATGCCCTGCAGCATAACAAGAGAGAAGAAAAAAAAAAAAAAAAAGAAACCACGGAGCTGGAATATTTCTCCTTGTGGTTTTTTTTTTTCATACCTGTGAGGCATTATTTGCAGCTTTGAAATCGTATACAAATATTTCCCAATAACAATTAATAATCCGTAGATTTAGTTTAGCCAGATGAGGTCATCAAACCAAATGCAGTCAGTAGATTTAAAAATGAATGAATGATTCTAGGGCCATTGACAACATTTATAGCTTTATTAACCAAATACAAGGAAAGTTGAATTTTGCTTGCACAGGGACAAGAAGAGTTCTGGCCTTTCACACACAAAATTACAATGGTTCAAATACTTATTAGATTAGATTGCTTCCAGGACCACATGACTGAAGTTATTGGGTAGCTGTGAAAATCAGTGTATCTCTATAACATTACACAGCTCTGCTCTTTCAGTGATCAAAATAAGATAAATTCCTTCGTGCATTGCATATTGATGAGCAGAATTCAAAAGAACTGACTTGTGTTTTTCTTACAGTGACAAAAAGATAGTAACTGTAATGACTTGCAGATAGAGCATAAGTATTTGTTTGATCCCTTAAACAAAGATCTTAACTCCAGAGCTTTTAACCTTTCTTAGCTGTTAATGAAAGACATGCTTTTCAGTTGGGTAACTGCTGTGTGTGAATCAACCTAAGATAAAAATATGACACAGACTAGATGTTTCAGTAAACTGCTCATATTAATTCATTTGTAAGCCTATAGTCTGAAACATGAGATAAAACATTATGTTAATGAAAAAATACCACAAGTAAATAATTTTGTATGATGATGATTTCGGCCACCTTTTTAGAAATTCCACCCTAAAATGTAGTCTTTTGGCATGCAAGAAAATCATGGAGGGATGGACTGTTCTAATGTCACCTCCCATTCTAATTTTTGTGTTATAATATGTGTTGCATTTTTCTGAATACAAGCTCTATTTGAACTGCCAAATCTTAAATTATTTCAGTTACTTTTATTCATGAAATATTACATGATAGGCAAGAGCACCACAGTAGTTATCTTCCCTGCCCCCATCCCCTCCTGCCAGGATTTTAGAGTAGAAATGCACTGGATGTCATATCTGGTGTTCCACATATCACTGTAGTTAGTTTATGAAGATTTAAAGCTACCCTGTGCATGGAATTACTTGAAAAACCCCATTCTGCAATTTCTGAACAGCTCTGTGTTTGGACATTTGTGATGGGATTAATGTTTCTTACCTTTGCCTTCTAAACAGTAAATGATTTCTGCAGCCTGGTTGCCTAGATTTGCTCTTCAGCCAATAGTGACTCTTAGATGCTGTCTTTGAAGAGGATGAATTGCTTTCCTGCACAGTTACATCTCTCCACCACTTTTATGGGCTATAGAAGAAACCTCCATTTCCAGACACCTGGCTGAACTGCCTGGTTTTACCAGAAAGACTGATTTAGGTACAGACATACTCAAGAGTAACAGTGTGCCACTTCACTTTAATGTGGTCTGCTTGGACAGTGAATTTAGTGGAATGAAAGCAAAGCACTGAGTAAGCATGCCCACATAGAGATTATGGGGGAAAAAGGTACTAATTTTCATATAATCAGATGATAGTCCATATTAAACCTCACTACCTAACAAACAGCAACTGCACAAGCAGCCTCACTGGAGTGTTAGTGTGACCAGAAGTCAACAGTTTGTTAAAATACCACACATTGCTGCTGGTGGTTGATCATGTACTTTTATTCACAAATTTGTTCCAGAATATTTCCTACACTTCAAAAGTACATTCTAGTGTAATATGGTTTGATTTTCAGCTGGAGATATGTCCATAATGCTAGAGTGACATTTTCACACATACTTGCTTATAGTTCATATTCTCAAAGGTATTTCCATTCTAATGACCAGAAGATATAGAACTGAATATCTTTGAGGATTTGGAGTTAAATCCCATGTTCAAAATAAGAGGCCCTTAAGAGATTAAGCTTTATTGAGAGTAAGTGGAATAGAGGTTCCTGAATTCTCTTGATAAAGATATCTGGGTTATAAAGTTTGTACTGGCATGCTGAAATATTTTTTTAAAATTTGCTTTAGCTGATTCATAAAACATAAATTCAAGGACTGAAGAAGACATGCATGATGTTTCTCTACCATTTCTTTTCTCTACCATCTTGTTCTATGCAATTATTAGTCATCTGGAGGTAACAACTATTCATTCTAGAAATAAGTACAGAGTGTCTTCTTAAAATACCATCTATGGGTATGGAGTTTGTGTCTGATATTACACTCTTCCATAAAGTAGCTGTAATTTCACTTACATATGTATACACACAGACGTATATACCCATATGCCTTTTCAGTTCTGAACACTTTTCAAGCTAGATTTCTGTCACATGAGCTTATTACTATGAATGCAAATAGTAAAATTACTATGAATGCAAATTTTACTTTGTTTAAGCTCAAATCCATGAGCAAGAAACTCATGAAAGATTAATTTTGGTTCTATCCAAAGAAAGGTGGGATAGCCAACTTTATTCCTACTGCTGTTTCTTGTTTTTGATGAAAGATGTATCAGCAGCGTTGAAAAAAATGTCAACTTGGCACTTTTCCTTCCAAATTTCAGACAGGATACTCTAAAGCATATCCTACCTTCACTGTAGAAAAAAATACTCTCTTAGTGGGATTTATCTGATGATCATGTGAGTAGTTATTGTAATCCAAATTTAAAAACAAATTAACCTTGTCAAGACTTGTGAGCCGAGTCTTACATTCCCTTCTGATTTTTATCTCTCTTATGGCTCTCAGATATTCAGGTCTCATGGATTAAAAGGCCATTAGGAATCATCAGGACATCTTGTCTTACCCTCTGTGTAGGCAATTTTACTTTCTCCACAGACATCCAACAACATGTTTTTTTTCTTCATTGTTCTGCACATGTTTAGCACAGTTTGAGGTAATGGAAGCAATATTTGCACCTAAGCCTGATGGGAATACTCATGGAGTAAGACCTACTCTGTGCAAAGTAACAGCAATAATCACAAATTAGAGTAGAAAAATAATATCTCCCATAAATCTCATTTTCAGGTGCATGATCAACCTCTGCTGGCCTACTGAACTGTGAAATTTCTGGAACTCTCTGTGTGCCTCTCCATACCTTATTTGAAAAAACCCACCATGACAGAGCTCAGTCTACTGTCATTGCATTAGCCAGAGTTTAAGTGTGCAAATGTGGACCATCTGCCATGCCACAATATTTTTACACTGCTTAAATGTGACCATTTTCATGAGCCATTAGTGTGTTTTGCTGGAAAGAAACAGTATTTGTATTTTGTATTTTTCTGTGAAACAGTTTGATGTATGCTCCCCCCTTCAAGAAAGGTGATCTGAAGGTCTGGCTGCATCTCTCCACAGGTAGTGATGCATTGCACACTTTCCTTCAGAATTCTGTTCCAAATGATGCTATTTCACATCCCTCTGATGTTCCTGGTTTAAATTTAATTTGTATGCAGTTTGCATCACTTAGGAACAAGGGGAAAGAAATAGCACAGTTGTAGTACATTATAATAATGCTTTTCTTCTGCATTTTTTCTGTCTTGACTAACCAAACTAGAAATACTTTGGGAAAAGTAATGATTCTTAGCATGTTTATTCACACTGGTCAATACCCTACGAGACACAGGTTCTGGGACTACCAGAAAATATTCTGTGAAAAGCTGGGAAAAGGAAGAATTACTGCCTAGTCTCTACTGGCTACATTAATGATGTCTTGTTTAGCTATGAAGGGAAGCCAAGGTCATTACTACATTACATCCAAGTGCATCGTAGCCACTGCTCTTTAGTCAAATAGAAGTTAGGTGAGATGAATCTGTCCAGAATGTTTCCTTCCCCACTATTTAGATATAAACCAGCAGATTTTGTGCTTGGCTGGTCTTTCAAATTTGCAGTGGGAACTTTTTCCCTCTAAAGCTATTCACTGTGGTGGAAACTGACAGCTCATCTTGATCCTGTGTGGAATTAGAAGTAGCATGACATTCCCCAAGGTTATGACAAAGCCTCTATGAAAACACAAACGCATCATCAGGGCTGGCACAAAATTAAGGCCTTATTTGATCCTTTTATGTAATTTCTGCTTTGTCTGTGAATCTAGCTATTTCTGGACAGCCATGCTTGTGAATGTACCACAAAATGTCAGTCAGAGGACATGGAGACCTGGCCCATGGTAGTGGGGAAAATATACTGAGCTACTGGGTCCATTGATGCTATTGCTCCTCAGAAATACCATTTTTCTATCTAACGACACAGTTAACCAGGTCTCACTTTTTTTTCTTATCTGACCTATGATTGTATAGGTACAATCTTTTGCCTTTTTTGATAAGTAGCCATCCCTGGTGTGGAAGTGAAAGAGCTGAGCTGGTGAAGTGCCATTCAGCAGATAATTTGCTTTTTCACTTTAAACCTTGTCCTGTTTGCCTTGTTGAATATTTTATGATGTTCCTGATCTCTTTTTAAAAGGAGATTTGCTGCTTTATTTATTTGCATGCGACTGATCTGTGCTCAGTTTTGTAAAACTTAGCTTATCTCAAAAAGTCTGCTTCAAGAGCAGGTCCTTGATACACAGTGGATTCTTGATACACAGTGGGTCCTTCATACACAGTGGGTCCTTGATACCGTAGCTGTTCATCCCAAGATACTGGACTTCAATCTTCCTTTGTGTCCCATAGTGTCAGACTGACAGTTATGTACTAAATCTTGTTTCTGCCCATACCAGAATTCAAGTACTGAAAGCAAAACCAAGAGATATTGTCTGTCCATGAAAGGTCCAGTGAGTGTCCTGCTGTGACTGCATTTTGCACATTCTTGTGTGAGATGCTGGCCATCAATACTAAGTCTAGTTGAGTGTCAGGCAAACAACAGCAGTAAATTAATTTTATAGAAGCTTCCTGGGTGATGCTTTGTTGGGAAAGATAGAACAGGAAGGACTTATGGATATGATTGTATGGTAAGAAATACTGCAGATGTGAGTGAAATAGAAATGAAAGCCAGCTTTGAGATGTAGGCATGGGAGGCAGGAAAATGGTGATTAGCTGGAGATGGGTTGAAGGACAGGAAAACAAAAGGAGTCAAGAATGTAGCCCTTCCACCTGCCAAGGCATCAGGGAGAAAACAGATAAGAAAGTAGTCTTTAGAGTTTAGAATATAAAATGACATGATAATATAGTAGTTCTTATAGGCTGCATGCAAAGTTTGTAGGTTTTGTATCTTGTACCAGTTGGTCACTGTAAATTAGAATATTCAACACAAAAAGAGATATAATGTATTGTAACAAGGTGATCTCTCTCTTGCTCTTGCCCTCTCTTCCTTCTTACCTCTCTTGCTCTCTTGCTCTTTTCCCCCACTCTCTTGCCTCCTTCTCTTATCCCTGCTGTCTTATCCCTTTCTCCACTCTTACCTCTTTTCTACCCCTTAGTTCTCTTCTGCTCTCTCTCTCTCTCCCCTTTTTCTCTCTTTGGGGCTTCCCTTCAGCCGAGGCTGGTGGCTGAAGGCAGGCCCTCTTTACCCATGACCATTGTAATAAAGCCACGTGTTTCAAGAATATCTCAGGTCTGAGGAGTTCCTTGTACCTGCCGTCCACAGATGCTACTACAATGCTTCTCAACTTGGAAGAGACCTTTTCCACTTGCAATCTTCTGCAGACAAATCTGCTCTATCAACCCACACTCTGTGATCAGGTGTATTTTCTGTATTTTATCCGTGGACCATATTTTACTGATGAATAAAGAGGAGTGGAATGCATGGGGAAAAAAGTCTGCTTTATGGCATCCTAAATCAGTTCTGTTTCAAAACATTCAAAAATGCATTCTTTGTCCCTACAGCAATTAAAAGAGCTTTCAAAGATTAAGATTAGCAAATATACTTCTTTAAATTTTACAGTGAACATCTGTATGCTCACCCATAGTCAGATTAGCAAAGGAAGAGAAGACAAGGAATGAATACCATCAAGCAAACTTTGAGCAAGAAACAGACCATAATCAGGCAGTGACCAGCACTTCACTTCTTTTTCTATGTCTGCACCTGTGCCTGATGATGCACCTCATTTCTGACCTGGGGAACCATCTGCAATTATACCAATTTAGGTCTTTTTCAAAAACAGCTTTCTTCATGCACCACCTGTAATGATATTTGGGAATCTTTATTTCATTTGTATTTTTAGTCAAAGCCATAATTCTTGTAAAATTACAAGTGAGATTGAGATAATGCTTGTCCGTACCTACTGAATGTTTCCAGACCAGATATGAAGAACAACAAAGGAAAAATTTTGATCAAGTAAAATCCATTTCTTGAGGCAAATGCAAACATCACCTGGCACAATTTGCCAAGCGAGAAGATAGTGTGTAAAAATAATAAAAAGAGAGGTAAAAAAATCAACCACTTTCACTTGGTAATCAATTAACATCTCTAAGTCTTTCCTGGTTAGTCAGCAAACTGAGATCCCTCTGCAATAGCTACAGCTTTGTAGGAATCAGATCAGCAGTTCTAGAGTGGATGCATTAGACTCTCAAATCTGTCTGTGGGAAAAAGTACAGGGCACAGCAAAGCAGGGTATAAATTTACAGCAGGTGATATACTTCATGCTGACACTTACAGGAATATTGTCCATATAGTAACATTCAGAAAAAAAAAATATTAAAAGCCCATTTGACTCCATTCAAACCTCATGATGGATGCTTCTTCAGAACAAATGTAGCTTTTATTCAGTTCAGTTTATTTCCATTTTCCAGAGGCTGTGCAAGGATTTAATGCAGTTTATTTAATCCATTATAAATGCACTTCATTTTTAAAGCTGGATTTAACCTTTCTCAATGTCACTGTGTCAATAAATGCTCCAGCCATAGGGGTATTTACAAGAATAATGATAATATGGGGCAGGCCAGCCTCACTTTACAGCCTGTGGAAAGATAATGATTACATATGTAATGTTAAATGTCATGAGTTGGCCTGCTTAGAAGAGCTCTCTCACTTCATTGAGCATGGAAAATGACTGAGCAGACTGATTTCTTTTATTTTTACCTAAATTAGCATTTAGGAGTGCCCTGCAGTCTGCATGCTTATATCTTAATGTACACACATAGGTTACTTAATTTTGAAAGTAAATAGTCTCTTTATGGATCTGTTTGCACTAGTATAATAAAATAAAACAACTCACAACTGCATTGAATGAAAGAGTATAACTACTGAAGAGATAAACAAATTATTCTGTGCTCTCTGGAAATGTAATAACTCTCAGGACTCCAGCTGAAAACCTTTTAAGATGTTTGGCAACAATATTTTCTGCTCCTATTTACCCTAGGCCCATTAGCTGCATTAATAATGAAAGAAGAGAAAATAGAAAGTTAGACACTCTTTGCCTTCCTATAGACATTGATTGCAGTTCTGTAACAGTTGATTCTTGACCTTATACAAACTTGTACTGTCCTGAGGGCTATTGTCCTAATCTGAAGATTAGGGAAGGTTGATGTTGTGGTTTGAAAACAAAACGAGTGAGAGGCTCCAAGTCAGAGATATAATTTAATGAGAAGAAAGGTAAAAAGAAAATAAAATAAATGCAATAACACAAAGAATCACTGACAGGGTCAGAATACAACCTGAGCAGGATGGTGGAAGCAGTCCAGGTGAAGTGCTCTTCCTGAAGCAGTGATCCTGTAGAGAGGTCTGGGAGCTCTGGTCCTCTGGGAATCCAGTGGGTAAGTGCCCAATGCACTGTCCCAAATCCCAGCTTATATCGAGGTGAGAATGCTTGGCTCCTCCCCCTGGGCAGAGCATCTCACAATAGCATGAGAAGTGTGAAATGTGTCCTTGATGGCCCATTAACAGAGATAACCCCTGGAGGGAGTTACCTGTGACTCATGGGCCATTAGCAGGAGACACCCCAGAAGTCATTAGCAGAAAAACACCCCAAAGGCGTTAATGGGCCATTAGCAGAAAAGGCAGGGGGCTTGGGAAAACACTAGCCCACCTGGTTTCAACAGTTCATGAAGATGGTGATAGAATAAATACTTTGTGTACATCCTACACTGCAACCCAGGACAGTTGACATTTCTGTACCAAATATCAGCTAGTTCAGTCTTCACTGATCTGGAGAAGAAAGAATGATCTGATTCCCATCACTCTAGGCGCTGGGTGACTGATTCTTAGAGGTAGAGCACATCTTCCTTGGCTCACCAGCTGGGTTGTTTTATCTTTATAATTACATTTATATGCCTGTGATTGCTCAGGAGCATATGGACACCTCTCTGAGACTTCATGGATTTCTACCCAGAATTACAGTGGAAACCCATTTCCAGCACTGGTTAGCAAAAAGAAGCATACAAATACATTATTGAGACACACTACCAATCAGTGGTGATTACAGAAAAATATTTGTCAGAGTATCTTCAACTGTTTTTCTCCTGAAGTGTTGTTGAATTCCTATAATTTCTATTTTGTGACTCTTGTTTTCTTAGATACCAAATAAGAAGTTCACGCTTACTAAAACCATTCGGATATTATTGCATTGATGTCATCACTGCAGGGACTTGTCCTTGCCTTTTGCCATCATATAATCCAAGGTTTTCATTCCCATCCAAGAAGAGGAAACAGAAAACAGTTATAAGCATATTCTTGAGACTCTGAGTAATAAAGTTAAAATATACATAAAATTGGACAAGAGAAGTAATGTTTATTCCAGCCAAGATCTAAATTTTTCCTTCCAAAAATGTAGTAGCTCATAAGCTAAGTGACACGAAGAAGTCAGTGTATTACTGGACCTTAGACACTTTTCTGACATACTACTTTCTATCTCCTCAAAATCTCCAGTTCAATGGCCTCTGCTCTTCCCTCTCAACTTGCACCTGGCTGACTTTCTTGTCTAGCATTCAAAAGCCTCTCAGATCCTACCAGACACAATATTTGGCCAGGTCTCACATCAGAGCTTTGAAAAGGAGCATGACTTTCTTCCCTTCACAGAATGAGACTAGTCCAACATGGAAGAGAGGTAGTGATGAGCTCTACTTGGTAAAGCTCTCCTTATATTTCAGCAGGTAGATATTTTCTAACTACTCATATAACCTTCTGGTCGATGAGGCGTGACAGACTTGATTATTGGCGCAAGAGTTTAAAGACTATGTCTCCCTCAAAAGAGAAACTGGACATGTCTGTGCCTTCAGTGATGATGCTTTGTGAGGTGTGTCCCTGCTGCCATGAGGAACTCTGGGATGTCAGCTGTATGTCCCTGGGAGCTGAAGGCAGCAGAACCTAGATGATGCACCTCTCCAGGGCTGGGAGATGTGAGTGCTCAGAGAGTAGTGGTGACTGCAGTCCCAGGTGCATGAGAGATCCCAACAGCCATATAACAGAGTCCTTCTCCCCAGGGCCTTTGATGATGGCCATGAGAATATACCAGAGAGATCACTGATAGCAACTGCCTACTTGGTCACTGGTACCCTCTACTGCCCACTCAGGACCTTCCAGTGCCTTGTCCTCTTGGTCTCCAGTGGCTTCCATGCTTCAGTGTGCCCCTGGGACAGACCAGAACAACCCAGTCTCCACCTTCAGAGGAAACATTTTCTGGGGGCTTTCCCAAGCTTCTCACTCTGCCCAATGTCCTCTCAGAAAGAAGTCCATAGGATGCACCAAGCTACCTTCAGACCCTGGTGACTGGGAGACAGGCTTGTGGTTTTGGTGTCATCCATGGCTCTCCAGCTGCCTTGTCTCCTACCTCTCCTTATCTGGCAGAGCATACACTCTGCAGCAGGTTACTCACAGCACAGCATGATTAACGTGGCTGGGAACACTCTGGCACAATGTCCTGAGAGATTTTAAGTGCCAGGGAGTCTAATATCTGCAAATATATTTATCTTCCTTTGAATATTTTATCAACTTAGAATTCATGAACTGGATCTTTTACACGGGAGTTTTATGAATTATGTACCAGAATCTATGAGTTCCTACTTTGCCCATATTTTACTTCGTCTCAAAGCCACAGTGTGATCACAGGCCATCAAAGCTGCTGCAGCAATTAGAGATCAAATGGCATTGAAGGAGGCAGGCACATGAGGCCCAGAGTATTCCCCTGATTCGTGGCCCAGGAAAAAAGCTTTACTTAGCTGTAGTTTCCCTTCTCTTTTGGCTGTATTTCAGCCTCCCTCTCCTGTCTGCCTCACTGTTGTGGTGAACATGGGGTCACTGGGAGCTGACTCAACACTGCTACTCATCAAACACACCTACCTGGCGTTTACCTCCCACCCATGACACCAACATGGATGCCGGCTGTTTCTGTTGGGAAATGGCTCTTGTATCTTCCCTGCTGGCACTAACTATGCTGGTAGCTTTCTATAGGTTAGTTTTTCGGTTTTTTTTTTTTTTTCAAGCAGGAAATAAGTGCTGTGGGTGAAGAATGTTTACGTTACACTACACTACACTACACATTATGTCATATTATATTACATTGCCAGAATGCTTCTGGCTTAGCCATTAAGAACCCAGCATCTTCAGGATGTAGGCACTGAGGATCTATAAACTTCTAGTTCTGCATATAAAGTGTTTAGCTGAAACCACAATCCCCTTGTGCACAGTGGAGGTGGGAGGGAAGAGAAAAGGCACAGTTACAAGATGCTAATTGTGCAGCTTGTGCTAGCAGAAGGCATCCTGGTACTGTGCTGATGATAGCAGTATAAAAACAGCCCAGAGAGAAGTGAGACCTCCATCACTGTCCTGCTCCTCACCTCTCACCTGAATCACTTTTGCAGGCTGCTTCATTGCCTTCTATGAGAATCACTGAGACAGAGTTTTGAGTGGAGTTTAATTAAAACGGAGATCAGAGGCATGAGAGGCTCTTGCAGGCTGGCACATAAAGAAGAATGTGCAAAGTGATTTGTAGCTAAGTAAAAGAAAGCCTTCCCTCTAGATTTTTTTTTGCATCCCAGATTTTGCTGTTGGGAGCTCAAATGTTCATTCCATATATCCCTCAAATATCCAAATCAAACAAACTGAAATCCAGATTACAGTTAAAGACTAAGTGGATTCCTTGTAAATATTTCTTTCTGTACTCTTGCTTCCCAGAGCTATGCCAAACTCATTGGATCCCATCCAACTCAAGAGGAGCTTGCTGACTTCTTAAGCTATCTGCATAAGTCCTGTTTCTCACAGGGGATTGCTCTTTATATTCCAAGGATTCCTTTCTCCTCCAAACCCTAAGGTGGAATTCTGTCTTCCTACAGTGTTGAACTAGTTATCATAGGAAGGCAACTTCATTGCAGCTTCAGACCAATCAAGTTTTGTGAGAAAGTGGACCTTTCTGGATGTTGCACTTCCTCACAGGCTTGAAAATCAAGTTAAGCAAGAGGATTCACACCTGGAGGCTCTAGTACTGAGCCATAATATCTCACTGGGGCTTGAGACTGTCAGCAAAGACTTCCCTGCTTTTAGGATTGAGTTGAGGATCTCAGCATGGATTTCATATTTCTGCAAATACTGTACTATTACTAGCATTGCCCAGCCACTTAACTTCTCTTCCCTTGCTACTGGCTTGGCTACAAGAAAGGAGAGAAGATGATCACAAAAGAAGGTGGGTGTTTTTTTTTTCTTAAAATGCAACACTTTTCTTCTTAGAACAAGTTTTTAAACAAAGAATGACAAAAGTGCAATCCATCTGCAGTTACAAGACTAATGAGTCTTGTAGGGATTGGTTCTTACATGGCCAAAGTCAAGATACCTTTGAGAAACAATTGACTGTAAATAGACAAAAGCCCCCCTTAAGCTGAGTCCAATAACAATAGTATGATATTGAATCTCTCCCCTAGGCAATGATGGAGCAAGCAGATGAGTCAAAGCCTCCAAGCTTCTGCTTGGCTCTTGCAGTGAGCACCCATACTGAAGAATATCAGAGACTCGTGGCAGAGCATGTTATTTTGTCAGTTTTTCAGAGGAGCCTCAAGTTGCAGTGTGGTTCAGGTAAAACAGAATTGACAACCTATTCCCAGACCCTGAACAGTTTTTTTCAAATGTAACTCTTAAATTACTGGTGTGGCACTGATTGTACTGCAAAAATTTCCTGACTATTCACTGAATATTTTATATGTGGTTTCTGCATTGAGCTTGGGGTGTCTGCTTGGCAGGCAGTCCCTGTTGTGCTATTCTGTGCCATGGGTAAATACATGAAGAGCGTGTACCTCCAGAACATTATTGACCTGTAGTTCTATGCCATCACCCAAACCAAGTTCCTAAAAGTTAATGGATGAGGCTATGTGAACACATAGTTCCCAGCTCCCCAGTTTTTCCACAGACAGCCTCAAGTCATAGTCTGTGTACGTGTTATGCTGCAGAAAGCACTAAGCATCAAGATGAACAGAAGTTTTAAATGTACACAGGCAACATAAGCAAAGTAAAAAATAATAGCATAAAACATCGTCTTAATAAAATGCATCAAATCAATTGACAGTGAGCTAGGGTTAGATATAAAGATATAAAAAGATATAAAGTCTCTATCATTGTAGGACAAATGCCACTTTGTGTCTCAAATCTGGTGGCTCCAGAGCCATATCAGCAATACCAGTGCCAAAGAGACCTTCCAGGGTGCTAATAAACAGACAGCATGATAAGATATCTTCCCTTCTTTTTACTGTTATTGTGAGAGAACAGTGAATAAAAATTTCAGCTGGTGTGTATAATAAAGGAACCTGAGTGCCACCACTGAGAAACACCAAAGAAAGAACAGCCAATAATAAATGGTTGTAAAGATAAAACTAACCTGAAGGCAAATAGACAGCAGATCTAAAAACTGGAGTTCATGATGCTTTGTCTAAGTCTTCTTATACCCAGAAGAACAAAGTTATGTACCGAAGAAGGGGAGGGGGAAAAAACCAGTGTAAAAATATATTACCTGATTCTCAGGTAGTTAGAAGCAAGGCGAGAGTACTTGTAATGGGATCTTTGAGAAAAGGCAAAAGGAAAGTGTCCAAAAGGAAAGAAGGAAGAAAGTGTAATGAATCCTGAAAAGCAATATTGTGGAAGAAAAGCAGCAGTTCTGGGGATTGTTAGAAATGAGTTATCATAAAGTTTCTTGCAGAATCAGCCTTGTGTCTTTTTCTGCATCTCTGCATGTGGTCAGAGCTGGAAGAGCAAACAATTCTTGTCTTTTCACCAATTTAGAGATCATAAAATTACACTTATGACTAAATAATAAATTGTGCTTCCTTTCTTTATACCTAAGACATATGCTGAATGTGGTAAACTGCTGACAACACAGGAGTAGATGGCTTAATAGGCAAGCATTCAGAACACAGACAACTCATCTTTTTGCCTCCTGTGAAGAAAGGATTTTGTTCAATATCTTATAGAGTCCCTCCTCTGGACAACAGCAACCTTGAGAAACCCTTCCTCCCAGCCACATGCTACTTGCCATGTTTTCTGGCAGTTGCACTTTTTGGTGCTGTTTCTGTATTTTAGGATAACTTTTCCTCTTGCAGGTCGGCAAAGTAAAGGTGCAGAGCTGGACCTAGTTTTTAAACTTTGCAGGAGCACATTATCTACCTGCCCCTGTACATACTGCTCCAATAGTCCTGAAGTTCAACATTGGCTAACATACTGGAAGAATATGCTTAACACAGAGAGTGGAGAATGTCAGTAGTTTGTTTATATCATGAAGCATATTCTTGAACAAGTGGAATTTATTAAAAAGGACCACAACTGACAAAAAGGCAGAAAGGTTTCTGCACAATGAGCTCCAGCTTTTTTTTTTTTTTTTTTTTTTTTTTCCTGTTTGGAAGTTTTTTTATCTAGGGACTGTGCCCTACCTGGAGCTTTGCAAGGTACATCTAATGGTTTATTCGCGCGTTTTAAGCAAACCCAGTGTTTGGGTGAATGGGTGAACCCAGTGAATGGGTGTCATGTGATGAATTTTTCCAGGCTTTTGCTCACCAGGTACTTATGTGTTTTCCATAGGGTTTTCAGTCTATCAGCTCAGTTCTTTTGGCTTCTCATTTTGGAGAAGAAAAGAAATTTGTATCTTAGAGTTTTAAGTATCTACCCCCTTCTCAAAATAGGGTTATAAAGTGAGAGACACTTTATAACTTTATATGACACTTTTAGTGAGAAATTTGCTGCTGCTGTGATAGAGACAAACCAACTGGATCTTCATTCCTCAGCCCAGAAGTATTAGTCCATTCCACCCTCAAGCCCTAAGCTCCTACTTTGATCAGTAAAGATCATGCAGTCAGCTGGACTTGTGTCTGATTTCCAATCCTCTTAGTACATGAAGCTGTAATTAAACCTGTGCCCACCCTTGTCTCAGAACAATGATTAGTATTTTAGATTTTGTTCAAAGGTGATTAAGAGGAGTTCTGTAAGTGCAAAATATCTTTTCATTGGTACCTCCAGTAGCAATGTGTCATATGAAGTTATTGCACCCTGAACAGTTGTGGGTAGTTACAGCACACACCTGATTGTGAGATCAATCAGTTCATGGTAGAGCTGTCCTACATGCAAAGGATCTGTGGGCATTACAGCTCTACTAGAGAAATGAATGGTTGTGAGTGCTCAGCACCTCTCCACACATGGTCTTTGCTCCCAATTCAAACACAACTTTCATAAAGACCCTTCTAAGATTCATTATTCTTTATATCTATCCTATTCCTGTGATGTGTGATCAGCTGCTAGAGAGCATGAGCTTTATAGGGCATCCAGAGTGAGTTTGCACCTCCTGGGAACAGAAGGTGTTGGCTGAAAGCACTGGATAATGTGTGTTTGATTTGTCCTTTGTCAAGGTCACCCCTGGCTAACTGCCTCAGCAAGAATCCTGGTATCACTAATTTACAACATCCCCCTCTTCTCTGCAAATGAGTTTTTGTTCTTCCTTTGAAAGTTCTCTTGTCTGCTATAAGCTATATGGAGAGAAAGTGAGTGAAGTGGCCTCATTATTTTAAATGGAGCTTGACAAAGCCTATCAAACAGCATGAAACAGAGCAACTTTCACAGACAATAGCACCAGGGCACTTAAAGTAAGGCTGAGAAGTCAATTACAGCTCATTACTGTCGGAGCTGTCTCCCCTGCTCTTGCTCTTTCCCTGTCGTTTGGTTTCCTCAAGAAGAACTCACCATTGGCAAAGGTCAATCTCTTCAGCTGTGGTGTTTTGGCTAGTGATTCCTATATGCACAGGTGAGTGCTGATTCCAGCATTTGCACAAATGTCAGGAGAAAAACAACTGAAAGAAAAGTGTGTTTTCCTCTTTGATAATACTGCAAAATGCAAAAGTCAGTCAGCTACAAGGTAAAAAGCAGAATGTTATGCAATGTTCTTGCAAAAAGGTTATGACATGAGCCTGTAATGCATTGTGAATACATGCCCACATACACGTCTCCAAACAATGCATTCATAGCTTGGTTGCACTTTTCCCGAAACTTTTATTTACTGTTATTCTGACTTTTTGCCATTTATCCAACTTTTTGCCATTTATCCAAGGTCTTAGATGGACAAACAGGTGATATTATGTTTTCATAATTCATCTGGTGAACAACCAGGGAGAACTAGATTCAAATCATGGCACTGACTACAGTGGCTCAAAACCTGCTTGATTTCTGCCTGCCCATAAACAGCTCCACATGGTCATCAAGACACACTGCCATACATGTCAGTGTAAGTGAGACACTGGGATGGCAGGACTTCTGCAGACAGGACTGCAGTAGAATGAAAAACAGCTCCTTGGATGCAACAGATCGGTATTGGACAGCTGTGAGAAACAGACCGATTTTAAAGTATATTAAAATGCTTTTGACAGAAATGTATGAAATGATGGTTAAGGTTGAAATGACAATCAAGTTAAGAGATAGCATATTCAAGGTGAGCTGCACAACATAATCAACCTTTCTTGTTGATTAATCCATTATTGCTACATTTTTTTCCATCATCCTGAACAAAGGTGGCAGCTGAATTTGGAATAAAGCTCAGCCATCCAGCTTTTGAAGCACAGAACATCCCTTCTGCTCTTGCCAGCTCCTCTCTCATCCATTACCCACTCCGTGAACAAGAATCCTGGAGTAGAGGGCAATGTATGCTTGTTGAGTGCAATTCTGACATTTCCTTAGCTTCACAATTTGTCTCTCCAGACTTTTAATATTGGCATGTCAGCTTATTTTTTTCACTGGACTTGCACCCTGGCTTTTCTACCAAAACGGTCTCAAGTAGGAAAACTCCCTTTCCTTCCCTGTCAGGCTGAGTGCCAACATGAACCCCTGTTTTTTCAGCTAACAGAGTAACTGATATCATCAGTAGACCTTTGTCATCTATGTAACATAAGTACAGGAGTGGAAGCTAACACACATTTCACAGCTGTGGCCCAAAACTATAGGTTGGAAGGGTCAGGTCTCTGAAGTGGGGGATTCCAGACATCTGGATGCTGCTTCATATTTCTGACAGAGGGAAAGGTTTAGTGTTCTAAACAAAAAACACAGAAAAGATGGTTTAGGGGAGTTTAGAAACATGCACAATACACAGGGAAAATGTAAAGTTAGTCTGCTAGCTACATAGATTTTTTAATGAGTGTAAAAATTCTGACTTACAAAATGTACTAAATTTTGTTAGTCATAACGAAGAGATTTTCTTTATTTCCCAGTTCCCCTAGCAAGCAAATGTCATGTCTGTGTTTAGCATCACAAAATTTCTTTTTTAAAAAAATAAAAATGGCACTAATCCATTAATGAAAAACAAAGGAATAGAGTATTTTTTTATCACCTTCCCTAAAATGGTTGAAACACCTTTTGCTGTAATTAGAGAAAATACATAATTGTCTTT
Organism: Zosterops lateralis; assembly: GCF_965231275.1. NCBI lineage: Eukaryota > Metazoa > Chordata > Aves > Passeriformes > Zosteropidae > Zosterops > Zosterops lateralis. The sequence continues at coordinate 21,628,607 of NC_139765.1, forward strand.
GAGCATATTACTTTACATAGATAAATTCTTAAACATAAAAGGCATATTTAGCATAGTAAATGGTACTCAGTGTATAGCAATGAGCATACTGCTCTCTCTGCTGTTATATAATGATATTATTGTTACTGCAAGGACATTAGTACATGCTTTGTATACCAGTTTCCCTGTTACCAGTAAAACCTTAGAATCAGCTGTTATTTGCTTTTTCACTTTTCTCCTCATTGGCTTTCTTAGAGATTCTAACAAATGCACTAAATAGGCTTGCCAGAGTTTTCTGAGCAAATAAGGGTTTTTCTGCAGTTTTTCAGACAAATGTGTTTACATATAAGGGCTAAATGTTCCTGGAAAAATGCTTAAAAATTCCAGTGAGTAAGCATAATGCTCATTTTTCAAAAAGTCAGCAGAGTGGAGCTGAGCTCTGACCAGCTGCCTGGAAAGACCAATGTGCTACATAAGATGTGATCCTTGCATGGCTGCTGGCTGCTTGGTCCTTACTCCTGCCTTTACCCAAGGCTGGACTCTAGTTGCACAAAGCCTCTCCTCCAGCAGCTGTACACATATTCCCAGGGTAGGGCATGTCAGAATCCAAGATTCCAAGGAGCTGAGGGACAAAAAGCTCAAGGATTCATTTCAGGATCTCTTTTATTCTGCTTCTTCAAAGGAGATTTGGTTTTGACTTTGTCACACTGGCATATCCCACAATGGTAAAATACATCCAGTAGACTAGCTGGATTTCATCTCTCTTAGATAGTTGCTGATGCCTGAAAATATTTTACAGTTCTGCAGTTAGGTTTTGCTATGCTGAGTCCGAAAGATTTTTTTGTGCCATTGAGCACATTGAAAATTATTTTCAGTAAGGACAACTTTTTTCTTTGTCATTTGATGCTGTTGAAAGATGTCTTGTGTGTAGTTGGGTGTTGTTGAAATCTATGTGAGTTTGACTAAGAAGCTGTACAGTTCTCTTTTATCATATCGATTTCCTATAACTTGTTTTGTTGCTACCAGCATTTTCAGACCTCTGACAGTAAATCCAGTTCCCCTGTTTCTTGCAGGATTTGTTTATTTTTACACTCCCTGGGTAATGACTATATTTTTGTGATGTTTGAAATAATGTCGTACAGAAGGGTACACAAACAAAATGGGACCTTCAAGCCATGCCACAGTGTAACAAATGTCAGTATTTTTCTTGCTGTTTTTTTCTCCTTCCACTCCATTTTTTCCCCTCTATGTGACCTCTCTCTCTTCTCTATTTACTCTTGAAAAATGTTCCATTTCTGTTTCCTATGAAGGCAGGAGAATAGTGAACTGAGGGGAACAGATGTGGAACTGTCCAGCACACCTCTGTCCTTTCTGTTCTTGTCTTTCCAACGCAGCTTCTGTTGTTCACACAGACTGAGTAAATGGGGAGTTTCCACCAAATCTCTGGTCCCTGTCTCATCTTAGATGCTCTCTGCTCTGCAGGCAGCTAGTGGTAGGAAAAGGAAGAGAGCTAATGAGGATGGATGACCTGATATCTGACATGGTGTGTGATGGCCAGCACAACTGGTGGGACTTTAATGGTAAAACAGATTTTAATCTTCTGTCCCATATCTACATATCAATAACATCTCCTGGAATAATATTTTCTGCTTTTAGGCACTCTTCCTCTTGTCAAGCTCTAAATTAGATTGCTTTGGGAATCACACATCTGAAACCCCAAAACCTGACCTTATATTCATGTAGATGTATGAGAGTAACCAATAATCTCCCCTCAAGCTGTATTTTACCTCTCACTGGAAACACAGAGGATCTTTAAGTTCTGTAAGAGCTACAGAAAAGACGGATCGTGCAAGACTGCGTCAGCAAGACAACCAAGTGATTTTCTGGTACTCAGAATAAAAAGAAACTCAAGGCAAAAAGACATACGTTTCTGGTCTTTAAACTCAAAGATACTATTAATGACTTCTCAGAGAGTTCCAACAAAAAGCTGCACTACCAGCTCTCTTTTTCTATGCCTGTTCCCTAGAGCTTTCTATACATTTCTCAGTAATGATGATTACAGGGACTCAGGTAGTCGCATCAGAGACAACCACGTTGTAATAGAAGTAGGATACATAGAATGTCTGTGTCAGTTTTTTTACTCAAACAGCATTTTTTTTCCTCCCAGACAAACTATACCTCAAAAATTTCTCAGCATAAAACCTCTCTGATCATTCAGAGAATATCCATGGATTTTACCAGGATCCTCTACCATTACAGTCTCACCTTGAATAACATAGAAGCATGCAGATTTTTAAGCTAGGCATAATGCAAAATAATTCATTTATTTCTCACTCACTTTAGTTTCACCAATTCCCATGGAAAGTTATAAGCAGTTATTCTTGAAGGAATAATAATCAAAGAAAAATCTTGGTTCAAGAGGTTTGTGAGGAGTTGTATATAGCAGGACATCTCTGTTGTATGAGGACACTTTCTTCACCTGATCTAAACCTAGTAATACTATAGAAATTTTCTTCAACAATTTATTAACAACCACCAGGCTATTAGAGTGTCCATGGATTTCACCAACCTCAACTTTCTAATTATCGTGGTTAACATTACAAAATAAATGCATTTTGCAACAGTCATGTTCAAAACCCCTAACACAGGCACATATTCCTCCACAAAACAATTGCCCATAAAGAACACTAAGTGACTGCAGCAAATAGCATTAAATAGTGCTAAAGAAACAACCACATTGGGCTAGAGAAACAAATGTAAAAATGACCAAGTTTTTAAATTTGTAAGATTTTTAGAGATCCTGCAGTAGAAATACTGAAATACATGTACCTCTGCTTTTCTCAGACTGAAATCAAAACCATGCAGTGGACTTTAACAAGCACCTCACAGCACAACAAATTCCTAGAGCAGACTAGGACCCAGTTATGAGTGGAAGGACCTTCCTAACAAAGCAGTCTGACCACCCAAAATTCTTCGTGTGCTAATGCTCAGAACTCATGGACTCACCAGATGTTCACCAGCAGCCCTCCTTTGCATTAAACTGCTCTTACTGAACTATTTCAAAATGCAAACGATCTCCTTCCTTTTCTCTCTCTCTCTTTTTCTCTCCTTCCAGACTCACAGCTCTCCCTTTTTCACATGTTTTCTGAATTTGTTTGAGAGAGCAACATAACTATATCAAATAAAAAGCAATTGTTTCTAGTCTATATTTCATCTTGGGCTTTAGTGCTCATTTTGTCTGACAAAAAGACTGTGACAAATTTTTCTGTGCTTTCCAGCTCTGTACAGAGTGGCAGCGTTCTTTATTAGACAAGCTGACAAGCTTCATTAAACTTTCCATTGAATTTTAGCTTGACGTATGTTAAGACAGCACGTTTACAGTCACATAGATTTTGTGCTGTAATTCAGTGAGCGTTATGCACCATGCAGCTGCATTTAATGGAGTCTCATGGGTGTGAGCAGGTCCATAACCTCTTAATTAAAAACGGTGTAGCACAAATGGACCCAAAAGACTGCAACAGTACCTGATAGACAATTAAAACAAAGCTCTAATAGCTTTGTTGGTTGCTTCTAGTGATAAAATAGAACAATCAGAAAGCTCAATAAAAATCTATCAGTCTGTGTGGAGAAACATGTTTTGTGTAAGACTGAAAAATACTGCTCCACTTGTGAATAGTGTTACAAATATCTTTTTTTCATGTTATGAACCCTTTGGTGGCAGGGCTACTTTAAGTGAACTACATCCTGACAAAAGTTATTCCTTCACCTCCATCCACTCTACTTCTTGTGAAGGACTTGTTTGAAGATGTAGGAAATCTATTTAACACGCATGCACACACACACCTCTGTGTTTTTACCAAAAACTCTCAGAAATAGATTCCTTTCTGTTAAAGAACACTATACCCATAGATGGAATATGGAGCAGAGCACAGATAAGGCACTGGTAAACACCAGCGGGCAGAAAGACCTTAAGTCATATTTTGTGCTGAAGGCTGCCACACGAAGTACTGCTCTTGGTATTTCCAGAACATTTTCCTTTACTAAGTGATCTGATGTATCTGTTGAAAACACCTAGAACTTTGTACTGCTCTAGAAAAAAAAAATGGACTTTAAAAGTGTGCGTTATGCATTCTTTTTTCCTCTTTGTTTTGTGATCAAAAGCGTATCACCATTTGAAGAGAAAGTTAAGGATTAACTGTTCTGACTTCCACTAAAACTAAAAGTGACTAGATGTCATTATAGACCCTGTTTTCATTCCAAGATATGTAGATCCCATTGCTGTAGATAACCATTGCAACTTTTAACTGCACCATCTTCAAATCTTTTAAATATGAGGCTGTCAGGTCTCATCCTACAATCAGACCCTGGCTTTGATCAAGGCAGACTTGAGCCATTATGATTGCTACCCAGAAGATATTCTTAGTTTGCACAAAGTATTATTCTTACAGAATCTGTGTCAGATACCATATCTATGTTTCCATCAACTTTGGGGACAGTTTGGACAAATTATTTAATGTTTCTTTGACTTTACCTCTGGCAGAATTTTTAATGTGAAAAAAAAAGCAATTAAGTCCACTTTGTCTTTGCATGTTTTGTCATAGAGCTGTTGAGCTTGGGATACATTTCTAAACGCCTGCCTAGGCCATTCACTTAAATTATGTAAGAGCTGATTTAATTATCCCTAAAAGCTTCCCTCAATATGAGATTCCATCTTATCCTTATATATCTCTCAGTATAAAGCATGCCTAGAATTTTTTACTGTCCTTTAAATTGCAAAACCGTGTTATGGGAATGAGTTACACTACAGAGAGGCTTCTCACTCTTTTTTCACATCAGGAAGTCAATAAGCACCACAGTCCTGTGAAGTTTTGTGCCTGTTACCCATTCCCCTTAAGGGTGCAGAGTAACACCCAGACCAGCTTTCATATTACGCATCCTCATTGCTGAAAACTTTGTGTACTAGCCCACATTTTATAGACACATTATTGTTTTCTGAAGAAGTAAGCTGAAAATTATTTTTGTTTCCTGAAGTAAGTTGTAAAGTATTTGTGAAAAATTAAACCCCGTATATTTTGGTGCAAAAATTCTTTGTCTTGGAGATGCATAAACAGAGCCATACCACAGTATTATAGAGCTATTTGCCTGAGGAATGCCTCACAGTCTCTTATAACACTTAAAATGATACATTTTCTCTACGGAACTTCAAAGTAATACAGAGATTTTGAACTTCAAGAAACTAGACTCTCTCTCCCACAATGCATCTTTATGGTTATTGATGTATGGCAGAACCAAAAATTGTTTCTATTTAGATGTAGAGGTAGATAGAGATTTATAGATGTGTTCTGCTTTAAGGAGCTTTGTTTTTCTACAGAATCAGCATTTTCCAGATCAAAATATTTATGTGCACGCATTTGTTGAAGATATTTGTCTTTGAAAAACAGTCCCAGTGGAAATTTTTTGAATAGCAGCATTTTGAAGATATACTGCCAAATGCCTGCCTTTTTACCACCTTCACACTGCCAAAAGTTTGCTTGTGGACTCTACTACTTGACGCTCATTTCATGATGCATCCTTAGGGTTAAGTCAAGTTTCTTCTTTGGTGCAAGATGTCCCTAAAATTAACATACACATATGTTCCCAAGAGGAAGGAAATTATGGATCAAAACACTCTGTTATCGGCTTTATTATCTTTATTCTTAATATGCCTGCTATACAGTCTTTTATTACCTGCTCACAATTTACTAAAATAAAGGTGATGTTTGATATAATTTATACCTTTTAAGATATGTAATATGTAGAATATTGAAAAAAGTGCTAAGAATGTTGCACCAAGGTTCTAACAGAGGACAATACCTCTCTCTTGTCTCCCAGAGAAGCTATCAACTTGACATTTTTTTCTAAATGTCAGCAAGACCAGCATGGGTGAAATAAGTTACTGAACTTTTCTTCCTGTTGGCTAGGGAGCAAGCACGGCTAGTTTAAAATAAGAGTATGGAAAGGAGAGAGAATATCTATAGTCAGAGGAGAGGGGAGGTTAATTTTTCCTGTTGTTTTCTGTCCATATCAGGTTCCGGTCACGAAGCAGTGAACAGTTCACTCTTCACTAGACAAATTAGAACTTGAATGGGTGTTTGTAATGTGGCAAATGTAGTTTATCCAAGAAAAACTAGAAATGATGCTCAACTCTTGAGGGTGGTTTGGAAGAAGATAAGAGCAGGACTTGTGGCTCAAACTCATGGAGGAGTCCTCCATTGAATACTACCTGGTGAAAGTAGAAAATGCAGAATACAGGGCACATGTTTTGCATCTGAGAAGAGTGAAAATTATATCAGCAGAAAACTGATAAGGCTTCAGATCTATGCTGTTAGAGCAAGTGGTAGGAAGAAAAAACATGATTTGACAGCAATTGGACAGTTCCAGCCTGTCTCTTTCTCCACCCAGGCTCCACACAGCCTACTTCCCTCTTTGCCCTGCTTTTGCAGATTTCTAAAAGTGTTTTTAAGTGAAGTTCTCACTGAATTCTAACTGAGAGAATCATCCCAGGACTCTTCTAGGAAATCTGGCAATACCTCCAAAATTACTTTCCTTGATAAAATCTCTTTTGAGCTCCCTATTTTTTCCACTTCTTCTACCTTGCCTCCAATTTTCATTTTCTTTTTGGCTTCTTTTTTACCATCTCTATGTCTTGTGTTTTTCACCACTGTGGTGAAAAATGAACACTAACCAAAGAACTCTTATCCTCCCCTGGGGAAATAGAGGAATTGAAGATAAATTTCTCTGCTCCATCTTTATTTTATTTCTGTTTTGTTTTTCATTCCCCCAACTATCATTCATTCCTATTCCTTTTTTCCTTCTCTTCTCTAGTTCTATTCACCCTCTTTCTTACTGTCTGTTTTCTGGTTTTGTGACAGATTTCTGACAGAGTAACTTGCTGCAGGTCAGTGGAAATTAGGAGAATTTGTTTTTCTATTATTGCTACAGCTTTGCACAACGTAAGTTAACGTAGCATTGCAGTTGTGATGATCTTGACAAGCTTGGAAACAATATTTCAGTTATAAATCACAGCCATTTATAACTTTCTTAAAAATATATTACCTTTGGGACTCAATTTTTTTTATGCTCAGTTCAAGACTCAATTGGTTTTAGAAACTTTCATAAACATCAATCTAGCTGTTTATATATTCTTTTCTAAGTCATCCAATCAAGAGGAGGGGAAAAATTATTTTCACCACTTAAGGTATTTTTCATATGCTTTTCAGTCCCAGCAACTCAAAACAACTTTGTTTTGAAACTTCACCCTTAAAAATGAGTGTACTTCTGAATGATGCACTGCTGTGTTTGAAGAAATTTGGTTTGGAAATTACATACTTATAAACATTAGAACATTGTGTGATGAGCATGTGCAGGTATTATTTCCCTTCTTTGATTTAGGCCTCTATCCAACAGTGATTAATGTTCCAGGCATGAAAATTTGTTTGTACAGTCATGAAAAATAGAAATAGAAAAGCTCTATTGCATCATCTAGTTCATCTTACCTCCAAAGGCTTAAGGCAGCACTCTCTGTCTGTACTAGTGAAGCTGAGAAGCAGCTGAGACAGTGAAGCTGAGAGTTGCAGAAAGGTCCTTTCTTGAATGTTTTCTGCAGAGCTTTAGTGGAACAGGGTGAGCAATCACTCCAAAGAACATTTCTTTGCTTGTACCTTGGCTTTGCCATCCAAAACATTTTCTAGAATTTCCTGATATGAAATTGAAGAAACAGTAAAATGTGTACTCAATAAGATCGCCCAGTTGAGCCTGAGGCACTCAGCTTCCTTCACCTGCTTCGTAATTTTGAAAAACCCGAAGATCTTGTCAGGAAGTTTCCTTTGCTATGACCTGCATTGTCAAGATCTTCAGGTTATGGCAATAATCAAGTCATGACCAGTTACGTCCCCCTAAACAGTACTCTCTTTATTATTTGTTCTTTATTATGAATATATATAGCATATTATGCCAATGACCATCCATTTTTTTTAGACAGCCTAGTTGTGCCAAGCTTCCTTTATCTTTGTAAGCCAGTTCATGGAATAATTCCATTATCCAACAGACCCTTGGCTCTCATTGCACTCATTGCACTCATCCCTAGCTCTCCTATTATCTCAGCAAATCTGCTTTCTACTGCATTTATTTCCACTTCTTCATGTTTTTCAATATATGCCATTAAAATCAAGTTTTTTGATTTTAACAGCAGTGCCTGGGATAAAAAACAGTTCTCAATGGTATTCAACAGCATCCCAAGGCAGGTCTACTCTAGAAAAACATTTTGGCTGACTAGGAAATAGTGAATATTTATCTTGAAAAAAAATTATTTTAAGTCTTAACTAAACATGTGAAATATTTATGTGGCATTAAAAAAAAAAAAAAAAAAAAAAAAAAAAAAAAAAAAAAGAGAGAGAGAGAAAGAAGAAAAATCACGGGAAACAATCCACAATCCACAAAATATTTGATGTCACTGAAAAGGATTTTGAACTGGGACATTTAAGACTGTCAGTGATGTTTTTAGGGCAGACTAGCTAATGCACTTACATAACAGAATTTTTAAAACTAGATTTGTATCTGTGCAGAAAAAGGAAAGAGGATATTTGCAATTTTGTTAGCATACCATAGTTAGTCCATCATTCCTCAGAAGAATTACTGTGACAAGATGACACATTTGAAGGAAAATACCAAAAGAGACCAAATATTTCTTCTTAACTCCCTTACGTGCTACTTCTGGAAAGCTTATGCAATTTTTAAAATTGCAAAGTTTTTCAAAACAGCTGTTTGCTTTAGGGACCTGCATTTTCTGAGACATTGAACTGGAACTTCATTTTCAGAAAAAGCTAAGTGCTGCAATTTTGAAAAATGGGCTTTTTTAGTTGTCCCAAATTGGAAGGTGAAAAAGGAGATTTCCAGAACTAATATTTCTTTTTGAATACATGTTCTAAATTGTATCACTGGAACACAGGCAGTAGCACAGCAGAGACAGCACATAATATTTCTCTTTGTTAGGTAGAGAAATGCCATATTTCTATTAAAAACCCATGTATTTTAATGGAACTAAGATGAAAATTTGGCTGTAATTGGCAGATTTGAAGAAGTTATTTTATTCTAGCTTTTACGTGTGAAACCCAATAAACTGTTCAACATATAATTACTTATGAGTCTAGTGTGGAGAGAAACCAGTTTTCATATTTCTTCCAAAAATGAACAGGAAGTGGAAATTTCCTTCTCAAGAGAATTTTAAATAATGTCAAAAACAGGACATGCTATTAAAAGTGTAAGTTGTCACAATATGAACTTTATACAATTAGATGGTTTCTAAAATGTAATTTGACAATGTTCCTTTAATCCTTTTACATTTTGTTGTCTCTTTCTGGGCTCATTAGAATGATTGGCCCTTGTCATTTTTATAAAATCACTTTATATTTAAAGCGCATTATCATCCCATGATCTAACCACAATTATCTTGACTCACAGATAAATAGATTAAAACTGTTAAAAACTCACTCAAACACATACATGATGCTTATATCTTCTTAATCTCTGTGTACATAAATAGGAAAACACCAATACACTATAGGGTGAAATTTTATTTAAAGTTGTTTTTTGCAGAACAAAGGAATAAGGCATAGAAATTTCCATGATGAAATGTCCCATGTTCTTCAAACTATTATATCATGATTTGAAAAACTAGACATGCCCCAAGTGTTCTTTATTATTTTTTCAATGCATGAATGTTGTTCATAGCCTTTCTGTTGTTGTACTTTGAAATTGTATCATCTGGGACCTACTGCAGTTACATGATTTCCATGCTGACTTCCCAGACAAAATAACATTTTGTAGTGAGAACATTGGAAATTGCTTCACTCTTGTCCAAAACCAGGGATACTGCAAATAGAAGTGGTAGAAAGGTGGAATGAATGCTGTCGGAGTCTAGGGCATCCCTCTGGGCACCCTGGAAAGTCACAGACCTCGGTAGAGAGGCCTGGGACCCAAAAAAGAGGGTCTGGGGTCTATGCAGGGGTTCTTCCTGGCACAGAGCCCAGGAAGACACAGTCTTTGATTTTAGTCTCTGTGAAAAACTTCTAACACAGAGAAGAATTGCAAGTCACAAATGTGTAAAAGATAGTAGTGTAATTAATCACTGTGTAGAAGATTTTGTAGTTTTGGGATTTTTAGAATATAGATGCAAAGGGATAAGATGGAGATTTTAGGGCGGTGCCCTGGGTTCTTCTTCTACCTTGGCATCCATCTTCTGCAGTGACGTGGGCACAAAGTAGTTTCAGTGGATTAGGTCAAAGTAGAAATGACCCTTCATGTATAGGTGATAGGCATTGGTACGAAATGGTAAATAATAGCCACGTAGTTATCTGTATAAAAGCAGAGTGACCTCCCATCAGGGGGGGAGTCACATCATGTCCGGACACGATGTGAACATCTTGGCCGGACACAGAGAATTGTAAGATAAGAATTAATAAACAACACGAGAAACCAAGAAAACCAAGACCTTGAGACTCCATATCATTCTCACGCGGCACCAAACACAGAGACACAGAATCAGACTCAAATCCTTCAGAGGTCAGGAGGGAAAAACACTCCCTCGAGCCCACATGAACCACCAGCCTTGGAATCTCGGGTGAAAGAACCATAGAACCCGAGAAATGCTGTCTGCTTTCACAAATCTCACTATTACATTCCTCCTCAAAAATAAAATAGTATGCTTTTATGAGTAGAACACACTTTAGAAGAAATACCAGCAGCTGATGCTCTAATGTGGTGTTTTGGTAGTCCTGGCACACCAAGTTAGAAATGCTCCTTTACTATGTTAATGCCATGTCAAACTTTTCTGATGATTGAGTAAACTTTCAGCAGAACGAAGTGTGTGGCACAATTGCAAACACTAGGCTGCCCCATGGTAAAGAAGTTTAAATGGAGGTTGCCTCTTTCAGTTCATATACATCAGCTTCTCAAAAGACTGAGTCATAAATATTCGTTCCCAGACATCCTTTCAAGAGAAACAGGGCTGAAAATGATTGTGTTTATGTTGCTTGCAAATGATTGCAATTGTGTTTTGCAGCATTTTTTTGCCTGGGAGGTTCCTTACTTCACTTTTTTCAGAGTCCAACTACATGATGGCAGGGTTACTGACCTTGCGGTCAATGTAGTAATTCTCAGCTGCCCTACCACAATTATTGCTCTCACATTTATATCACAGCTGCTGAAGCTTTAGGATATTGCTGCAGTACCAATAATAAATATGAATATTTCTATAGCAATCAATTGCTGTTAATTACTTTCACCCCAGGAGCCAAGTGAAAGAGGAGCCAAGTTCTGAAGAAGAGAGATCCTTATTCAGTGCCTTATTTCCAAAGGATAGAAGCAATGCAGAGAGAACTGAAAATCTGCCAACAAAAGGAAACACCTGAAAGAGGAAAAGATAAATATTTAGCCACTGAGATCTGTTAAAGTACAAAACATTATTTATAATTCAGATTCAAAATTACTGTACTATTCACAACTGTACTACAAATAGTCCTTCTATGCTGGTAAGTTAGAAGGCAAGTGTAAGATGTACCTCAGTCTTAACTTACTTCCTCTTCCCTGAAAGTGGGGCTGTCTCTGGAACACTTTTTTGAACTGTTACTATATTTGTACTTTTTTCATGCTATAGTTAGATCTTTATCACAACTCCAAGGCTGAACAGTGGAAAAACTGGACAGAAAGATTACTCCAGAATGATTCATCCATTGGAGACCTTGATCCAGATTTTTGAGCATTGAACATCCAGTGAAAGATGACAGAGATAAGCCGTCATGGCCACCCAGCAGAGGCAGAGGGTGGTGTGCTTATGGAGCTTCACACCAACCACGCCTGCAGCTTTCAAAACTACCCAGCCTGCCCATGCCAGCATCACCACCTGGTGCCAGGGAATGGAACACCCCCAGGATTTAAAAACCTTTGTTGCTGCAACAGGACTTGAGAGTAACTGGCTGAGGGGCAATTTGATCCCTTATGAATAGCACAGGGAAAAACAATGGGAAGAATTGGAATCAAACTTCTCATCCTCTGGCTTCCTACAAAGACTCAGTGGCAGTTCATCAGGAGTTTAGACAGGGAAAAGTGATCCAGGAGTGCTCTCCTCTGAGAAGAGAAAAGAGGGAAATTCAACAGCACAGGAAAGCAGCCCATGTGGAATGAACAAAGAAATTGACCTCTAGAAAGAAGGGAGGTCCAGAGAAGATTTTAAAAGAGTCTTCAGTCCTGCAGAGGATTGCATAATATAGCATTTTGTTTTCACATAAAACAGAGTAAATAATTTTGTAGTATTGACAAATCTCCCTCTCTTGAAAAACTGTTCTCCATCTCTTGTTCTGATTATTATTATAGTTCAGCTATCACAGAGTATCACCCTCCTTTTTTTCCTTCTTAGGAATGAAATAACTACTTTTTCATGCGGGTGGTGAGAAGAATAGGGAGAAACTGATTTTAATGCTTCCAAAAGAATCTTCACTATGTCGGTAATTTCCTTATCCAGCAATGGTCGGCTGTCACAGGAAACATGATTTCCATTTTATCACTGCATTGGCAGTGTGGGATGTATCACAGAAGAGCACCTTAGCTTCAGGCCCTGAGAGAGGTCTCTAGGCATATCTTGTGAAGGCATGTACACAGAATAAAAGCTGCTTCCAAAGACTGCAAAGCTGAGAGCCTGGAGGTGTTTGTACCTGGAACTTTGACTATTAACAGAGATAAAGGGCATCTATGGAAAAGTCTGGTGTTTTGCAGGCAATATTTGGCCACCAGAGAGAAAAAGGCTGACCAGGGCTACAAAAAGGACTAGGAATGTACTGAAAGTTCTTAGGAGATACAGAAAAGTTTCAGTTTGTGCTCTGGATATGATGCAGGGTTTATGTGAAAGGCAAGACTACTTTTATAAGCACTGCAGTGTAGAGAGGTGGTTAAATTTAGATCTGACTGAGAAGAAAACCTGGTGTGGTATTTATCTGAGATTGGCAATCAAACAAAGTTGAAATATCACCATATAGAGAGCTTCTGCTTCTCTAACATAATCTTTCAAAATGTTCTGGTCATTGTGGGTGGTTCAGATGATAGTCTTTGCTCAGTCTTTACCAGATAAGAAACATCAGTAAGAATATTTGGATGCTGAATCAGGAGTAGGGGAATATGGAGGGCTCTCACAGGAAGTTATGAAAAAGAAAAAGAAATTGAGTTATTGCTTCTCACCAGTTTGTCAAAATAAAGTTTCCAGAAACTAAATCTTCTTTACACCACTTTGGTAGACAAATGTTGTAGAGCTCAACACATTGACTGTTGAGGTTGCTGGGCAGCACAACACCAGGGTCCTTGCCCTGGGGCCAGGCAGGTGGACGGATGGTTTTACCATGTTTGTAGAGCTCTCCACATTTTTGCATTGCTGTGTCTTCCTCTGGCTGGCACTTTGTCAGCTAAACTCAAAAATTTTGTTTGATTGTCACCAAGTGTTTGGTTATTAAAAACAAGCTGTCATGCTGGCAGCCTACAAATATAATGTATAATTAAGTGTATCCTGTCCTCTGTTTCCAAAACAGTGCTACAATAGTGTCAAGATATGATAAGCTAGAAAAAGGCAATGGGAAACAGGAGTAGACAGACACGTAGGATGTTTCTGCATCTCCAGCATGTTAATTATTTTTGGGGATTATAGCCTTGCACCCCAGACTGCAATATCCACCCCAAGAAAAGGGGCAGCAACAGTGAGGATGAATAAAAAGCAAGTGTTGAGGTTCATGTGGGAGCAGGGGGAGAGCAGGATGAAAGAGTGCAGGTTTCTCACTTTTCTTTCTGTGGAGTCTGTTTTTCTTACTAATATTGATGGTGTCAGGACTTCATCCCTCCTCTTTGTAACAACACTGTGAACATGGAAGCAGACTCCCTTAGGGAAGCTGGAGGATTGCATGCATTCCTCACAGCACATCTCACATGCTCTGCTCACATGGTCCAACATCCACCTCATGGCAGGATGCTTTTGTCTTCCCCCCAGTCACACAGATCCCATCATCAGGACCTCTGGCAGAGGCCAAGTGCTGCTGGGCTTCACCTGCCTGTGGATACTTTCCCAAAGTCACTGTCCTCCTGGAGCTACTGGCAGACCTAGAAATGCAGCATTCATTCCTGTTTGTGTGCTTGAGTTGCTCGTGGGAGAAAAACCATCCAGTCATACAAGACTTCCAAAAAGGATGATTAGAAAGCACCAGTGAGCCAATCACCAGTACCCATTTCATGTGTGATATGATTAAATGGTATTTACAGTTTTGTTTTTTAATCATCATTGTTTTGGACTCTCTCTACCCTATTTATGATATTAATATTTCACTGTATACTTCACTAAACATTGATTGCCATTTACTTTTTTTTTACTGCTGTATCTTTGGCTCCCCTGAGCACTTTAATTGCATTAAGTGCTTCGAACATATCTGTTACTTTTGCAGAGCAGAGCAGTGATATCTCTGGATATTTATAAAATCTCTTTTTAATTGATTTGGAAGCATGGCTTTAGAAATTATAACTCAGACTTTCTTTTCAGGATTGCATGTCTAATATGGGTAAATAGTTATTGCATATAAGAGAAACTAATGTAAGAAAGGGAAAGAACCATCTCAATTTGACATTTAGTACAGAATTTTGGGTTTTATAAAATGCCTTCTACACTAGGAAACATCTGAAAAAAATTTAATGCCCTTTTTAGCCTATCTTTCTTCCCTGTCTCACCTTCAAATTTTGTTCTACAATGGAAAAATTTTTTATTTTTCTTTTTTTGCTTGTCTCACTCTCTCCAATTACCAATGCAGGGACCAAGAAAAGAGAAGAATTTCTCCAGATCAGGAAGAGTATCTTTTACACCGATAAGCTAAGGACAGGAGCAGTTTAGCTGAAGCAAATACAAAACATTTTTCAGCATTATTAAGAAAAGTATATGGGCAAGGAGCTGATACAGCATCTTTTCATTTGGGATCCTTTTGTCAGCTCTGCAACCTGTTTTGTCTTTTCTTGCAGAGTGATTGTTTCCTTCTTAAATGCAACATCTTCAGAACTACCTAAGCATCCTAAGGAGTACATCCAGTTGAAAGTCACTCAAGCTGACACTCCTGAGTGCCTGTGGTACTTCTGAAAGGTTTGACCAGCAGAAATTAGAAAAACCCAGAGGAAATGTCTTGACTAGTGAAAGTTTGAGTATTTCCCATATGGCAACAGCTCTTGCACTGGGGAATACAACACACTACATGCAGTCTCAGAAGTGCCAGGAAGAATGGAATAATCCCTTCCCTCTGCCTGCTGATTACGCTTTTTCTAAAACATCCCAGTGCTTGTTTGGTTGCCTTTGCTAAAAGGAAGCACTGTGGAGTCATGTTCAGTTCTCTCAGTCTTTTGCTGCAAAGCTGCTTTTTCTAGTCCTTCAGTCCCTGGCCTGCACTAGTTGCACGGGGTTATTCCACCCTTCATAGGGAACTTGGCATTTGCCTCTCAGGATATTCATGGTCCTGTCAATCCATTTTTACAGCCTGTTTATGTGTCTCTGAGTAGGAATCACCCCCTCTGTCATGACAGCTGCTCCCTCGGGTTGGTATCATCTGCAGCCTTGCCAGGAGTGAACTCTCTCTCATCATTCCAGTTGTTAACAGTCATAATAAATTATATTGTCCCAGTACTAGTTCCTGTGGGATACCACTGGAAAGACTATAAGCTGGACTTGCTACTGCATATTGCCACTGTTGGAGCCCAGCAAGTTTTCTACCCTCTCATCAACCCAGTCCATAGCTCTCCAGTTTGTTTATGGAGAATCCATAGCCTCTCTGGTCTCCTGTTACAGTGCTTAACCAATCTCAACAGTGAAGATTGTTTTCTGTATATTCAGTCAAAATTACTTTTTCTGAGGCTTTTGATCATTGAGGTTTTTGGGGTTTTTTTTGCTGTGTACCTCAGAGATGGGGTCCATCTTCCCTATAAATCTACTTTCAGTTGTAGCAGACAGAAATTAAATCCCTTTCCACCTTTTCCAGCATGAAGAAATGCAGCTACATCCATCTTTCCTCACAGAGTGTGTTCTCCAGCCATCTTCATAACAGTCTGCTAAACTTGATGTAGTTATCACTCTCTCTCCAACAGGGATCCAAAACTCAACAGAATGCTCTACATGCAGGCTCAGGACTGCCAAGTAAAGGGGAATGCTCCCTTAAACCTCCTGGCTATGCCCAAGGCAGTCTCTACTTCCAAAGCAGAAGAGAAGAGGCAATGAGAAGGCTCTGCAGGAGACCCAGTGTCCCCATCACCTTGCTTGGAGAGCAGGCTGATGTGTAGCCCAATGTGAGCACTTTTCATTTCTGAAGATGCCAAGACACAGAGGTAAGGATGTGTATGCCCCCAAACTTGCTCCTAACTGGTGTTTGGAGGTGTCTGGTGCTGGATATTCTAAAAGACTTGCTAGGTCCTGCAAGCTCTGCTATAGTCTAGAAAACTGTTCAAATTGGAAAGTGGCAGTTCCTACCCTCTATAAACAGTACAGGAGCTGTTTGGCTGAGTAGATAGGGGCTCGGTGTGTTGTTCTGACATGCACAGCCCATGCCTGTGGGACTTTCTTGGTAGTTGTAAATTTGATTTGGCTGTGTAGGACAAGTCTTATCTGTATGTTGTGGTCTTGCTTATGAACAGAACAACCCCAGTGGGGCCAGATTAGATTTGTATGGGAAGCATAGTCAAAACTAGGCATTTTTCCCTTGGGAAAATAGGTGTGCTTTGTGCAGACATCTGTGGGAAAGATAAAAAAGTAAAATAGTGATCCATTGTGTGTGAAGATAAGAGCTAATTAACTGTACTGGTTTTGCCTGGATAGAGTTAATTTTCTAGTAACTTATGTAGTGCTGTACTGTGGATTTGTACTGAAAACAGCATTGACAACACCCCAGTGCTTTAGCTATTGCTGGACAGTCCATTAAAGCATCATGGATGTTTCTGCTTCCCTCACTGGCCTGCCGGAGAGGAGGCTGGGGTGCACAAGAAGGTGGAAGGAGAAACAACTGGGACAGCTGAACCCAATGGAAAAAAATGGAGATAATATATGACATATGATATTTTTCTCAGCAGTAAAAGCTGTGGGGAAAAGCAGGAAGGATGAATGTTTTCAGTGACAGCAGGGCCAGAAGCTGGACTTCAGTGATCCTTGTGGGTCCCTTCCAACTCGGGATATTTAATGATTCTATATCTTGTCTTCCCAAGTCACCACTACACATGATGGAGCCCTGTTTTCCTGGGGCAGGCTTAACGCCTGCCTGCTGAGGAGAAATGGTGAAAAAAATCCTATAAAGCACATTCTTTACCTATTAAACTGTCTTTATGTCAACCCATGAGTTTTTACACTCTTGCCCTTCTGATTCTCTTCCCCATCACACAGAGAGGACTGAGTTGGGCTGCGGAGCTTAGTTGCCTACTGGGGTTAAACCACAATATAAACATTTGTGATCAATTCCATGGACAGCATGTGAAGGGCTGGTGCAAGATACTCAGTCTTTTTTCTTGCCTGAATTAACCATCTTGGATTTCACTTTTTGTCTGGGAGAATTCAAAGAACCCTTCTCTTTTAAAAGGACAAAGTCAATAGCTGTTAAAGGAGGGCTCCCACTGAGTTTGCATACTGCTGAAGCAAGGCATGAAAAACAAGAGCTGAGTTCTAGCAATAAATATCAGACCAAGAATGGTGTTGTTTCTTCAGCAGTTTATTGAGTAGTCCCTCCAAGGTACTGGTCGTGCTTAGTTTATTACTTTTAGATTGGTATTTGTGCATTTTTATAAAAATAGAATTAAGATGAAGATTTTTCTGCTGTTTTGGGGGGGGTAGGGCAGGTGTTTAGGTTTCTTCCTTTTGTTTTTCATTAGGTATTCTATGTGGTCCCACACTGATACCTTAATAAAATATTATTACCTCTCATATAGAAGGTTTATCATTGTTTTTAATTTAAAAATCATCAGATAGCATTTGAAAGGCCATTTTCAGCCTCATTACAAATGTGTTCTTGATTAAATTTCAGATATATTCAATATCCTGTAAATCAGTGCTTTCTCTTTTTCTACTGTTCTATAGTAAACATGACAGATACAATGTCAATAGCATGTGCTTAGCATAAAGTACAGTACTGGTAATGGGGAGTTGAAAACCATGTAAACCTCCCTCCTCAGAGTGGAACTGAGGTCAGTAGCTTCCTCGTCTGAACAGCAGTTAAGAAAGTGTTGTCTGGCCAATCTAGAAGATTTCTTCTTATACAGAAAGAAAAAAAAAATAAAGCTGGAAGGCCTTAGTCTGTGGTCTTCTCAGGAATGGGCCTACAGAATTGGGGACATGAAGGAAGACAGAAAATTACTAGAAATCAAAGCTGAGCAGAGTAACTCAGTTCTGCATGCTGTGTGATGGAGGTGTCAGTGCAGAAGAAAAATAGATTTAAAAGGTGTGTGTTTGTGGGGGGGTGGTATGTGTGTCTTAGAGACAAAAGGTGAGACAAAAGGAGTATGTAAGAAGGGGAGGAGTAAGAAGCACTCAGAGTTTTGCATGTCAACCAAATTGAAATTATAGCTCTAAAAATTAAAAAGGAAAATCAAAACCTGATGGCAGAAAGGATAAAACTCATTAATGGACCTCACAGGATCTGCCTAAATGCCCTGCCAGATATGGCTTAAAAAAAAAAAAAACAAAAAAAAAAAAACAAACAAACAAAAAAACCCAAAAAAAACCCCAAAAAAACCCACAACCACCACCCTACAAGAATACATTCTTCTCTTTTGAAAGATGCTGGGCATCTTCACTAAACTGGGTGTACCTGAGTAGTCTGACTTTCTCACCTAAAATGTCTATGGCTGGGTTACTTCCCACAGAACATTTTCATGCTGACATCTCCTCTTTCTCCTTTCTTGATAAACCAAGTTTAAGTTTGGCTGAGGTTTGTCTTAAGGTAGTTGAAAGATGTCCTGCACTCTGGTTTTCACTAGAAAGAAACTCATTTCTGCATCTTCTCTCACACCATTATCTGTCTGATGATGTCTGGGAAAGCACCAAAAAGCCAAGGATGAGTACCAAGTAGAAGGTGTACAGGTGACAGTAACTATCACAGACATCTATTCTTCACTCTGTATTTTTTATCTATTTTAGGTCATACAGAACCTAAATTTGAGGTATCTTGGAAATGGTCTGGTGTTCTCTGTAATAGTTCTCCTGGTCTGGTCTGGTGTGACTTCTGAACTATTAATAGTACTACTAAACTACATTCAGGTGATGCTTCAATGTGTTTACCACCTCTAGGCTACCTTCTCCACCCCTTTTACAGAGCCTAGTACAATTTTTAAGTGGTGAATATTTTAAGGTTGAAGCACCCTGGAATTGATGTTAGCTTTGCTGATGCCTAACGAAAAGGAGCATACAAGCTGAAAAACACAAAATTGATTTCACATTTGTTTGCAGCAGCATGAAATTGCAATGGATTGGAAACAAAAGGAAGTTCTATGTCTAGAAGAAAGAAGCTGAAAGAATATTTGGAAGTGATGATAATGGAAAAGTTAACTGATGTTAGAAGTGATTACACAGGAGGCTTCTACGCAGTATAGCTGCCTCTCTACAACTATATTCAGCAAAGTTCAGCAAGATCCACTGCCTGATGCCCCCAGCTGCCACTGAATTCTTTCACACTTTTGCAAATGGTGGTTAATATAACATTTTCCTGCTCTGCTGCTTAAAGGATACATATCAAAACCATGGCTAATTTCCAAAAGGCTCTGATGAGTAATATGGAAATAGTGCCACATGGTAAGCTCACTACTCATATTCTGTCCTGTGAATTTTGCTTGAACACACTTTAATCTGACAGCTTTTATTCCTGCTCTGTGCTAGAGTTATTTTTTTCCTTTGATCAAAATAAAAATAATGAGAAATGCAAAGCACAGGCTTGGTAGAAATATTAATTAATATTTTTATTGAGACACATAATCCTAAAATACCTCCTCTTTTTTCTATTAAACCAGAATCTTAAACCACACTGAAATAGAGTTAAATTGGTAGGGTTATATATATATTTTATTTTATTTTTTTTTTCTCACTCCTTCATCTCTTGCCTGCTTGACTCATTACCCTCCTTTAATTTCCCCAGTAAGATAAAACTGAATACCAGAGGCTGGTAAATATCTTAATTTTCAAATGACAAAAAGTGAACCATTTACATGAAAATCAAATCAACAGAACTGAGCAGAAATTTTGTGATCCAACATTTTCTCATAAGAAAATGCAGATTTGAACATCATCTAATGGACAGAGAGAAAAACAGGACAAAAAAGGCATTTTTATAAGATAAAATTTTTTATTTAAAAATACTTATGCAGTAATATTCCAATACTTCATTTTGAAGCATCTTATAATTTGCTTATTATTTGGGTTAGAAATTTAAGGTATGATAATGATAAAATAGCTCTAGATTGTTTCATTATTATAATTTAGACATTGATTATAAAGTTGGTATATTCTTTTAAAATCATAGAATCACAGAATATTTTGTGTTGGAAGGGACCCTAATGACCAACAAGTTCCAACCCTACTGCCCTGTCAGGGAACCTTCCATTAGACCGGGTTGCTCAAAGCCCAGTCCAGCCTGGCCTTAAACACTTCCAGAGATAGGGCATCCACAATTTCTCTGGGGAACCTGTTCTACTGCTTCACTACCCTCACAGGGAATATTTTTTTCCTGAAATCAAATCTAAATTGCTCCTCTTTCAGTTCAAAGCCTTTACCTCTTGTTCTATCTCCTCTCCAGCTCTCCTGTAGACCCCTTTTAGCTACTGACAGCTGTAATATTGTCTCCTTGTAGCCTTCTCTTCTCCAGACTGAACAGTCCCAACTGTCTCAGTGTGTCTTTACAGGAGAGGAGCTTCAGCCTTCAAAACAACTTATTGGTCTCCTTTGGTCTTGCTCCAACAGGTCCACATCTTTCTAGTGTTGGGAATCCGAGACCTTGATGAAGAACTCCGGGTGGGATCCCACAAGAGCAAAGCAGAGGAGGAGAATCACCTGATGCTGAATATTTAGAAATATGTAGAAATATTCAGCATCAGAAATGAAACCTTCTGATGCCTGACATCTGATGATATGAAGAAAAGCTTTGACTAAACAAAAATAAATTATCTGAATTTATATTATGTAGCACTTCAAGTGTTTTCTGGTTTCCTTAATTTTAAGCAAACAAACAAACATCACAAAAATAATGTGAAGTGTCTTCTGGCATGTCCAGTTTTATTCTGGGCCAGCTTTTTCTATTGGTGAAATTTACCAACAGAGCTTCTTGAAACAACATAAATCATTGGAATTACTGATGGATTAAACAGGATTTACTTCTCCTTAATTGCACAAATACCATGCAATCTCAATGAAAATTTCAATCCTAAGACTTCAAACTTTGATGCTTGAAATTATCTGAATTGTGTAGAATGGAGTTACTTTTTAAAATTTTACTTCTACGAGGAAATTATTAGTCTATGGAAATAAGACAAAATGGCAGGCAGCAGACCCTGGCTGACTATAATCAGAAATCTGAGCCCTTTGAGGAGGGGCCACTTGAATCTTAATCTTTTGCTTTCTTGAATCCCTTGTGTCATTTCTGGGGTCCTCTGCAGCCTCTGTAGCACAGAAAATTCACTGCTGCTAACCTGGGCACTGAGGACATGGCCTGCAAGAACCAGCTGCTATACAGCTGGCCTGATTCTTCCTCCTCCAGACCTTCCTTAACTGAGGGGGCATTTGGGAGCATTAAGGGTGATGGTAAGGAAGAAGACAGGGAGAATGCAATTTTCTATATGAAGCTTTCCTAAGTTATTATAATTACATGGAACATAACTAAGCCTGAGGCTGATTTATAATGTGATGCTCGTGTGAAATGTGCCCTGGGTCAGGATGTACAAAAACAGCAGTAAGCGGATCCCAAAATATAAACCCCAGTCTGCAGTACTGTAACAGATAAAACATTGCATTAGGCCCCTACACAAAGCACTCTGTTATAGACCAGGTTGATTGAATTGAATTAAACTGAGCTAAACTGCATTTCAAAAACAAATCATGCTTTCACACACTGAAATTTGACTCTTAAAAGATAAAGAAATTAATCTATATTTTGAAAACATAATGTGGGCCTTGCTGAGCTAATTCTGTGCACAGATTACGCTCTACATTTTTTACAAACCATTAATGGGAGTTCAGAGCCCTCAGAGCTTTCTGTATTGAATGTCCATCTGAGATTGGCACAAGATCTGTCCAACTCTCACAGCAGCAAGGAGGGCCTTGGTCTCAAGGAGACCTGTAGAGACAGAATCTGAAAGAGTAATATCTTTAACCTTAGGGAACCAGAGATGGATCTAATAGCCCTGGTGCTTGTGCTAGCTTCAGACCTTAAATCATCCTTTTCAGTTGATATATAAGGCCAGATTCTCTAGTGTCCTCTGGCTGCTTTGAACTGTTACTGTAAGGCAACAAGCCATAAGCTGAAGTTGTCTCACTGATTAAACCAAATTTATAGTTGTTTTACCACTGCAAGAAAGACACAGATATCTGAACCATGATTTACAAAGGCTGAGAGAAGAATATCACAACATTATCAGCCTTTAATGATGATGGAAATGGTGAGCTCTCATAAGCATTTTCCTTAGACATATAGAAATAGAAAGGTTCAGGTTCAATGGTTGCCCCTCTATGGACTCGGAACCTTGTGTACATAAAATATTTGGCAAAGGTATTGTTCCCTGATACTGCATGTTGTTCACCACAACAACTAAAATCTGGAGATGGTGGGTGGGGCCAAAACATTTATCTCTTCCTTATCTTCCTGGCATATTCTAAGGAAAGCAGCTCTGCATTTTCAGGGCTATCCTACATGTTAAAAAACTTCTAACCAAGACTCCAAATCAATAACAATTCTCAAAAACATTTCTCCCAGGCAAGTAAATGAATCTTCTCTAAAATATCAGCAACACCAGAGATTGTTCATAGGGCCAGGCGATACCTGCCAATTCCCTTTTGCTCTGATATAGTATGCACTTATCTTGTCCTTCTCTTTACATCTCTGTTTGGGAAAAGAAATGGTCCGGGTGTTGCTTTAGATTCTATTTTAAATTGTAGATGAGGTCATAATGTTGGGCTGTAAATCTACTAAGATAACTTTACTAAATGTTTTTAGCCAGGCACTTCCATCTCACCAGTGACAGATCCTCCCTTGCAGAACCGCTGGGCCTTTTGCACACTGTGACATACCTTAAATGTGTAGGGAAATCTGCAGGGTAAGAATACAATTTAGAGACTGGTGTTTAATTAGCTAACTGAGCCAGACTCTGTTATACCTGGCATTTTCTAAGGTTGTCAAAACGACTGGTTACACCCTTCCTCCCTTACCCCTGGAACAAGAGTTACACCATGCTGTGTTTCAGCCTCAGGGAGCTTTGGTAGTCATTTGCAAAAGAAATAAAAGTTCAGCAAGTTAAAAGTATCCTGAATACAACATGGCTTCAGAGGTGGCAGAAGACAATGAAAGTTGATCTTTACTGTGTGTCTCTTCTGTGCATAAGGAATCTCTTGTAGGGGAAACTCATCAGCCCTTGAGATGCTGCAAAGTACAAAGTATTTCAGATATGTCCTTTTGGCTAGCATTGCTCACTAAAATCCTGAAAACTCTGTTTGTTCTTAGGTTACTCTTCCCATTGCATGGCTTTAAGCAAATACTCCATCTCTTTGATTGCAAGACAACAGAAATGGCCAAAAATGGCCAAGAGGCACAATGGAGTCTCCTGCTCCTCTGACCACAAAAATAAATAAATGCATCTGGACATAGCATGCCACAAGTAAGTATTCTGCTTCATTTGTAAGGTTTGCCTGTGAGTATTAAGATTCTCTCTCTGGTATTTGTATAATGGCTCAATTCTCTTTTTTATCTGATACATTTTCAAGAAAGGTATTATTGTATTTAAAGAACAGTATTATAGGTCTTCCTCTCTGAAATAAGACATTAGCTTGTGGTACCCATAAGGCTTTGTGGGAAGAGGATGGGAGAATAACATTACAGTTAGAACTAGCACCATAAAATACCCATTCTTGCAACTTATGTCTACATTGACTCATCATGGATGAGCCGGAGGATATTTTTTATCTGCAGCATTTTCTTCAATCTATTCAGCTGATGAGGCCAGGTCTTGTTATGAACATGGAATGTTTACCCACAGGTATTTCTAGTTTCCCTTTGCAAAGCAGGACAGGCTGGCGTCCCTAATTTTATCTTATTGACAGAAAAGGCTCCCAGGGGATGAGGGCCAATTACCAAACCCACGGTACTAAAGCCATGATTGTTTTAGAAAAACAAAGAGAGGACTCATAAATGGCATATAATGGAGAGAGAAACTGGCAAGCTCTCCTGGCTGAAAACTTTAATAAATTTTGAATGTTGCAGTGCAAAGGAGAAAGCAGTGTGATATGCTTTGTATTTAGAAACGAGGCTTCAATGATGTGTTTAATGCAGCATCCTCTTTTACCGCAAAATTATTGGAATGTTCTCTCTCATGTTGAAGTATTTTTGCCTTCAAGTTTCCAGCTTTTTGCATCATTGATACTGCTTCAAAATACTTTTTTTCTTTTTTTTTTTTTTTTTTTTTTTTTTCCTTTTTTTTTTTTTTTTTTTTTAATCAAGGAGCTCCCAGTTCTAAAAAGACAACATCTCTGGAAGATCAGTGCAGAACAAGAGTTGAGGGACTGTGAGAGCTGCACAGGAATTAATGTTAGTCATGAAAACATATGGATGTGAGGTAGGGTAGACATTATTTTGCCAGTGGCTGGAGCACACAAACACAAAAAAGCTGTCCAGCTTGTCAGAATTACCACGCATTAATATCCATGAGTGGATATTTATTATAAAGCATTGCTATGTTTAGGGTTGCCAATCCCAGTAGGAAGACTTCAGAAAATGTGGTACTTTGAAACAATGCTGATGATATTTGCTATTCTGTAGCCCACTGCTCTATCAAGCATAGATATTTTGACAGGTCCTGTGGACATAAGAAAGAAATCGAGGTGCAAACTGGTGTGTGGTGCTCTGTAAATTCACAGTAATTCAGAATGCATTTTGACTTTCATAGGAACATGAATGCAGACATCAACCTGCTCACAAGAACAATTTCAAGTGGTGCTGATGGCAAATATTCTAGATCTGGTGATTCTACCCAAGTGGGTCAATTTATAGGAATTGTTTTTTTAAGTGTGAGAAGTGTTCCCCTGGCTCTTTCCTGAGTAAACATTAATATTTTACATTTGATATAATTTTTTTATTTGGCATTTTAGTGTCTTATTACAGAAGTCAGGACTAGAGCGGCTTAATTTTCACTGGTTCTTGGCTTTCTGTGAAGTAAAAACAATACTCTCTGTTTTGCATAAGATTTCAAAGGTTAAGTTATTCAGGTTCAGCTATGGGTATTGTTGTAAAATCAGTTTTTGCTAGGTTTGGTGGCAACAGAATTCTCTGACTTGGAAAAAGTATTCAGTGCACAAGAAACATTGCTAGTGAAAAGTCCAACAGGGACTGAAGGAATAAGAACGTGTCTTTGAGTGATGGCTACATATGTCCTTGTGCCCACTTCTGTTATTTCAGTACAACTCTCAGCTAGAGTACAAAAGCTTCAGGATTCAGGGCTTCTTCTGCTTAAGCATTAGTAGGTGACCTTGTATAACAAGGCTGTGATCCTGTGTGATATCAGAGTACAAACCAACATGTACCTGTTGTCCGCATTTGAGGAAGTTTTAATGGTGCTGGGTATAGAGCTGGGATGATCTCAGAACAAGAAGTTTCTCCAGCAGCTCACTGTGTCTGCTGGGAACAGGCATGTCATGAGTTTGCACACTCTGCATGTGGCTTGGTCCAGCCATTTTGCAGCAGGAGAAGCCCCTTGTTTGGAAGATGAAGATAGAAAGTGAAGGACAAGCAATAGCACCGCATGTCTGGCAAAAGCAACTATTTTATCTTTGCAGGAAGAGCCCAGGGAGAGGTGAAGAGAGCAAGACAAATCTGATGAGCAGAGGAACTGTGAGAGCAGGCAAGGAGAATGAGAGATAGCACACAGTTTGAGAAGGAGACAAGGTGCAGATAAGGAGCTGTATCTTTCTAGTAGATACTCTTCCCTTAATTCTAATGGAAATTCTATCTCCCAGAGCCTGTCAGTGGAAACCTAATCCACCTCTAAGGGATACACAGCATTACTCAAAGCAGAATTCAGACAATGACACGGTCATTTTCATCTCACCTGCTCTAATGCACAGCCCAGCACCTTCCTTCCCCCCTCGCTTCCCCTTCCTTGCACAAACTGAGAAAAGAGAGGAAAAGATGAATGACAAGTAACATTTCTACAACACCCAACATAATTGGATCTTCTGCTGCTGAGGAGAATTTAACTTTTCTTTTCTGAAGAGTAGCTACCCTGTTGTTTGTTTGGGGCTCTAGAGGTGACCAAAGAGTTGCACTGAACAAATAGTTGCTGGAAATGCAAAGTTTAAAGAGCTGGCACATTAAGTTCCTTTTCCTGTTTTCTGAATGGAAAGCAGAGAATATATTACAACCCAGTCTCAACTGAGGGCTAACCCTACTTAAAGGGTGGACCAGATGACCTTCTGAAGTACCTTCAAACTCAGTAACACTGTGATCTCCTTAGCTATATGAGATAGATAAGCAGATATATGCACATATGTATGTGGACACATATATACCTGAAGTTCTTTGCCTAGAAAAATAGACCATGAATATGAAGACCAAGCAGATGAACAAACAATATCTCTGTCCCTTAACTTTCTTGCCACAGATCAAATCCTAAGAAACAGTGGTCACATTTCCCAGCATATCACAGAATCAGGGAGAAATGTCTGTCTTCACTTATTTCATCAGTTTTATAGAATTTACATATTTCCCAGATTTGTTGCAAGTTTGTTTCTTCTCATCTTCTTCCATAGGGCTGCAGTCTTCCAAAAAAGGTGACCAGATGATCAGCTGTGCTGCTAAAATAGGCACCTCTACACAAAGGAGGTACATACTTACGAAGAAAAGAGTGTTTAGCTCCAGCACATACTCACAAAAAGCAGGTGGATTCACCTCCAGTTGCATCCAATGAGCAAATACAGTGGCTTATCTTTTCAAGAGACTTGAGACTGACATTAGCTGTTGTGACACATATCCCAGGTGTCAACCATAGCAACATGCAAACTTTTGTGGTACTGGTTTATGGTCTTTTCCAGGAGAACTTGGAAACAAAGTAATTTCAGCCTATCACTCCCATCACAGAAGTTCTTCTCATTATGTAGGTTTCACTTCTTTCCTTTCTACCTGAGGGCCAACACTCAGCTTTGTCAGACAAATGGCTCTTGATTATTTGTGGAACATTTCTGTAGTAGGATGAAAAGTTTGCCACTGATAAAGACTAGCATTTCCAAAGCAGGAAAAGCATCCAAATCTTGAACAGCTGTGTGTCCCAGTTTGAAAAGACAGGTGTCTGCCAGGGAAAGCCAAAGTCTCCCTTGGAATGGAGAATGTAAACCCCCTGCCTCCAAATTATTATAATTTTGATATTAAGGGGCTCTCAGGCAAAGATATGGGAATAGGAATAACAATTCTTTACTAGGAATATTAAAAATAAAAATGTAGTAGTACAAAAAAGCAAACAAATAAAAAAGAAAACTGACAGAGACAGAATACAACCTGACACCCTGTTGGTCAGGGTGTTGGTAGCAGTCCAATTACGTCCTCCTGGAGTGACCAATGCGCTTATGTTGGAGCAGAGATGATCCTGTAGAAGTGTGTAGCTTCCTCTGAAGGTCCAGTGGTGGTGAGATGTGTCCAATCTTCCTCTGGGAATCCAGTGGAAAACAGGCTGTCCTGGTGTTCTGAATCTCAGATTTTATCCAGGTAGGAATGGTTGGCTCCCCTGCTGGGTGGACCATCTCACAATGGGATGATGTAATTTCATCAGTCATGCAGTGAGCCTCAATGGCCCATTAACAGAAGATATCTCCCTGGAGGGAGGATGGGGTGCAAGAACACTGCCCCACCTGGTTTGAACAGCTGGGCCATTAACAGAAGACTTCTCCCCTGCCTCCCCCCATCCCAGAGTTACAAGGGATGGGTCATAGGAGAGATAAAGAAAATGCCCCCCCCCCCCCCCCCCCCCCAAAACCAGTTTCAACAGATGGTAGTAGAAGACACACTTTTGGTTGCATCTTGCAATGCAACCCAAGACACTGTGACAAGTAAAGTCTCTGCTATTTCCTTTTCTTCTAGACTCAAATTTGTATCTAAATTGTTGCACTTGTTCTTTCTTTAGCTTTACTGTAAGTACACTTATATGGATCTTCATATCTTGCTAATCCTGACCTTGCTGTGCTGAATTATCCTCTTGGTTTGGCTTTGGACCTGCCTTGTTACCATGATGGCTGAGCTGGAGGATGATCCTGGTTACCTCACTAGACTTGTTCTCCTTGCTTTTCTTCATTACTGGCGGACCATGATCCTGCTGTGAGGCCACTGCCCCTTCTGCCCTGCTTCCACCACTCCTGGCTCCCCTTCTCTTCAAGAGCAGCCTGCTCCTGCTGGACATGGATTACTCAAAGTGCAGAGATGGCCTTAGGAGAAAGAGTGGCAAATACTCAAAATGTGTGTGGTCAGAATGAAGTTCATTTGGTCAAGCAGTTTGCAGTGAACAGAACACTGCACTGTCTCTCCCCCTGAAAAATCTTCTAAGTCCTTATTTGTCTGGTGCATGCCTGCAACCATTTATTAGTCACATATGGCCATAGATCATTAATGCACAACCTGATTACACCAGCTGCTTCTCTTTGCTAATGACCTCCAGGATCAAGCTCAGCTTGACAGATGCAGGAGTACTAACCACATTGATGAAAGAGTGATTGGTCCTGGCAATCTGAGTGTGGGAGGGGAAAGAGGATATTACACATTTTTTTTTAGATTATTAATAAAAGTTACATATCTGTAACCATCATGTTAATGGTCAGATCCATCTGTCTTGTTAAAGAATATGCTACTGAAAGAGTTCTTGCCAACAGTTCAGGAAGTGAGGTAGTAATGGTTTGTAGTTTTCTCAGTAATCCTCTAATACCAACCTTGATATGGGTTCAAAGAAGCACCAACTCCATAGTGTCGTCTGAAGAACTGATGTACCCATAAAGCATTACAGCCCAAGTATTGTGTGACTAATATGGGTTTGACAAGGATACAGGTGTGCCTACATTTTTGAATAGTCTAGTAGAAGGCTGAATAAATACTAAGTGTCTGAAAAATGCCTATAAATTTAAAGACCTTTAAGGGATGACCTTACTTCTCTGAGTGCTGTCCATGTTAAAACTGGGTTACTTTTATGGCTCCACTTTATCTAGAGACATCCCACAGGTGGCATTTGGGGTTAACGGTGGGTTTCAACTAGGCATCCTCAAGATATCCTATTCTATGACACTGTGGCAGCATTCCATGGTTGAGTGAAGAGACCAAGGGTTTTCCTGAGGGTAGCTGTGCCACATCTGCCCTCATTGCTAAACAGCTGGAACTGCAGCTGCCTGGGAAACCTGCAGGTGTCAAGGGGAACACTGAAAACTGCTGAAGCAAGGACTGAAGGGCTGGTATAAATCCTGGCTTACCTCAGTCAAAGCCCTAGTAGCTTATTGAAAAAGAGCAGAATAAAAATAATAAAGACCTATCCTTTGCAATTTGATAATCACGGAATGCTCCAGCTGGGTTTTTGCAGGGACTCTGGATCTCTCTGATACGCATGCAGAGAGCTGATAGCCTGTCATGCCTTTTAATCTATGGTATCCAGAGCAGAGCTCTCTCTAAAGAAGTATATGTGAACAGTGTGGCATCAACCTGACCTAGTCACTCAGAACAGTGACTGGAGTAATTTGCACTTACGACTCTGTGTCAATGTTAAAAGACTAAAATTGAAAGCATCGGTACTTCTATCTTTTACTATTCCTCTCCTCAGTGATTATTTTCATGCTCATACAAACAGTTAGCGTGGAGGTCAGAGAGATCATTTCCATAACTGATTTCTCATACAGCTTTTGCCCTATATCTTAACTCAAGGCACTCCAGATCACACAATATTCTCCATGAAAAAGTATTGATATTGGCCATAAAACAGAAATACCTGGTTTCCTTTTATAGTAACTGTCCACAGAGTCATAATAAAAGACACAGTTATCACAGTGTCTTCCTTGCTTTCTCCTGTGCTATCCCTCTCTGAGTCCTCTTCTAGGTGAGTGAGACTTGTAACATGTCCTCAGGGAATTCACTAGTTCCAAAATGAACAGACTGGATATGGGCTGTGTTCCCATGGAGGGTGTTGCTCACCCCACTGACAAATACAGTTCTGAATGAAGCCACTGAGAGCTGCTCTCACTCACAGCACTTTGCAGCCAGCACAGCAGCATGTGGGAGCTGGGTGCTCTGTTCCAGCTCATCATGACCTCTTTCTCTGAATATTCCTGTGTAGAAGGAAGATTCAGGGACATAGCTCCATCTGCATGAGGAGACATTCTCTTTTCAAGGTGATCTCGGGTCACACCATTATAGTGGTGAAAAAAGCCAGATGCAGAGCCAAGAACTTGCCTGTCAGTCTCCTTCAAAAGGTGAGATAGCAGGCTGGTTGTTTCAGCCCTCTGCTTCACTCAGGAAAGCCTCATATTCCTCTGAGACCAATCACCTTAGTTAATAAGAACAGAAACACAACTATAATTAACAGAAATCACTACGTAGAAAAAGACCCAAAGAGTGAGCCATGCCAATAGCTTATAACTTAGAAGACTCATCAATACTAAATTAACAATGGAGGCATTGCAAAATTAAGTATATTCACACCTGCAAGAGGCAGTGCCAATGCAAAGCTGGACCTATCTGATTTCACTCTTATTTCTAGTAGGAGTATTGTAATGTTTCATGGAAGAGATTTGAATTAAACCAACCTAAAGCCTTACTCAATCCCATAACTTTAATTATACCGCATAAATATACTTAGGATACTATGTTCTGTTGTTACAGCAACTGATATTCTAAAAAGGGATGATGAGAAATAAGCAAAGGAAAGCTATATGGAAACAAATGCATCATGTTATTATAGCAACCTTTTAATTTCAAAGAGGTTGTGAATTACCTGTGTGGTAAGTATTGCTGGGAACCTGCTCCCTGGTGTGGTTGAGGTGTGCCAGAGAAAATCATGTTAGATTGAAGACTGTATATTGATTGAAGTTTAACTGATGGAATGATAGAGTACATAATTTTACATAAGACAATCAGTAACTTAAAGCAAAATGATGGGTTTATCTCAGTCTTGTCAATTTATCTGGTTGCTGTTCTGTGACATTTGTAATACTTTCAAACTGGTTCACTTTCTGTGTCAATCTTTCAGAAGCATATTTACATGCAAGGTCCAAAAGATTTGTCTTAAAATCATGAGATTCCCAGGGAAGAAACATGTAAATACATTTCCCTGGAAGAGTTTAAAGCCAGGTTGAATGGAGCTCTGAGCAATCTGGTCTAGTGGAAGGGCAACTGCTATGGCAGGGACATAGCAACTAGAGCATCTTTAAGGTCCCTTCAACCCAAATCATTCTGTAAGTCTATGGTTCTGTTTTATGTGTGTGTATATATATATATTCCTGTCTTCCTCAATCTTGTTTTAACTACTCCCAAGTGCCAATCAGTTTGTGTCACCTCTTCCTCCCTTATAGTCTTACACCTCTCCTGGCTCTTTCTTTTTACCCTCCCAGGGTCATACTCAACCAGAGACAACAAGCAATTTCACACCTGGGAGGGGGGAAGCTAAATTTACAGGAATCTTGAGCTCCAAAGGGCTATTGCATATCAAGTAACAATTCTAGACTCTTTGCTGATTTCACTCAGCAAACATGACAAAACAGAATGAGAGAAATGCAATCCTGAGGAGAGGTATTGTGTCAGAATGGAACCGAGACAGTAATTGCTCTTAAATATACAATGAGACTTCAGCCACTGTATACAATAAGGCTCTGAAATCACCCCATTAACTATGAAGTGATAAAAAAAAGAATCCTTGCAGAGCACTACTCAGTCACAAGCCACAGGACCAATACTGCAACAAAGAAGAACTTCATCATCCTGTAAAGTTGCTGTGAGAGGAAGATTAGGACCCAGTGCCTTCTCTTGCTTCACACCTGCTGGGCACAGATCTGTTGGGAGAAAGGGGAGCTGGGGAGCTGCTGCTTCCCATTTGCTCTGCCCAGCTCACCAGAGGTGCTTGCAGGATGTTTATGACCAGATCACAGCCAAGCAATACCCTCCTTTATTTTTGCTTTTTACTGGACAACAGATGCTTCTGCCTCTTATTGACATAGCAGGAAACTGGTTATTCTTATGCAGATAGGAGCTTGCCTCAAAGCTGCAGCCTGTTTTCTTGCTGTTGGCAATGGGGAGTGATTTTCAACTTTCTGAGGGAGATCACAACTGGTGAGGGTGCATTTCAAACCTACCAGGTTGGTGGGTCACTTGGAAGCAGAGGAGCAGGAATATAGCACTTAACCTGCCTTCTTTACTAAAAACAGTTAATTCTAATTCTGGAAGTCATCACAGGAACATGAACATTTGCAAATTCAGCCTACATGGATGAACAAGACCCTGCAAAATGGAGGGACAGGGCTGACAATTTATCTGCAGAGATGACCAGAATGCCATATCTATTGCACAGACATGTGGTGGAGCTGCAGACCTGGGGAAGAATGCTCTGGGCTCCGGGAGCTTGGGAACCGTGTCAATCGCAAAAATCACAGAATACACTGAGTTGGAAGGGGCCCACAAGAAACGTAGAGTTCAACTGCACAGGGCAACCCCAAGAGTCACACCAAGTGCCTGAGACCATTGTCCAAATGCTTCTTGAACTCAGTCAGGCTTGGTGCTGAGACCACTTCCCTGGGGAGCCTGATCCTCTGTGTGAAGAGTGTTTTTATAATTTTGAACAGAGACTACAACACACGGACTTAGTAAATCCAAGGAGTGCAACAATAGGAGTTAGCCAACAATACAGATGAGATTTACCTTAGCAGGGTTTTGCTGTGCAAACATGTAGTGCAAACTATGTTGACACTTCTCAAAAGGACTTTCTTCCTACTTGTCTTAAAAACTTATTCACAGATTCAGCAAATCACCTCTGGAGGTTCTTATCTCACTTCAGTAGTGAGAAAATGAAGAGAACTGGGAAAGAAATCTTGTTTCTGGGTATTAGCTGGGCAGGAACTAACCTGGCCTACTTGAGCCTCACTAGAAAGCACTCAGCTTAAGAGAAGGGTGTGCAATGGGAAGATGTGCTCCTTGGGTACCAGCATCACCACTGGGAACTGCTGGAATTGTATCTTTGCCATGCTCAGGTATAGCTCAGCTTTGAGGACCCTTTGGCTCTGCTGTGGGCTTCAGAGGGTCTCTGAAGCTCCTGAGGGTCTGTGCAATACCTGTTAGAGCATAAGTGTTGTGCACATTCAGTGCAGGAGCACAGAGAAGATCCTTAGGGCTGTTTGCTAATGCCCAGACTGTGCTCTGGATCTGGGCTCAAGAAAGATTAAGAAACAACCAGTCCAGTCTCAGAAAGCATAGCAGAAAGAAAAAACCCAAAGTGTCTGAAATTTTTTATTCATTATGCCTTGGCTTTTTCTATTACCACAGGCATTTATGTGGAAAAGTTCATTTCTCATCAAATGTAGAGGTGGGGGGCAGATGTTAGTTCAGTTTTCATTTATTGCTTGTCAGTAGTGACAGCCAGCATTTGTTTAAATGTGGTAAGTGGTTCATTTTTTTTTCAGTTAAAGTCTCAAACAGTGGTCTTTATTCAAGGTTTGTTCATTTTCTACCAGAAAATATATGAGTAAAAAACAATTTTCCAATCAGCTCTTCATCTTGCTCCTTCATCTTGATGTCTGTGATTCATTGACTTTCATACACACTTCTCTTTACATTCAAGACAGTAGTAACTTTACATTTTCCCATTTCTCCCGTGTCATCCAACACCTTCTTCTATTGCCTCCCTCACTTGGGTCAGAGTCTCATGTTTATACAGCTTAAACACTTCTCAAAATCAGCACAATGCTATCACTTTGCTTACGGAGATACAGAAATATCCATTTCAGTATGTCCCTACTTTGTACTGATAGAAATAGTCGTCCCCCACCCCATTTCAGGCTTGTTCCTTCTAGGGACTGTATTGCTGTAGCAATTGCATAAGAAAAAATCACATTCACAACCAAAAATAACTAATTCATTACTCACACTGAATATAGAACTCATCATGAGGTAGGTGATGAAAATGATGGTTCTATTTTGAATAGAACGATGTCATTTGGCAATAACCTAAAGTTGAAAACAGGCACATAAATGCTCAAGATCTGGAGAAATTTCACTGGAGAAAAGATGGATCCCTCTTTCCTTTTCCTTCCTCTGCTAAGCCTGATGACATCCTTGACTGGAAATTTAAGGCTAGCTTCAATTTTAAATGGTAGAAGCACTGTTTACATTTCTGTTTGTTTACTGAGACCTTGAAATGCCTCTACAGAGCAGTCTGCTCTCAAAGCTACTGAATGTATTAAATTTCAATACCTCTTCTCTCTAATCAGAACTGAAAGATTGGCTTCAGAAAACAAATGGGATATTATTTTGTCATAATCGTCTTTCATATTTATATCACTAGGTTTAAAAGGAATTGCATTAAAAAAAAGTAAGG
The DNA here is from genome assembly GCF_965231275.1 of Zosterops lateralis. Taxonomy (NCBI): domain Eukaryota; kingdom Metazoa; phylum Chordata; class Aves; order Passeriformes; family Zosteropidae; genus Zosterops; species Zosterops lateralis. Next base: position 21,663,446 of record NC_139765.1, read on the forward strand.
GAAGAAAGAGAAAAAAAAAGTATTAAATATTTAATGATCCTCAGCAAACAATCTGTCCAAAGGAAGAAAGATTTCTTTGCCAGTCTGACAACTGATCTATAATCTTGTTCTACTTGGTTAGAGTTCCCATCCTCTCCCAGCTCTGCCTTGTAGAGCTTCTAGGGAACTCCATGGAAAGAATTCTTATTCTCACTGCATTCCCCTCCTTCCCCAGACATTTTCAAGGTAGAGTTCAGCTGAGCACTTCTTGCACAGACTACTATTACCTTCCAGGAATAAGTTCAGCATTTCCAAAAGGGGCTCAGATAACAGGCCACATACATGTTCTGCTCAGTCCAGGACTAGAAGGGACCTGCAAAGGAAATACAGCCTCTCTTCCCACCCCTATCTAGACCAGTTTTCAGATTTCAGTAATTTGGCCCAGCTCCTGTTCCAGGAGCTGGGCCACTGACATTTTTAATCCCCTCCTGATATATTTCTTTAAAGGTCTCCTTCAAAGGTTTCTCAATTCTTCTGACCTTTTGCATTGCTCCCTGAAGAAGCCGTAGGGCTATGTGACCCACTGCAGAGTTATTGCTCCTATGAAATATCCATTCCATACCATGATGACACTTTTATCAAACAGGCTCTGGGATGATTGAGTATGGATGAATCAGAGCAAATCAGAGGAACATAGTCCTTCCGGTGTGTTGTTTTCCTCATGCCAAGGTAAAAACATTAGTTTGAAGAAGGCTGAGTATAATAAATTTCATTTTAGTTTTGCACTGGTTAGATGGTCCCCCAGACATACATAAATAGAAGATAATCTTCTTCCTAACTGTGTCTGTATTGTGTTCACTGAATTCCTCCTGCCTCTGGAGTAGGGAATTAGCTTTTATTGAGTTTCCTGTTTGCTTTTCCCACTCAACAGAGGGAGAACTACAGGATCTGTGATGCACGTGTTTATATGCATCTGCCTTGTTTCAGAGAAGTTCCTGCTAAAATAATGGACAGCCTATTTGGTTCAAAGTCTTCCTAATAAGCTAGTTTTGACCTAAGGTTGTGGTAAAAGAAGTATTGACAAGATTTCCTGGTGCTAGTTACAAGGCTGTATGACTAGCCCTGAAGGTCCTGCTGACAGTGTGTTATGGTTTAAGCCCAGCTTAAAATGAAGGAAATGAAACACTGATATGGGGGACATTTATGTATGTGAAATTTCAGAGTTTTAAAGCAGATTATTTAGCGATTTTGTAGACGTAAAGAAACAACTTGCACCAGAGCACATAGGAATTTAGTTACTAAGCTTGGTTGCTAGGTAGAACTCATAAGGATAAGATGTACGTTGGTGAAGCTCAGCCAAGAAGGACTTAGGTATTGTAAAAACCTGACAAAGCAGAACTTGTGGTTTGAGAAGCCAGCAAGAACCAGGCTCCTAGTTTTGGCCAGGACAAGCTGACCTGGGAATCAGCCAAATCCCTACTGCATATGCCCAGAAGTAGGGGTCAAACAGCAAACAGCTGGAGGAAGACTTCTTACTTCACCAGAAGACCCTGCCCACGACCACCAGAGAGGGCTGCACAACCGTAGAAGAATGTCTTAGTTCATTTTAATATGAAGCAAGGCTAGGCTGGCCTAGGTAATGAATACGTATTGATATATTGTGAAATTAAATGCATATGTAATATTTCAGAAGATAAATAGGTGAAGGAGAATCACTGAGGCACATGCCTTAGGAAGAGCAATTCCCCCGTTCACCCAGTCCTGAATAAACATATCTACTTTACAACTTTCAGAAGTCGCGGAGTCTTTTACTGTGTATCAGCATCACACAGCTGCTTTCTCAGTCTCCCTCAACCCAGTGGAATGGGGAAGGGAGTCAAAATGAAATTTGTAAGTTGAGATAAGAGCAATTTAATAGGGACAACAAAAGCCATAAACACAAGCAAAGCATAACAAGGAATTAATTCACTGCTTCCCATGGCCAGGGGGGTGTTCATCCATCTCCTGGAGAGCAGGGCCCCATCACACATAGCAGTGACTTGGGAAGACAAACACCATCACTTTAAATATCCCCCCCTCCCTCCCTCTTTGCCCCACTTTATATACTCAGCACAATGTCATTTGGTCTGGAATATCCCTTTGGTCAGTTGGAGTCACCTGTCCTGGCTGTGTCTCCTCCCAGCCCTCCATGCACACCCAGTCTCCCCACCAGCATGGGTTAGGAAAGTAAAAATGGCCTTGGCTCTGTGTAAGCCCTGTTCAGCAATAGCAAAAACATTTCCATATCACCAATGCTGTATTCATCAGAAATCCAAAACACAGCCTCACACCAGCCACTGTGAAGTAAGTTAACTCTACCCTAGCCAAAACCATCACAATGGGGATGTGCCAGGCCACAGAGCACATCAGACAAGGGAGGGAGTGCTGTGACATTCAGATGGAACAGCAACGTCACAAAAGCTTATAAATGTTCTGGGATTAGGGCAAAGATTGCAGAATGCAACAAGAGATTTAATCAAAATCGATATTTACCAAAATAATTGAATGACAACAGAGGCAATTGCTGCTGCCAGCAGCGGACTGGAACACAAACCAAGTGTGTATTTGTGGTGGATTTTAACAGCCAATTATTCGAGTTCCCAAGCTTCCTTTCTCTGGAAGAATGAAGAGTATGACAGGAGGACACATCTTCCATGTGTGCTGTTTCTCATATTCTTTCCTTCCATCATGGGGCAATACTAGAGAGAGGACTACCTGACAGAGAAATCTTTGCTTGGTCTGTTCCAACATAGCAATTCTTTTAATTACTGGATTCATCAGCTGTCCCAGAGAGGATTCCTTGCAGTCAGCTTACAAAATATCATTTCATTGTGATTTTAAAAGGTCTGGACTAAAGCTTCAAGACACGTGAAGGTGCACAACTGAGTAATACTAACTGAGTATTATTAACTCAATACTGAGTAATTCTACTTTACTCTGTAGTAAAGCTTTTCATTACTTTTTCTCTGGTATCCTTTCAGTGGGCAAAGCTCAGCTGGCAATATTTTTCAACATAGGCCGCAACTGCAACCCAGCCTCCTCCTCCAACACAAAGGTTCTCAGACTGTGTCCCACTGAGCACCCAGAACTGACTGCCAACAGCAGCTGCCTCCTCACATGTTTCTGGCTCCTTCTCTTCACTTCCTACAGTTAGAAATAGTTACAAATACATTTAAGTGTTCTCGTGATGTTTCTTTTCCATACAGGCAATTACTATCATTGGCACAAGGATGTACTCTTCAGTGAATAGAAAAGGCTGTAGCTATACACTCACAGATTGTAGTTCTGATGGTCCACAAAGGCTCTGTGGAAAAAAAAAAAAAAAAAAAAAAAAAAAAAAAAAAAAAAAAAAAAAATCTCAGAAGTCTCAGTATTAATGCAAAGTATCCCTGCTATAAGGACATCATAATTAGCTGGCAATGCTTAATCTTTTCAGGTCACTGGCTCGTATCAGTGCAAATACTCTTTGGGTTTCTGGATGTCTGACAGATGTAATAAGGGCTCTAGGTTCATTAATTCTCATGTTAATAATGTTTTTAATTTGTTGTATTCATTTCATAACTAATATTTGGCTTTCAAAGCTGCAAGTACAATGTCTCCATTTAAGGAAAGCAGTCTGGAGGAAAAAAGCCAGTAATTGCATGATTTTTACATCAGCTTCACTTACTTAAAAAGAAACCAGGAGAGATAAATTATTTTTATTTCTTTCAATGTCATGAACTCAAGAAATAGACAGTGGAGGCAAACTGCATCATCTTTTTCTCACACTTGGCTACTGCAACTGTAGACATTTAACTCTTGGCTCTTCACATCCAGGTCATGTAATGTAAATCATTCCCACCAAGGCCTTCTCTTGCCCCACAGACTACATACCTGGACTTGGATTAACACTGAACTTCATTTGGCAGAAATGAAGAACCATCTCAGGAAAAAGTTGTTCAAAGGCACAAACATTTTCTCAAATCCTCTTGATTCTGAGATTTATTTGCCCTGACTCCAGCTTCCTTTGAAAAGTCCAAAACAACCTTTCTTAAAGCCCATGTCACCTTGCCAATAGTTCCAACAAATCTGTGCGCAGGACAAGAACTTCTGTGAAGTGGGAGTATCACAGCCACTCCAGTTCCTTTGGCTTTGTCTGTGATCTCATGGTAGAGGAGGCACGAGAGTGCAGGAATGAGAGAGCAAACTCTACAGCACTGAGGACTGGAACCTCAACATTGAATGCTTGGCAGCAAACACAGGGGATGTTCAGATTAGCCCAAGTGACTTGAAACATCATTTATTATTTTATTTCTGCTGTAGGGAATAGGAACTGTCAATACATGCTTATGACATTTGATTTCAAGACAGTAAGAGGACAATAATATTTTAAATGTCACTTTTCAGCAGACATGGATTATAGAGTAACTGAATTTCATCACATCATTTCATTTTTCAGGGAAAAAATAGCCATAGGATGATTTATTCTCTGTTGATATTGGTCTTTCTGCAGACCTTTACAAATAGAAGAAAAACCTCTTCTTCACTGTAGTCTGTGTGACTTCCACTGCTGTGCTGAGTAGTCTGTCATCCAAACTCCTCAAGTCCATGCCTCACTTCCAAACCCAGTTGTGTGGATAGAAAAACACAAAGATATGTTACAGCTTTTCCTCCAAATAATGCAAAAAATAAATATGTGAAAAGGCATTAAGAACATTCTCTTTTCTCTCACACTCAGCCCTCTCACACCAGGTCGGCACAATCAAACCTCCAAGGATTATCATCAAGATCATCTCCAAGAGTTATTGCAAACTTGTGCAGCTCTCCAGCCTGAGACTGCTGGAATAGATCAAAGAACCCTAGACATTGATCATAACACAGGCTTGCCAAAAGACATGTATTTAGCATGGAGCATTGTCCTTAGCACACTCCAGATGGCTCTTTGAAGAGCTTTTATTATGCTTTGTTCCACTGCAACAACAGCTTTCAATGGCATTCTTGTTTTGTTTTGTTATCAGGCTCTGGAGAGCAGGAAGCATATGATTCTGCTGTGTTCCTCACACATACAGTTCAACTACCACCCTGTCACCCTCTTGTTCCCAGTGCAATGCTATTAACAGATGGCTGTTACAGGATCAGAGAGAAATATCTCTGGAGTTCAGCAGCCCTAAGGGGTAGCAAATGGTCCCAGCAGAAAAATCTCAATTGAGCTTTATTTTCCTGGCGTGGCCGGGCTCCTTTCAGCCTGTGAGTGAACTGCAGCCTCAACAAATGCACCATCTCATCACAGCAGAAGCCTCCCAGATTTTACTCAGAATTTGGTTTTGCATCATCAAGGCTATAAGAAGCAATAACTGGTTATTCTGGCAGTTCTAAACCCGCAGATGTGCAAACAAGCCAGGCAGTGTTTTAATGTGCATTCCCATTATGCTCTGCTACACTGGAATTTCTCAGCCATGCCTGTACCTACACATGGATAGAGCAACAAATCTTTACATTTGTTGTTTTCCAAAGTAGCATTCAAGTCAGCAAAACCAGAAATATTTTTATTGGCAGTGCATAACTCCCACAGATGCCTTCAAGAGAACAGGCAACATTTGCTTGATTTGTGCACTGGACTGCCTCTGTTGCATTCATTGCAATTTCTTGAGCCTGTTACCAATTCAGAAACTATTTCTGAAATCAAATGAAGGCAAACACACCCCATCTCACTGCCCAATTCCCTTCCCTATCTTTGCTTTGGCACTGCAGTTCACAATGGAGGATGTTAAAAATGGGCAGAGATAATATTTTTCTCCTTAAAACGCCTTTATTAATCAGGTCTTAGATGGGTGGCTCGAGGGAGGGTCAGCCCGTCCGAGTTCACTCTGAGGAGGAGGGTCTTGTTCGGTTCTGCAGGCTCAAGATGCTGTAGAGCCGGGAGCTCCTCCCTCGTCAGGGGTCTGAGGAGTTGTATCTTTTGTTGGGTTGGTCTGGGGTCCTGCTTCTTCTTGGGTACTTTTTAGGTTACAGCGAGTTACAAAAAATTGTTCATTAATACTTTAGGGTATACACGGTTTAGTACTGTCTTTTGTGGGTTCAAAGTTTACATTGATTTGTTTTGGTAGGGGTTTTTTGGTTTTAAAAGAGCCTCAGGTTACACTAGGTTTTTTTTAATTTGCATGTTGGTCACTGGGGTCGCCTGGGGGTGGTTGCATAATTGCCACGGCGGCAGCCTCATGGCTGGAGTCTGGGGTCTTGCGGCGGGCGCCGTGGCTGGGGCTCTGGTGGGCAGGAGCCGGGAGCCGGGGAGGCCGCACGCGGGGGGCAGCGGGCAGCAGCCACGCGCGGCGGGGGAGCAGGGACGGGGTCTGGCAACTCAGGGGTCTCGCAGTTTCAACGGGGGGGGGGGGGTATGTATGCTTTGGCTTCTGGTGGCTCCACAGCAGGAGCGGTGTGGGAGCATGGCCGCCAGTACCACGGGGGTACACGGCGTGGCTCCAGCAGCAGCGGCGGCAGTGGCGGGGGTCTGGGCCGGCTTTCGCTTTTGGTTTCTTCGGCAGCTGGGGTCTTGTGGCGGGCGGGAGCCGGGAGCCATGGTGCCGGCAGCCATACCGCAGCGTGGACTGCGGGTTTAGGCCGGCATCTCGGGGGGGGGAGGGGCGGCAGCGCCGGGGAGGCATGGCACACCAGCAGCCACGGGGGCTCCCCCATGGTCTCAGCGGCGGACGCGCCGGTCCGGCGTTCGTGGTGGGGGCCTGCTGTAGGCACGGGGGCTCCCCTTCTCCTCCGGCTGCTTGGAGGGGTGCAGTTTTCAAAGAGCCCCCCCCCGTTTTGCCCACAAAGGTGGCTTTTCATTGTTACATTACAATTTAAAACATTTAAAACATTATTACATTTATTACGTAACAACCAAGGGTTTTAACACTCTAAGTTTTCAACATATACTTAGGAGTTCTCTAATTTTCATTCTTTTCAGAGGAGAATAAAGATGATGACCCAAAACAAATTATTTAGGCCCAAACTTCGGACTACCATTTTGGCAAGGTTAATCTAAAATGTAAATCTCTTTCCCAAGTACCTGTTGAAGATGGTTGTGAGAGCAGCTTATGGTGGGCTGCTTTACAACCTGCTTGCACATATGTCATTCCTTAATGCGTTTTCCTGACATCTGTTGTTTTTTCACAGCACAGCTTTATAAATGGAAAAAATTAGGAAGAACATGAGACATGTGAAACTTCCTAGTAAAAGAGGGAGATGGAACAAGGCAAAAGATGTACGTTATTATGCTCTTTTCTTTGCTAAGCTGAGTAAGAGGTAACAATATATTCAGAATTAAATTCAATATGCCTGTTTGAACAGCAACCAGAAGTATTGCTGGCCTATCTGAAAAAAATTGCTGTGAATTTTAAGAATAGTTCTCATCTTTTTAAATTTGTTTAATTCAGGAACCTCTAAATTCATGTAAAAGTTGTAGAAAACAGGTCTTCAAGCTGTTTTTATGGTGTCTCTCAGTAGCATCTGGTGATTTTTATTTCCAGTGAAAAATATATTGTTACTTAAAATATCTGTTTTGCAAGTGAAAAATAGCTTAACATGATGCTTCAAACCCAATATGAGCAACTATGTTCTGCCTGAATATTTTTTACAAAAGTCTAACTAGATACAACCCTATATGATCAAACTAGCAACGTATAACATACTGCAGCAGTATAAATTGGCATGAACTGGGAAGAGTTTAAATGGAGAAAGATCTGGACTGGTAAAAACTAGACAGAATACCTGAAGGACAATGGTGAAACTAGAATTCCAACACCAAATAAAAATACCAGCTTCCTAAGAAAAAGAGCAAACTTGGAAAGACCAGTAATGCCTGTCATGTCATCTTTGACACCGCTGATGTATTACAGGAACAAAAGGGCAATTTCTACAAATTCAAACTTTTAAAATTATGTGATGTCGGCAACATCTGAAATGAGTTTTCGAAACACAGGTCTGAATAAACACAGGATTTATTTATTCTAAACTTTCAGCTCTAACATGTTTCAGAAATACAGTGCAGCAGATTAACTTGCCCAATATATACAAGCAGAGATACTCTCAAGCAAAGTAATTGTACAGATACTTGTATTAATAGTGACATGAGCACACAATTCTGTCCTTTTCTTTCAAAAAACTGTTCCCCTAGACTATTACTCTGATAAAGAATGAAACCATCTGTGGCCACTAGCAACATAATTAATAAAAGCCAAATTAGTTTCCCTCCTGAAAAATGAACCATGGACTGTCACCCCTCACTTAGAGGGGCCACAAGTTGCGACATGGTTGTGGACCCACACAGAGGACAAACAGGGAGCAGCAGGGCAGGACATGGAAAGCTTCTTTATTTTTCTGACTCTATTACTTATATACACTTTTTACAGAAGGCCAGGTGTCCTGGGTTGCAGTGTAGGATGTACACAAAGTATTTATTCTATCACCATCTTCATGAACTGTTGAAACCAGGTGGGCTAGTGTTTTCCCAAGGGTGTCTTCTGCTAATGACCTTTAGAGTGTCTTCTGCTAATGGCCTATTAACGCCTGGCCCATGAGTCACAGGTAACTCCCTCCAGGGGTTATCTCTGTTTAATGGGCCATCAAGGACCCACTTCACACTTCTCATGCTATTGTGAGATGCTCTGCCCAGGGGGAGGAGCCAAGCATTCTCACCTGGATATAAGCTGGTACATGGGACAGTGCAAGAGCACTTATCCACTGGATTCCCAGAGGAGCAGGGCTACCAGACCTCTCTACAGGATCACTGCTTCAGGAAGACCACCTCACCTGGACTGCTTCCACCATCCTGCTCAGGTTGTATTCTGACTCTGTCAGTGATCCTTTGTGTTATTGTATTTATTTTATTTTACTTTTACCTTTTTACCTTTCTTCTTATTAAATTGTATCTCTGACTTGGAGCCTCTCATTCATTTTGCTTTCAAACCACAACATTTTTTGGTGCCCAACATGGGGCCAGAGACACTAAGAAAAGTCAGAACTACAGTTTTATATTTGAGAAAACACCTGTTTGCTATGATGCTCAACATGCTTACATGTGTCTTATATCTATCTCTCTATATTTTTCCACACATGGGGCGCTATCTGCCGGTCTTAATGTTCCTGTATAGACCAGGGTATGGTACTAAAATTGCCTTATTGGTCTATTATGTCCATTGCTTGATAAACTCCGAGGCAATGAACAGCATTCAAAATATATACCCAGTTTTGGATTCGTTTTCTGGTCTAGGATGCTACATCTGGGGCCTCAACAATCTTACTCAGCCCCTGTGGGGAGGAGTAAAGAATGATTTTTTTCCAGCTTTTCAGGCATAACACAGCAGTTTTTGAAAATATTGAGTACCCTCTAGATGCCAAGGACAGTATTATGTTATTGTTAGTCCTGCTTTGTCTTCTCTGCACAGCCCTTTGTCTTCTCTGCACCATGCTTAGGATCAAAACACTACCTGGTGTGATACAGCATGTTCCTAAGGAAGACGAAGAGGGAAAGAGAAGCAAAGCAACAGCATCAGCGTCTGCACAGACTGTCACAGAGAAAAAGGGAACCAAAGACAAGGCAACAGTGTCCTCATCTACACAGACTATTGCAGAGGAAAAAGAAGCCAAAAGTGAATCAACAGTGTCCGTGTCTACACAGACTGTCACAGAGAAAAAGGGAACCAAAGACAAGGCAACAGTGTCCTCATCTACACAGACCATTGCAGAGGAGAAAGAAGCCAAAAGTGAATCAACAGTGTCCACGTCTACACAGACCGATACAGAGGAGAAGGGAACCAAAGGCAAGGCAGCAGTGTCCTCATTTACATAGACCATCAAAGAAGAGAAAGAAGCCAAAAGTAAGGCAACAGTGTCCACATCTACACAGACTGTCACAAAGGAGAAAGAAACCAAAGATGCCGTCAGCATCTCCACACAAACCGTCACTGAACTGGAACAACCTAAACCAGTAGCAGTTGCCACCACTCAGAAAAAGAAGTCAAGGAGCAAATCAGTCCGCGTAGTGACTGACGAGGATGCAGCAGGACCTTCGCAGCCAGCAGAGGAGACAGAGATAGAGATCATCATTCGCTCTCTATCCCTGGGTGAGTTGCGTGACCTGCGAAGGGAATTCACCCGCCAGACCAACGAGTCCATCTTGACCTGGCTGCTCCGCATCTGGGACGCTGCAGCCAATGACACCATTCTGGATGGAATTGAGGCCAGGCAACTGGGATCGCTGTCCCGGGATGTGGTCATTGACCAGGGGATTGGGAAAACCCAAGAACCTCTCAGCCTCTGGCAGCGACTGCTAACAAGTGTGAAAGACAGATACCTTTGTAAAGAAGACCTCCAAGTGTACCAAGGCAAATGGAGCACAATAGAACAAGGTATCCAATGCCTGAAGGAATTGGCTGTGCTGGAGATCATTTTTTCAGAAAACGAGAGATTTCCTAAAAACCCAGATGATGTCCAGTGCATATCACGGATGTGGCTGAGACTTGCACGGCTTGGACCAGAGATGCATTCACGTTACCTGGCAACACTGCAATGGAGGGAAGGTGAAGACAAGGTGGGTGTCTTGGCTAATAAATTAAGAATTTATGAGGATGTCGCCGTGCGCCTGCTCCTCGCGGCTAGCCCGAGGCACACGAGACAGCAACCAGCTGCTTTGAGTTCTCCACCTCGTCTCAGAACTATCCCACCACAATGGAGCTGAGCGGAATAAAGAGAGGGACTCTCCGGGAGGTAGAAAGGAAGGTTTATTCCTCGCCGAGGTCTCCGAAGGAGAGCCCCGAAGAACGCAGTGCACCGGCTTAAATACATGAAACCATAGGGGTGGGGAAGGCACAGGACAACCAATAGGATGGAACCAGGGAGTGGCAACGAAATGGGGTGATCCAGCCAGGAGCAATCAGGGGAAAGGCGGGAAGGGACCCAGCCAATCCACAGGCTCAGGCCTCAGGGAGATTGGCATGGGGGGGTAGGGGTGATGGACAGGGCTGGTGGCGGGAAGGAGCAGCCAATCAGGGGCTGTCTCCAGGGCAAGCAGGGAAAGGGTTATATAACTTGGGAGTAAACAACAAAATGGAAGACAAAGAACAGGGCCAGGGGAGCCATTTTGGGGAGAACAAAACTGGGGTACAAATAACTGAAATATACATAAAACATGACAACAACCCCACATGAGGACACTGTCACCGCCCCAGTTCGTATCCATGTCTCGTCTGTGGAAACACGACTGGCTGAGCAAGTCCGGAGCTTGATTGAAGAAGGCCATCAGAAATTGAAAAAAAAACTTAAGGAAGAAATTTATCATATTTCACCAGAGCCGATGAGAGTCTCTGCCATTAGGGGCAGGCGTCCCCCAGCCAGGGAGAGAGGATACACACCACGAGGTAACCTCTGGTCCTTTCTTCAAGAGCATGGAGAAGACATGAAGAAGTGGGATGGAAAACCCACCTCCTCCTTAGCAGCCCGGGTACGTGAACTGAAAAGAGGAACACCTACCACAAGAAGCCCATCTAGAATCAAGGTTGCCCCAGCCTCTCAGAACTCCAGACGGTACAGGAATGATGATATGACTGATCCTCTTGAAGAGACCTCAGAAACATACGTACAAGAAGAGAACAATATATGCCATGACCAGGAATAGGGGGGCCCTGCCTCTAGCCAGGAAGAGGAAAGGGATAATCAGATCTACTGGACTGTGTAGATCCGATGGCCTGGCACATCTGACCCACAAAAATATACGACGTTAGTTGACACTAGGGCCCAATGTACCATGATGCCATCAAAGTATGTAGGAACAGAATCCATCTCTATTTCTAGGGTGACAGGAAGGTCCCAGGAACTGACTGTATTAGAGGCTGAAGTGAGTTTAACTGGGAACGAGTGGCAAAAACACCCCATCGCAACTGGCCCAGAGGCCCCATGCATTCTCGGCATAGACTATCTCAGGAATGGATATTTCAAAGACCCAAAGGAATATCGCTAGGCTTTTGGGATAGCCGCAGTTGAGAAAGAAAACATCAGACAGTTGAATACTTTGCCTGGTCTCTCAGATGACCCCTCTGCTGTGAGACTGCTCAGAGTCAAAGAACAACAAGTACCAACTGCCACAACAACAGTACACCGCCGCCAATATCGCACTGACAGAGACTCTGTGATTCCCATACATGAGATGATTCGTACACTGGAAAGCCAAGGGGTGGTCAGTAAGACTCATTCACCTTTCAACAGCCCAATATGGCCTGTGCGTAAGTCCAGTGGAGAATGGAGACTGACAGTGGATTACCGTGCTCTGAATGAAGTCACACCACCACTATGTGCTGCCATACCAGACATGTTAGAGCTTCAGTACGAGCTGGAGTCCAAGGCAGCAAAGTGGTATGCGACCATTGACATTGCCAATGCCTTCTTCTCCATTCCTTTGGCAGCACAGTGCAGGCCCCAGTTTGCCCCTGGAGGGGCGTGCAGTACACCTGGAACCAACTGCCTCAGGGGTGGAAACACAGCCCCACCATCTGCCATGGGCTGATCCAGGCTGCACTAGAAAAGAGTAAGGCTCCGGACCATCGATGACATCATCATATGGGGGAACGCCCCAAAGGAGGTCTTTGAGAAAAAAGAGAAGATTATCCAAATTCTGATGAAAGCTAGTTTTGCCATTAAACAAAGTAAGGTTAAGGGACCAGCTCAAGAAATCCAGTTCCTGGGAGTCAAGTGGCAAGATGGACGCCGCCAAATCCCCACAGAGATAATAAACAAAATCACTGCCATGTCCTCACCTACCAACAAGAAGGAAACACAAGCTTTCCTAGGTGCCATAGGCTTCTGGAGAATGCACATTCCTGAGTACAGTCAGAATGTGAGCCGTCTCATCATATCTGGTTACCCGCAAGAAGAACAATTTCCACTGGGGCCCTGAACAGCAACAAGCCTTTGTTCAGATCAAACAAGAGATTGCTCACGCAGTAGCCCTTGGCCCAGTCAGGACAAGACCAGATGTGAAGAATGTGCTTTACTCTGCAGCCAAGAAAAACAGTCTGTCCTGAAGCCTGTGGCAGAAAGTGCCTAGAGAGACTCAAGGCCAACCATTGGAATTCTGGAGCCAAAGTTACAAAGGCTCCAAAGTCAGCTACACTCCCACAGAGAAGGAGATCTTGGCCGCCTATGAAAGAGTGCAAGCTGCCTCAGAAGTGATTGGCACTGAAACACAGCTGCTTCTGGCACCCCAATTACCAGTACTGGGGTGGGTGTTTAAGAGAAAGGTTCCCTCCACACATCACGCCACTAACACCACATGAAGCAAATGGATCGCTCTCATCACACAGCGCGCCCGTATTGGAAACCCAAATCGCCCTAAGATTCTGGAAGTTATAACAAACTGGCCAGAAGGTGAGAATTTTGAATTATCGTCTGAAAAAGAAGAAAAGCAAGTAACATGTGCTAAGGAAGCCCCACCATATAATAAACTACCAGAGACTGAAAGACGATACACTCTCTTCACTGATGGCTCCTGCCGAATTGTAAGCGCTAACCAGAAATAGAAAGCTGCAGTTTGAAGCCCCACACGACAAGCTGCACAAGCTACCGAAGGACAAAGTGAGTCAAGTCAAGTTGCAAAGCTTAAAGCTGTCCAGCTGGCTTTGGATATTGCTAAACAAAAGAAATAGCCAAGGCTCTATCTCTATACTGACTCATGGATAGTAGCTAATGCTCTGTGAGGATGACGAAATTGCTAAAAAAAGGCCAACTGGCAGCGCAAAGGAAAACTCCTCTGGGCCGCTAACATTTGGCAAGACATCGCTGCCCAAGTAGAGAAACTGACCGTGAAAGTTCAACACGTGGACGCACACATACCCAAGAGCCAGGCTAATGAGAAGCATCGCAACAACAAGCAGGTAGACAAAGCTGCCAAGGTGAAAGTATCACAAGTAGATCTGGACTGGCAGCACAAAGAAGACCTGTTCTTAGCTCGTTGGGCCCATGATGCCTCTAGTCATCAAAGAAGAGATGCAACATACCGATGCGCCCGTGACCGAAGAATGGACCTTACTATAGACAGCATCTCACAGGTCATCCTGTGACAGACAGGTCATCCACAACTGTGAGACCTGTGCTGCAATCAAACAGGCCAAGCAAGTGAAGCCTCTGTGGTATGGTAGACAATGGCTAAAGTACAAGTATGGGGAAGCCTAGCAAATTGACTACATCACCCTTCCCCAAACCCGCCAAGAAAAGTGCTACATGCTAACCATGGTGGAAGCCACCACTAAATAGCTAGAAACCTACCCTGTGCCTCATGCCACTGCCCGGAACACTATACTAGGCCTGGAAAAACAAGTCCTGTGGAGACACAGCACCCCTGAGAAAATTGAGTCAGACAATAAGACCCATTTCAAAAACAGCCTTATAAACACCTGGGCCAGAGAACATAGTATTGAATAGATATATCACATTCTTTATCATGCATCAGCTGCCAGAAAAGTTGAACAGTGCAATAGACTACTAAAAACTACCCTGAAGGCACTTGGCGGGGAGACCTTCAAAAATTGGAAAATGAACTTAGCCAAAGCTACCTGGATGGTCAACACCCGAGAGTCTATCGATCGAGGTGGTCCTGCCCAGTCTGAACCCTTGCACACAGTAGATGAAGATAAAGTCCCTGCAGTACATATGAAAGGCATTTTAAAGAAGACTGTTTAGATTAATCCCACCTCAGGAAAAGGCAGACCCATCCGTGAAATTGTCTTTGCTCAAAGACCTGGTCACACTTGGTAAGTAATGCAGAAAGATGGAAAAACCCATTGTGTACCACAAGGAGACTTAATCTTAAGTGAGAACAGTGTGTAACATTTTATTCCCTATGTGTATGCATATCTTTGTAACAATGTATTGATTTGGATATGATGTAGATGGTAATAGAATAAGGGGTAGATTATGTCCTGGGTTGCAGTGTAGGATGTACACAAAGTATTTATTCTATCACCATCTTCATGAACTGTTGAAACCAGGTGGGCTAGTGTTTTCCCAAGGGTGTCTTCTGCTAATGACCTTTAGAGTGTCTTCTGCTAATGGCCTATTAACGCCTGGCCCATGAGTCACAGGTAACTCCCTCCAGGGGTTATCTCTGTTTAATGGGCCATCAAGGACCCACTTCACACTTCTCATGCTATTGTGAGATGCTCTGCCCAGGGGGAGGAGCCAAGCATTCTCACCTGGATATAAGCTGGTACATGGGACAGTGCAAGAGCACTTATCCACTGGATTCCCAGAGGAGCAGGGCTACCAGACCTTTCTACAGGATCACTGCTTCAGGAAGACCACCTCACCTGAACTGCTTCCACCATCCTGCTCAGGTTGTATTCTGACTCTGTCAGTAATCCTTTGTGTTATTGCATTTATTTTATTTTACTTTTACCTTTTTACCTTTCTTCTTATTAAATTGTATCTCTGACTTGGAGCCTCTCATTCATTTTGCTTTCAAACCACAACACCAGGATTGGCCCAAGGAGGTTACAAATCTCATTACTCCATTGGTCACTCTCACCATCAGTCAAGTTCTCCTCTCAGAGAAGAACTATGCAAAACACACAGATAAATTCTAAAAATACATACAGTTTACATTAAAGCAATGTGAGAATCAGGCTGCAAAGATTCAAACACTTGAAAGCAAGAAAATGCAGGGCAACAATGGACAACATCTTCACCTTAGAGATACCATAAAAAAAAGTTTTAACCTCCCTCCCTTAATCCACAAAATGAAGAAGTTATTTTCCCCTTCACAGACTTTCTTAAATAAGCTCCATCTGGTCCTTCTTTCTGCTAGAAAGTCAAACTAGTAGGCAGAGATAGGATGGTGTTTGAATGCAATAGTAGGCAACACATGTAAAATAAAAATGAAAGTCTAAAATCTTATTAAAAATTAAGCTCTACATGTAATTTCAACTCAAATAACTTGTGTCTAGCTATGAGCAACTTGCTAGCTAACCTTGAACAGCTCTTGCCCCAAAATTAAAGTTCTGCCATTTGTTCTGGAGTGCAATCACCCATCTCAGAGTTCATCATGTCTCCCTTACAAAAACTAGGATAATTCAGTCCTAGTTTTCAAATGATACCAAGCTTTTGCCTGCGTGGTTTTATGAGGAAAACAACCTGTGTATTCTGAAGTTCCCAGTGAAAACACCAAGAAGTTTTAGTCTAGTGTTAAACTGCTAGGACACTTAGGCTTTTGAACTGATTCAGCCTCCTGAGATATCAAATACATTGAAGGAAAAATATGTTTGGGCTCTCTTGGCAAGGGCAGCAGCAGAGTTTCTTAGTGTTAAAGCTCTAGGGCAGGATCCTTGCCTGGTGGTACTACACTGGCTCTGAGCATACCCTAGACAACACTGTACCTTGTTCTTCCAGATTAGTCCAAAATTTTCATCCTGCAAAGCCACATGTAAAATCTCACAAGAATTGTTCTTTGAGGAATGATTGGTTTGTGATAGGAAGGGTTACATAAGGAGACATTATCTATCCACATCCATTACAGCATTGTACAGCAAGTCAAAATATCAACACAGCTGAGAAACACTCACAATGCCCAGGCATAGAACAAAAATGCAAATCTTTGAGAAGGGCTCATTAAACACTGTAAAAGACTGTAGAATCTGCATCCCCATGCAGATTCATGACACCAGCAGACCTCTCTCTGCTATAATATACAAATCTAAGTCATACACTTGCCAGACAGACTCAGTGGTCATAAACTAAAGGTGGAAAATGAGAGGCATCATGCATAGCTAGGTAGCTAGAACCCAGAGGAAACAAGCCATATAAATCATGGCGGGGGGGGGGGGGGGGGGGGAGGGAAAAAGTGGGGGTTTTTTCCCCCCAGCAGTATCCAAAATGTGAAAATGCATGAAAATTTTACTTTCTTGGACTAGGAGAGAATAAGTGAAACATTTCTTACCCAAAAGTCACAAACACTATTTGTTAAACCTTGGGGGGAAAAAAGAGAGGGGAAAAAGTAAAAAGTAAAATACTATGCAGCAACATAAAATTACATCTGAAGGGTCAGAAGGATTATGTCCCAGGAGGGCTCCTGACTGCTTGTCTTGGAAGAACCACATACCCTGCACCTTTGATAGCTCCCTCAGGAACCTGTCCCTTTTCAGGCTTTAACAAGGCTATGTGCACATGTGAAAGAATACCATGCCACTGCTGTTTCATCTAACATCAGTCAAAACAGTGGAGTCCCAAATGGATCTGGTGGAATTTCAGGCTTGTCTGTATCCCTCTTTCACTGTGGCATCTGGCAGTGACTTGCAGGGTAGAAGGGTAGGTTCACAGGGTAGAAGAAATGCCCCATATTATAAACATATTTCAATCTGGTTTCCAATGGAAATAAGGCAAATGTGATTATTTGAGTAAGAAGAAAAAAGGGAGAAAAGAAGTACTGCAGGTTTAAATGGTAATAATAGGAAATCCATTTTAAAAAATTAAATTATTCAAAGAAAGCAAATTCTACTTAAAATTAGCTTCTTTGATTCCCTTTCTCATGCAGGTAGGTACACGTTATTTTGTAGACCTGTGCTTGTTTTACTTGTGACATCTTGATTTTTCATAGCTGCATGGTGTCTTTTTAGTTAATGCAAAGGATGTCAAATGCATGACTCATGCAAGAAGAGCTTATCACCAAGTAGTCAACAAATATAGATGTCCTTCAACTCATCCAAAAGGATTGGCAGCAGTACCTTTCTTGGAGACACTACTTAGTGTAAACTCTGAGAAGCTTTGTGTTTGTTCCCCATTCTCCAGTAGCTCTAGCAAATAGGTGACTGTAAATCATTTCAGTATCAGCCCTGATCAACCAGGTTGTCTCGAATTAATTTCTTTGTGGACAGGACAGAAGTTTTGGAAATGTCATAATTTCTATTGCCTCTGTCTGCAGAAAGCAATCAGGACAGCAAGACAGGATGAAAATGTAGTAGTTGCCTTGCTTGTCCCAGCATATTCCTGCTGGACCAACAAGCTGACCAGCAAGGCACGTGGTTGTATTAACACTGAGCTCAACTCCCAGCTCAAATGGCCACTGGTGAGAGGCACAGATTGCTGTTGTTATTACCTGAAGTCACTGCACTACAAGAGCATAGGTAAGTTACACAAGAGTATATAGGTAAGAGCAAGGTAGGTTAACACACCCATTTACAGTCTTTTGGCCTTGCCTGCCACCATTTCTGGACTTCACTCCTGAGGATAGCATTCTGACATGAGATGGGAGTCTGAAAGGAAGGGAAACATGGAACTTAGAGTGGTTGGTAATTAGCAAGAAACTCCCATTGTGGCAGAAGTTGTGAGTACAGTGTCTCAAGGACATTATTCCACAGGATTGCCAGTCCAGGGCCTTCATCGGAGTTTAAATTCAGCCCATTTTTCTTTTTGAAGTATGCTTATGGTCTGAAAAGTGAGTCTGTAAATGAATTTTTAGTATTTCCTACTTATTCCCTCTCAGTGACTTCCATACGAAACATGCTTCATTTAAAACTCAAAAATAAGGCTTTCACCTGCCAGTAAATATAAGTTCAAAGCAATTTCTCACAGTCAAGTTACATTCTTTTTGTTTCATACATCATCACTAACAACAATGATTTTGGGGTCAAAAAGGAGGAGGAGTGTGTGTTTTCATGATGGATGTGGCAACACTGAACAGAACTCACTTTTGCCTGACTACAGTGCTGACAGTAGTAAGATTTTATTTGTGTCAGTAAATATTAGGGCTGCCATTAAGGTAGGGAGATCTAGTGCATGAAATGCTGTTTTTATCACCACTTTTCTCAGCATAACCTCACTTTAAACAAAGCCACAAAACAAGAATGTCTCCCCAGTGCTGCATCTTGTTTAATTCAGATTGCCAGAAAGCAAGCAAATTTGTCAGAGACTATGCCTGTATTGTCATGCTGCACTGGTGGCTCATAATTCTGGTGTGGTTTATTCAGAGGTCGTAATTCTTGGCTCATGGCAACAAGCAGACAAAGGCATGGTATGTAAGTGTCCTTTTGACCAGCGCTGACTCACTGGCCCTGTGCAGTTCTGAAGCCTCCATCTGAATTCTGAACTTCATGATTTGCAATGTTCTGACTGATTCACAGTGCACTAAGTGAATTTTGAAATGAGGGGGCTTTTTTGTGTACTAGGTTAAAAAAAAAAAAAAAAAAAACAACAAAAAACAAAAAACAAAAAAACAACCCACAAAACAAATACAATCCAATATTATTCCTGACGTGTTTTGTGGAAGGATTCAGGGACAAAAATCTGTGTTCGAGAAGTCTAACCTTTACACATCTGACCCTCAGTATGTGCAGAGAAAGAGACGGAAGAACTGGTTTGCTGTCCATGATTCCAGCTAGGCCCAGGTTGCTCAGACTTAGCCTTAGGTTAGGTAACAGGTAATACTGGGGACAGGAGCATCCCAAAATTTGGCCCTCTCTTTGCCTCTGCTTCACTGCAGGTAACCTTTTCATAACCTTTTAAATCTCACTGGACTCCTTAGAGGGAGGAACTTGATAAGACATGGGAATTGAACCTTTCTTTCTTGAGAGATTTCTCACTATCAGGCTCTGGACCATTTTGGATTGACTCAGGTTGATCACTTCTGCCATCGATGCCAGGTGCAGCCCAGAGGTCTGACCCTCATTGCAGCAGGAGGAAGTAATGGAGGAAAAGCAAGCATGCTGATCCAATTATTTTGACATGTTTACAACAGGGGCTATCCCACAGGTGCGGTCTTTGCTCCAAACAGGCATCTCTTGACTTTTTCTTAGCAATTTTCCAAAGTGCCTGAATTATGGACTATTGGGATCAGACCTTCTGTCATAGATCTGATCATGGAAATTGTTGCATCCTCATGTGATTTCCTCACTGATTTCACACTCCAGGTAAGTAGAGAAGGTTGTCCTGTCACTGAATATGTGAACAAGCTCCTTCTGAAAATGAGTCCCAAAGTCCCCTCTTGCCCCTTGCCATGGGAATAATGGCACTGTGCTCATGAGAGAGAATGGTGAAGGAGTCGCTGGCATCTCCTCCCCTTTTTTCTTGGTCCTTAGTGGAAGATCCACTCCTTCCTCATCTCTATGGCAAATCAAGCCTACGACTTCTGACCCATGGTCATGGAAGAGTAGGAATTAAACCCCTGCTTCAGAACTCCTGGCTTGAGCAATGCTCCTTAAAAAGAGTTACCAGAGAGTGAAGGCAAGACACTCTAACAATTAGAAAAGCCTCACTCCCTCATTTTGATCATAACCTCCATATTCCTGAGGTTTTAAAATCAGTTTCATGCTGGGAAGTGAATCAGGTCCAAGATTAAAGAGTGTCCACATCTAAGGAAGTTTATGGATGCGCATAAGATTGTGCACATGTGGGCAAGGATTAAAGCATGAAGGATAAGGAAAAGCCAAAACTGAAGTGTTTTGGATTACCATTTTCTGCTGAAAGAGCTCCCAGAAAATTGCTCTAATAGGTATTGCTAGATTAAATCTCTTGCATCTGTTCCATTGCAGGTAATCTTTTAGAAAAAAAAAAAAAAAAAAAAAGTGGCCTTTTATTGATTGTGGTAATTAGTTCATACTATTTTTTTCAATGGCAATTTTCTTAAGAAGAGGAAAAAACAGCTGTCTGCTTTGGTCAGTTTGGCCTGCTAGCTATATCTTGAGAGTTTTTGTTGTTTTATTAGCACACGTGAAAAGAGAGAGCTCATGTTTCTCCTCTTGCCAAGCCTGAGTGGAAAACACAGTGCAGAAAGTTTTGACATGAGTACAAACAAGTCTGCTTTTTCAAAAGTATGTAGGGGTCTAGTGCTTTGAACACAAATAAATCAAGACATTAAGTAATTATTTTCAAAAGTCAAATGTTTTCTTCATGAAATGTTACTGAAACTGTAGGTTGTGTGCCTGCTGCTGCATAGTTCTCACTTTACACTGAGTTTCCTACAGGAATGATATCTCATGATTTCATGCATGATGTTCTCCAACTTGGTAGAAGCTGATGATGCCTCATGCCAGTTTCATCATCCTAGTGGAAAATGGGAACTGGGTCCATATAAGCCCAGCCTAGAGAATTAACGTAGTGTAGTCCTGAACTACTGTACCTCAGCTAACTTCATGGATGTTTTGGAGGTGAAACAATCTGTTTTCATTTAAAATCTTCAGAATAGCTGGACTTTTGCTTCTTCTTCTATTCAGAAGACACAATTTACAAGATGGTATGCTTTCCTCTTCCATTACATTGTTAGGTTTTTTCTCTTTAATATACTGTGCTTACAAATGTTGCTTTTTCCTTATTGCTTTCTAATTTTTTTCAACCCATCCACAATTCAGGATTTATTGCAAGGACAGGACTTCACTCTCCCTGAGAGCTCCTCATTATTTATAAGAGAATTTCAAGTAGGAGATAACTCAATGTTTTCTGTCCCCTCTCCAAGCTTATTTCTCTCTTCTGATGGAGCTCAGTCTCAAGGCTGAGCAAGCTTCTCAGTACTAGCTTAAAATCAGAGCTCTTCTTTTTCAGAATGGCAGTCCCTGGCACTTCTGGGTGCAACGCCTGTTAAATGACCCTTATTGCTGTGCAGAAATCCTTGCGTTGCTCTGCAGCATCATTGCATACCTGAAAGATTCCCTTATGGAGCATTCAGGTTGCTCCTTACTTTGTGAGTGACCATTTACAAATACACCATAAGAGCTGGTGATGCTGCAACTTCTTATCCCTTGTCATCTTACTACTTAAAGAAGAGGGCTTTCAAACCAGCCCAAAACACTGCTGTAAGCCATGTAACCTTAGAATTCACCCTGCTGTTCTGCCACCCCACACAAAATAATGCTGTTATTACATGTACTGAGTTTGACAGAGGATTAGCTTTGCAGGAGAAAAGGCTTTATGCTCTCAACACTTGTTTCAAACATTGGCAGTGAGCTCTAATGTTCTGTCTGTGGTGTCTCAGCTTTCTACTGATATTTCAGAATCACAATTTAACTCCTCTGAAAAGGAATAGAGATTTGTTTGTTTGTTTGTTGTGGGGGGGGTTTTGGGGGTTGAGGTTTTTTTTTTAGTTTTTAGTTTTCCAAAGTGACTCTTCTATAGTTCTTTTAATAGATAGGCTTATAACAATAGCATCATTTCTTCTTACTGCAACCTTAAAGAGGAGGCAATACATTAAAGTGGTAAAGTTCACAGTATCATCTGAACTGATGAGTATCTCTCTGGTCAGAAAGAAGCAGAGGGAAAGAAGGCCCTATTTCCCTAAGAGGTCCTTTGTTGCAGTTCAGCAACCCAGCTGTCACTCATTGCTTGGAACATGCTAATGCAGAGAGATGAGTCCAGAAGTGGCAGTGGGCAAAAGTGAAATCCAGCCAGAAGGGCTGAGTGAATTCATGCTCTGTGGGATTTACCAGCCTGAGGAGCAGGGAGGCAGAGTCCCTGCAGAAGCTGTTTTTTAAGAAGCAGAAGTGCAGCACTCTGCCCTGAGGCAGACATATTGCTCTACAGTGAAGTGAATAAAGACGCCTGGTTACATGCTGAAAGTTTAAAGCCTTTAGAACTAATAATTGTATCCTCTTGGTTGTTGTCTAGCAGAGGGATCAATGTTACAAATGGTTTGTACCCCAGGCCCCAGTTTTTCACCTCTTGAATTGTATGCCCCTTTTCCAAAACCCCTTTTTAAAATCCTCTACCTCCCCTTGAGTCAGCCTCCACTGCTCCCACCTGCTCCTCCGGCTGCATGCTCTCCTGCTCTTCTGGCTGCGTGCTCCCCGTCTGCTCCTCTTCCTACTTCCTGCTGGTGTCTGCTGCTGTCACCACCCCCATGGAAATCACTGAGATGCCCATGAAGCCTTGCTGCGAGCCAGGACCTAATCGGCACCGAAAGTCCCCAGCCGAGACAAACTGACGCAAGATCCAGACCTACAAAAGACAGCATTGAACTGGCCATGCCCTAAGGTGTTGGCAGACAGTTTTCTGCATCTCGCTGTAACTTGGAGGGCGCCTGAGAAGTGGGGGGATACCCCTGGATTGGGCCAGCCTGGGTGAGTACAAGAACACCCGTGAGGGCGATCTCCTGGCTCTGCAGTAATGAGGGCTGCAAAGCCCATTGCCCCTCCTCCTCGATGGTGGACCAGGAAGAGCACTGGTGGCTCAGACCATCCCTCAAGACCCCTTTTTAAATAAAGGCATTGAAAGGAGGAAACATTGTACCCTGCCCATTATTCTTAACATACAGCACCTGTATTTTCTTCTAGCTAAGCCCTGAAATTTGTTCAGGAGGAATTGCATCAAAGGGAGCAGGCAGGAAAAGCCACCTGCAGTGTGTACGTACAATACCCTGACAGCACAGGCAAAGAGCCCCCAAGTACCACTAAAACTGACACATGGAGGACAAAGATCTGCACAAAGAAGTGCCAGGAGTTGGACTTATAAGTCTTTATTAGGCTCCCAAAATAAATGTCTGCAGTATTTCAAAAGAGTTCAGCACTAGGGAGATCACATTCAGAGTCTTGTTCTTAAGTGTGGTTACCATTAAGCAGGATATGCAGCTCCCATACTGGGAAGCCCAGATTATGCTAACCACATGCAAATTTTCACACAGCACAGAAAAGAACCAATTTCAGAGCACAAAGTTAGGTTTTTAATAGCTTTCTTTCATCCTCATATTAAAAATCAAGTCTTCCCCGTGAGCAGTACAGCTAACAAACCCTGGGTTTTCACTGATTTGTATCTCGTGATTCGATTTACAGTAATTTTAGAAGATGAAACCTCCAGATGAAGCCTTTGTTGCCCTGGAGGGCATGGATAAGGGCGCACAGGGCTCACATGGCAGATTTGCTCAGAGGCAACACTGAAAAGATCTTTCTGAGCATGTATTTTAGTGAAGCTTAAATGATTAAAACATAGCTGAGACCTCTTTTTTCAAAATAAGATGCTTTTAGAGAAAATAGCTCTGAATTTTTTTTGGCATGAATGGACTAACAGAGTGATCAGAGACTTTTTTTTTTAACAAAGGAGTCCAAAGATTGATGCAAGTTTCTTTGCAAGTTAATATTGGATAACAGCAATAGCAACTGTTAAGAACCAATTATTATAATATATTACTCAATTTAGATTGTCTGTAGAAATATCTCTCTTAAGCACAAGGACAAATACTTTCTCCTTTACTCCAATAACCAGCCTATATACATTTTTCTCAGGGATCATATGACAGAAGGCTCCTTGTGCAACTCGGGTAGTTAAGAGATACTACAAAGACTGAAATTCTTCATCCAGAAGCATTACGTTGCATAAAAATTCAAATGTTCCCTTTTCTCTATGTGTGTTCCAACAGAATCTGAGGTTACGCATAAAATTTGTCAGTTTCTGTGACCAGTAGAGACTGCCTGCTCCTAGCACCCTGGAACACTTGCAACTGTGCCTTCTGCTGCAATGTTCTGACCCATGTTACTGTGAAAATTCTTTCACTGAATGTCCAGCTTGTTTATGCAAACTCTGCTTAGATAATTAAAAACACAGTCCAAAAGTCATGTTATAAAGCCTTTCTGAACAGCTACACTTAGAAGTTTCTTCCCCTGTTTACAAATAGCAAACAGGAGTCCAAAGTAGGATTAAGCTTCTGGCACCCACAATGTAATTCTGAAAAGTCATTTTTCATAACACCCAGCATGTTCAAGGAACCTTCAATTACAATATATAGTGCAATAAATAATAGCTTATGTCTACTTATTCAAATGTTATAAACAAATCAGCCAGATTGATAATCAAAAATAAAAATTTATTTCGCGTGACAGCATTCTCGGAAAAGCCACAATAAAAAGGACAACTCTGATTCCGGGATCGCAGCCTGGTGAACCTCAGACTGGCCTCTATCACACCAGTCCCCCCTTGTTCACAAATCCTGCCACCAAAGGTGCAGTTTATATACAGTTTATTTTCCCTAAGGCAGGGTTTCTTTGTCCACTTCTGCTCAGATAGCATATTCATGCGTCGTCCTCTTTTGGGATGTCTGTTCTCTGAGAGAACTTTTGGTCAGAGGTGAAGGATTGATTAGGTTTCTGAGAAGCTAGCACCGGGATGTGCACCCCTGACAAATGAATATCTGGTATCAATCACCTAGGTGGAACCAAGCCCACCACTGCTGATGGCCCATCATCGTCAGGGCGCAGCTCTTTTTCTGTTGTAAATTCATGGTTCCTCCTGGAGCCGCCAGTCCGCTTACAGTTGCAAATTGGCTTTCCCTGGTAGCCACTTGTGAATCTTCAATTCTATATTTCTTAATTTCCAAACACAAATTATTTTATACAGACATTACACATAACACAAAGTGTTAAAAATGGGCGGAGATAATATTTTTCTCCTTAAAATACCTTTATTAATCAGCTTTTACAAGGGTGTCTCGAGGGGCCAGCAACCGGGTTCGCCCTTGAGGAGGAAGGTCTTGGTCAGCTCTGCAGCAGGAAGTTTCAGCAGAGCTGGAGAACTCTTCCCTCGCCGGGAGTCTCCAAGGAGTTCTGATTTCTGTTTGTTTGCCTCGGAGTCTCACCTTTCTTTTGGTATTTTTAGGTTACAGCGAGTTACAAAAATTGTATTAATTAGCTCTATTGATGCTCTAGGGTATATACAGCTTAGTACTGGTTTTTGTGGGTTTAAGTCTTACTTAGATTATCTTTATAGGGGGTTTTTGGTGTTAAAAAGGGTCTCAGAATGCATTTGGGATTTCTAATCTACATGTTCTATGGGGCCACCCCGGGGGGGCAGGGGGGGCAGGGGCTGCAGCAGCCTCATGGCATTTCGCAACAAGCATCAGCAAGATGGCCGCGCCACATGGAGAGGGGGTATCTTGGAGGTCCTGCGGGCTCGATGTTGGGGGGGGGGCGGGGGCGCCAGTGGCTCGGGGAGCGGGTTCTTATGGAGCAGGCCGGGCTGGGGCGGGGGCTGCCCCGTCGGCAAAGCCATGCCAGCAGCGGTGGCGGCATGCTAGGAGCATGGGCTGCCGTGTCAGGAGAGCCATGCTGGGACAGGGCAGCGGTGGGAAGGCGCAGGGGTTCTCCACGCCGGACTCGGGCTGGTTCGGCAGCTCGTGCCACGCGGCGGCGGTTTTACGGGCTCTGGGAGCCGGGCCGCGCCAGCCCAAGGCAAGTGGAGGCTTGGGGGGGCGGCATGCCAGTGGCTTGGCAGCGATCCGCCAAGGCTCGGAGAGCAGGTCCTTTTGGAGTGGGCCCGGCCAGGCCGGGCTGGGCCGGGCCGGGCTGCCCCGTCGGCAGAGCTGCGGCGGCGGGTGGGAGAAGGAGCGAGCAGCTGGCATTTCGCGGGGGTTGGGGCTGGGATAGCTTGCTTTGGTGTCTGTGCAGGTTCTCTTAAGGTGGCGGGCAGCTCACTCCAGCGTCGGGGGGGGGCTGCGGGCAGGCTCTAGCGACCAAGCAGACCCCCCCTCACTGCTCCCCTCAGGGGGACCACAGAGGTGGCTCCTTACTGTTACATTACAATTTAAGATTATTACATTTAAAATATTAATACACTTATTCTATGACAATCAAGGGTTTCAACTCTTCAAATCTTTAACATTTCTAATTTTCATTTTTATCAATTGGACATACCTTTCACAAAGTGAAAATCCCTGAAATGTTCCATGCTTATTAATGGAAGAAAATACAGTTGCCTGTTCTGTTCTGTTCTATCTTTCCTCACCTCCCTCCCCACTGGTTGCTTGTATCTTGTCAGAAACTTTAGTTTTCTGTCTGTGGAGCCAGCACTGTCTCTGTGCTGCCTGTTCATACAGGACCTAGAATGATGGGGTATTTATCAGGGCCTCCAGCTGCTGCCAAAATATAAGTAATTTTATCAGCCTAATGTTTTATTTATTTGCACTTAATGTTCCTATTTAAAGGGAAGAGAATGTGGGAATATTAATGGAAAAGTTGGGGGTAGGGAGCTGGAATGAGTTATTAAAAGTTTCACCACTTGAGCTTTTAAGCTTCTCCATCTGAAGCTGTTCAGTTTGATGTGAATGCATGCATATCTCTCATGCAAATTGTCCCAGAGGCAGCTATTTTGGGCAGTGTATATTCATTGTGGAGTCACAAAAGGTCGATTAGGTCTGCTGAAATTCCTGGTTGATGCTGATTGACTGTGAGCGACATTTAAGTCTTTCAGACTTCCTTATCTAGCCCACTCCCTGCAGGCTGAACATGGACGTGCGCCTTATGCAACCTCACAACAGGCACCTTGAGCTGCAGATTTAGGAGCTTTTTAATTATTTGTGTGTAAGGAAGGAAAGAAACTGTGATGATTTTCTTTTTGTGCTGATGGGAGTTCTTTTCAGCCTGCTGCAGGAAGTGGCCAAAACCCAGTAAGATGATTAAATAGGGCTCTTCTCCCGGTGCTGAGAAAATTGATGTTCTCACAAAACTACACCTGTTGGCCAACAATGAAGTGGAAAAGCATTTTCACCTGAAAATCCAGCCTGTCATGGAGAAGGCTAATCAAGTGAAAAGAGAGGGGTAAAATTGAAACTCCTTCAAATCCTGAAGTCTGTTATTTGACTTCACATGAACCCCACAATTTCTATCCAGCACTGCCAGTTACTCTGGTGCAGTATACCTTTACTTTGCTAATCTACTTTGCAAAACTATCAATCTTCCCCTCATCTTGCTAAAAAGAAGAAACTTAATTTTTGCAAAGTTTTGCAAAGAGAGATGATAGTGTAATAAATAAATGGGCGGAGATAATATTAATCTCCTTAAAATGCCTTTATTAATCAGCTCTTACAATGGTTGCTCGAGGAGTTTTTGGCCGCCCGGTGCGCTGTGGAGGAGGAGGGTCTTTTCAGCCCTGCAGCAGGACAGCAGGGCTGGAGAACTCTTTCCTCGCTGGGAGTATACCCAAAGTTCTGAATTTCTTTTGTTTTCCTCGGAGTCTCACTTCTGGCTTGGTGCTTTCAAGTCACAGCAAGTCACAAAAACTGGAAAAATCAGTTCCCCTGATACTTCAGGGTTTACACGGCCTAGTATTGGGTTTTGTGTGTTTTAATTTTACTTAGTTTTATTTTTATAAGGGGTTTTTGGTGTTAAAAGAGTCCCGAGATGCACCTTGGATTTTT